>NC_087311.1:3787857-4426428 GCF_037043105.1 Vanessa tameamea | reverse complement strand
TGATAGCATAGCTGCGATTTTTTACATATTTGGATATTTATTTATTATTTTAATTTGTTGTTTTAACATTTAAGAAATGTAATTCAAATAATTTTAATTCAGGTACGTCTAGTGAAGGCAGTAGTTTACCAGCTAGTAGTGATTGTATCAAATTCAAATTCCAGTGCAATAAAAACATTTGGCTACATTTAAATAAGACAGTTAAAACACACGCGAGTGTTTATCACGACATAATCGCTTAGGCGTTTTGTGATAAAAGTTGAATAATGCTTACGGTGCCTCGTAAACTAGTTTCGAAGTTCGCGTGATGTAATTTACAGCAGTTATCGTTCACGCGCCGACGTTACCATCGTGACACTTACTTATGTCGAAATGTTCCCATCCGGAACCCACATTTTAGGGTACTTTATACGGATAAGAGTATAAAGGGCTTTACGATCATCGTGTTTAGTGATTTACAACAAAAAAGTCACGAACGAATTTCGAATAACGTCGGTAAAAATATCATCACTTTATGACTGAATAATAAAATGTTACAATTTATACGCTATGCTATATTTCATTTTTGGGATAGGTATTACACAATGGTAGGATTTTTATCAATGCCTAAGTCATTATTCTACACATTTCGGGTCAGCACAGTGTATTTTTCAATTTAATGAAATACGGGTTCAGTTTTATGGATTTGAGATTGTTGCTCGTGATCTACAAGCCTACAGTAGAATCGCTACGAAATCCTTAAAAGATGATGAGAAGGAGAAGTAGTAGACTTGATCTCAGCAGTGAAACTTTATTAACAGGCTGTTGCTTTAATGATTTTTATATTAGCAAATTTTACAACATTAAGGGTAATTCGGTAAATGAGTGTAAGTATAAATACTTTGTCAAAACTAGCTATTGTATTATGATATTCACAAAAATAAAGGTAGATAACATTTCTATACTTATTAGGCCCAAACGTAGAAGACTAATTAAAATATATATATATATATATATATATATATATATATATATACTTACATCGGAAAACATCATAGATAAGAGAATAAACACATCGCATCTCTTGTTCATCTAAGAAGTCTACATCCAATGGGGGCTTGCAGAGGAGACGAGCAGCTTTCAAAACCTAGTAAATATTTAAACAATTAAATCAACACAATGTAGTTCAGAAAACATAATAACGCACTCATTTTTATTTAAATAAGAGCATTATTTTCTTCTTAATAATTATTTGCAATTAGGCCACCCGGCATGTGTGAGTTTCGACGTGAGAAATATTAACCGTTCAATCAATTAATTAATTGATCAAAGCGCCACTAATCATGCAAAACGTGGACAATTACTTATGGTATATAAGTAATTGTCCACGTTTTAAAAACTGACGAGAGTGTACAGGCTTTTTATTCTAAGTATATCCTCATATGCAAAACATATTATAACTATGACTATTATTTCAGTAACAATATTTGAAGTTTCTTCTACTCGGGTTTTTTTTTTAAAGAAACCCGTATTGATATACAAAGATACTTATTTAAAAAACATAAAATTTATTTATTGATATCTTATTTTATAATAAAGCGTGGAAATATTAGTATTTAATGATGAATCTATGAATTTAATTATGAATCTAGTAAATAATTATGACTATATGAAAAAATCCAAAAAATACCTGTCCAATGTCCCAAGTTGGTCCAGGGGCAGTTTTTACTGATACAGGTGGTGGTGCGTTTGGATTCTTGCTTGGAAGCACTAAGCTCCAAGGCGCCCATTCCTCTGGTGCCTCTTCCGACGTCTTCTTATCCTTGCCCTCATCTTCATCCCTATATATAGCTTATATTTTAATCATACAAAAATCACGTAGATGTTATATTTTTAAGACTTATTTTCGATGTTGAATATTGTAAGTACCTACAGTTTTCTTACTATTTTATGACCGATCTTTTAATGTATGTGCTAATATGCTTAAGATCATGACACGATAGTATGAGCTGCTCTGTGGTTTCTGAACGTACACAATATTTATAATAAAGATGTTGCTTGTTTTTACCATAAATTTTTATTGAACGATACCAGAATAAATTGCATGTATGTATGTATGTAACATACATACATTAATTATCCAACAACTGAATAGTATTATCTTATTACAGATATAAAGAAAATACTGTTAGGTTAGTTAACCTACTAGCTAGCTAGCTAGTCACTATATGACCGCCGAGAACTGCTTTGATAACTTATGACAATAAATGAACTGTCGACTATATTATGAAACCTTGAAAAGGAAATTCATTCGAAAAAATTCTTAACTACTATAATGTAGTTAGCTATATATAGTTACTTGATATGATGTAAAAATGAAAAATATACTCAATATTTAAAATATTTACGGTAATGTTTTGTGACGTCCATCAATCATTTCATTTATCCATTAAAAGTTAAATATTGTAATTCATTATTCTTCAAAATAATATAATTCAATGAAATTCATTTTCATAAGGCGCATAGGCCTGATTATCTGAGACCAATTCAATAAATTACAGCCTGTTTTGTTATGTTTGAATAAAAATTAAAAAAGAGACAATAATTAATTATTAAGGTCGTCAATGACATTATGTTAAAAAAAATAATAATACAGTGTGTAAAGTGCCTGTAAATTATTTGAAAACATTTAATTTAATCAGATTCATAAATTAAAAATTGACAACATTTAAATTTAAAAAAATAGCCTATAAATAATATGTTAAGGGTTTATGATGCCCTAAAAATAAAACCGTTCTTAAAATACCTCTTATGAATCACATATAAAAACAAAACTGAAAAAAAAAACGAGCCAAGTGCGAGTCGGACTCGGGCACGAAGGGTTCTCTACCATTGACTAGGCAAACAACAGTAAGTCCCGTTTACACCCTTTGGGTACAGGACCCTTAAAACACAGTCATTATTGATACCGAGAAATCAACAGCTAAAGATCGATGACTGATATTTTCAAGTCGACCTCAAACAGCGCTATTAACACAACGCTTGCTTTGAAAATTGGTTTAAATATTAAGCAATCAAAATTACAGGCCGTAAAATAATTATACTGATATGTGGCACGCGAGCTTTGTATTTAATTGGATAGCGATTACATCTATGTAATATGTAGACAATACCCAGTAACTTTATTCCAAAAATCCTTTGGTTGAACATAAGAAATATACTTATAAACTGAGGCGGTTGAATGAGGGGGCTGCTGAGGACGCCAGAAAATTCTAATTAAATTTACGAAAAGTATCCATAAAGGTTTGTTAAGTGCTACGCAAAATAAAATGTTATGTAGTTTTTAGTGTTTACAGTGCTAAAATCTACCCACAGCGGAGTCAAGCCCCTCCCAAACGACACTCTATATCAACCGTTGCCAGTATTTTTTTAATAATGAATATCCTGATTAATACAATGCTGTATCAACTTAGTGTCGCAACTAATGCAAGTTTAGCATCTACTTAAAGCAGTTTAGTTGGTAAAATTAAGTGATTAGGTTTATAACAATCATAGAATAGGTAGGAGTGATTAAAAAAAAACTGTACAAAAATGTACTCACTAAAACAGTAAGTAAACACTTTATGGTCTACCAATAATCTTGTTTAAATAGTGTGGTTTAAGCTAGAGGATACAATAGCTTACTTTTGTATATTCTAGCTACTCCTGTATTTAGTACTTACCTATACCTACGCTTGCAATAAAACCTAGTATTTTTTGTAATATATTAAAAAAAAAACTATCGATCAATCGAAAAATAAGATATCTAGGCACTATTGCAATCAATATTCATGATATCGTCAGTCAGACGATGTAGGTATATGTGTTTGTATCACATTATGTAAAACGCGTGTGGTAAGCTATAACGAGAATAAGTTCATGGCCACAACACAATTAAGGAGCTGAAGATAGAAGCAAGTTCATAACGATGCATTCAATACACGCGTATTACAATGTTTTACCATTAAAAATAAAATAAAAATAAGCTGATTTTATTTCTGTAGGATTTGGAACTCAAGTTAATAACTAAATGCGGCTAGGAAAAGCATTGCAAAATATCTCCATTTTTTTTTTAGTTTGTAATTGGGCATAATCCTAACAGTTTTATTTGAATTCAATCATTGAATTAACTGGCAATACTTGCTGGTCAACATCCAGCGCCTTTTGCATAGCCACCAGATTAAAATATTGTGTGAGTCTCCATTCCCTGTCGCTCGGTAACACAAGCCTTTCAGCTTCACTGTTATCTCCCTCCTGCCTGGCTGCATCTTCCTGTATGAGAAGTTCAGCTAATAGCTTAGGATAGACAGCGAAAAGGTTTCCGTCACTGTACTCGCTAAGCGCAATCCACAAAGCATTGGGATCATATCTCTCCGGCATTTTCTCATTACATTACAAAATCGAAATGTCCTAAATTGATCCACATATATATTTTTTAATTTTTATATTTCAGTAAACGAAAATGTCATCATCGATAAGTATTTAAAAAATCTCTGCTTTCATTAAAATGGTGTTTTATTCCGAGCTATGAAAGAATGTGATATAAAAGTTTTCGATACACAATGCGTTATTTCTTTGAACGCTGCCCGCCAACTGAACTTAACTGAACCAAAGCACATATATCGGCAGGTCGGTCGTCACGAAATCCAACCTGTTGCTTTGGATCGCGGTGAATGATTTTAGAGTATTTTAATGTTTTAATTTAATTTGTATGGCCCATTTTCACTTAAATTAATTTTAAAAAAGCTTGTTGAAAATAATATTTCCATTATTTAAAGATGATTAAAATTTATTTTGCAGTTCCGAATAGTTTTCAACTTCATTGTGTCATATGTCACAAGAATTAAAATTAAATATAATGTCAAACAAATGAAAACATAATGTTACCTAAATGTCGAAAGATTGTATCACAATCTAAAGCAAAATTGTTAAATAAAAAAATGTAAAAGCAGTATCAACGTAAAATATTTTCCACACTAGTCTGATACAAAAATATTATATAAAAAGTTACATAAAAATAAAATGAAGAAAAAATAGCGAATAATGTTCCAGTTTTATTTAATAGTGTTTTAAAAACAACATGATATAAAATGAACCGAACGATGGATCAGCTTCTGTCAAAGGAGGAGAGCTATGCTGAGCGCAGGAAACTTTTTAAAAATATATGGGATACATCCATACAAGTGGACGAAAAAGATGATATTATGAACAAGCCCAAAATTATAAAGTATGTTTAAATAGAATTTGAACAAATTATCTTATGGTATTCATTATAAGTATAATTAATAGTGTATTAATAATTTGTCGCATTCGTTACTTTTCTAAATTTACGTAGAATAATCAATTTTAGTCGAAGTTGAAAGATAATTCACTTTACCTAAATTTGATCAAGATTAATAATAATATTAAGCAACGCAAACAATGTTATAGAACTCTTCGCTTAGATGAAATGGATCGATGTACAGCAGGAAAAAAGAAAAAACAGAGGATTAGAAACCTTAGAGCTGTATGTAATAAGCTGCTAGATTTCTGCGACCGTCAGGATGCAGATGATTTGTTTTATGAACAGGTTACTATATATATTTATGTGTAATGGTGATAATACATTTTCCTTATTTATATTGTATGGTACTATCTCATTATAAAACTAGTTGATGTCTAACTTCTCAGTTAATATCCCATTTTATTAAGATATGTTTTAATTATTTAGCTATATCATAGCTTAAATTCATAAAGAATAAAAAATCTTCAGATGGCAGCACAGGGGAAAACTCCACTGACACGTCAGATAGAACCGAAAATTAAGAAAAAGCACATTAAATTTAGAAAGGGATTAAAAAAAACGAAAAGCATGCTCTCATCTACAAATGTTACAACAACGGCTAGAACGACAACATCGGAAATACAAGATGGTCCAAAAACCGGTATTAAAACTTCTAAAATCTCATCATCAACTAAAAATAAACGGGCGTCTATCGGCTTAGCGACAAAACATTCTGTGAATCCCAAACAAAGCCGTAGAATGACGTTGAAAAATGGTGCCTCAGAGGTCGCTAGTACATCACAGAGAAGAATTATTAAAAAGAAACGTAGTAAAAACAAACCAGAACGACCAGATCCAGGTATACATGATGATTGCCTGTAAAAAGAAATATAATATACACATCTGTGGTTTTCAGACATAATCATTTCAGGTTCAAGAAAACGATACAGCATTAAATATAAAATTTTAAAAGAACCAATGAAGTCACCCAAAAAGCTGCTTAACATGACTAAAATTATGATTAAATAATTTTCTAATAAACTTAAAAAGATACTGCTTTACGTAATTTTTATATTAATTTATTTGAACCTATATATCATATACCAATTTTTTTTTCCATTTTTATTAAGAAAATAATAAAAACTAACAGGTCATTAGACTTTATAGGGTCTTCAATAATAGGCTATTTGACTAATTTTTAAAATCCATTTTATATTATTTAGTAGAGGCCAAGGAACCCAGTAAAAGTAGTTTTTTTTAATTCTAGTACATATTTGCTGAAAAATATCAAATTAAAAATTCCATATTTAAATAGCGCACGAAAACGCTACTTTGAAAATATGACTTGAATGTGGTCAGTGACGTCACTTTCTTGTATTGTAATCTGTGGCACATATAATCGACATACAGTTGGCAAACGAGGTTAACCAGCAAGTGACGTCATCATAAGCCCGACCAATCAGGATCGTTTTGTGTCACGTGACAAATGTTTAAAAAAATGCATTTTTATTTATGGATTTTTGAATAAAGTAATTATTATTTTCAAATTTCGTTAATAAATAACCATTTTTAATCTCATAATATATACGGATTACAATAATTGACACTTTATTTTTCGCATCGTCAAATAGCCTATTTCAAATTGTTTACTGTATTTAAAATGACAACGTTTTCCCGCGCTATTGGGATATATTAATAACTTTCAATGAATAAAAGCAGAGCAGAGGTTTTTCGAGGTTTATAACACATAATTAAATTGTTGTGAATTTTTTAACATTAATTTAAATATTGGGTACCCATAAAAATAATTATTATATGTATATAGTAGAATAAAAATGACGTTTTTGTTATTGTTTAGTTATTGCTAGTGGTAAATTTTGGTTGGTTGGTAGGTTATAAACTGAAAAGTCACTTTGCAAATTGTATAAAAATCATACATAGTGCTTTCGGATTTTATATATTGTTATAAAATAATCATTGAAATTTATTGGGATGAATAGTGTATGGGCAATGGTCATACACTTTTGTATTTACTATTGCTTTCTTTTTACTTACTACAGAGAGCATAGAATCACTAAATATTTGTATGAAGTTTCTATATAGATCAGTAATTAGTTGTCTGTGGTAAAAAAGATGAGAATCTGAACTCTGAAAAGTGAAGTGTTAACACAGCTGAACAAAATTCAATCGTTTATAATGTCTTGAAAAGTAAAATAAATAAATCGGTATCGAGAAGTTGCCTTCGGTAAGATAAAAACTAAATTATTGGTACTCGATGATAAATTATCATATTGTTTGTTCAATAGATACGTTAGTGTTTGTGCCTTGTGTAGAAATATGTTATGATCAAAACAGTGAATATTTATGTTGTTCTTACGCTTTTTCTGGATTTATCTTATAGATGATATTTGAGGACTGATAGATAATGTCTGACTACGACCTGCAGTTTGAAGCTGACTTAGAAAAAGCTCAGGCTTTGAGTTTAGAAAGTTTGGCATTGGAGCAATTTCGCAGGCAGAAGCAACTATCGAGTTCAGGTAACTGACGTAATATTGTTTACTCCATGACTTCCATGAGATAAGATTATCCAAGGCCTTTTTTAAATATACAATTTACATACGTATTAACTACTTTTTGTTACGTGCATGTAAGTAAATGTTTTTGTTTTCCGGCGTACAATAATTTAAGTAAACAATACACTTTTTTACTTACTGAAGTGGACAAACTGAAACTATTTAACATTCAGACTTACTTGTTTTAATATATATGTATATCTAATAAAGCTTAAAACATCAGTTCTAAATAATCTGTACAATTATAAATTATCCCTTTGAAACAATAACTTTTGTTTGATAAACAAATTGTTTAGTCATATTGAAAGGGGAATGAGATGAAATTGTATTGTTGAAATGTGCCCAATTGAGCACAATATAATTGATAACAAGGTTGTCAATCTGAAAGGAAGTTAAGTTCATTAACCTTACACAATTTACTTGCAAGAATTGAGAATAATATATTTTTCATTGCTGTGGAAATATAATATGAATTTATTTATTAACAAAAAATATAATTATTATATTATTTATATAGTTTAAGGTATTATATTACTTTGAATGCTTGATTAAAATTTTTTTTTACGAATAATTCTTTTTTATTGCAATTGTTAACATCATCCATAAAATCACTTATGTATATAGCAAATAGATTATACAAGTGAGATGCAATAATAACATTTAGAAAAAAAATGCTCATTTAAATAAAAACTTTATACATGTCAATATGATATGTTTTACATACATTGAATAATCAACGAAATGCATCTTCGCTAATAATAATTTTCTGGGCTCAACGGTATTGCTTGAAGATATTTATTGGTATTGCTTGAAAATCTAAAATATAATATAAGATAGATAGAAAAAGGAACTGATAGACTCAAAGCAGAGAGGATATCTTTCTGGTATTATTTAGTTTATGAAGTAAATTGTTAATTTTATGTGTGCATGCTTTCATATATAAAAGATGAAATATTCAGATAAATAGTTATGATCTTGTATTTGTAGTTTATGGTCAATAGAAACATTTCTACTACTTTCCAAATGTTTTAAATGAATAAAGTAATATTTATAGACATGTATATATTATTATTAAATGTGAACTTGTAACAAGCTTACTTCTTGTATTGATTAATATATATTGCACAAGCTATTTAACACAGATACAAATCAAATAGTTTCAGAATTATTTACTTGGTGTTGGGCTATACCAAATAGGTTTTAATTATAAGTGAGTAACTGATGCATACAATGTTAATATTCTTTATAACATAACTGTTTTAAAAAGAGTATAAGGTAGCTTGCAATATAGTATACTATATACAATGATAAATGCTTAACTTGGATCTACCAGTGATGTAAAAGGTATACCACACATTTTACTGGTTTAACATAATAAAGAACTGTCTTTAAAAATCATTTTAGTCACAAATAGAAACTTAATATATTGAATTTAAGATTTCATATAGTCCTGGGTGACCTCCATATGCAAATGGAGTACCTGATGATAGGATAAGGGATGAAATTAATGGAAGAAAAAAATACCTTGTAAGCCAAATACATTGAGAAAAGGGCTTGCATGATGATAATATTTGTAGTGGAAGTGTCGTTGGTCTAATGGCTAGATATAAGGCTGAAGATCCTGAGCTGTGGGTTCAAACCCCAGGTCCAGCTGATAAAAAGTTATTGGGTTTTCTATAGAAAGATTCTCAGTAGCTGCCCAGAGTATGGATGTTGGAACTGTGTACAATTCTGTGCCGGAACGCATGTAAAAGCATTGTTCCTGCACCACAACTCTTTCCGGATGTGTTTGTAGTCCTATTGGATAATCCGAGATGGTAATAGTCAGTGCACCTATGTTTACGCACACACTTGTTCACTATAATATGTCCTGCAACGTTGGCTGGTCCCCCTTGAGATTGACCGCCGTTCCCGAAATTGGTCAGAACCACATTATCAATATAAGTATTATATTTCACTGAGCATCACAATTACATCAATTATTCAATGGATTGTTTGTAAGTTTATTTTGGTTTGCAAAGCAAGTTCATCATTTAGCCATTGTCATGTGAAAAACAACAAAGCAGAATAAATGGTTGAATGTAGAATGGATTAATGGGTTCATTAATTATGATTTCTTTATAGAGCATTGATTGAATATTTGTCAATAATATGGATTTAAAAATATATATTAACATTAAGATATGCTTAACACTGTTTATTACAGAAACATATAATACATCTTTTATTTATCCCATTTCATGCAAAACAAGAAAGCATTTAATATTAATTGTCAAAAATATCAAAACAAAAATAAAACGCTTATAACAAATTTAATCATTATTATAAATTTATTTGTATACGGTTTGGTTGATGTTGAATTGACATTATATTCATAACAGAAGTTCAGATTTTTTTGTATCTATTCATTAATAATTTAATATTTTTCTGACTTCATGTATATCTTTCACTCTTAAAGCAAAGTGTTTTTATAAAATATACCTATGTTATTGGCAATAAGTGTGCATAATTATTATTATTGCTGCATATGAGTCAATTACCCATAAAGGGATCTTTTAATTAATACTGATAACATTATATATAATTATTAATTATTCATCGTGGTAATCCAATAATTATTATTTGTTTACGACTAATTGTATACTATTAAAAATAAAGCAGTTGATTTAATAACATGTAATTTCAAATTATATATCTTAGTGTAACTTTTACAATTCTTATAAAATGTGCTTATCTAGAGTGTATTCATATAAATGCATAATATGTGTTAAATTGTTGTTATTTATATTGATTAATAAATATGATAAAACCATTGAAATTCTAAGGGGATGTAGTAAATATCTTTAGTTGTCTTTAACATGTAGAAAAACTATTTATACAATTCAATATTAATTTCGAAACAAAATTGTTATATGACTGTAATTTATACAAAAAAAGGATTTTTTTATTAGATTTTAATATTCCCTATACAAAATCGTGAATACACTGCACAATACACATGGTTGATAAATTTATTAATATGTATCGTAAAAATGTTTCAATATATACCCCTATCTATCAAAATTATATTTCCTATGATTTTTTTTCGAGTCATATATGCGTATAGATTAAAAATAAACCGAAACAATTGCTTTGTAAAGAGCAATAACCCACATTCATTAGTACCATGTCAGAAAACGAAATTTGTAATGTTTGTTTGATAAAACACAGATAACTGTCATAAAATACATGTCAGATAGCTTTATAGATAATTTTATCTTAAAGTAAAAAAATATATACAATAATACTCTTTGGTGATTGGTGTTTATTTTATCGGATTAATGTCATCTTTTAGATAATGTGCGGGACACGGGCGCCGCCAGTGTACGCCGTCGAGACGAGAGTGACGGTCCGCCACCTGCGTTACCGCCCCCCCCTCGTAAGCCTCCACGAAGAACTTCAAACTCGGAAAGTTCTAGGTATTATTTATATTTATTTAAATTAAAAATCCTTTTTATTTAGAAATGTGTATCATTAATAGTAATCATTAATGAATGTTATATAAATGATGATGCTATATATATAAATTGTTGTGATTCACAATAGTTTGTTATGATAAGTGTTGATAAAATGTAGTAGTGATTAGAGTATGTGCGGCTGAGTTAATATAGATTAAATAGAATTGAACAATACTTATAGAATTAATATATTGTTAAGTTGTAAATAGAATTGTCTATTGTTATTATTACCGATAATTAAGATAATTATTTTGTTTTTTAAAGGTCAACGGGAACCAGTCCCACCAGAACCACTAGCAGTGACCTGATATCATTCGCAAGTCCTACAAGTAAAACTCCGCCAAAAGATTCCCATGCCTCCCTTAAAGAGTATATCGACCAAATTAGCAAGTACGAAGGCAACTGATTATATGGTTTTTGTTGTTTGAAAGTATATTTTCGACAAACTCATTTTTTTTTTGTAGATTGGGTCAACAACCTGAAGATCTCACATTGAATACTCCAGACGCGTCAACGACGATGAATAATCAGTATAACCAACGACCGGGCTATCCTTACAATGCTCAGTATAATTACAACTATCCCCCACCATACACGGCCATGCCGCCCTACCCTCCATACCCTCCATCCAATCCTTACGGAATGCCCGCACCAATGGGTACACCGGCGCCCAATTATCCCTACCATCCTCCCGTGGCGGGACAACACGAACAACCACCGACATATGTTGTAACCAATCCACCAATGTATGCTCCAACGATACCCTACACACAAACTAGAATGGCAACTCCGACACCTTACATGGGATATCCTCAAAATCATTCGCAGCCTCCAGCATACAATTACAACACTACGAATTTAATATCGAGGCCGCCGAGGCCGGTTACGTTGTACCCTCAACTAAATCAAATGCCGACATATCCGCCAAAGTCTGCACAAAATCAAAATGTGAATAATAATAATAACAATAATGTTAAAGTCCAACCTGTTTTGAAGAACCAACCTTCCAAAGGCAGCATTGAGACCAACGCTTCAAAGACATCGGAAGTTAATTCTGGGGTATGTTTTTTAATGATACTATTTTATACCAGCTGAGCCTGCGGTTTTAACCGCGCGAAATTTACTAAGCTTTACCTGTAGCACACATGACGTCAATCCCCATTTTAAACAAAGAGCGGTGATTTAAAAATAATAGCCTTGTCTTTTTCCGGGACTCAAACTATCTTTATACCAAATTTCATCTAAATTGGTTCAGCAGTTTAAGCGTGAAGAGGTAACAGACAGAGTTACTTTCGCATTTATAATATTAGTATTTATATATGTGTGTCAACTTTTATATGATAATCGTGTTTTATATAAATACAAGGAACGATATTTTACAGCCGAACGAGTCCAGCGACACGGTGGAAAGTCTACCAAAGTCGATGAATCTGATCGACTTCGGTGGTCGAAAGTCAACTGGGCAAGGTAGAGTAAGAGTCAGTGTGTTAGAGGCGTTTGATCCGCTACTAACTGAACAGAATCATCCTGGTGAGTGGTTTGTGTCTCATTCCATTACTTGAAAAGCTCGATGGCAGATGACTAGTATGTCATATTATATATTATTTTATCCATAACACAAAGTATATGTTTTTTTTTATGTTATACTTCTTTGAACGCGTTGAGTTTAAAATTTTACTATTATACAAAGTTAATTGCGAGAAATAGGTAAATATATACTTGTACATAATTTTTTTACTCGTCAATGACTGGTGGTATACGTAAGGCATATTCCTATCGAAGTAGGGATAAAGCTAAACAAACCTTGGATTTACGTATTCCATGCGCTTTGCTAATATCTCAGCTATATTGTGCAATAGTAATACACTATTACACTTAACTACTTATTTCCACTTTAATTTTACTTCCAAAATTCCTATAGCAGTTTCGTCGACGTTTAAAACGCCATTTTTCGCAAATCCATAGTGAATATAATAAATCTCTCATCAGAATCATCATCTCTCAGAATCAAGCTCTCGACCAATAATATCGCGTCAATTTGGTGTCAAATGTTGTTTATTTGGCTATTCTCCTCTTATCGTTGGAATAGAGTATACGTACAAATACGTACCAAACCAACTCGTACTACGAAGAAGTATAACTTTCAACGCGCGTATATGGTACACGAACATAGATTTTTATTGAATCAATGTCTATATTTATCTGTGTAAAAAAATTGCCATTTAACTCAATGGGTCTAAATCTTTACACAATCTCGTACTTTACACAAAATATGGCATTAATATCATTCACGGAATTCATTTTGTGTTTGATGTTCTTTGTGAATGTGTTTTTGCTGTTTTATTCCTCACTGGGTCATCCTCATTTAGTTGTTCACTATAATTGTATAAAATCATTTAGACGGGTGGTGTATTGCTTTTGTAATGTCTGGATTGTGAATTATATTTTTATGTTACCACGTAAATAACGCACATTCTGTTCAAGTATCAATAACTTAAATATTCTTTTAGAATAATTATAATGAGGGTTATTTTGAAATATAAATTAATGCTACACTAATTTCAAAGAAAATCGTAATTATTATAATGAATCAGTATCTACAAATTGTAAATTTGTAAAATGCAAAAGTATATTCAACAATTTCTAAATTTGTCTAAAGCTTAATAGTATTCTTAAATAAGAGAGTTGAAATTTTAAATTTATTTTAAAAAATTGAAAGCTAAAATGAATCAATGAAGCCAATTGACTAACGAGTCCGTATGACGTACATCGGCAGACTACGCGGTCCCCAGCGAGTGCTCGAGCGTGTACGAGGAGTACGACCCGCTGGACTTCCTGTACGGCGAGACGGAGCTGCGCGAGGCGCCGCAGTACGGCGCCGGCAAGCGGGACGCGCCCGCCGTGCCGTCGCCGCCGCCCAAGAACATCCCCAGCGTGCCGGCCGTCGCCAAGAGACCTACTACGGTATTCTATTCCACGATATACCCTCTAGGAAGTGGGCACCGTACACGGAGTGCCATTACCCAATAATTAAATCATAAGACTTGAGCTGATTTCCGTGTGGTAGAAATTATTTTAAAAAAAATGTTAGTGAAATGGATAAATCGCATAGTTATTGCAAATATCAACCAAGATGCTTAATAATAAATTATTTTCAGAATAAACTTTACGACTGCATAATTAAAACTCGTACCAAGAATTATGATAGCGAGCATAAAGCGTTTTTAAAAATGGTCCTCGATGTCAGAAGTAAGTAAAAATACTTAAAAAAATACTCTACAATTTCTACGTAACCACGGTGTGTATTACTTACTTTCATTTATTTACAGAAAAATTCATTCACTCTGATGAAAAAACTAATCCGGGTCACGTGATCGCGGCGAGGTCGGGCGGGAGATACCCACCTAACACTAGTATTAAGATTCTAGTCTACAACTCCCATACCGACGAGCCAATCATCTTTACCTCTGATGGTAAGTACATTAATAGTTTCAGTAGTAGTCGTAGTCGTAGTATCGTACCAAGATTTAACATATTATTACAATGATTTGATAAACATTGCCGTAATGTAATTGTTTTGTTTTCAGTCGAGTCAACCGTGGAACATGTGATATTAACAGTGGTATGTTCTCTAGACGAGAATATAAGGGAAGACATGTCTGAGTATATGTTGCGGGTAAAGTATTGTATTATTATTTGAGGAACCTACTTTTAATAAAGTTGAAAATATAAACAAAAACAATATCGATTAAAAATATTGTTCAAACTTGCTCAGATTATATATTGTGTAATTAATTTGTAATTTATAATGTAATTAAAAGAATTGAATTTCTAGGTTTGGGGAGCAAAAGAATACCTAACACCAGGCAGTTCGCTCAGTGAATATGATTATATTCGTGAATGTGTACGCTTAGAAAAAGACGTCCGTTTATGTTTATCTGAATGCAAAGATACATCGCTGGCCAGGACCGAGAGAGATGACGCGAGAGACTCGCACCTCACTTTGGACGATTTGATACCGACTCAAGGCTCTATGCCGATGCTGTCATTTGATAATCTTTCTATTTTACTTGGTGAGTAGACCTTTTAAATATACACGTATAGTTTAGCTTTTGATGTTAATCTCAAATTATATTATATAGTTATTAGCTTATAAGATATTTATATAATAAATATTTGGTTTAATATGAAAATATTAAGGGAATTATTTAAATTAATTTAAAAATAAGTCACCATGAAAAACTAAAACACTACCTGTGTCGTAATCTGTTCCATTCCAGTATTTCACATTTTTGTACCTTTTATATCTTTAATCCGAAATGTTTTAAATCGTTTTTCATTTACTTTTAAAGTAGTATATTAAAGGTGTGATTTTTTTTTTTCAAAATTTTGTGCTTAAACCCCTCTAAAGGCCCTTTGGAATTGCTGAAAAAAAGACGCACTTTCCGTTTTGTCAGAGCGTCACGGGACATACCGGAAACGTTGGTCGTATGTATCTTCATGCCGTACGTATGTTCATATACTTTTCTTGGAATAAGTTCTCTAATATATCTCGACATATTTCTCGATTCACAGAAACGCTGGAGGGCGAGCTGTCCCGCGCAGTGGGCGTGGTGAGCGCGGAGGGCAGCTGCTCGCCCAACGCCGTGTTCCAGGCCGTCAAGGCCATCTGCGCGCTGGCCGGCGGGGTCGAGACGCTGCACGTCACGCACACGCTGAATGCGTACGCGCAGGCCTGCACCGCGCAGGTACTCCTTACTTTTAGGAAGCCAGACGCCAGCCAGACTGGACCACCTAAAGTTAAGTGTTTGCCTTTGCCCATAAACACTGGCACTGCGAGAAGTAAGGTACCTCCTTTGACGGCCAATGCTAACTGGCACAGCATCTAACACGTTATCCTTGTGTTTGTATTTGTACTCGTTTCCTCTAACAGGGACAGCGGTACCATTGGAAGCATCCTCCCATATTAACAAACAAGAAATACTGTATTTAAAGCAGTTACGTCATTTTGCAAGAAGCCAATTATTTTGTAATTAATCGCTAAAGTTTTAGATAAAGAATTATCTCGCTCTCATGTGTAAAAAGGTTTTAATCCTGATGAATAAATTTATGGATCGTGCACTACAGTCCATCCATCGGTTAATCGTTTCCCGCGAAGTTTGACTACAGCTACGCCCGCCGTGTCCGCAGAGCACGGGCGCCATGCGGCCGGAGATCCAGGCGGAGAGCGGCCCGTACTGCGCGGTGTCGCTGCGGGCCGCCAACGCGCGCGAGGCGCTGGCGCAGCAGTGCGCGCGCGTGCGCGACGCCGTGCGCGCGCTGCTGGCGCTCTACACGCGCGCGCGCCTGCTCGACTTCCGCCTGCAGGACGCGGCCGGCGTCGCCGAGCTCAGCAGTGAGTACACGTTACCTCCACACTGTGTTTTGGAACGGAAGCCTTACGCGGCGTACAGTAGAGTGAACTTGCAGAAATCGTCACGTAAGGAAAAAGCGTAAGGCCCCTCCTGTCGACCTTTTCCTCTCCTTATCTTTCTATATAATATACGGTTTAATAGATAGAATAGATGTTATGAAATATATATTTATTTTATAGAGGCAGTTCCAGCGCATACAATAACGGAGACTATGTTACTGTGCATCGAAGCGGTCCACAGCCTTCCGCTGTGCTGGACACACGACGAGTATCTGTTCCACGTGCAGGCGTACTACGGCACTCGACCCTTGAAGACGCTACACGTTACTCATATATCAAAAATCGAGTGCGGAGGATTTTATCCTAGGATCATATTTGATACTTGGTGAGAATATTTACTATCCATTAAATTATTGGACTGTATAAGTACTCCATATAAAATATAATATTTAATTTTAATTCAGGCTCAATCTAGAAGATGTACCAATTAGCACGCTACCTCGTGAGACTCGACTCGTGATGACACTGTATGGTCGAACACAAAGAACTGACGATCAACTGCTAGCCGACCAACAGAACAACAAGGAGGGCGAGGGGAATGGCGACTTACAGTTCGAACAAGTTGAATTGGGTTGGACTTCGATACAGATGTTCGATTATGATGGGTTAGTTCATTGATTCTGATCTCATTATGTTCTAGAATTTTCCTACTAAAAAGCTGTTATAAAATTTGTTATGTAAAGTTAACAAACCAGCAGACAAAGACAAATGTACGCAATTTCTGACATTTTTATTAAGTAAATTTTTAAGCGTGTGTCATGTTCTACAAATATATTATATGTGTAATATACATTACCAAAAAAGATGTTTGACTATAACGACTACGTGTACACTAAAGTATTAACGTTACAGCCTACTCGCGTCGGGACACTACGTGCTGCCGCTGTGGCCGGCGTGCTGCGACCGCCGCATCGGCCCCGCGCCGCACCCGATGCACGCGCCGCCGCTGCCCTACCCCGTCGTCAACATCGGTGACTAGCTCCGGCCGCTTTACTATCGCACACACCGGCCCCGCGCCGCACTGACGCACTCGCCGCCGCTAATTGTCCTACTATTCTTACCCACCCTATAGTACATAATGTATTATATATAGTACATAATTGCCGCTGCCGCCGACAAAAAAAATTCTTTTGAACATAAATATAAAATGATCTTGCAGAAATTCCAATCTACACTCGGACTGGTGTAAAATGGACGAATGTCGACGAGGAGAAGCAGAAAGTCTTCTCATCAGAAAATTTACCCAAGTTCGACTCCCTGGATGGACACACCCAGTCACAATTATTACATCTCATAGAACAAGGAGCTTATCAAAGGATGCCTACTGAAGGACGAGAGGTGAAGTTTTTACTTTTAGTTAACTCAATGTAATCAGAAGATTTATTTTTCGTGAAGAAAAGAATGGAATTTTAAGAAATTATTTATTTTTAACAGATCCTATGGGAGAAGCGTCAATACCTAGTAGAGCTGCCAGGTGCATTACCATTAGTGCTGCTGGCTGCCACCAGCTGGAACGGCGAGCAACGTGCTCAGCTCGTGGCGCTATTGCAGCGTTGGGAGCGACCCTCGCCACTAAACGCCATGCACCTACTGCTGCCTTGGTATGCTCGTGTGGCATAGTTAATTATAAATTAATATTGACTTTAAATTAATAACTTATTGATTAACAAAAACTATTTGTCTAAAAGAGTATTAAAATTAACCTATTATTAAAAAAAACACTTTCTACTTGTTTTAGATAAGAATACGATATAAGCAGGAGTTATGAAAGTTAATACATATTTATACATAGTTTCCCAGACGCAGCGGTTCGAGAGATGGCAGCACAACTAGCAAGTGGAATGTCAGATGATGAACTTATTCGGGTCCTACCTCAACTTGCACAGGCGCTTCGGTATGAGACCTACGAAGCTAGCCCGCTTGCTGGTAAATCTACTTCCTCAATTATTACATTTCTGTAAATATTGTAGCAACTACCTAACTATGTGTTGAGTTATGTATATATGTATTGTACTATATACGTAACATTATTTGAATTTTTATTTTAGGAATGTTATTATCAAGAGCGATGTCCGCTCCAGCCGTCGCACACAAATTATTTTGGCTTCTAGTACATTCGCTGCCAAATGTACCACTGGTAAGAACTAAAAATAATAACACTTAAGTGTTGCATAGACAAAACATTATTCCTATATGGACTGTGATGAAACGCATTTCCGAATCAGTCGTTGTCATTTATTAAATAAATATTTCAAGTAATTCCATTATTATTTTTTTAATATATTACAATATTTAATATTAACATCACAAATAATGAAGATCTCAAATGTGCACTTATTAAAAAAAATGGTAGTTTTAGAAATAAAAATATAACACATGTGTTATATTAATAAGTTAGTTAAAGTTAGTTTAAGATCTAATCCATTACTTATTACAGGCACCAAATGAAGAGTTTCTAGGTATTAGTCTTGAAGATAATGCGACTGATAACACAGAAGTGGATGCATGTATGACAGCCACTTGGCGTAATCGGTTGCTCCTGCGAGCTCTGCTGGCGATCTGTGGCGAAAACCTTAGTCAGACTCTACTACGACAACAGCTACTGGTCAAAGTGAGTGAGCAAATAGAGAAAACGGTGAACATGGTTTATACTTATTTATTATTTTTGATAAAAAAAAACTTTGGATGATTCAATATTATATACACGCTCGGACACTGTAGTCTCCATATATTGTCTCGTTAATATCACAAATTGAATACGTAGCAGAGGAGTTACCCGACCAAATCTAGGAGGCCAGTGTAACGGTGCGCGTATCGCCGACAGACGGTGTCGGAGGTGGCGCTGTCGGTGAAGGGCGCGAAGGAGGCGCTGCGCGCGCGCGCGCTGGTGGCGGGCGGCGAGCGGCTGGCGGCGCAGCTGCGGCGCACGCCCGCCGCGCTGCCCTTCGCGCTGCACCGCTACGTGCACGACGTCGACATCAAGTGAGGCCCCGCCCCTGCCGCCTCATAATATGGGATCAGATCAAGTTTTCATCAAATTACGAAACATTTTGTTTTTGTATAAATGTATTTATTTCGTTTTGTTTAAATTATAATAAGAATGTGAAACGCCAAAATATATGATGCCTTACGGATCGTTTATTCGTAGATGAACCACTTGGAACTTTGGGCATTGCTAGTTAAACTTTAATGTGAAGTCAATTCATGATCCGAGTTATTTGTTTCCTTTTCTTTTTTTTTATTCTTTATACATAGAATTTAGGTTGAAATAATAAATATTTAATTTAATTTGTAAATTAAGATTTGGCTCTGAATTGTAAGCTAGCTGCTATAGGTCTATTTCTTTAATAACATTACGTTTCTGTTCAATTCAACCGTTATATTATAAAGCATTTGAAAAAAGTTAACAAAGTATTTATGTTCGCTATTAAATAAATAATTGTGGAACTTCACAGGTCCTGTTCATATTTTTCATCAAATACGCTTCCCTTGAAAATAAACTTCATTGGTGATGACACCGCTGTTGTACCGGCTATGTTTAAAGTAAGATATTTTATAAAATACTTACGAAGAGTTATGACATGGTATTTTATATGTAATTTAATTAATGTTTGTATTACAGGTCGGTGACGACCTTCGGCAAGATTCATTGGTCCTTCAAGTCATCAAAGTCATGGACACCCTTTGGTTAAAAGCAGGCTTAGATTTACGAATGGTCACATTCCAGGCATTACCAACAAGCAGTAAAAGAGGTATAATTTTAAGTTCTATGACAATACTAGTGTTCTGTTTTTTATTATGTTTTCAATACTGGGTTTTCGATCCCAAATCATTCCGTATCATTTTATTTATAGGATAATATAATCTGTGCATTAGACTGCTGCAAAGTGGGTAGAGCTTTGTGTAGGCCCTTCTGGGTGGTATAAGCGCACAATAGATCCCATGGTTAATAATACATTTATTTAACTAAAAAAGAAACTTAGTTATCCTTATATTATTATATTATATCCTTTAAATCTGTTGTTCAAATACGCTAAGACCTTTTGTGTTAAAAATATTCTTAAGGTAATTATTTTTTTCAGGAATGATTGAAATAGTGTCAGAGGCCGAAACTCTTAGAGCTATCCAGACAGAGTGGGGTCTGACAGGCTCATTCAAAGATAAACCCATAGCTGAGTGGCTCGCCAAGCATAATCCCTCGGAGTTGGAGTACCAGAGAGCCAGGGACAACTTTACAGGTTTTAATTGTTATTTTATTGAACCTTTTAAATTTTTATTTTAAGATGTGCTACATAAATTATTAGGGCTCTGTACAAGCCCGTCAGTAGGTACCACCCAACCATCACATTCAAATACGCAATTTGGGCGCATAAATAGTCGATTATCGATACTCGATTGAGACGGTGGTTAATTTGATTTATTAATCAATTTAGATAAAATGGTCTGGACTCTACCCAGTTTTTATGTCCCTATATGAGGTGGTACATCATTAATTTTTATCGACCCTCCATCAAGACTTTCATCAGTATCATCATTTCAGCATCATGCGCGGGCTACAGCGTAGCGACGTATCTGCTGGGCATCTGCGACAGACACAACGACAACATCATGCTGAAGACCTCCGGACATCTGTTCCACATCGACTTCGGAAAGTTCCTCGGTGACGCGCAGATGTTTGGCAACTTTAAGAGGTATATTTTATGTTTCAGAACTGGTTTTGGAATTTAAACCTTTTTTTAAAAATAATAATAATTACTACCTTTCAGTTTTTTTTATTAAATACACTACAAATAATCTATAGCCTATTCCAATGGAAGTAGGAAAAAAGATAAACAAACCTTAGATTTACGTATTTTATGCGATTTGCTACTAACTCTGACTATATTGTGCATTACTAGGAGTTAATGATTAGTATATCTTTATTCATAATACTACTATTACACTTTACTTATTTTCACTTTAATTTTATTTCCAAAATTCCGAGAACAATTTCGTCGACTTTCGAAACGCCATTTTTTCGCAAAACCATAGTGAATATCATAGATCAATCAAGCTCTCGACCAATGATATCGCATCAATTTGCTGTCAAATGCTTCTCCTCGTAGAGTATACAGTAACTAGATTTTATCATTTGATTTTTTTTTTTAACGACGACAACATTTTTGTAGTTTCAATTACTTGTTTTATTTCAAGGGACCGAGCTCCTTTCGTACTCACAAACGATATGGTGTACGTAATCAACGGCGGCGAACGACCCACGCAGCGCTTCCAGCACTTCGTAGAGCTGTGCTGCATGGCTTTCAATATCGTTCGAGCGCACCACGACCACTTGCTGGACTTGTTCGCCCTGGTGAGACAATTTTACTACGTTCGCTCGTATCATTCGAATCGAGGCAATTCGCCCGCTGCAAACCATCGGGCGGCACCGAGCCCGAGAGTCGAGAGGTGGTAGAGGTGCGAGAGGTGCGAGTGCGTAAGACGTGCGTGGCGTGCGCAGATGGCGATGTCGGGCGTGCCGGGCGTGTCGAGCGCGGCGGCGGGCTACGTGCGCGGCGCGCTGCTGCCCGCCGCCAGCAACGCCGAGGCGGCAGCCGCCTTCGCGCGCCTCATACACTCCTCGCTCAAGAGCAAGTGCGTACACTTTACTATACCTCCTTTCACTCCGTTGCTTGTTGAAAATAAAATCGATAACAAATATCTCATGATTGGGGCAATTTATTTTAAAGTTTATTTTAATTTGGAAATATGCAGATTCAAAGATTATGTGATTTTGAAATGGTTACAGGTTTACGCCTATAAATTTCTTCCTGCACAATCTGGCGCAGCTGAGAGCTAGCGGTGACCAGAGTAACAACACATCGGAGCTCTTGTCGTTCATGCCCCGAACTTATACGTGAGTTAGCCAATAGGCTATATTTGGTTTAATTTGTGAGAGGAATTTATTAAAAACGATTTTAAAATAAAAATATATATAATATATTTAATCTTAGATGAGATTGCAATTAGTGAAATAAATTCGGCAAGCCGCCCACACTAGACACGTATGCGAAGTTAAAGAATATATTATATAAAAAATAACTTTAAAAAATGAACTAACGTATCTATACACCGTCAACAGCATGACTCAGGAAGGTCGGCTCGTGAGAGTCGAGTGCCTCAGCTACGAGAAACGCTACGATCCCGAAAAGCACTACGTGTACGCGTTACGAGTTTTCCGACAGGGCCAGGCCACGCCCTCCGTGCTCTACCGCTCCTACAAACATTTTACCGAGTTGTACCAGAAGATATGCTTGCATTTTCCTTTAGCGAAGGTCCATAGGTAAGAATTACCTTGTAATATCTATAATTTATAAAATAGTTTTATTAGTCAGGGCGATCTATTCAACATTTTACAAACTGGTTGGCTGCAGCGCCATTATGTGCTTCAATAAAGTATATATATAAACTTTCCCGATAAAATATGTAGAATGAAGACGAGGCGATTAGGACAACGTAGATTTGGGCAGGAAATATGTAACGATATACCTTCGAAATGCATGTTATCTTGTGCTGTATTAGTATAAAGATAAGTTGAATACCTGATAAATAAAAAATGCCCAATAACAAAAGTATAAATTACTTAGATTTATTTTAATAACTTACATAAGCATAAAAATATTTTCTATATTTTTTTAAATCGACTATCTTATCGTTAACACGCATACGCGAAGTGAACCGAATGAACTAATCGTCGACTAGGTTGTACTATAATGTACGATTACAGGAGACCTAGGCGTCGCTATTGTCTCGAGTGGTCTTTGAAGTGTCAGCATTGTAATGTAAGTCTAAATGCGTTTGTTTGGGCATACTTTTGCTAACGCCTGTCGGTCGGTTCAACTGCTGCCGATGCTGAGATATCATGTCCCAACTTCCCGAATCTTGCACTGGTTTCGAAAAATTTATGTCCCCTTTATTATGGCGTTGAATCGATGTAACTTCAGCGGTATATGGAGGTGGTCCACTACTTCTGCTTATAGAACTTTCAAGCGTGTTAGTCGAATACGTTGCTAGTATTTCCGGGTGCGATGGAACTGGAGGGGCTACTGGAGGGGGTACTGGAGGATTAGGAGGTACTGGAATTTGTGGTTGAGGGGCGAGCCGCTTTTTTACTTTACTGTTTTGCTGGGCTGCTCTCGCTTTTTGTTCTTGTTTCTCTCTTTCTTTTCGTAATTTTTCCATTTTTTGTTGTTCCTTAGCAGCTAATTTATCCCTCTTTTTCTGCTCGGCTAGACGACGCTTGTCTAGCTTTTGTTGTTCTTTTATTTGACTTTTTGTTAGTTGAATGTTGTTATTACTTGTATGAGGTATATCTGATGAACTATTTCTCACGTTCGCTGATACATTAGGAGGTCTTATGAGGTCACTGGCGCTTTTGGATGGTTTTATTGCCGGACCTGATTGCGACTGCGGTAATTTGACCATGGATGGTGTGATTCGTTTTGGAGGTTCTGGATTTGTAAAATTATCTGAAAATCAAAACAAAAAGCTCTTTTCATATTTAGCAATCTGATATCAAAATGTTATTTTTTATTTTGTTTCTTCAGCACGCTATACACGTTTATCGATCATATTTATCTTTTATCGTATAACATTTACTTATTTATAATCCTCTACGATAACGGTTTTCCGAATCGAAATTCTTAAGAATGAATATGACGTAAAAGTATTGTCATGCACACGTTGAACTTACCAATGAGTTCATCTTTATTACTTCTGTACGCGCCATTGAGTGACACACCGGGGGATGTGTCATAGTGGTAATCGATACCACTTCCCTTTCCGGAAGTGAAATTAAGTGAAGCTCGGAATCCACGAAATCTTAGCATTGTTATTGAACATGAAATAGCACAGAAAAATGCGATTGTTCCCACGTAGTTTACGATGTTCTCATCTAGAAAATGAAACACATACAGACATAGATGACGGAAAGGTGAAAGTGTGCTCTTCCCTTTCTTCTCTTTAAGCGTTACTGTATATGATGATTTGTAATCGTTGCAATCAAATTCGAATCGAAATGTTTATTCAGATTTGATAACTTTAATTAAAGAAATATATATAATAATTTAATGTAACATTTATTATGGAATATTATTTTTTATATTTATATACATGAGGATATACTACGAAGTACTTTTCAAAGTATTTACTTACTTGTTAGAACAATGGCTTCCTACTTCATTTATTAGAAAGTTATACCACACGAAATCGACTTTATATAATTTACACAAATAATAATCACAGATGTTAATACTATTCACTGGTATTTAAGTCTCTTATAATCGCCATTACAACGTTAACATAGTTTTGTTTACCACAGTCCCTCTAAAACTGAATCAATACTTGTTTCGAATGAGATTAGATAATAGCTATTATTGCAATGAATAATGTAGTAATCTTATCAGTAGATATTTTAACTAATTTCATTGTATGGAAGAATTTTCATAGACACGATTAATATGTTATACTTAATTTACAGTTATCTTATTAAAAATCGTGTACATGTCCACAGTGGTGTTAAGTAGGACGGAGGTCTTATCAATTGCACTATCGTCCATTTTAAAGCACTTTAATTTGATTTATTGACGATTTCAGTGTGGGTATTTGGATTATAAAAATTAAAATTATTTAAGGTCAGTGCTGAGCCGAGATGGTCCAGTGGTTAGAACGCGTGCATCTTAACCGATGATTGCGGGTTCAAACCCAGGCAAGCACCACTGAATTTTGATGTGCTTAATTATTATTATTCATCCCGGTGAATGTGTGGAAAAACATCGTGTGGAAAACTGCATGTGTCTAATTTCAACGAACCCGCACAAACACGCATTGGAGCAGCGTGGTGGAATATGCTCCAAACCTTCTTAAAGGGAGAGGCCTTAGCCCAGCAGTGGAAAATTTACAGCCTGTTACAGTGAGGGTTCTGATATATTGGAGGAAGAGCTTATAAACATATCCCATATAAATACATTTTTTAATTGCACTTATTTAATAAAAAGGACAATCATGTAAAAAAAAAGTAAAAGTAGTTACTTTAATCATACTGTCTTATTGGTTGGGAAATGAGGACACCAGAACAGATAATACCAAAAACCACTTTTTGAGTTTCTATTGTTTTTCTTAAAATTAATAATTAAAAGTGTGAACGAGTAGTATAAACAATTTAAAGAGATAAAACTGTGCTACATACTAACTATTATATTTTTATCTAGTAAAATAATTGTACATTACAAGCAAATTCGTCATATACGTTTTAAGTTATCCTTTTCAACACCATTTTATACAAACATTTTAAATAAATATTTTTCGTAAATCTTTGATATAGATACTATGATGTAGACTTGTGTTTTATGTTACTTTCGAAAATGAAAATGACATGTCTCTAAAGTCATGAGTCGTTATATAAAGTAGATCATATTTAATTTCAGCTTACCGTCCGGTTTACACGTAGGAAGATCCAACACAAGACAAGTTGCCGAGAGGAGATTCAGCGATGTACAAGCTTTCCTGACGTCTCTGTTCAGCCTGGCGGATGAAATAGCACATTCAGATCTAGTTTACACATTCTTCCATCCGCTGCTGCGGGATCAGCAGGATGTGGAACCGCAGAGGCTAAAGAAAGGTATCTTAAGTATTCATTTTATAAAATTCAGTATGTAAAAAGTAAAGAAAGTACCAAATCAGATATTTGGTTTCGTAGTCATAAAATTTTCTGAATATACACAATGAATTCCTCCTCATACTTCCGGTTTCGTCTCTAATTTTGACTCCGTTCAAGCTATGGAGCAAAGTACCCGAACATATTACAAAAGCTATCTCTAAATTTACTTTTAAGATTCGTCTACGTGAGCATATTTTGTCAAAAAGCCCTTAGTTCTCATGACATCTATAATGCACTATTGTATATTATTTATTATTCATGTTTTACTAGAGATAGTGCTTCATCTACAGATCGTCATTCACTTTGTGGATACTATACGTGTATGTATGTATAGGTTATTGCCATAGTTTTATACATGTATAAGTCTGTATATTTTTATGTATTGTTAATTATTAATTACCGCTTTCATGGTTTTCTGTATGATCTAAAGGTTGACTGGCAGTAAATACCGTCAGGCATTAAGTTCGCCCTTTGTTCCATTTATTTTGTGGTGGTCAATAACATCTTTAAATAAATTAATAAATATATATAAATGAAGAATTAAAACGAAAAGGAAAAAGTCTTAGGTCAGCAATAGTTTTCCTTAGATTTGCATCGTTTATATCTATAACAATATAATATAATATAACATAACATAACATAACATAACATAACATAACATAACATAACATAACATAACATAACATAACATAACATAACATAACATAACATAACATAACATAACATAACATAACATAACATAACATAACATAACATAACATAACATAACATAACATAACATAATATAATATAATATACTATAATATAATATAATATTTGTGACCCGACGCAGGCGAGTCCGTGGAGGCGGAGAACAGCGGCTCGGGCTCGCTGAAGCTGTCGGTGCAGTACACGGGCGGGGTGCTGTCCGTGCTCATCCTGCACGCGCAGTCGCTGGCCGCCTCCACGCAGGGCCTGCCGCCCAACCCCTATGTCAAGGTGACACGCAGCGGCTGACCAATAGTACAACTCGCGTAACGATAACTTTTGATGATTGTTTTGTGAGCGACTTACTTATAGATCTCCAATATTAAAAAATATATTAAAATTAGCTCGAGGCAGTGACAGATTTCTATTACTCATGCCCGACTCGAAGTACGATTTGACTATTTCTTTGTATCTGAATACAGTATTACAAATTATTTACACTTGTCGGTGGAATGACTCATGAGTGGGTGTTACCCACCCTGATGGATGTGCATAAAACATCACGACCGTTGAATAGTTTGATATTGTATTATAATATATTCACGGCCTCCCAGGTATACCTAGTACCAGATCCAACCAAAGAGACGAAACGCAAGACGCGCGTATTGAAACGAAACTCGCACCCGTCTTTCATGGAGATGCTGGAGTACCGCCTGCCCCTGGACGTCGTCAAAAACAGAAGCTTACAGGCGACTGTGTGGCACTACGACTCCTTGCAGGAGAACCAGTTCCTGGGGGGAGTCGTCATCCCCCTGGGCTCCTTGCCGCTGAAACAGGAGACGGTGGCGTGGTATCCGCTGGAGTACATCCCTCGGTAGCTGCTGCTGGCCCGCTCAGCCATGTGGAGCACAGACTTGCCGATGAGGTGACTCCCAGACTGTGTGTGCGCTGATATAGAATGATGCGTAGCGATTTAGAAAATTTTTCGGTACCTTCTTAAAATCCAGACGTGCTATTTTGTAGCTTGGATAAATTATACTCTAATGTATTTGAATAATGCTTCACCCAATTTTCCGTTAATCATACTTATTAAATTATAATATTATTGATTTTTTAAAATAAAATATATAATCATAAATGATATTGGCAGCAATTAATAATTAATAAATAAATAGCATTTTAATAATAATCATCAAATGTTTTTCGTAACCTTCAAGTGAATGGCGACAAAGTGAAGGAATTAAAACGAGTATACTGGCTAAATGTTCTCAAATAAGATGTAGTTCTAATTACGAGAATACCAAACTGATGCATTTGTTTCGTTTGCAATGGGAGCATCGGTCTGCTGTCCGAATGTGAACTATTGTGATTGCGATTACGTATAGGAAATAACGCGCTGGTATTGTAACTACGTAAGGTACAGGTATTATTCAATGTCACAATACATATTATACTGGTCACGTGACTTAATAACTATAAACCTCCATATGATAACAGTATTTTGTTCGTCGATGTGTATTGCTTAAAATTGTAAGGTTAGTTTTTGATGTCTATTTAAATCTCTCGTTATATTTTATTTACTCCGCTCACTAACGCAGGCCGTTTGTTAGAGGTCTTATATCAACGGTTGATTTGTTCACTGACTGACTGGACTGAGATTATAAAGTTTCATTTTGTTAATCAAATTAATTCACTCGGAAGGTTTTGGCAAAGCGAGTGTAACATACGATTATTATGTGTGTGTATTTTGGGGCGATCGAAATTCTATAAGTCTTCATATCTCATACATGCGTGGAGATTAAGAACTGCTTTAAGAACCAGTCGTCTGTGAATTGATAATGGTTTTAAAAAAATGTAACATTTATTAGTAATGTTTTTTTTTTCGGCTGTAGTTAGGGGAGAATATTATAAATATTAGCGTGTCTTGTTTTGATTGCGTCGTTCCTATATTATAATGAATACTGGCTTATTTTTAAAAATGGCCTCCAAAGCACAACGTAATTATTTAATTTACATATCACTTTCGAAAACTAATCGGCTCTTTAACTCACATTCCAAAAAGGTTTTATATTTTTGTATGTCATTTTTATAACTCGTAATATAATCTGTGGTGCTTTATATTTCGCTGCTTTAGAATATATAATCTGTGTTTATTTGAAGATTGTCTTTGGAAATTTGTACGATGTTTATCCTGAGATCTGAAATGGATGCATGGTATTTTTTATCAATGTATTTCTATAATATATCTATATTTTACAAAACTAGATTGCGTTTGCTGTGTTATTTAAATGAATATAAATATTTATAAAAGTAAAGCTATTTATAAAATATTAAATGTGTTCTGTAATCGGTATTAATTTTGTATGACAGAATTACGTAAAAAAAAAAGTATTTTATTTCACAGCTTTTTATATAAGTTTTGGCGTTGGCATACAAAAACCTCAGGCTTCCAGTATTTGCTCAAATTTATTGAATGAGCATTCGTTTTGCGATAGAATTAATGTTTGTAGCTCCTGTATATAACGTTTAGATAGATTTTATACGAAATGTCATGAAATCTTGTCCTACCGGGAACATAATAAATAATATGTTGTATATTATTTGTATTGAAGTTTAATAAATATCTGCGATGTATTCTTTCTTTTGTTTGATTTACGTCATTCCTTTTCGTAGCCTTGATCATGAAAATAATTATGTGTTTATGATAGTTGCTGTGGGCGGTTAAAGGCTGACAAATTTAAGTATGTACTAGAATATACGAATATTAATGATGTTTCATCGCAAAGGTGTTCTTTTGGTTAAACTTCGAACTTGTACATTTAAATTCTAAAAAAAATAAGTTACCAGACATCTAGAGATATATTTTTTGGAGTCGTTCTTACAAAAAATATAAATATATTCTTTACTTATTAAGACATCAGGTAATATTCATTTGTTGCTGGCGCCTTTTACTACCCTTAGTAGTAAGTTAATCTATTCTTTAACTCATGTTTTTTTTTTTATAATTACAAAATAATTGCAGGTATTGGTCTGCCTACTAAATTTTATTGCAAAGCCATCCATAGATAAGCTTATGTTAGCAATGAAATAAGATATATACAAATTAATAAACTCAACAAAACATTCATTTATTCATATAACCATGTCTTCATCTGGCGCAATTCTTAATAAATAGTTGTTAACATCATATCGTCTTTTACTTAATCCCTTCTCGCCCATGTAGAAGGGTAATGTATCTAATGTAGGCAGATAGTATATACCGGGGCGGCTGAAGTTAGTCTTTGGGCCGAGGACATTCTTCTCCAGATGTCCATGGTAACAATGTCCGTATCTTACGAGTGCTACGGAGTCACAACGGACTCCTAAAAATTGGTCTGTTTCGTAATTAGCTATAGCCCAGTAGACGGCTGCTCGCACGTGACTACAGAGTTGGAAGCATGGTACTAGATAGTCTCGTATCGTTGCTGGTTGAAATTCACCTGAAATCAGAATACTTTATATAACAAAAAAATTGAATATGAATTATTCCAGTAATTGTATGTAGCTGATAATAATATTGTATAATTATCACTTCGATGAATTTCAGACAGTGTGCTTTTTAGAAAAGTGACTTGCTTCCATCGATACTGTGAGCCAATACCAAACCAAATGGGTTCCAATTTAATTTATTTTTGAGAGTATCTATACGATCGAAGCAATCGAAAGTGTAAATTAAAAAAAATACATATTATTTTCCAGCCTATTGATAACGCAAATGTGACAATACATTATTGAACATTCTTAAAACTTTGTTAAATGTAAATATTTTTTAAATAAGTACCCCCGTTGATATAAAAGTCGACGTGTGCGACGGCCTCTGCTAATCCGAATCCATCGATGTTAGTATGCACAGCGTCGACTTTTTGCGCTGCATCCGAGTTAAATCGCTCAGAGCGTGGTAGTGAGCGGAAACATGGGCCTGCTGGGTCCAGACCTGCGATATATGCTTATTAATTAAAAAATACCAAACCATCATGCTCTTAAACTTTAATAATAATATAATATACATTCAATAACATTATATGCACCTTGGACACTCATACTCAATTCAATTCGCATACATTCTTGTGTTTATTACAAGGTTGAAAATGTTGAAATCTTAAAAATGTAGATTTATGTTTTGTAGCAAAATAAAATATATTTATAAGGTAATGATTATTAACGATTCTATCATGTTCAGTAATTTAATAAAAAATATTCTTCTATAAATAAAGTTCTGGTTTTAAAATACAGGAACACCACGACTTACGAGAATTCGGAGTTACGCGATTTTTAAATTTTCTAGTCTATTTGTCTTTCGAAAAAAAATCTGTCCATTTTTTTCTGCACTCAGACTCAGGCGGAATCAGTGCCAGGGCCTGGTGAAACTGGTAATGTGATCAAAGACGTTGTCGAACTTGGTAGACATATAAATTTAGAAGTGGGTAGTGATGACGCTCAAGAACTGCTGGATTCACACAATCAGGAGCTTACAATTAATGAGTTCATAAAAATGCGTAAACAAGAAGAAAACATTGAGAGTCTTGATTCTTTGGATCCAGTTCAAATGGCAGTTGGAAACTTGACAGTAGCCCTCGGTTCAATTGAAAAAGGGTTAACAATTTTGAAAAGCATAAATTTATAACGGAGACTGCATTTCTGTTACGAAACAAGGAATAAAAAAATTACTAGCATGCTACGAGCAGATATTACCTACGGGAAAAAAAATCATTGACTCGCCAGACGACTTTGTTAGATTTAAAGAAGCCTTCTACATCAAAATAACTTCGAATTGTGTTTATACAATTTATAATAATATAATTTGTCATATTATCTACAATTAGTTACACATTGATTTCCTAAATTATTGTTTTATTTAGTCTCCGGTCCGAATTAAACATACTTTGTATGTCTTTATATGCCAAAATTGTACCCCGACTTACGCGAATTCGACTTACGCGGAGAGCGCTCGGTCCTACCTATCGCGTAAGTTCGGGGTGTTACTGTATTGAGAAATTATTGATAAAAAAAAGTTAATACTCGCAATTAGTTAAAAAGACTTACCAGTAAGGCGCGCTGGTTTCCAATTTGTTAATTCATGATATCTAGTTGCTGCGTATGATGCAATGTGGGCACCCAAACTCCCTCCTAGTAGTTCAAGTTTATTTGGATGCAAACCTCTTCGCGTTAATTCAGCAATGAATTCTCCTAACAGGATACCTAGGGGTTTCGTAAGGCGTGCTGCGCTGTCGATAAGATAAGAATAAACATTATTAAAAAAAAATCACACACGTATTATTATATATTATTAACACAGATAGAAGATTCCTTAAAATGGCGTTGTTGGGGATTTTAGGACATCTAGGTGTTGCGGATGAAATTTGAAATTCTGGCGCGATGTCCGAAGGTGAAATTCAGCGGCCAGCCAGGGAGATATACAGAGTGTTCCAACATCTCTACGCAAAGCGAAAGTAAACACTATATTTAAAAATTCTCCGTGTAATTACTGAAAATTTTTAATAGAAAAAATCACCTTCTAATAACCCAACTTGGGATTTGAACCCAGGACCACGGAATTTGGCTACTTATAAGCTAAGTAGCTAGACTAATGTGTCTGTTGTTATATAAATATCCTGATACACCGTTTTTCGTTTTTAAATATCCATATTAATGTTTAAAATAAAATATACGTTATTTATGTTAATAAGTTTAATAATACATACATTGGGTAGCTCCGATGGAGTATTGGATAAATTTCCAAAATAATGACGTTTCGTCCTCGGTCGAGGTAAGGAGTCGCCAAAGCCCGCACGATTGGCGAAAACGACGCATCCAAATAGCCGCTTATAAATACCTGAACAGAATGATGCTGCGTTTTAATGTATACTAATATTATAAAGCTAAAGTAACACTGTCCGTAAACCAAATCAGAAATATAAAGTCCCATACCAATGTTTTTCTCTTTTTGAAGTCCAGATGTTTCTCCACACAGGATGCTCCTTGGTGGTTAAGCTTACAAGTCTCTTCATTGCTCCCGAGCCAGCCACTGCTAGGCCAGAGAACTACAGCTGTAAGCGAATCCTTCGTTTTCTCTGATAATGTTGTGTTTTTTGTCATTCCCGGGCCTAATTTATAAATAGTATTATTTATTAGAACATTTTTTGTTTAAGTGAACTATTTTGAAATAACACATTAAAATCTAAAATTCGAATTTCGTCGGTTTAAAGCTCGCAGGCATATTTCCGTGCATTTTTTTTAACAAATCTTAAGGAAACCGTCAGCTAGAGCTACTCTCTGTTATTAACTAATAAAGGATGGTGTAAAAAGCCCCAAATCCACCTTTTCTTACGCTTTTTTAATTCATTAATTAGATATTTTCAATTAGCGAGTATTATATTTATCATAATTATGTATTAGAATAATATACGTACATTCTGCCATTAGGCCGGCTGGAAATCCGGTGTCTCGTCTAGCGAGACTTAACGTGCACATACAAAATAAAAGAACAACTGATTTCATTTCAAAAAATAATACAACAAAAAAGTTGCAAATCGAGGTAAGCCGAGTGATCGTTACTAGAATACGAACCAAACTGACTTGCTGATGAAGTTTCTTAAACTGAGAAGGTCGTGAACAATTTTCGTAAGGCTATGATAACTACCTTCACACGCAACCTCAGGGGTTATAAGGTACTAATTTGGTGTAGTCGTTATTAATTATTCAATTTCACACGTGCATTTGTGTAATTTCGTATTCAAATAAAAATATCGTTATATAATTCGTGATTGTTATAGAATAATCAGAAGATAGTGCGCAATTAAGTGTAGGTATTTGGTAACAAATTAAATTTAAACTAACATAGTGATTAGTTATTGACTCATTACTATAATTATATAACTTTGAGTATAATGTTGAATAGATATATGTATTATAAATATACTATATTGGATCGAATTATAAATTAAATTCTAAACGTTGTAAAGTGTCAAAGGAAAAAAGGATAATAAGCAAGCAAAACGATATAAAATCATGAACCACTGATAATTAATAATTACTATCCCTAGATTTATGAGGGAAGGATATATAGATATAACTTAGGTAATGTAAATTCCTGTTGTATTATTGTTTTATTTTATTTTAAATCAACAAGAATTTATACAAAAAATGTAACTAAAAATATCACTCCATATTTACTTAAATTTCTCTATTCATGTGAGTAGTATACTACTATGATAACTACTATTTTTATAATACTACTATTTTAGGCAAAAAATTACGAAAGGATTAAAACGTAATTAAAATCTCGATGGGTATTTTCACGATCATATGTTATGCAAATATTGTTAATAGATACGTACTTATTTGAGATACAAACTTAGAAACAAAATTCGTACTTATTTTTATTTACGAATAAGAACGTCATCTTGTAGACTACTTTGAAAAAACCGAAGGATATAAATAAATGTTATCTTTTAAAGCAATAGGTCAGTATGCCAAGAAATGTTTAAGATAGTAAAACAAGGCAATCTGCTTCAAGAATGACGCTTGAAGACGAAATTTTAAAGAAAACGGAGTTTTTTACAGACAATAATTTCAACTAAAAGGTTAAAATATGTAAACTTATGTTTTTAATTAATATATAATAACTAAGTAAATAATAAGTTTATATTACAATAATTAAAAAATTACACGGTTTACAGATATTTACAAATTTATTTAACGTGTATAAAACCCGTCAAACTACATAACATAAGTACTACTTGAATAAATTTAGATTATTTTTAGAATTATTTAGTCACATTTCTTTTACTCAGTATACGCAAAATAAATAAAACATTTTATTTATAGATACAATCTGGTTGATCATAATTGCTTAACTATAAAAACAAGAACATGGCCATGAGTTCCGTCCTTAATTTTCATACCCGAAATCGCCGCTAACGTAAAACTTTCTTTTCGTATACTTATTTAACGTTTGATCTGATTTTGTATACATCGACTCTAAGTTACGATTATTCGAGACTACTACTTAATCGGTGGTAGAGTACCACCCACTCATCATATACTCTACCCCCTAGTAGTAATAGTTGGTGTTGCTGCATTCCGGTCTGAAGGATAAGTGAACCAGTATAACTACAGGCACAAGATCACATCATCAAGAGACATGACATCTTAGCTCCCGAGGTTTATCTAAGTAAATTTAGTATGTAAGTGATGTAAGGAATTGCTTAATATTTCTTACAGCGCCAATATCAATGGACGGTGGTGATCACTTACCATCAGGCGACCCATTCGTCCTTACGCTTACCTAGGTAATAAAAAAAAAACAATTTTGTGTAAGACTAATTCGTATGTATTTATGTGTGTGTATAAATTAGTATCTTCATGTTCTTGCCGATTATCCGTACCGAGTTAATTTTATTTATATTTTTTTGTGTTTATTATTTTTTACAATAATAGAATAAAGTTTAATTTGAAGGCATTTGATGTCGTTATATGACTTCATTGGGAATTGAATGTATTCTGCAGAATTGAGAGCTATATATTTTTTAAACCTACTTACATTTATGTTTTTTATATAAATTTATTAATTATGATAAATATATTTTTAAATCAATGATTTGTTTCTATACGAATATACTTTTTAGAAAACAAAAATCATAACGTATAGTATCCATCACATCACACATCCCACCATTTGGAAGTAGAATCTTTAGAACATCTCCCGCCACGTTTGTCCGGTCCGGGTTTGTATATAAGTGCAGTACTATCATGCATATTTCTACACAATGTATTTCTTCAGCACCAATCAAGAGGTGAATTAAATATAAATTGATTTTAAATTAGAGTTTTTAATTGATTTTTTTATTAAAAATGTATAAAACATATTTGTTTGCGGATTTCTCGGTCTCTCGAAAAAACACACGGAGATTAGTTTGCTTAAAAAAAACAACACTATCTTGCTCTCTAATTTTTGTAGTTATATTTATAGTTTGAATGTGTATTTATTTATATCATAACGTGCTGAAGATCATGTAAAACTTTGAATAGAATAATTAAAATTACTTAAAAAATAGATATAGGTTTTTGTCATAATGGGCTATGTTATGTTATAATATTGGTAATGCAATATTAAATTATTAATATTTACGATATACAGTAAATCTATATCATATTGTATCATTGTCTTTTTACATTTATAATATCATTGTCATGTATAAACGAAACGAATATAAAAAAACAAACATCTGTAATTAAATAAATCTCAGTCAGTCCCTTCTTAAGGGCACTCACTTCATTTAATTAAAGCGAATCGCAATTGGTATTTCCGTATTAGGAATCAATGGATCCAGTACTACTGGTATTGCATGTTTTTAAACGAAAAAAAATGTACTAATGACTCTTGGAACTAGACTGATTTCCTTCGCAATGGAAACTTGCCTCACGTCTGTACTTCATCACAATGTTCGAAGATTTTTTCCCGAGGCGAGTGGTAGAAAGCCAATTATTTACTAATGTGGTAATACGCGAGACGCGAGCACCGGTTTTACCGGCAGTGCAAGTCCGTGCGTCCCGTCGCTAAGACGCTGCCAGAAATGCAGACTAAATACACCACGACACTGTTATAACAATGATTGCTGTTATTATTGAAAAAATAACAAGTGCTCTGTGTTATTTTTAGTGACATTTTACTAACATATTTTTTTGTTTCGAAAAAATGAATGAAACAGTGGATAAAGACGCTTGGTTGTGGATCCGTGATGTGATGAGGTCTTGGCTCGAAGACCCTGGTGTGGAAGAACACCAGGGTCTCAATATGAGCGCCCTGAGTATGGACCAAGCCTATATTGTCGGGGTTACTGATAGGGATGTTGGTGTTTACGCGGTGTCAGACGACTGTTTCAGGGTAAGTTTACTTGTATTTTATGACTTGAAATAAGAAACAAGCAGTAAATTATTTTTATTTTAAAGGACACGATTATAGTTCTTACTGGAAATATTTATATTTCATTTCAATTATTGAAAATAAGCAATTCGAAACCATACATTGGCTGATATCAGTTATACTTGGCACGCACAAGGACAAGGCCAGAATCCTATGGAAATTAATTATTATTGTGTTACGTGTACTTAATAATAGTAAAACAAGTACTAATACAATAATTATTAGTTTGTTTAAAAATGGCTTGTAGTTATTAATACTTAGTTCTGTTTCGGTTCAGTAATACTAGTCTTGAGATTAAAATTTGAGTGAAGCACCGTTATCTGGCGGTATGTTTACGAATATAACATTAGGTTTCGAACAAACAATAGCACTCGATTTGACGAACATTTGTTTGTATCAAAAAATGCGATACGCTCGAGTGCCTTCACTGAGATATTAAACCTCTTTGTTTAAAAACATTTTAAAAGAAAATGAGTCAAAGGCATTCATTTCCTTCCTAATAAAATTCCTTCGGTCTCACTTAAGAGGACTACATGAGCTAAATGCAAGTTTTATAATGCAAAAAAGTATATGATCCAATGCAGTAAATCAAATGAAAAAAATATATGATAATCTTCAGGATACATGCTAGTTATTTGCTATTTTGAAAACATGATGTAATTAATTTGGTACGATAGAAAAAAATCACAAAGTTACCTCTAAAAAAATCTTTTAATAAATAAAAACTATACTTATATACATTCAATAATTCTGGTTTTTTGTCAGATTATTCTACAAGCAATATATTACTTAACCTCTGCGTCACTTTTTTAATAACTTCAATAGATTTTTTTTAAATCAGATATTCTTATTTTCGAACAAAATTCGTACGCATGTGTGCGTAAACGCCGTGTACAGACATTGCCGGCCGAGGCCTGATGCTATACAGACGTGTCGATCTTTTCGTTACGAGCATCATTACGTTACGAAATATTTTTTTGTAATTTTAATTGTAAATTCATTGTTTCATGTTTTCTTATAATAAATATTATTCTTTCTTGTAGATAAATATATTAAGTTAAAATAATGTAGTAGTAATTAGGCATTTGTTTTTTATTATATTATTTGTCATAAATTTTAATTGTGTAAATATGGGAAACGAAGTGAAACGCGTGAGGAAAACTAAAAAACGTTTATATAAATTAAGCGCCGAACATACATATGAACGATATTAAAAGGTATGAGTATTTTTTTAGTAAACATATTTTTTTTTTATAAATTATGAATATTGAAAACATCTATTAGAAAAAATGTGCAATCAGTTCGCATAGAATGAGATTTTTCGAGCTGTTCTTCAAATATTATGATAGAGTATTTGGTGAAAGTAAGGAAAAAATCAATTGAGAGTGACTACGTTCGATCCCCATGATCTCGAAGCAATTTGATATTTTTCATTAAAAGTACTATGGGGCATATTTAGATACATATTTTTTAAATACATAATTTTATAATTAATAAAAATATAATTACTAACATATATTTATTTTTTACAGAATAAAGAAAGTCGAAAACAATAACACGGAAGCTATTTATATTGCGTAAGAGTTTAATTTTATCGATTTTGTTTATAATAGGAATTAAAGTTATGTATGAACTAATTTTAATAATAAAAAAAATAATGTAATTGTTGTGAACCAGAGAACTAGAATATTTAGAAGTGTCATTTGTACGTAATTCAAAAATTGTAATTTTTAGTAACGTCCGCCATATTAGATTGAAAATGGAAGCAATTCATGAATCGTGGATTGTCATCGAGACTAAATATGTGTGCCAACTTTCAGCTCCATAGCTTCAATGGAAGTAGGTGTAATATTGATTGCAAGATTTCAGGACATACGTACATACATTGTATGTATGAATGTGAAATAGTGAAATTAAATAAAATATTTTAATAAAAAAATTAACACTAAATGTTTTTTTTTTGTAGTACCAAATCCCAATATTTTAAGTTTAATTAAATCAGTTTTATTTTGTAATCATTTTCGAATAACAGTCCAAAGCAAAACAAATAATTCTAATATCCTATCTATTTTTATGAGATTTATAATTAAACCTAGTATGATTAACCTAGTTAACCAATGATTCAACCAAATCGACTTGACGACATTTTTTTCTTGTAAATATTTAGATGTTTTTGTTTTAATTGAATTTTTTTTTTCTTTGTGAACCGATATTAATAAAACGAACAAACACTACGCTATATGTTACCCCACGGTTACTACACTACAGGTTTCGAACACTTACGATTTTATTATATAAATAGATTATCAAACTTTTATAAAATATTAAAAATTGGTATGTTTTAATATTTAGTATAAGAACTAATTGTGGTAGGTATAATAATATAAATAAAAGAAAAAAAGGTTAAAACTAACTGTCTATTTTATTGTGTACAAAATATAAATAAAAATATTGTAAGTTTAATTGAATCAGTTTTTTTTATAATCATTCGTTAACTAACATCGAAAGAAATAAAAACAATTCTGTTGTCCTATCTATTTTTTATGAGATTTATGATTGATCTTACTTCGCTCGGTTTGGCGCCATCTATTAGAATATTTGGGCGTAACCTCGTTACCTCGCTTAACCCTTAGTTCACGGGCTTGCCGTTTTTGTCGATTTTGTAAATGTGTGCGTGCGATTCTCAAGGGCACTTAGCTCTTGTAGTCCTCTTAATTATAATAGTGTTACGTTGTCGATTTTATTAGAATAGGTACATTAGTTTTCATTGATTGTAAATTATTATTAAACGAATGAATAGAACGAACTTTCCTCGATTTTTCCTTATTGTCTTCTAATTTAAGCTACCTAATTTTTTTTGCATAATCATGAGCATGACAAATAAAAGATAATAAAGAAAGGCTTCCTTCTATCTTTGTTTTTTGGAATGTGGCACGAGATCGTGAAAAGCTAACGAGTATCTAATGAATTTTTAATTACATATATCTACGAAGACAATAATAAAATTAATCTTTATTAGTATGACTTTCATTCTTATAAAAAAAAACATAATTCAAACTATTCAAAAGTTAATGTGAGTACAAGAGAGCGTAAACGACCCTGTGACGTCGCCTAGAGAGACGGTGCGGGTACCGCTGGTTTATTTAATGGATTTTCTGGTGTATTTAGACAGGACCTTCATGCGGGGAAACGAGTAAGCGTGTTTTTTCAGCAAAACAAAAAAAAAGTATAAGAGAGAGTCAATACACTAACAGCAATCACTACAGTGCAGTGCGTTTCAAAAACTATTTTATTGCTTCATGGTGATTGATTAGGACACTCGTATCGTCTTATCGAATTTAAATAAAAAGTTCAATGAACCTGTCATATGTCTAAAGTTATTTTGGTACCAGCACTAGCATCTATACCTAATCCATTCCACGTGGTGGAATATGCTCGAAATAAGCTTCCTATATAGGCAAGACTGCCTAGTAGTAGGAAATATACAAATAAGTACTTTGGTTAGCACATACGGTCTTTACATAATCAATTAATTACATATACTTTAAATCATCAATATATTCTAAATAAGAAACTGTTTATGTATATTTGAAAGCATACATTCCGCCATAAATCTCGTCATAAGTTAAAATAACTAGCAAAATAGCACATAATTAATTTTCTTATTGCTTATTTCGTGTAAAAATTGTTTTATAACTGCTCAATAATTGTCTAACGAATGTGATCTTTATTGTGTAGGCATATGACTAAAACTATTCAAAATTCTCATTGCAGTTACGCTTGTATGTGCATGTATAATTTAAATATTGTTTATTCTTTATGTCAATTACAACCGTACTTTCACGACGAATATTTTGAAATTGACCGATAAGCAAGTTGCGATTAATACCGATTTACAAGAAGCCAAAATTTGTTACAAAAAGTCCACATATTTTTTTTCATTGCAATAACTTTAAGCAAAGAATAAATTGATTATTTGTATAGATTAAAAGTATTATAAATATATTTCGTTTTCTTACAAAATTAAATATAAAAAAATGAGTTGATAAAAACTAATCCAGCGAATAAATTTAATAAATATTTTTATGTCGGTATATGTAAACAATTTGCATTTCTTTAAATTAAGGGAACTAATATGGGAAATAAGATCTATTCATTGTGCCTGTAACGAAAAGGGACATAAAATTTTATATTGTGTGTGTATAAAAAATTTATTGCTCATTAGCAATGGAGTGGTTGGCCAATCCAATCTTACGGTGCCAATGTGAATGGATGGAGTTACCCATTCACCATAGGATACCCCATTTTCCTATCCACATATCTAATTCATATAAAAAAATTATCTTATACGAGAATCCTAAAGAATTCTCACGGCTATGAATTAAGCTTTAACCCGATATTTTATTTTTAAAATATTGTGCAAAATATTGAGTAATTGTACTTTATATCATCAGTTAGTAAAAATGTTTGAAAATATCTTTATAATTTTAAAACGATGTAACTATTAAAAAACATTATTGCAGCTGCTTGCAATTTAGGCAAAGAAAATTATTATAATAATAACTTTAAATACTTTGTAAATAGTTAAAGTAGAAGTGCTGATACATATTTTACACTCATAAATTAGAATATAACTAATACAGTTGCTAATTCGTTGATCATGTTGAAAATCGTGTAATGAATGATAACATCCTGAATATATGAACAATTGTTTTGTAATTATGTATTTGTAAAAGATTTCACGAAATATCCTGCGTTACGCGTGTATGCTTTTGAAAGCCGGTTTAAGGTTAATTAAATGCACGTTGGTATTTGATTGATTTGCTTTCGTCGCAGTGAGTTTTTTCTCAACCATTCTTTCTCTTTCGTTACCTTGGTTATGTCAGTTATTCTCTTCGTACACATGACATGACATCCATCCCGAGTTCAGCCTTTCTGTTGTCATGTTTGCAACGGCATTTATATTTATATTTAAAGTAGAATAATTCTAGTTGAATAATAATATTTTATGAATTTATCTTTATAACTAAGTAGTAGCGTAAATACGTATTATATAAGTTTATTAAACTGTAAGAACTTATTTATGTTTAAGTGTCCTCTTCAAAGTAAGGCCGACGATTACCAACCTGAGCCTTCGAGGACTTCGGACTAACTCGATATTCCTGTATAGTAACAAATGGCAAATAACTGCTTTAGCTGTGTTGAAAACAACCGTGTAACTTTTGGCGATGAGCCAATACTTTACAGAAATCGTATTCGGTATGATTTTAACACTATAGTATCAAAATATAATATAGATATTGAAGGATGACAAAAAGAAAATATGTTATAAAATAAAGTTTGAAAGTGTTTTAGTAGTCAAGGTGTTTTTCAAAACGAAAATGTGGACATTTGAATACGAATTTTTAGACCATATAATAGTGTTTTTCCCACTTATATTTCACGACTTCACCTGAAATCCAGGAACACAAACAGGAATAGCTAGTCATGGCCAATTTGAGACAACGGAGATAAAAAAAGATAAATATAATAAACATAAGACTACTAATAAATACAAAACAAAGAAGATATATATTTTTCCGTAACACAGAAATTAAAGCCGAATAATATATAGGTACTTTTTTTTTGTGAAAGGGCCGGCTGGCTTCTTTCCCAGTTTAAAACAATCACGAGAGGTAATATATCTTACTAAGAGCGGAATTCTTCTGAATTGAAAATTAATTACAAAATTATAATATACAGATATGTGTATTTACCGATTATATACTTAAAACAAATGTTGCTTTGACAAGCATTGAAAAAAATTCTGATTGAAGTTCTGTATTTAACGGAATGTATAATATACTTATGTATGTTATTTTAAAGCTGATATAGTATACGAAATTTTGGTAAATCTGTCAAATATGCCAAATATTGAACATTAATAGTTGGAATTTAAAAAACTTATCATGTGATTCAAATAAAAATAAGTAAACTCAGATATAAATAGGATAGGCTTGAAGTTTTGACAAAGTGAGATCAGTTGAAGTAAATACAGTCTTTAATTTAATACATTCAAATGATTCCGAACTAAATGTTTTGTATGTGTTTATGTTTCTGTGGAAAGCAAAGGGTATCGGAGCGACCCTAGCATCGATTTTTATTGACGTGTCATGGGTTTTCCGTATTACTTGGGAATATTCTTGTTTATTATATGTACGTAACAACTTAGTACTTACTAGAATTATGTACAGTAATAAAATGAATAATAAAAATTAATTAATTAATTATAAATAAAATATAAGTATTGATCCTGGTTTTATAAAGTTCATTGTACGTTCATATATATATGTACTGAAACAATACTGAAATAAGTATGTACATATGACTATAATATGAATATAATAAGTAACTATTGACATTTTTTACAATTAAATTTATAAAAAAAAATATGAATTACTAAACGTACTCAAGTCAATGCGTACTGTAGAGTTTGTTGATATATTTTCAGTGGAATCTACTTACCTAACTACTGAAAGATTTAATTGACATAATTTACTTGTAAAATGCCGATTCAAAACAGTTTCTAAAACATATTCGAATAAAGTATACTTTGAATTGACTGGGAAAATGTAACAAGGTTCGTTGTCAATATAATCTATCTAACTTATACAAAAAAGGATCTCTGTTAAAAGGTAGGAATATAACTGATCTCAATTCTCAAATGTGATAAGGATATTTTGTACCAAACATATATTTGCATTTGTCTTTTATGTGGTTTGATGTGGTGTAGAGGTAAGAACGAAATAAATTAGTTTCAATGACCTCAATAATACGGTCTGTTATTGCTAAGCGATAGACGTAATTAAAATTATGTATCTAATTATCTCAGAATATTTATTGATATTTTCCTGAAGATTTTACCACCGAACTCTGAGATTATTGTTGTCTCACTTTAAAAATAGTGATTATTATTCGGATTTGAATTACCGACTATTTAAAATTTGTGATAATGCAATCCATTGGACCATGGCGACACTAATGTACTGTAAAATATGTCGATCATACCTACTTAGCACACGGCTTATATCATGACGATTTATTGCTCTTATTTAATATATAAATGACTTCCCAATATTTTCAATATTTTTATTTTTTCCTTGCGAACTATGATGATAGCCTCTGACGTAATATAGATAAATCAATAACAGTTAAATTAATTACTTTTGTGAATTCAAGTAAAAAATTTTTCGTGCCAGTTTATATACCGAGCACCGCTATTATTTGGCGTGCGTGTTATAGTTTATTGTAACAGTTCTTTCTCGTTTCATCACAAAAGTAGGCGTACATATCTCAATAACGCACATAAGAGAATAATTTCTCTCAAAGTAGATCAATTGCATGTCTGGAATGCTTAACATACACACGAAATATTTATATTGTTTCGAGTTATTTTTGTAGCAGTAGTAATTTAATTACAATTATGTAATTGTATTCTTTATCATATGTTATTGTTATATCAGAAATGAATGAGAAGAAAATAAAAGTAGTCAAATTTGACTTAATATTCAACATGATTAAATGCGTTTTGCTAAAAAAAAATATCTCCCAACCTTTCAGTTGAATAATATTAACCAGAAAAACAGAACTTTCTTTTAATTTTACAAAGCTGAGCTCTCATAATTCAACTTTACAGAAATCAAACAATAAAGTATTATTTAATTGCGATAATGACAATCGTAACATTAAATTAAATTTAAATAATGTATAGAAACTTAGGTAATCGTACAATGTATTGTGAAGTTCCTAAAAAATTAATCTTTCACATTCGATGTGTTACATAAGTTCACCTTTCTTTAGATAGTTCAGATGTGAATATCGTGAAACAAGAGGATTTCGTAACGTTTCGGATTATCCAGTCCGACTATATTGTTATGTAAGCTATCACAATGAATACTTTAATATATAATTATGTCATTAAAGTCTAAGACGATAGTCCTTAAACTATATTTAATTAATCCGACTGGGTGTTTTAAGATACGCCCCCCCTTTGACCAATTATAGTCCTAATATTCATTATATTACTTTGGGAGTAAGTTCTTTGACGTGGTTTACAGTAGACTGTCTGATATTGTCACGTAAGGAAAAAGCGTCGTGTCCCCCCCCAGGCTACCTTTCCCACTCTTTCTCTTTTTCTCTGTCCCTTTTAATATAACATAATTTAAACTTATTTTTTGTTAATGTTTTATTCATACGGGATTTTTAATTACAATTTTATTGTCATTTCATTATACTCAAACGATGTTTATTTATTCCATTGTGTTATTTAATACACAATATATAACGAAAACATCTTCTATCCAACCGGGTGTCCAACGACACATCTCTTATTTTTACTTGTGTAGCCTTTTTATATATATATTTTAGCTCTATTTTTAGGTATCAAGGCCCATACAAATATGCATTGCGTTATATAAACATATATATTGTTATATCAAAATTCAATTACACTAACACTTATAACATAAAAGATATTATAACTTTAGATCACTTTAATTTTTTCAGTGCCCATTCGAACTACAGAAGAATCTTTCTCCGGAGACCGAGGGCTGGTGGGTGGTGAACACAGCGAAGCGTTCGACCTGGCGCGTGTATTCAGACGCTACAGAAAATTACACAAGCGCTAGAAATACTTCGTAAGTTCCTCACAGTTTACTAAACAACATTTGTTTTCAAATACTAATACTTAACCAAATAGATATTCAATCCTACAAGTATTTTGTATTGTACAAACAAAAACGTAACATTATATTAACTCCTCGGAGGTAAACCATTTGCTTGGTGGCAGGGCCTTGTTCAACCCAGTGCCAAAAAACATCTTTGAGTTCTGTTGTTGACAGGGCGTTTTTGGTGAATGCATTCATTAATATGTTGGCCAATGTCTATCTAAGACGTTGGTGACCAATTACTAGCAGGTGAACCTCTTGTTCGACGGACTCGCCTCGACGCTCGTCCTTTATTAATTTTTTTGTTTTTTTTTTTCTAACCATACTTAATTTTTGGTTGGTAATTTAGAACGTAGGTTTCCTGACTTTTAACAATCAGAATATTTTTACAAATAAATAGCCCTAGAATAATTGATTTAATAAATTTGTTTTTACCTACTAGGTATTTACTCAGTAAGATGAATTTATAAAACACAGACACAACAATGTTGACGTGACTTGTTTTAATTACGGAGACAAAATGTCTGCTTTCTACTGTTTAATATTATTGCAAAGTGTGTAAAGCATCATCTTATGCAACAACGTCGCTACTTTAACGAAATCATTTGATTTATTTCCTATTTATGTGTCCAAAAACTAGTATAACTCAGTGCCGACACATATTGGCCAATAAAGCGACGATCTGGGACGGCCCCTTTTGTACCTAAAAATATTTGAGATTTGAAAATATTTTTTTAATTGTGTTTTATACCGACTATCGTATTAGCTGTCATTCTGTAAAGAACGTTCAAAAATTAAGGTAAAAATCATGTCTGCATATTGAAAAGCACGTAAATTTACCGACTGACTGTTATGAGAACATTTTCTATTTGGACTTACGTCGCTTTAAATAAACGCTTTTCTTGTTTCGAGTTATTTAAAATAATAATCTTCATTTGTGTAATATTTAATTTAAAGGGTATTTATTATAGTTATTCCCCTAGGACGCCTTGTCATTTCATTGACTGACTGATGTACACTATCGCTTCGGTTTAGAAGGTTATGTGATCTTTAGTAATCTCAGGCGCTAATAACAACTTCGATTACACGTATGGCTACGGTTTATATGCTATGTTTATTGGTATGAACGTTTTAATGTACCAATAAAGTGAGTAAGTGACTACGCACATAGCACCCTTTATCATTAAATCAATAGTCGTTTCAATAAATGTATTTATTTATGTATATGTAGAGTCGAGATTGTCCAGTGGCTAGAACGCGTGCATCTTAACCGATGATTTCGGATTCTAACCCAGACAGGCACCACTGAATTTTCATGTGCTTAATTTGTGTTTATTATTCATCTCGTGCTCGGCGGTTAAGGAAAACATCGTGAGGTAGCCTGCATGTGTCTAATTTCAACGAAGTTCTGCCACATGTGTATTCCACCAACCCGCATTGGAGCAGCGTGGTGGAATATGCTCCAAACCTTCTCCTCAAAGGGAGAGGAGGCCTTTAGCCCAGCAGTGGGAAATTTACAGGCTGTTAATGAAAAAAAAAATGTGTATATAACTAATATACATATTATACCTATTATATTTCTGAGATTGTAAATTTATTCGTATGGGAACAGCAATGTTTTTATCAACGTATTCCTATACGTTGCCTTATTCGCTAAACAATTATTACTTAACATAATTTAATGACGCATTCTCTTTGTTTCAACGAAAGATTGACCTTTTCTCAGGTCTCAGGTGGAGAGGTTCTCGGGTCAAATGAGTGCTTCCTCGATTGAAGATGTTCTTAGCCATCTAGTCTTTGATCGCGATTTCCGTTGCGTGGGAATAACGTTTCAATTAGTACGAGTATCGAATGAAAAAAGACGCTCCTAGCAAATCATTAATTCTTTCTTACTAAAGGTTTCGTGGAGTAATCAATGTGCGGGGAGCGTTTAGTATTATTTATGTTTTATTGTACATGTTTTCATAAACAGAAATAATAGAGGCTTAGTATAAAATAATTTAAATAAAAATTGTTTTTATTGTAGTGAAATTATGTACATAGTCGATTGTTTGTAATCTTTCGGTTAGAGATTTTATAAGTTCACTAAATCCGCTTCGATAGATTAATAATGTAACGGTATTTACAGTTTTACAGTGATATAATCATATTTAAAATAAACATGTGTGTGTATCATTTTATTCAACATATATAAGTAAATATATTAATTACGTCTACTCTATGGCTTCTGCGATATGCACACCTCCTTAATGCGTTATAAATCTCAAGTCCTTTATGCAAAGGTTCTCTGGAGGAGATCGCTCTCGTAACGATCAGGCCGCCTGTCGTAAATAGCATTCAATTTATTTTTGTCAATAACTTTTTACTCTTTTGGTTTAAAATAAAGTATATTATATTCTAACATATATTTGATTACTTAAGTTCATCTGCACTTGCATATTATGATAGTTTTATGGCATGTATGAAAGTCCATAGACATATACATTTTTATGCAGTTTAGACGATACATCATTCATTATCACAAGACATTGAGCCCTCTTCAATCATTTTATATACATAAAGTAAAAAACCTTTTTGTTTAATAATTAACGAAATATGACTCAGTAGAATGAATGGATCTTAACGGAAATACTTTAATCCGGGCAAGGATCACGTAATTTTGTAATTTAATTTCATCCTACGCTCAAAAAGGGAAGAAAACATTGAATTCTGTATCATTTCAAGATCGGTGAAGTAAACTCTGAATCTTTCGCCGTGATTGGAAGTTATCTTTGTCTAATAATATAATTACATAACACAGAATACGCCAGTTTAAATTTAACACAGTGAAGAATTTTATTTAAGATGATTTAATCCAGAGGCGTGGCTATCAGCAAGGCGGAGCGGTGCACAAGGGCCTTCAAAGATGAGGGGAAATATTTAAAATGAAACTGATAATTAATTTTGAGACTTATTCATTAAAAAAAATTATAGTTTCATTCATATTAGCAATACCAAAATATGAGTAGATGAAGTGACAGGAGCGCGATTCTTTCTCAATGCAACGCCTTCAGTGCGGCCTCTATCCGTCTAGCACGCCACTGATATAATTCATAATAAAAACAAGGATGACAGTTTACATAATATATTAATCAGCCAGTCGTTTTTCTATAGATTAGGACTAATTTGAGATTATAATTTATTTTTTTATAAACAAAATTAGATTAATTATTTTATATTTTAAGCGGTACCTTTCGGAATTACTTATTATCGAAGTTTTTTGTTTAAATTATCGTTTTCAACATGTGTCATTCATTAAAATGGTATTGATTGTAACTATATTTTGTATTTATAAAATATTTTTGTTTCAGGGGCTTGTTGTGTCAACTCCGACCCAACTTAGGGGAGTTTGGGGTTTACACTTTAAATACAACTGGTGAGGGATGCACCATACGAACAACTAGAGAACCTGTTGACATATATATGCGTAAGTGATAATAATTACGTTTAATTGAAATGGTGTTACCATATATGAAATAATATAATATACTTCAAACTGGACATCAACTAGGTGGATCGATGAAGAAAAATTGTAATAAAAAATTTTACATAATGTTGCAAATATTGAAATATATTCAATAACAATAAAAATCCTTATAAGAGAATAACATACATTGACAGTTCATTTTGGAAGCACCATCCTTGACACGAAAACACTTAGCGATATACTTACGTCTTATTTATCAGATATAAACGCCTATATTATCTATATCTTGAGACATTCGATCAAATTATGCTCTTCAATTGATTTCACTGAGGCGCACGATGTTCTCATTTTTTCTTCACATAAATCGCTCGGGTACTCACACATGAATTAAGACTCGACAGTGATTAGATATATAACTTTCTTATTTGAAGAATTATTTACGCCGTCATTAGATAATTACGCATTAAAATTATTATTGTATATTTTATGCAATTAAATTAATTGTTTTTTATAAATAAAATATATATCTATATGTCGTAAAAAAAAACTCGTTGAGTTTCTGCCGTCGGTTTTTCTTAAGTTTGAAGTTTCTTTCGGATCCGTTAGATTTTACAAATCTAATAAACATCTGTAATACTTCTATATTTAATGGAGATTTAAGAAGATTTTATTTTTAATAATACTAGTTGGCGGATGGGTAAATGTGTCTTTTGATGGATATTACCCTAAGATATTAACGCTGCAAGAAAACCATTCCTTACCTTGTCAATGTACCCCCAATCTTGGGCGCTAGAATGTTATGTCCCTTACGTCTGCAATTACACGGGCTCACTCGTCCTTCAATAGAGTCAAACCTCAAACCGGAACACAATACTGTCTGAATATCTAACGAATGGGTTGAAGCTACCCAAACTAGGCTAGCACAAATCTTTCATCTTTGCATAAATGTATCGTAACAATTTTGTTTACTTTTGTAATTTATGTTTATTCTATTCAAAAACAAAACTCAATGATATGTAGCACTCGCTCAGTTTGTAGACACTCCCATTTTTAGATAGTTCAAGTATGCGAAATCATTGTCATCAGACAAATTGCCATATAACATATATTTCATATGCAAATTTATACGGTCAAGGTGATTTGAAATATAGTTGTACTACATAAAAACGACCTTCAGGTTTACAAGTCTGTCGTTACATAAATTAGTCCCTTTACATCGACATGTTTACATTAGTTCGCGTTATTTATGAAACATGCTAAATATCTTGTATCAAATAGTAAGTACGTCTACTTTCCGTGAATTCATTGCCTCTTGTATGTTTTTTGTTGAATGATATATGAAAAAACTTTGAGCTCATGAAAATTCAGTGATACTTGCTAGTTAGAATTGCTATCTTCGGTTTTTTCACGTGTAAAAATTTACATTAAAAAGTAATAACAATATTATAATGTTTATATTTTATTTGACATTATCCGCTTTAAAAGCCTTTTTGTAAGGATACATAACTAAAAAATATTGGTAAAGAATGTCACTTATCGTAATATGATCCATTTAGTAAAGTCAGTAGCATTATATTAGTTTTAGTGTACCTACATTTATAAATCAGCTTGAAATCAATTTAGTCACGGTACAAAAATGCTCGATACCTACTAATAATGAGAAGGTGTGTTTATAAGTGATCGAATATAAACCGTTTTAAGTCACGCACCAAAGGTCGGAGAAAATTGTGAAAATCTGGCGGAACTAATGTTTATTTAACATTAGATCTTTAGAAAGTCTTAATTTATTCCTAGGCATCAAAATAAGACTTAAGCATTTTTTATTTTGTATACGACTATATATTTTTAAATAACTTATTTATTATGTATGTATGGCTCTCTTTGCCATTTGACTCTCGGTTTTGTTAAATACTTTTGGCAGCCCCGTTATCTGATTTTATTTAAAGCCTGTCATTGTGCACATATTATACTATATATCATTCAATCTCATTGTCAATTGTTACCTGTTAAAATATTAACTGGCTTACAGTTTGAGGGAGGTACATCAGCCGTTCTAAATCTTTTGTTCGTCGACTTGGAATTATATTATTTGATGAACATCATCCGTTAGATGCGACCTAGAATACTAAGGATTTAAGTGGTACGAATTTGTTGCTAATCTCTCCAATATACAGGATGCTTTCAATTATTCATATTCTGACAAAGTTGAATGTGCAGTCTTCGCATCATTTATTTAATTATAAAACAATTTTTAGAAACATCGAATAATACAATCGACTGAGTTTTTTAATATAAAAGTTTTGTAAATAAAAACCGACTTCAAAAATCTTAACAATGCACAATATCAATGAAATTGTAACAAGACTATACTAAGCCGAACACAATTATCAATCAAAGTTATATAACATATATTACCGAACACACATTAAAAAATGTATACGCGAGAGAATCACCTGCTTTTTGAAGTCATTTCAAACAAGTTAATCAGTCGTTTTCAATGATACATTAATATTTAAAAGAATAAATATATTTATATGTTACATTCTCGTGAATATCTGTTGTATTGTCCGTAAGCTGCGTAAAAGAGGTCCCAAAATGCCATTCTTTCTTTGTTTATTCTGTGCTCGATACGGATGTCTGAGTCAATCACGATATAAGGTCTTGTCCTCGCAGTAACAGGGGTCCACGTCATCGGTAATAAGTCACTCGTCTCTGGTGTAGGGTTTCTGTAAGAAATATATTGTTTATTAACCCATTACAACTAGGCAATAATCAATGAATAAAATAAATTATATTTAAAATTCTATACCCGAATTTGACAAAATTAGACCACAATTTCACAATTCTTTCAGTTATCAGTTGATTTTTCTCATTATTTTCAATCCTATTGTTTAACATGTGAAATAGATATTTTAATTCATCTCCGTATTCAGCCATATCTTGTTCATTTTCAGAATAACTAAATTCGTATACAAATATTGGGCTTGCATTTTCATTAAGTAACTGCGTTATAGTTCTTTGTAGGGGATGATAAAAAGCGATATCAGAATCAAATTTTTCCAATTCAGGTTCTAAAAGTTTTGATACGGGTTCATCTCCAATGTAAAAATTTCTTATAATATTAGCAGCTTCTACTAATCTGTCTTCATCTAGATTAAAGTTTTCTTTTATATTATTGTAAAAAGGATCACTTTCAAAATATACGTTGTCGTATTTAGTTGATAAATCTAAGGTCTCCCTGCTAGTGTGTCCAATTAAAATTGGTGTATTTTGTACTTTATTATGATTTGATAAAGAAAATGGATAGTTTTCTATAAAATTACTGATACCACTAAACGATTTCTCCTTGCAAGGTTTTAAATTTAAGTCTAAATAAAAAGCAGCGGCTGTTACGAGCTCGTGTGAGCTTCGAGAGAGAAAACTCAGAGCTTCCAACGAATCTGTTGTAATAAAACCTAAATGGCCGGCAAGTTTTAACGCAGCATCAACATCACCGTCGACAACAGTGCCCATAGATTGAGGAGTGCCACTTTCTGCAATCACTTTGCTGTACACTTTTTGCTTATCCGAAAATAAGTGTAATAAAACTGAAGTTGCTCCCGCTTCTTGACCGGCAATCGTTATATTATAAGGGTTGCCACCGAATGCTGCTATGTTATTACTTATCCATAATAATGCTTCATATTGGTCTTTCAGTCCTTGATTTCCCGGAACGGAAGGTATGTCAAGACACATGAATCCGTACGGTCCTAAACGATAATTAATCGTCACCACTATAATGTTTTGTTTGACTAAATGTTCTGGGCCATATTCACCAGCAAACCCTTGTCCGAAATCACCTCCATGAATCCATACTAAGACTGGTAATGGATTCTGCGAGCTCGCTATTGTGGGCGAGTATACGTTAAGCCGAAGACAATCCAATATTTCATATCCATTATTTGAAACAACAGGCGTAACTTGCGGACATTTGACTAACCCATAATAAGCATTGAATACGTCTGACCCAAAACCTGGATGTTGTTGTGGAGGCTGAAATGAAAACATGATAAAGTTTAAACATTTATACTATAGATTATACAATTGTTAAAACGTTCATATTATATGTAAATTTACTCACACCAAATGGATTATTAAGATCTAAAAGAGCGTAAGGAATTCCCAGAAAAGACGAATAACTGCCATCACTTGATCTAAGACCTCTGACCAGACCTTGAGTAGTTATTACTAGTGGATCGACTCTAAACTCAATACCGCTAACACACACTATAGAAAAACTTAAAAATGTAAAAAACTTCATTTTTTATGAAGCTAATATATGAGATTACATAACATGAACATGGAAGAAGCGCCACTATTGGAGAGAATTTTTGTAATGCAACGTTGATAAATAGTTTTGTCATAAATAGGCATCAGATTATCTTGACGAAATGAATCTTCATCTTCCTTATCGAATGTTTCAAGTGCTCATGATGTCGCTTAATACTGTATGATTATGGTTTTTTTGTTTCTGTTTTGACGTAATTTATCAATATCAGCTATTGTAACTAATAGTATATATTTGTTAGCGTTAAGTAAGTAATTAAATAAAAATGAAAAAATATAAACAAAATAAAACCCTACGTTTATTATCAATAAACAACACTAAAATTAAAGTATTAAAACTATTATCAAAAATGATACATCCTTATTCATAAACTCATTTTTTATTTTATGCACTAATGAAATGGGTGCTCAGTATTCAGTAGTTACATTTCGAATAGTACCCATATTATAAAAGTTGAAAATGGCGTTTAATTGCCATACTTTCGGTCATTAAACGAATTATTTTAGTTAAATTCTAAGATAATAACAAAGGCGATCGGTTTAAGAAAAAAAACATATGATGAATGAATTCAGAAGAAAAAGATTTTAAAAATGTTTCTTCAATACATATAATTGTAGATAACATACAATTTACGTATATTATAATTTTATTTATAAAAGTCGAATTCTTTTGCATGTATATTATCATCTATCATCTGAATTATCTCTACGTAACGATGAGATAAACTTGAAGTTCAGATGCTGCCACTAAATGCTTGAATGATGGCAAGCTGGGTTTTCTTTCAAATAATAAATAATAAATAAATTTTGGACAACATCACATACATTACTCTGATACCAATGTAAGTATCTAAAGCACTTGTGTTTTGGAAAATCACACGTAACGACGGTGCCATAAACACACACCCAAGACAACATAGAAAACTAATGAAATTTTACTACATCGACTCGGGACCTCAGAGTGGTGTACCCATGAAAACAGATGTACACACTACTCGATGTTTTTTCATCAGGTGGAAAATATTAACCATAGTTTTGACATCAAGATCATCTTTTAAAAAACACTAGGTGTCGCGGTTTTCTCGATAAAAACCGATTTTAGGTGTAAAGCCATTTGGCCGTGAAAGAGTAATAGACATACAGACAGACAGAGTTATATTCGTATCTATAATGTTAGTAAAGAAAAAGAAATTCTTTAACTATGTAGTTATAATTAACCATTCTTAGTTAATTTTATTATTACATTGTAATAATTAATTCACTAATTCGTATAGAAAATGCAAATAAGTGCTGTAACTATATAATATCTTTTAGCGCTGCTCCTTCTACTGGGAGTGTTGCTCGCGGCATGGGTGCTGTACGGTATGATGAGGCTTATAATGTCAAGAGTGAGAAGATCAGCAAAGCTTCGGTATGGAGACAAGGAACTGGCCATTCAGCAACGGCTACGCGCCCTTGATACCTTTAGAGGGTAAGAGATAATTATAGTAAAACCATTAAATTCCTTATAATAATGTAAGTCAAGATGTATCAAGCCTATCTAACAAGGATTTGGTGCCAATCAATAGCCCAAGATATGTTTTAGTGCTGGGCGCAAACTCAAGTGAGCTCTAGGATTGGGAACTCGAAATCATACTAATAAATCACTAAACGAAAGAGTTAGTCTGGAGATAGTTAATGATTATATAAAATGTTTAAAAAATATCGTTACTAAATTAAATTAGAAAATTAATAATGTGAAATTGAATTGAAAATAATTTAGTCTTATCTGTACCTACTTGATTTTGTTTCTTAGGATTGCCATAGTATTCATGATATTTGTAAATGATGGGGCCGGTGGATACTGGTGGTTGGAACACGCAACATGGAACGGATTGGCTGCTGGCGATCTGGTCTTTCCCGCTTTTCTCTGGATCATGGGCGTATGCATACCACTCTCGGTGAAGAGTGCCTTCGCTAAGGGAGTCCCGAGATGGAAAATTGTTTTTCATATCGTTAGGGTAAGATTTAATTTAAATTTTAGTTTACAAAAAAATGTTGAACCTAATTTTGTTTCTTTTTTCCATTTTTTAACATTGTACACAGTGACATAATTGTTTAAAAAAAATAGAACATTTGTCAATGATATCCGATATTTGTAATGAAATAGTACTTTTCGAAATTATTCATTAAATCTCGTGGTTTAAAAACATCGTATCGAAAGTAATTTAAAAAATATATTGGAGAGAAAGCTTAATAATAATTTATCAAAGTACAGCCGTGCAGCCTACCGCAGCCGTAACCGCTAAGATTACATAAACACAAACGGGACGAGGTTCTCGAGCGGACTGGTTCGGCGAGTTGTAACATTATGTATATTATATCTATTTGTTTACAATAAGGGTAGACGAGTCAGTTAACCTTTAAGAACCAGTACTATAACACAAAACCTGCTTGTGATGTAGATTGGCAGTTATTGTTCATATTTTAAAGCGATCGCGAAACCGGTTACGTAAAAAATACATTAACCGATTACCATTGGCGTAGCCAGGTATGTGCATGGATCACATGGTTGGGTATGCAAAAGTAAAGTTGACGTATTCCGTAGGAACAGATTAGTAAGCAATAATTTTATCCAAAACCTTGGAACGGGCTATGCCGATATATGCCGAACATTATCAAATATATTCAATTTATTTGTTTCGCCTTATGTCAGCCCTATTATACTAGACAATAGAATTTTCTTTTAGCTGTCACCTGAGTCATGGATGAAAGAAAAGATAAGATATAGAAATATCGACATTTCATAAGTCTACTTTTTCTTAAGCATTTATTTATTTAAATTTCTTATGAGAGTTATTCACAAACGCGAGGTTTTTGCTTATATACATATGTATGAAAATTTTCGAGCCGCTCTTTAGGTACCAGTTAGCGTTTGGTTTGCGAAATGCTTACTTTGGCTATAATTATGTAACGTGTTTTCTTACTCTACGGTTATATACGATCCAATATCTCACGAACGTGTTTTTAATACAAATTTAAAGAGATTGCAAGGCTTTGCAATACGTTTCATGTGAAATTCTTACATTGCGTGCAAAACATGCGCTCTCACAACTGACTCGACTATTATGCGGCGTTTATTTCGTATCGCTTTTCATACATTTCATTATTTGTTCTTGACGTTGGAACATTTATGCTATCACTTTCTTCAATGCATTGTATAATTTAGAAGTAAATAGTCGGCGAATAATGATTGTTAGGTACGGTGATTTAGAGAAATTAGTCTTGACCTGGTTTTGTTAACTGAATGAGGTTGCTTCATTAAATGACGATCAGGTGTGTCCTGATGTACGAGACAACTTGATTGATCTTATTGGCATAGCACTAACAAAGATATAATTTGAATACTTATTCCAATTTACCGACACACTTACGGCACTGGTAAGTATGTCGGTAACTGGTCGAGAGAAACGTTTAAAATCTTCTAGATTTTTTTGAACTTATACCAGTCGTGATAGTTCCAGCATGATAGATGTATATTTAAAAAAAAATATATAAAGTAGATTACAAAATAGTTGTATATTTTTAAATTTATCATTTAAAAAATTGTATCATATAGTAGAATAAAAAGACACTTAGGTATTTAGATTTTATAAAATGATTGAATTTTATTCATAATTTAAAACCCACTTTCCAGCGTTCAGTAATGATGTTCCTTCTCGGTATATCTCTAAATACAATCTACGGATCCAACATGTTGGGCGAGCTGCGGATATTTGGCGTGCTGCAGAGATTGGCTGTAGCATATCTGGTTTCCGCTGGTTTCTACGCGCTCACCGCCCCTAAGTACTACACGCCTCCAAGGGTGAATATTTAGCTATTTTATTAGTAAGATTTAAATAATAAAATTTAAATAGCAAAGTCTAAACACGTAATTATTTCCAGGGCGCGTGTGGGCAGGCGTTAAAAGACGTGCTGTCGTGTGCGTGGTGCTGGGTGTTGGCGGGCGTGCTGATAGCAGTCCATAGCGCTATCACATTAATCATACATGATCCTGACTGTCCGGCGTGCGTATCTTATCTCAACTTTTACAAAAAACTTTTATGCGTTTTGTTTTTTTTTTACACATTATATTGATAACATTGTACTTTTTAGAGGATACCTTGGTCCCGGTGGTAAGCACGACGAATGGGTCGCTCCGGAGTGCAGCGGGGGCGCCGCGGGGTACATTGACCGATTGCTTTTAGGAGACTCTCACCTCTACCAACATAGTGACGCTAGGAATGTGTATGGTGGACCAGTGACCGATCCAGAAAGCTTATTAGGTAAACATAAATTATTTTCGTTGTATGATTTTCATAATATACAATCTAAACGCAACGAAGTTTTTCAATAATAGTGCTTACTAATAATTTTAGTACTATAGTCATCACAGATCTTGGAATATGACAAATGTCGTCAACGTCTCGTGCCTGGTATTAGAATACCTTCGAATCGTAACTCGCAAACCTTAGCTCTACCGGTGGACTCCTGTAACACATTATCTCGTTTCCAGGTTGCCTCACGTCGGCCGTGCAGGCGTTACTGGGGGTGCAGGCGGGCGCGACGGTGCTGCTGCAACGCTCGCACAAGGCGCGCGTGTCCCGCTGGCTGGCGTGGGCGCTCGTGTTCGCGCTGGCGGGCGCGCTGCTTGCGGGCTTCTCCAGGGAACATGGCGTCGTACCCATCAATAAGAATCTTTGGTTTGCATCACACAATTTTAACCCTACTATTTGCTTTAATTCTGCGCAAGTCTTGTATAAAATACAGTATGTAGTGCATGAAAATATCACCTGCTTGCAGTTGTCAAGTGTTTTAATACAATTTTAGTACTGGGTTAAGTTCCGTTCATTTTTAAATATTATCATGTTTGAGAGAAGTTGTACCATAAATTGCATGTTCATTTTAGCCAATCGGTTTAAGTTGCATATTGTACCTGCTCCTTTAAAAATACAACATTTTTATTTGAGTTATAAATATTTAAGCTGTAAAAGCAAACTTGATTGTTGATTATATTTCTAGGTCCATGTCATTCGTGCTGGTAACGTCGGCAGTTTCGCTAGCGATACTCAGCATCTGCTACACATTCACCGACGCGTGGCGTCTGTGGGGCGGAGGACCCTTCCGAGCTCCTGGCCTTAACGCCATCGCTCTCTACATAGGACACTCGATATGTGCCCACTTGTTCCCCTTCCACTGGAAAGTACCTTTAATGAGAACGCACGCCATACGGCTGATAGAAGCCGTATGGGGAACTGCTCTATGGGTGATCATCGCACATATTATGGCGAAGAAAAAAGTATTTATTACGCTCTAAGAAAAAGTTTAAAAATGAATATCGCCAGTTAGAATATTACAAAAAGTGTTGATAAGTTTTATTAGACAGCCAAATACGAAAATTACAATTTTATCTCTGTGTTGGTTATCTTTGATTATTTATCGATCATGGTGCTGTTTACGGCTGCGTTTATGATGCTTACTTTAAAATATCCCTTACATAAGATATTTGTAAATAGTCGACATTGTATTTTTACATTCGACAAAACGTTTACTTGTATTATACGAAGCTATTCAATTTTAAAATTACTTTGAGTAATTCACATTATTAGTGTTAATAATTAAATCATGTGGAAGGAAAGTAACAATGTTGACCTACGACATAAAAAAAAACCAAACGACAAAGAACTTCGCTTACCTAAAACTCAAGGTAAAAAAAATTACCTTCTTTTACGAGAAAAGTATAATAATTAAAAACTGCCATTATTATATTACAGACAATTTATAAAATAATAAGTAGGTTTTGTAATTATATAAGAGACGCGGATTTCGTAATTTTATTTTTATAACTAAAAAATATATTTTTATCAAGGTTTAAAAACCTATTAATATTTAACTTTCATTGCATCTTATGAAATAACTTGAACTACTAAAATGGGTTGTGTTTGTTATTAAGACTGAAAAAAATGCAAGTCAAATTAAGTCTGATTAGAGTCAGAGTAAAAATAAAAAAAAAAACATGAATTAATATATATTTAAAAAAAAACATCCTAATTTCTTGTTTTAAAAGGAAATTATGAGATATTTTTTGTTAATAACAAAACAGTACTTTTTATGATGAAATTTAACATTCAATAATTAAAAAAAAATCCATTTTTAAATTTTATTTAAAATTACTCGTGCAAAAAATCTTTTAATTTTTCGAATATTTCTACTATATCAAAAAGTTATATATTATAAGAATCTAGTCTAAATATTTTTTATATATCGAAACTTTATACGATTTGTATAAGTAAAGACTTCTATGCTTGCTAAAATATATAAATAAACGGAGACAACTCGACATACTGTGTTTTATTTTATTTGGGATGGTTTTGAACGTTTAAAACTTAACAACAGATTTGTGCTATAAATAAGGTATCAACTACTAGCACTAGTAATATTACTTTATCTAATTTACTAAACAAATTTGACGAAGATATAAATATAAATATTGGACAACATCACATACAATACTCTGATCCCAATGTAAGTAGCTAAAGCACTCGTGTTATGGAAATCAGAAGTAACGACGGTACCACAAACACCCAGACCCAAGACAACATAGAAAACTAATGAACTTTTTCTACATCGACTCGGCCGGGGATCGAACCCGGGATCTCGGAGTGGCGTACCCATGAAAACCGGTGTACACACTACTCGACCACGGAGGTCGTCAAAGAAGATGATAAATGGGTATTATTAAATGCATTACTTTAGCTATGAATATTGTCAAGTATACGTCTTACAAACACGTCAACTAATCCGAGGTTATAAAATATGGGAAAATAGTCAAAAGACCTTTGCGTTAATGAGTATGTAATTAAAAATGAAACAATCGATTTACAATATCCGACGCTTTATTAGCTCAAGGGTGACAGTAAAATCCGCAATGTCATTGAAATATAATAATAAAACAAAACGATTCAACAAATCATGACTCAAGGTAACAGTGAATAGTTTTAACATATAAAACTATCAATAAAATTACACTTCAATAATAACAAAACGACACGGCGTGGATCGACATCCGTACAAGCCATTCGAGATTTAATTTTAATATATATAAAAAATATTTCAATATTATATCATTATAATTATATCGTGGATTGTCTCGAATGGATTCTACGTCGTCACCCAGTCTGCGGTGCCCTCACACCAGTTATGCATTTCAAGTTTGGCATTTTGTTTACAATACAATAAATCCTTTAATATCGACTCTAGGATCGGACTCGATAACGATACATTTAAAATATCAACTACTTTAGTAAATTTCTATAAGTCGTTTTCAATTAAATCACTCCTCTGTAGACGGTAAATGCCATGTTAGGAATTAAATATATTATATAAAAGTTAAATACTTTATTTTTATGTATAGTTTTCTACAATACAGCATTCTTAAAAATCACCATTCATTTATTCATATGTTCGATTCTTAGTTTGTGGTAAAATCAATAATTGTTAGGCAGGCACGCTTGCAGTTTCCACGATAAAATTGTATATATGTACATACACTAACCTAGCCTTACTCGTATAGCGACAGACACGTAAAACAGTGTTATATATATATTTCTAAAATTTCATTAGAAAAAATCTCTTAAAATATATCTCGATAAATTCTTTTAACATTAATCCCGGCTCGGGGAGAGAAGTATTACATTACAGAGCGATATAAATAAATTTCTATTCTCTTACATCTAAATAGGAAGAACTTCTAAAAAATGTAAAAGAGAACATAGTAATTGCACACATAGTAAATATAATATACTAACACGAATATGCCGATCGATTGAGTTTAACTTTTTGAACATATACATTCATTTGGAACCTTGTCACATTCGGAATCTATCGAAAATGTTTGTTTAGAGTTTAGTAATCGATTAACTTGTTTTTTATTGAAGATTTAATAACATCATGAATACTATAAAGATTTATAAATATAATATGAATTATTCGCATAGAAATATTGTGAAAATAATTCCGAATTGACAAAACTCCGCAACATACCGCAGCTACGATCATGCTTTTAAAGATGAAACTCTTACATAACACATATAAAACATGAAATTAACAGGTAATGATTTGTACAGGCTTTAGAAATTAAGTTATATATCGATATAAGTACTCGAGCTCACTTTAAGTCACTCACATTACTAAATAGATACATGGAATGTTTAGTATAAAAGAATGTTAGTTCACAAAGACGGTGACCCTCGGCTGCTGTTGTGGATTTCAAATTCGCACTTCGTTGGCAAGACCTACGATACATAAGAACTGCGAGATTCTATGAATATAATATATTTAAGTAATGTATGTTAAATTTCATAGTTAATATAGTTAGTTACGTTATTTTCATGAAAGGCATGCAGTTATTTGTACTTGTCTATCTAGAGCGCAGCTTTAAATGGATTGCTAACCTCCTCGACCCGAGCGCCTCCACAACGAGACCTCGAATGTTTCCACAGAGACTAGACGTTACCGAAGACATTTCTTTTTGCATACAAATCAGGTCCGCTATTTGATGCGTATATCTAAACGTTATCTTAAATACATGATACAATCTCTAGGACGATACACATTTCGCTATAAATGCAAATTCATGGAATTCAATATTAAAAGATAAGGCTCACGGTGTGCTCGCCTTACATTATTATGCTACTAGGGTTCCCGATATCACCGCACAGTATCGACTCGACCACGACTCGGCCACGCGTTGGTATATGGGACGTACTAAAGTCACTATAAAGGAAACCATCATAAACAGTTCCACCAGCCTATAACACCTCGTCGAATCACAACAACCGATATAAACTGTAAGACCAATAACATTGTAATGTGATCGACAGAACTCAAGGTCGCGGAGAGCGAGGGGCCCCGCGACGGGCGCGCGAACGCTTTAGGTAACAATTAAAATTCCTTAAACTATTTGCATATTTTAATAAAAACACGCACGAATGAAAACTTAAATTATCCGCCGTGAGGCATACATCTAAAATATATTACGAGATTTCAAACACGCGTAAATAAGTATCGACATTCGTCTACGACCCGGTACCGCTCGCTGTCGACCGATAACGATCACTTAAAACGTGCTGAGTTTATAATAAATATCTAATGTGGCACTCGAAATTTGCTATACCTTAAACGAAAATACAGGTATATCATATCCAGCACCACAGCGTAACTATTTACTAACAAATACAATGAGCAACCATTCAACTAACAGTCCTTGTCTCTGGATACTACGTAACGGTTCGTAAATTACATCTAAAATATACATCGACAAAATATACACTTCATTATGGGGACAGTATCGTTGTCACTGTTCACTTAATACATAGGTGAATGTACACTAGGAACTGTGAGAAATCGTATCTGTCAGTTCTCACAGCCTTTTTAGGTTATATTTCCGCAGTTGTCTGATCACGAGAACCGGCCGTAATACTGTTACAAGTTCTATTTCAATAGCAAACATCGAAACACAGATTGGAAGGAACAGCGAGCAAAAACAAATAGCGTTATAGACTGTTTGAGTGAGAAATAATATGAAGTTCGAAATGCCGGTTTCGCTTTAAACATAGATTGGTTAAAGTATTAAGGTTGTTGTCTATTTGTGATCGAATCCAGCAGCAGTTTATTGCCGAGTGACGTCAGAGCGTCTGTTGTTTTGTATTCTGCAGATTTAAGTCCCTGTGCATGTGAGAGCGAAGTGTGACGTCACGCAAACTATTTCGTTTGACGACGTCACTTCCTGGCGCCTCGAGTCACGAGCGCCTGCAGAGCTGCCAACTGGCTCAGAAGATTCGCATTCGTCTGCTCGAGTGTTTCTACCCTCTTTCTGTAGTCTGTATTCTCTGATACTAAAATTTCTACTTTCCTCTCTAATTGGTCCATATATTCCTTCTTTTTGCGTCTGCTTTCTTGTGCCGATATCTAGAAGAGATAAATGAATAATTAATTACTTAAAGACATAAATCTTTATAAATGCATCGGCGGTTCCTAACGATTGCTTAGACGATTACTTGTACGTTTTATGGGGATCGTCGACTAAGACGTTAATCAATGTATAACATCACAAACGGTTATTAATTTTTTCCGCATTAACATAACAGACGGGAAGTTGTAAATATCATGTATGTTAACCTTATTTTTAATTTTCCTTCTGATTTTTTTGAGTGATTTCTCCTCAGCCTTGGTGAGGGGTAAGCGCGTCGGAACGGGATATCCCTCGGCCAGTAGTGTGCGCTTCTCTTCCTCTGTTAACACGAGCGTGCCCGTTGAACCCTTCTGTAATAAATAGGAATGAAATTTGTGAATTAAAATATAAATCCTAAGCTAAGTCATTGCTCATTAACGTCGGACGAAAAAAACAAGACAACGAAATATATATTGTACAATTGCGTTGCAGTATTAAAGGTATTTTTCGATAGTTTTAACATCACGGTATCGTAAGAGAGATATCCAGTTAGCATCGAGGCCTCGGCTCATCTGCGCGCCCGTATCGCATAAAAAGCACCATAAGCATGAAGGGGACAACTGACCGGCTGGCTGCTGATGAGCGGCGTGTTGATGGGCTGCCGCGAGTGGTGCGACACGTAGAGGTGCGCGCGGCGCGGCGGCGCGGCGGGCGCGGCGGGCGGCGCGGACGCCTCGTGCGCCGGCGACAGCGCGCCCTCGCTGTCCGACGACGACAGCGACGAGGGCGGCGTGGGAGGCAGGTTGAAACCTGCTGGTGAGTGATGCCAGTGTTACGAGGAGTCGACGCATGAGTAGGTGATTTTCATTTGAGGCAGCGCATTGACCCCTTGAACTTTCAATGTCACCGTAGGATCAAATTACTTACAAATTTTAGGTTAGCAATATACGAGTATTTCAGAGTTGTTTATACTCATATCTACATATGGTTAATAATTAGGCCTTAATTTAAGCAATTAGAAATAGCAATGCTCAGCAGTAATTGCTATTTATTTGTTCAAATGAAATCAAGTACCTGGATTAATATGTATTCGGTAGTAAATATTGTTTACTAAATAATTTCAAAAGGGTAAATATTACGTACTAAATGTGACAATATTTTGTCCTGCCAAAGATTTTATGGGCATTCTAACACCCGAACAAGGCATGGTACACGAATCGGTAAAGAATTTGTTAGTCATTGTTATTAAATGATTGGAGGCAAACGACCTTTTAAACATTGAAAACTTTAGACATTTGAAAACTTTAAATTTAACAAACATTTTATAATAAAGAATACAATTCTCAAAACATAAAATATTCAAATTGTTAAACGTCCGTTTGGAGAGACGTAATCTCAAGTTTTAAATGTCATATTAAACCCCTAATCTTATATAAACTATTGGTATATATTGGTATATCCTATACGTTAGGAACCTTAATATCGGTATAATATGATATGTAATATATATGATAATCATGAATAGAGTGTGCGTTGATTTTCATGCAGCATATATGAATATAATTGATAGTGAAGAGTAAGAACTGCTTTTGGTCATTCATATAACATTCTAAACGGACTACATCTAAATTAATTTTGCATGTGACATAAAAAAGGGCCTACTTGAATGAAATATAATATATATTTAATTGATTACTGATTATGAATATATCCGCAGTTCAGAAATGGATAAAATAGAAAACTTTTTTCTTAATTCAATTTTAGACAAGAAATATTGCTCAAGTAGTTCGCCAAAGAGGTAGGAAACATAATGAAGTAACCATGTCAGCGTTCTACCTGAAGTGCCGGACGATGTGACTTTAATGGAGAGCTTATTGTTATTCATGGAGATGCGCGGCGCCGCACTCAGCAGTAGCTGCGGCACCCCCGCCGCCCCGACTTTCTGGAGCACCGCTTGTGGCATGTGGATTGTTCCGGTCTGAAATTAAATTGACCTTGTTCATTATAATATAAATTTTAAGCATTGCATCATGGGTACAATTTTGATATCAACTATATACTAATGACTTAAGCAACTTTTAAGTAACAACCTGAAAATTTCCCACTACTGAGTTAAAGCGCTTCCGTTTGAAGAGAAGGCTTACAGTATCACATACTGTACTGTGAAGGCACATGTGGTAAAACTTCATCGGTTACTTAAACCGCCGGTAACAGGTTGCTTTCCTTCGCCGATACAATTTGAGCACATGAAAAGTCAGTGTTATGTCCTGTACAAGATTTTTATACCAACCAAATGATCCGTCACGGCTCCCCAAAAGCAACAATTTGCGTCTATCAACTTTCCTTTTCAAAGTTATATTTTCTCCGGCACCGAAGTGTATAATTGTAACTACTATATGTAAACATTTGCTAAACCGGAATCATCATATTTGGTGATGGATATTGCGTGTCCTGTTATCTGATCTTTATCTTAGATATTAGTATGCAGGCATTCAGCTGCTCTGTTATTCCGTTGCAAAGAGAATTTGCATCCTTGACGCAGCGCCGCGCTGGTTTTAAATATTTCTAATAAAAACTTCGACCATTTGCATAATGTTAACACTTTATCATTCACTTGCTCTGTAAATGTGAGCTATATGTACACAATTAGCAGAGATTTTTCGTTTTAAATCTAGTATACGAAAACTAGTCTTCGTTTTTAATTGTTTGACATTTATGAGAAACCGTAGCATTCTCATTTCTGTTCGGAAATGGAAAACTCGGTATGTAATTACAAAAGAACTTTACAGGTTTTTAAATCGTCTATATTTTAAGGTCGAATTACAGAGAAAGTCGCAAAGTATCGTGGGCTATTTGAACCCCAGTGACCTTTCGTTTTTTGTCAAGTCATCCAGCTTTGATGGAGATTGGGTTTGAACTCACGACTTCGTTTCTCGTGTCAATGTAATGTATAATCATCTTTATGCTCTTTTCCATAGAATGTTTATTTTTAGTTCCTACTTTTTTATAAAAGCCAATTTAAATAGTAATTCTGGTGATGTAAATTATTATTTGAGGTTTTTTGTGAGATCATTTGACAGCCTCGTTACCAACAGTTAACTTGTTATGAGAAAAGTTCTTTAGGTCTTTTATTAAAACCAACTATTTCTATCGGTTTTTACCAAATACTCCTATATATAGTAATGTTTGTGTGTTAATATTTTTGAATATGTGAGATTAACATCAATATTATACATAAAATAAATTATTAATGTTGCCTTAATCTAGTTTGGTCCGTACCGTGTGGTCAATGACGTAGTCGACGTGTGTAACAGGCGTGCCAGGGGTCGGCGAAGAAGGGCAGGACGATGCAGGAGACTCAGGCTCCGATTTGGGTTCAGCCTTCACTTCTGGTGGCGGAGAATCGCTGGACCGCCTTCTGCTCCGCCACGCGCTCGCTGGTATAGCTGGATAACATTCGTCTTCCATGTCTGAAATTATTTAAAACATTATGTTACAGCGTGTGAAACATTTTCTCAATGGATAACAATTGTATACTATAAAGAAATTCATATTTGAATTTATGATGTATATTATATTAGCTTATACAACTTATAAAACCGACATAGGTATGATATTGATCTAATGAAGCAACTGTTGATATATTTAACGTAAGCTTGCTGTTTGTTTTAAAACGATTTCGCAGACATTCCGTTGCATCAGCATTTTAAAACAGGAACGAGTGATTAACCCATCAACTAGTTTATATATTTCGAGTTTATAACGATTCTATTAGAAAATGTTTTAATACATCCTTGATTCTATTCTTGTTAAATTAAACTTAACTAATATCAATCTAGTAATAAATGAAGCTTGCTTTACTTTTATAAATATCATCACGAAAGAGTATAATCGATACTCGAGGTACCTCATAATATTGGTACGATTATTCTTACATAATACACAACAATGGAAATTCGTAACACACTTACATTCATACAATATATGTAGGTATATATTTCATAATACGATTTAACATGACGTATTTTAGTTTTAGTTACAAAAAAAATATCTTAAAAAGTAATATTTGGGTAGAAAACAAAGGTCTTAATTTATACATCCTAATTACATTAAATACTTCAAAAATCGAACTTGAATCATAATTTGGTTTAGTTTATTAAATTCCAATATGCATTAGGTTCAATGCTATTTATAAATTTAATGAATACATGACAATGATATTACATATGTATAATATTGTAATTTATAAATGTCGAATGGAAATGCAGATTTATCAGATACCTATTATGAAACATAGGAGAATGACAAATATCATCGTCAAATGTCAAATTATATAAGACTTTCAATAGTACCACTTGAAAATGTTAATAAATACATTATATATTTTGTACCTACATGTACCGATAGTCTATTCAAACCACAAGAGGACAAAAGCTAAATAAACATTTGACAACAAATTGACGCGATATTATTGGTCGGGAGCTTGAATAATATAGGTTGTATTCGGTATGGATTTGCGAAAAAATGGCGCTTTGAACGTCGACGAAGTTTTTATCGGAACGTTGGAAACAAAATTAAAATGGATATAAGTAGTAAAGTGGAATAACGTTGTATTATAAATAAATTTATATTAATCAAGAACCGTTAGTAGTGCATAATGTACATGGTTAAGCTATTAGTAAGACGCATGCAAAACGTAAATCTAAGGTTTGTTTATCTTTCCTTCTTGGATTGGAATCGGCTAAATTTAACTTTGTGCGTGACTGTAGGACATAGAGATTATACAGCATATATATCAAAGAAATCCGTTTTAGCTTATGTTTAATATAGACAAGACATTGTTTTATGCAAGATTATACCGATGCCGAAGACATTGATTTTTCAAAATTTTAATTGATAAAAATAATTCCCATCGAGTATTTTTTTTCTTTCTATTATTATCCAACAAGACAAGTACAAACTTTTCTCCTAGACTGTTAAGCAGCAGGTTTGGAGTTTATTTCGCCACGCTGTTTTCATACGACCCATGGTCCATTACAAAGTTTTCTTTTACGGAGCACTAGATACATCAAATTTAGCACGAAAGATCAAATAAAGACATGGTAATCACCATTAATAACGTGGGTTAGAATCTTCGATTATAAGTTAACTTCCATCTACGGACCCGTCTATAAACATAAGCATTATTTTAGCTTGTAATGTGTCAAAATAATAGATAATAAGCCTCTAATAGTCATTCATCTTGCTTGATACAGAACATTAAGGTTCGTTAGGACAAGTTTATATTTTTATTGGCGATATTGTTGCGGTCATTGAACCTCGTATTTTAACAGCTATTGAATTCATCGAAGTTAGTTAATCTTAACGTATACATTTATTTTGCGATTTAATTACTCCATTAAAATAAAACATACATACTAGTACCAATTGTGTTGTGTGTAATCTTAAAAGCTAATTTGAGAAGGAAAACCTTTGTCTCATTTTTATAAATAAGTTAAACAAGGATAGCAAGTTTTTTAATTTCATTAATTATTTTACATTAGACATTGTACAAAATCCTCTTGACCGTTTGCGGCAAAGGCGGGCATTTTAAACTACGACTAACCATGCACATTAGATATAGTGGGTACACACACATACATATACCAACTGTGATCCCGTACACACTCTACGGGATCACAGTTGCACTCTCTATTTCCTTACACTCATAATCCGACGAGATGGCAATCCGACTTTTAATTTGAATGCCAAATTCGAATCTCACGATCGCTTCTGAGAATTTCTTTGCGATAAAAAATTGCGCCTGCCTTTGTATACAATAGATTCGACACCGTTTCTATAGCTATGATAAAAAATACTCAAAAGTTATGCTTTTATTTGGTTAGTTCAGTAGAAGATTACACTAGTTTAACTGTTAATGCACTAACTACATGAAAGTAGTCTATTATACTATATGGTCGTAGATACGATCTAGAAACATAACTACGGAAGAAAATATAGTTGAAAGAATAATAATACATATTCAATTAGTCATAAATGCTTAAATTGTTTGGCGGTAATTTGAATAGTTTAAGTCGGCGATCGTACGTTGTATTTAAAAATTCCTTTCACTGTAATGAGACGTACTTTATACGGAGGTGCTTGTGATTAAATTAATGACTGACGAGTAACGGTCAGTAGTAGGTTACCACTTGAGAACTGATTATATTGGGATGAAAAATACTTTTACAATTTGCGGGAACCGTACACGGGCATTTGATAGTCGTGTTTCTACCAACATGATATGAGTAAGTCGTAATTTTATAATCATTTGGCCTGAGCGGATTCAAGTGGCAACATTTACCAATAAATATGTCGGCACACACACTTTCACCATCGATATACTGATAAGATACAATGTTTAGGCACCTTCTTAGAGTTCTAAATGAATAAAAAACAGTCTAGTTCGATATAGGCAGTAGATGTCGCTAACCTTTGTTCATGCAATTATCATGGTTCACTTACCCTTAAAATATGTTCGCGACGATATAAAGTATTAATATCTAGCGCTAAATAAATCCTTTCGTTATTTATTTGTCTACGTAAACTGTCAAAGCAGACAACGCGTCGAAAAATAGGGGACATTTGGCATGTGTCAAACGTAACTGTCAACCACACTAAAATTTAATAAAGTGAACTTCTTTGTTTAAGGTACTTTGTAGTGCAACTCTATCCAGATATATAAATAGTCTAAGCATAAATCATGTATTCTTTTATAATTAAATGTAATTTATTTTATAAAAACTAACCGTTCCTCAGTTTATTTTATGCTCTGAGGTTCTCATCGCTTCCAAGCGAAACAGTTTTGACCATTGTGATTTATTGAATTGTTAAACTATTCTGTGTTTCAATTATATTTCTTTTAAATGCGTGGCTTAATTTTATCGTGTATCCTCATAGTTAAAGAATACACAAAGCCATGTGATTCACTGTGTATATACTTTTGTTGGAGTTTCATAGACAATCAATAAATTACTTTGATTAAATATCTAATTTAAGTTACTATCCTTTTTATTTAAAAAGAAAGGAAATACTACTAGAATATCTAGAAATTTCTTATTGCTAGCCTAATTCTCCCCTCCAGTTAAGCGTAAAGCTTATGTGAACGTCAATAGTTTTAGGGATCAGGAACAACCTGCGGCTTTCACATAGCTAGGCAAGGCATACGTTTTTATTTTATGGTATAGGTAGGCCAATTAGCAAATGGGCCACCTGATGGTAAGTGGTCACCACCACCCATAGACGATGGCGCTGTAAGAAATTTAACCATTCCTTACATCACCAATGCGCCACCAACCTTGGGAACTAAGATGTCCCTTGTGGCTATAGTTACTCACCCTTCAAACCGGAACACAACAATACTGGGTACTGCTAGTAGGCGGTAGAATATCTGATGAATGGGTGGTACCTACCCAGACGGGCTTGCCCAAAGCCTTACCAAGTAAAATATATGTTATAAATTTTGATAATATTTTTTAGTTCAACAATGAAGACAATAGTCTAGTTCCATATAGTCTGAACTGACAAATAACGGGAAACTACAACGGTAGTGGACAAAGCATATGGCACGTGAAAGAAAGTCAAAATATTAACTGCAACTGCAAGCTAGTATCTGCTCATGTTAAGTATCTATACATTCATATTTATTTATATTATTAATCATTTACTATAATTATATATAATTACTCATTCTTATTAAGTTCTCGTTATCTTGTCCTAGGGGTTTTGTAGGGTTTAACTTAGCAATACAATTATATTTTATTTACCTGATACAGATGTTTGTAAGACCATATCAAGGAATAGCTTTCGTAATTTAATTGAAAAAGGAAATTTTAATGCATCTTAATATTTAGTTTATTAAATATTACACAAAGCGATTACGTAAACACTTATAAAGGTTTTATGGGGTGCAATTTTTATTCTAAAATAGTCCTTCTAATAAATAATAATCATTTATTGTAATAATTTTAGAATATATGTATTTAAGTTGCGATTCTACGAATTATAAACTTAAATAGTACAAGTATATATGATTAAAAACTACATTAATTCCAATGTTTTTCTAATACCTTATCAACAATAAAACTTGATAAAAGCGGATTAGATCATGTAATCAATATATTTAGATATATAATAATTGATTTTTTATCTTATACAACATTTTACGTTTCCATTTAATTATCGCGATTTTTATCATTTATACTTCCGAGAAACGATAAGTCTTTAAGAACTGTTTGTACTTAATAAGTACATGCTCTTTGTAACTACATACAACGACAATTCTGTTGCAAGATGGACCTGCATTGATGTCCTCCTGACCGCTTTCGGCCATTGCTACTATTGCAATTTAACAAAACTATACCAATAAAAGATAAGATATACCAAAGGCGGACAGCGTGTCTGTAAAACTCCTCGAATATAACAATATTTATCCTCACTCTGGTAGTCTGATGGGCCTGTCTACAACCGGCGAGATATCGGGTATATATATAATATATAAGTGCTGACTGAGGCGTGGGAGTGTAATACCGCTAACTCCTTAAATCAGACTGATAGCAACAATTTATTGGAAGAAAAACGTTACAAAGTAAGTATCTAACGATAACAAATGTGGCGTAACCGTTTTCGCGAATTCTCAATTTTCATAAAATTTCGAAGTTAAATTAAATAGTTTCGAAAATATTTTTGCATAAAGCGATGTGTGCACAAATAATGCAAACATAACAAATACATATATGTGTCTCTTTGTCGGTTCATATGAAAGGAATCACACAGATTGATCCCACCGCTCGTGGAATCTATATTTTGTGAACAAGCAAATATTTGACATATGTTTATAGAGCTATTTGCAGGTTCATACGTCGTTTTGTTATATTTGCGTGGTACCACTACCGTTTGATCAAAGAAAGCGATATTGCCAAGCGAACCCGCCAAACTGAGTGAAGTAATGCCGTTAGGGAGAATAACCATAAAGAACGTGTGATTCAGCTTTGATTAAATTGAACGAAGCAGATTTTTTAAACTACAGCTGTATAGTATATTCCAAACTATGTGAATGTTTTTTTTTATTAAAATATTAGAAGCTAAGTATTACAAGTCTGGGTCTCTCTCTCTCTTTAAATCTACAGTAATAATCATCATCACATGGAATTTCTTGTGACAATGTCGGTGAGGAAACTAACTCCGAGTTGAGTCATCGTCATCAAATGTAAAGCATTGAAAACGCGTTGAATTTTAAATCGATTCTAACAGTTGTCGGTATTTTTGGCCATCGACCCTTAAAGTTTATACCTCGAGATATTGAAAAAAAAAAACACATTTATATAAGAATTGAGATTATATTGTTTTTCGCCTATTTAAAAATAAAAAGTAGAAACAAATATTAAAACAAGGCATCTACGAATTGCCTAAATGTTTTTCTTTTTTATGTAAAATATGAATATTTAAAATTTAAAATATGGATATTTGTAAACAAAGATAAATTAAGAAAATAATCTACCTATTTCTTAAATCTCTTCACACAATAGACCAAGTTTAATCGAACTCTCACATTTTTTGAGCAGAGTAGAGCTAGCTCGGCGAAAGCTGTGAAAACAGTTACTAAATAAGTAGTAACGCAATAAGAAGACCGAAGATTGGACAAATTTGTCGCGGTATAATAAAAAATACCACCTCCTGTTTCAATACTTAATCGAAATCGGTAAACGAAAATGAGGTCTTAACATTTATTATATATAATTAATATTATCAAAATCATAAATTATAATAAAATTAAAATAAGACGGACATGTTAAGTAACGAATATTCGGCATTGTTTGAACACAAATGGTTATCGCATTACGATAGCGTTATCGTTTTAACAGATTAAAAATAATTCGTTTATACGTCACTTGTGCCGCTAACACGACTAATGATTAATGCCAGCAATAAATAAATGGATACTACTGATTGCCACATTAAATAATTACTGAATATTGACATAGAACTTTAAAATTATATATTAAATCACGATCAGTGGATAGATTAATAAAATTTGTTAATGTAAGACGATATCATTTTGGCTCCACCGTTATGTATGGGCTGGTAACTTGTAACACGGGTTTTTTATCATTCGGTTCGAAGCACGGAAATGCATTTGTAATTATGAAGTGAATGTTGGTGTTATGTGCCTTTTTGGTGTATCGGTTAGCCTTCATGGCTGTAGTTTAAAAATGGGCAGAATTACACATCCGTCAGTCAGAAATTACGTTAAGCCGTTGGTACTACTGTTACCGGTAGTGTCTTATTGTCTTCGTTTGTTCCTGAAATTATCGACTATACGCACTATACGCGTGGTTGTATACTGCTATACTTCAGATAAGTTTAATTTATTTATAATAAAAATGACGGGTGATAAATATTGCGTCAAATGTTTTTTTTTTTAAGCATCATGATGTTATAATTGTGTAGCCGCGGCGCAATGTGGACTCTCCGCGTGCGACACGAATGTGCACAATGTCTCGTTCGCACGAAAGATGTGATACGAGATAAGCACGTATGCCATTATAGTCATTGTATTCCTAGTTATTGTGTGCACGGAGAATTAGTTTTTATGCTTTAACTTTTCATTACATTTGAATTTAGAATTGGCAGTTTGATATTCTTTCTTTATATTATTAATTTAAAAAAAACACTGACTCTTAACACGCTCTCGAAAAACATCTTATATAAGGTGAGTTAGTGAGTGAGTAGTGAGTTATCTTTGGTGCAGCACTAGCACTACCAACACTTTTTGTCGCGTCTTCGCCCCGACTCCTTACAAAGTGTAATAGTTCGTATTCAGCACAACACGTTTGTCTATTATTATAAATGGGTCACCTGAGCAGTGAGTGGGCTGTGTAAATAAATATTACACCTAAAATGTTGGTATTTATTTATGTAAAAAATATATTGATTATATATTTTGATTGATTGGCGATCCGAGCAATTGCAATTGCCGCGATTTCATAACCCTTTAAGAAAAAATAACTACCTAAAACAATATTGTGCATAAATTGACACATTCTTTTGAAATATACAATGTAGTTAATTAGTAAGCAAAACGTGGTTAAAATAAAATCACACTTAAGTTAGTCTTAGAGTTATTTGTTTAAGAGCACGCACTCACGTACGTACGTACACGAATTTTACATTTTTTTTTCATCTAAGAGATAAGCGTTTATCTTGATATCATCGAAGTAGTATTTTCATTGAAATGTGTTATATTACATTATCAGCATCTTCTTTGTACAAATCGATAAATACACAAACCCAGTCCGATTCATATGTATAATAAAACTCTAGGAATCACCAAATGTGGAGACTTTATACATTCTAAGCAACATTTGTACTTTTAATAAAAAAAAACCAAAAAAAACAAAGTAATAACTATACTATTTAAATAAAAATGTGTTTTTTAGTTCCTGTTGCATTCTTATACATCATTCAAATGATTTGAAACTGAATACAGTTATTTTTAACATTAGTGGGGATTTGACATGATACTATCAACGTAAAGATGGCGCGATTCCCATCAGATAAAATAATATTAAACAAAGAGTATAGTATAGATATATAAAACATAGGTGATGTCTATTTATGTCTTAAAGGCCCCTAGTAATAGATTTAGGAATTCGTATCTGACTAAGGTTACCATGAAGTTTTTTTTTTTAATGTTTTAAATTCACCATAAATTATGTAGTAAGTACGGTAACCATAACCGAAGTATCGGTTTCAAATACTGACATATAAAACTTAGTTTGAATTTATAGTTCATCTATTGCTCGGCAGTTAAGGAAAATATCGTGACGAATCCTGCATATTATGTTGCATAAACTAATTCACGTGGCTATAATCAACCCACTATATAGTTCCTTGGTATAAACAACTCAATTGGTGAAGAGAACCCTCTGTCAATCAGTGGGATATTCACGGGTAGTTACTACCAAATCATTCCTTATACGCATTCATCTAATTTATTTCAATATTTACCCTAAAACTATCCAATAAGTGGATGAACAGAAATAGTGATGTTAAATAATAGTCTGTAAATTAAATATCAGTTAAATAAGAATCGTTATCTAATAAAATAAGTACTTGTATAGTAGATAAGAGATACATTTTTAGATATATTAGGACGAAAACATGAGCTTCAAGTAAAATACATTTTGTAATGTATTTGTACACTGTCAAAATGATATACTATATTACTATACTATTTCTTCAAAGAGGCTCTTGTGAATCGTAATTTTAAAAGACTACATTTAGATACCACTGGTTCGGAATATAAGTTCTAGCTAGACGAACCGTCAAGAAACATAGTAGTAACTTTTGTTCTGCATAAAAAACAACGGAAAAGTCCATGCATTTTTATCAGCTATATAATCAAATACACGTTGTCTCATGAACAAATTGTAATTATTCCACTCACCATCGTATTATGTAAAGCGTTATATGGTAAATACACTCACCGTCAACTTTGGTGTGGTGTGGCGAAGGTGGTGCGGATTCAACATCGGAGTGGAGGCTGTAGGAATGTTCTGTCTTGATGGGGGCTGCGCCGAGGGCTGCATCTGTCATAAGTCTGTCGTGTAACACCACGCCTAGCTTGGAGTCTCGCTCGATCAGCCAGTCACCCATCTCCGAGTCCTCGTCTAAGACATCTTGCATCTCCTGCAAAAACATTATATTTTTCTAACTTTTGTATAAAATTTAAAGATTATGGTTAATTATTTTATTAATTTAAATGAATACCAACAACCCGTTAGTAATTAATATTTAATTTGTTAATAATTTACCCGCTTGTAAAACTAATTGCGGTATGAGAAACATCACGAATTTAATTTTAATGGTATATTTGGCTTATCCTTGGCAGTCATTCTATTTGCCAAATATCTCCAATCTTACTTCATAGTTAATTGGCAATTAATATTAATGAATACTCTCTAATGCTTCTATTGCTGACTTTCAATTGTTTTTATTTTAGGACTAGCTGTTCTCCGCGGCTTCGCTCGCGTAGAATATGAATATATTTATAAATTATCTTAAAATTTTAAGTTAATGTAAGACCTCTTTGTATACCATACTGGTGTATATTTCAGCCCTTAGAGTAGAATATCCAGAAACGCTTAAATGCGAATCAACTCATTTTTAATCGGTAGCCTAAAAATAAAGTTTCGTGCTTCTAACTTTAAAATAACGGACTTCCAGACTAACCTGTATACGAAATGTCAACACCTATTTTTCCCTTTAGCGTAAAATATCAAGAAACGCTTAAATACATATCTACTCATTTTTAATCAGTAGCCCAAAAATAAAATTTAATGCTTCTCACTTCAAAAGTGACGGACTACCAGACTATCCTATATACGAAATGTCTACCCAATTTTTCTCCTTAGGTGTAAAATATTCAAAAACGCTTAAATGCGAATCAACTCATTTTTAATCGGTAGTCCAAAAATAAAATTTCATGCTTCTAACTTCAAAATAACGGACATCCAGATTAACCTGTATACGAATTGTCAACCCCTATTTCACCCCTTTAGGGGTAGAGTTTCCAAAGTTCCGTCCTTAGTTGGTGTCATGATATGTTAGTTTATAAGTGTACAGCGTAAAATATGAGTTTTATGCTTCTAGTTCTAAAAATGACAATACTGTCAACAATTTACAACCCCTTTTCAACCCTTTACAACACTTTTTCCAATTAAAAAGTAACCTATGTCCTTTCTCATCCTCTAGACTATTTGTGTACCAAATTTCATTTAAATCGATCCAGTAGTTTGGGCGTGAAAGCGAGACAGACAGACAGACAGTTACTTACGCATTTATAATATTAAGTATGGAAGTATGGATTATTTTTTATGATATAAATAGCGATAGCGTAATACCAAAACGAAGTCGTCTGATCAGGTATATTTGTGCTCGCAGAACATTCCAAATCACGCTTCAAAACATACGAGGTCAATAACACGAACTATTAATTCGCATCTCTAGCTGCGCGATTCGTTCGGCCCTCACCTTGGCCGAGTGTAAATAGGAGCCGCTCGTATAGTGGAAGCGAAGAGTAAACGTCCGCCAAACACGGTCACCGACCCCTTGCGACGCCCGATGACTGCCTGATGAGCCAAACTACTTGATAACGCTGAAGGTGGACGACCACTGCCTAATTTGTATTGCCATACGCTGTACTCAGTTTAGAATGTTTATTAGCGTGCTTTCGACGGAGACTGTGAATCGTGGACACGCTCGCGTGAGCGCATTGTTGGAAAAATGTTTTCGCCATTTCTATAATAGTAGTCTATTGTTGTTGCCTGTTGTACGATTTCAAACTATCTAGAGTTTCAAAACGGAAACAAAACAGAACGCTCTGCTAACGATAGCTTTTCAAGTCGGAGATATTACGTAGCGTTGTAAATGTAAATTAATGTCTATAAGTATTGAAAACAGATAATTGTTCGTGTTAGTGTTTCTAAAGGAATTCTTTATAGAGGCCATAATGGTAAATTCGGCGTATATTTAGAGATCGGGGTATTGTACTTTTAGTATACGCCTTGGCGTTTCACGGCGCTTGTGGGAAAAACCGACCAACATACTATAATGAACGTGATGGAAATTTGAATTACAATTGGTATTAGGATTATTTTACACGATTGTATATATTACTGTGTAGTCATTCATTTAAAGCCGGTTATATTATGCGAGAAGTTCTTCTTGCTTTTATTTTTATTGATTACGTGACTTTATATTTAATGATTAAAATGTTTTCTCAGTTTAACGATACCTTTCTATATAATAATTTCTGTATTATGTCTGCACGAGCGCGACTGACGAATAATAAAAAGTAAAACTGAGCTTCCTAACTTATTTTTAGGCATTATTAAGAGCGGTTGATTACAAATGGCTCATCTTCTAGTTTATTCACTTTTCAGTAAATATATTTGTTTTCATTTATTTCTGTTGTGAATAATCGTTTCAAGCGAGGAAGTTTCTTCATGTCCGTCCTTGTAATAAACTAATTATTCTCGATTTATAAATGAGTTGTTATTTAATTGTTACCCATAATGGCGGTTTGTTTTCGCGTTTACTCGCAGCATGCTTCACTGGTTCTTAATTAGACTTGACGTAACATTCTCCCGTCTCGATACTCATATTTCACTTTCTATTCTCTTTGACAATATTACAATATATTTTTTGATAATATTATTAAATACAAAGTCTTTCTCATAAATAAAAAGTTCGGAATGGTTTTACTTTTATAGATGCTATGGTAAAAGGCGAACAATTCTTGCATGTACCACTGGTCCAATTAGTTATATATAGATACTTTTTAATATTTTAGCATATGTCTTTTTAGTAATTCTACCTCACTATTCTGCACTTTTACTAATATTGTATTGAACACATCTGTTTCAAAGAATACATTAAGCACGATTTTATAATGTGCGCGCTTATTATAATTCTAATTATATTCATTACGTATAAATAAAAGGGAACAGGAATAACTATGAAAGTAGAATAGAAAAGAATGACTTTAATATACCTAACTTATTTAGAAATGTTTTAAATTTTAAGAAAAAATAAAATTATTTTCTTCAAAGTGATACGCCATCATAGCCATAAAAGCCATCGTTGTAATCTACTTAATATCTACTTTTATCAATAGACTCAGAAAACAAAATTTTTCGTGGAACGCAGATGCGTTTGTATCGTTAAATCGCAAATACGTGATTCAGCGACGTATATCGGAACGTTACGTTTCTTAAAATATTATTCAACATTCTTGCATATTATAAAAACAACTGTTTCATTTACTCTTAATTTATATTATATTTCCGTGTCGATTTTGCACTTTGATATTTATATATTTGCTATTTTATATTTAAAGAAAAAAAAAACTTGTAATTATCAAATCGTAAAACAGAATTTATATGCGGTTTCGTATAAAACTGCACGTTTCCAATATTAAATATAATGTAAATTTACCGTTTCTGAAGTATAAAAATATGTATTATAAACCGCAGCATTTACGAGTTAGAACAACGGTAGAGTTTATCAATAGTCTATTGCTGTATTCCTATTTGAAGGGCGAGCGAGCCAGTGCAATAGCATCCTAGATCTATAGTTGGCAATTGTTGACGTTTAAGGATTAGTTTATACATTTTGCAGTCCATTCAAACAGGTGCTCATTCGTCATAGTTCGTAAAACTTTTACAAATCAATTTAATAAAATTTTATATATTGATTAAATTATTTGCACACTTTACGCTACAGTACTTAATATTGGAAGTCAGGCTTTCACTAATAAATCTTACAATTGATGAAATTAAAACAAAAAAAATATTGCGAAAGAATAAATAATATTTACTAAAACATACCTAGAAAGTAGGTTATGCAAGGCCAGCTGTATTGTTGTTGCTATAACATCTAACAACTATTGTAAATTCTGATTATGTTTCGTAAATCTAGCAAATCAAGTAATTTTACGCGTCGTTTTGTGTGTTCATTTATTTTTTGCATTCATAGTCAATAAATAAATAATAAAGTCAATCCAAATATCGTCTCGCTCTTCAAATAACAGCCTAACTTGATAAAACTATGATGACTCAGCCCAGCCTCATAAATAGTTTATAGAGATCTTATTTTTATATTAATTTTTCCTGATAAATAACTAAGTCATTTTTCCTGCTCCAGCAAATATAAACTCTTATTTAGTTGTTTTAAAGGTGAAATTTAAATGACAATATAAAATTGTCTAAAGCCGTTAGGATATATTGTTCGAAACTAATCAAACGATAAATAGTTTGCGATTAACTAGTTTAATAAAGATTATAACAATAAAAGCTTCTAAAACCTTATTATTGAGTCCGTAAAGATGAAAATTTTATATCATTTTCTATAATTACAAATGACCTTTGGATGAATGTTATTTTTTAGTCTCGCACAGAATTGCAGTTTTGTTTTAAATGACGCGGGATAAAACGTGATATTAGATGGTTGAGACTGTTCATTAAACACATTTATAAAATAGTTTTATAACCTACAAATAATAATTATATATTAAAAAAATGTTGTCAACGTCGAATTATTTATTTATTGTCTATGAATGTATAAATATGATATATTTTGCTAAAAGCTTTCACATTTTTTAATTTAATCAAAATATAACGCTATGCAAGGTAAACCACTTGTCATTTATTAATAAGAAATAATTTCTAACATAATTGATATATTCTAAGCAAATGTGTTAAAAAATAAAAGTGCCGCTGCCTTATTAATATTATTAAACTTTATAATACTATAATGACATGTTCCTTAGCACCAGTACGATGTTCTTAATGAATTCAAATAAAAATATGCTAACAAGAACGACAAATACCCTGGGGTTAATCGAACCTGCGACTTTCACTTCACAAGGCGGCCCGCATGCCGTATTTTATACAAATGTAACTGCAACTTATTTCAAGCTAATTCCAAAATTTGACACATGCATGTATGTTTTCCTTCACCAACAAGCGCGAGAACAACTACAGGCTCATTAAGCACACGAAAACTTAGTACGCGTTCTAGTCACTGTTCCACCTCGGCTTAGATATCAAATTATAATTATCTCAAATTAAGTAAAATAAATATTAATACTAGGTAGAGCAAATTTAAAATAACATATCGATACAGAATTTTGTTCAAAATTTTCGAAAGTCGAGTTGGTAATTGTACAACATTTATATTTTTATCGACGTATCGATATCTTAACGGTAATCGTTCCTAAACTGATAATATTATGTTAATCATGTCATCATCTACCACATATAAATATCACGTAAACTTGTAGATTAGTCATCTTGGCAACTGGCATCGGCTTATCGTTGGCGTTAGATTGGTAGTTCACTATCAAATCGCAAGGAACTTGGTTTTTGTTTAAGTGATTATACTTCAGATAGCCAATTGAATACATCTCTACATTGATCTAATAGTGTCACAAGCAACCAATAAAATAAACACATCATTAATAATCATCGTTATTAATCCATAGTTTTTAATAGGAAGGCAGATCCTCCACCGTTTACCTCTATATGTACCAAACCTTACATTGTCAATGCACCAACAACCATCGGTACCAAGATTATGTCCAGGAATATTTTTGCTAATACAGTTACGTCTTTTATTAAACAGCAATTAATTTAAAAATAGGGAACGTTTAAAAATTAATTGTTGCATTAGTATGTATTCTAATGCGTTCGATTCAAATATAAAAATGATTATTTCCGGACGTGTTACAGCGTATGTAAATATAAGCCGTTGAGTGTGAAGCGTCGTAAAATCAAAATTACAATATGCTTTATTAAGTAGATTCTTAAATATGCTTTTAAATCTTCATCAAACACGATACCACAATTTCGGAATGTAGATTCTACCGATAGTAATCAGGAAGAAACTCAGTAGTTACTCTTTTTAATCGATCATATAAAGATTTCTAATTCTGTTTACTAACATACTATAATAGTATGGACTGCTGAACTAATTTGTATGCGATTTCTACAGCCAGAAAGATTTTACTTCCGGGAAATGTACCATAACTTTATATTTTTTTCGTATATTTAACACCGTGACTCGGAGAACAGTTAACTGAGACCAGTCAAACTTATTTCGGTTTAATGTTCTCATAACTGTAACCAGTTTAAGTACGAGAAGTAAAGCATTGTACTAGAAACATGGATAACGAACTTACGAACTAGTTTTATTTTTTCTCCCCTTTTTAACTCTATGTAGTTTCTGTGAGTTTTTTTTATGTAATAGGTAGGCGGACGGCAAATAGGCCACATGATGTTAAGTGGTCACCACCGGCCATAGACAATGGCGCTGTAAGAAATATTAACCATTTCCTTACATGATCAATGCACCACCAATCTTGGGAACTAAGATGTTATATCCCGTGTGCCTGTAGTTACTCACCCTTCAAACCGTAACAGAACAATACAGAGTACTGCTGTTTGGCGGTAGAATATCTGATCAGGGGAGGCTACCTACCCAGACGGGTTTACACAAAGCCCTACCTAATAGCTCTCTGCTCTGTACACATTTGAATATCTAAAAATATAGCATGTTTTTGTGTAACAATCATTTACTATTTTGGCAGTATATAAAAATAATATATAGCATATATCTGTCCTGAAAGTATACATATATTAAAACAATATGAAAATTCTATCTCGATCATATCAGCAGTTTGTGTGTTAAAGCCAAACCAAATAAACATTCAATCTTTAGTCTTTATAATATCAGAAAGCTAAAATATATCTTTTCATATGAATGCAATGTCATGATTAAAATTGATTAGTTTTAATTCGAATGTAGTAAAAATACTATCATTCATTCTGAAAAAGTTTTTACTTAGTTATTAAAATAATGAAATAAATAAATTGGATAAAAAATCTTCGGATGTGCAATGAATGTGCTTGATAATTCAAAAGTACTTATAAATGAAATTATTTAAATAATAATATTGTAAGTGAAACTTTCATGTATAAAAAGTAAATGAAATCAAATACTACAATATCTAAAACATTTTAAATAAACTTTTTTAATCAACCTTAATACATACTTCATCTTAAAATCCAATTATCTTTATTCTATGATAATTTTACACCGTTATTATAAACTTGAAGTGCCTAACTTCGATGTATTGCAAAAGTTACGCTCATAACACACGTATAACACCCTGTGAATATGTACGTACATATACAAAGATGTCGCAACCCCGCAAACTAGTTGAACGCGTCAGTACCTCACTTGCATAATAATATCAAGCGGATAATGTCACTATAACCTAATTCTCTTAACAATAATATGTATTAACAACCGTGTTAAGATCATTGATATATACATCTTTATATAATATTATATACTCATAAACTATTAGTTCGATTTGAAACGATTTTGTGTTAGATTATTTATTGAGGAATTTTCTGTGCTATATAATTTCACGTTACATCCTTAAAGATGTAAATAACCATAAACTTCAACTAGTCCGGCAATTTGTTGGCAATTTCTCTTAATGTTTATGAAACAAGGCGTATAATTGTATAATGCAATTTTAACGCAGACGAAACCGTAGGGCAATGTAATTTATAAAGGTTATTCTAAATATTTTATAGCTCTATGTTTTTTTTAACAACTGAGTATTTCTTGTTGTTTAGGAATAATATATGAAAGATTCATATAAAATTATGGATTGCTATGCTATGACCTTTAACGGTATATGATATAGTACGCCGATATTGGACATGTTCAATTACGAGAAGATTAGTTAGGAAATATTCTAAATAAAAAAAATATTTTTATAGAACATGTCTTATTCGAGTTTTTATATCAAATGAATATTATTTTATAAAGTTATAGTTGTCCATCTGTGACAATCGCAGAACAAATATTTCAAAGAACATTAACATATATTTTTTAAGTCTGTTGAAATCTTAAAAAGTCCCGTAATTTAAGGAAGGCCGATCATATTTCCATCCTAATAGGATTTCCCGCTTTACAAGAATAGACAAGTTACTTTATAGTTATGAGCAACGTCATAAATTCTGCAGTAAATATTGACCGACAAAATGAACTGCCGTTTGCCCGTAAATATCTTTTATGTTAATATTTATTAAGAAAAAAACTATACCCAGATAACTTTATACTATTGCAATAAATAAATTGTAGTGAAGATTTCATAGAGTTTTAAAGGTTATTTTAAACACGAAGATAAATATGTTTTGGTGTTCAGCAGAGATTATTTAGTGAAATGAGTCTAAAGTCAAAATCTTTAATCATTATAGAAGCGTTACAAATTTTACACGCGTTGCTTATTGATTATCTTCTCCGCTATCTTACAGTCCGACCCTTTATAATTAATTCAATACAGTACATGACGATTCAGAAGTGATTATCAGGCAAATTGAATAAAGAATATTTTGATTTTGATATCAAAAACCATCGGTTTGGAAATAAATGCATCCGAACAGAGAAAAACCGACAAAGGAAAGTAAGCAGAAAGCAACCAATTTAAAACATAAACAATAAGTTTATATTCTTTTAGACACATTAACAACCTGTCAATTTCCCACTGCTGGGCTAAGGTCTCCTCTCCTTTCCCTTTGAAGAGGTTTGAGCATATTCCACCACGCTGCTCCAATGCGGGTTGGTGGATACACATGTGGTGGAATTGCGTTGAAATTATATACATGCAGGTTTCCTCACGATGTTTTCCTTCACCACCGAGTAAGAGATGAATTATAAACACAAATTAAGCACATGAAAATTCAGTGGTGCTTGCCGGGGTTTGAACCCGCCATCATCGATTAAGATGCACTCGTTTTAACCACTGGGCCATCTCGGCTCATTTAGATGTTTTATAGGAAACCAAGTTATTAGATATTTACAGAGTACTGAGAGGTATAACAGTTTGATCGAGTTTATAAACGATATAAGATACATTTTGACTCTAAATATTATTATCTACATTTCATCAACGATGTATTGTCTATTCACCTTGCTGTATTTAACTAAGTACAATGTAGTTTCCATTGTGGGACACGAGAGTGATAAATAGCGTCCCGTTATGACAAACTGACATCATTATCAAAACACATTCAAAGTTCATTCAACAAGCTCCGATACAATTGAAAATTGCTAAATCAGATGTAGTTAAGGCGACTTATTTGATTCTAATCCAATTTTTTTGTCTGATTGTTATATTTTTTAATAATTCGGAAACCATAGATATTAAATTAAAAGACCTGAAATAAAAATATGAATTTAAAATAGTTACTATATAAATCTTGACCGCGTGGGATGGTGGCAAGAATGCTAGCAGCATTTACCCGTTGAATTGCAATTCCGATCCTCTGGGCAAAAAATGAGCCCTCCTGTCACCAGTGGTAGCAATAATGCGAGGTGTTATTCATACTTTTAATGAAGCTTATAGCACTACTGCTCCTAATTAAATAAGTATATTAATTTAGGTTTCATATTGATTTTTGAATTCGCCGAATGAGCTATGGGATTTATTTGATCTAATTACGCATTTATTCAATGCAGATCTCATATATATTTATAATTTACATATAGAGTTTTCTACATGTGTTATTTTTGTATGTATTTCAGTGTGCGTTCCAACCATCCCTTTCTGCGCTTCCATCGTAAATATTAAAAAATCATCGGACAAATATGTTTCATTAAACGGAATTTACTAAAATTGTGTGTACTCTAATATAACGGTTTGGTATTCTGTTTAATGATAAGTGCAATATGCAAACAATCGAGTATAATAAAAATGTACGAAATTTAAACATCTATACACAAATTATTCTAGAATTTAGACCTCAATTGTATGAAACTCTTAAGTCACTTCGTGGTACTGAATCACGTCATTCATCAACAAATAATATGTCTGATCTCACGACTGAGTTGAGGCGGTGACACACACATGGTGTGAATTAGTTCAAAACAAATTCAGACAAACTAATGCAATATATTGTTTTTAAAGAATAAGTCTTAATATGAATTTTTACATTTTCACCTCGATGTTTATGTATACAGCTAGGCTGACAGAAACCTTGCGACTACGGCCGATATAAATTTATAGGAACGATACGTGAAATTAAACAATTAGAATGATAGCGATAAAATCTGTATATAAAACATAAAACAAATAAAAATGTTTCATATACATTTAAAGACTGAACAAATTCTTACGATGAATCTCTTATTTCTCAACATAGTCGTATACGTACAATAGCCATTTCCATTCCCTCCAATCTACTCTCATACCTATATATTATTGTACATTTTAAAATAAACACTAGCTAAATCTATTTTGACACTTTCAATAAGACTGATTATCTCCATTAAGTTAGCGCTGGAAAAAATAACCACAAAAAATAATTAAATAACTTATTATGCAGTATTTAATAAACCGAATTTGTTTATAATATTTTAACCGTTCTCAGAGGTCGTACAATAATTATACGGTATTTTTTCAGATTTGATCGTTTAGTTCAATAACCAAGGTTGAAGTGAAATTTTAATGATTACGATATAATACATACGCTAAAATTATCTTAAAATTTATTGGCAGTAGACAGCAATGATAAATAAATGACACCAAGGATTAATTGATTATTTATTTATATATATTAAAATCGACTCGACAATATTCATTGAAATGTAATTTGAAAGAACAAACTGGTTTCGAAAGTTTTTTTATTTTTTTTTATGATCATCCGATGTCGAATACTGATGGGAATAATTTCATTGTCGCATAAATATGACAATATTAACAATAATGGAAGTACGGCTTAGTCATATTGCGATATTGTGTTTTTAATCGACTTTAAACTTATTAGTAACAACGTTCGGTTTTATTAAAGTTGATACAAGATGAAAGGATACGTATTGGTCTAGAATACCAGTCATTAAGTAAGGCCAGATATATTACGTTTAAGTACACCCTTTTTAGACCTCTATTTCTTGTCGGTCTGAAGTGAATGTCTCATGAAATATCAACCGGCGCGGGCGCAAGGAATGGGAGCATTTTTTGTGAGATCTACTTTCACCAACCGATAGTGGATTCGCATCCGGTTCAAGAACCGTTTGTATCGGCTATTATCTTGATCATGTACATTCGGTCTTACTCGTGTTTAATATTTTAAACGTGTGAGATGTCACTAGAGATGTAATAAATCAACCCTATAAAGTTGAAAACTATACTCCCTAAGCGCGCCGGTTTATATTTTCGACTTGAATCTTTAAAATCTATCAGCGATTTTAGATCCTGTATTTATTATAGAATATCACGTTTCGAATGGAATTTTTTTTATTCATACTTTTTATAATATAGTGTTCGAGAAAAAGGCGCGGCTTAAATATTAATATCATATATAAAGTATTTTTTTATATAGTTTTCATAATTGTTATTATGAAATGGTACTGTAATATAAGGCGTATATATTGACACGGGGCGCTTTTTATGTCACGGCCATCAACGCATTAAAACAAGTACTTAAAATTATCACTGATAACATTACTTATATGCAATACATTTTTGCTAATAATTTATATAATTTGCGCGACTATATACGAAACGTGTGACATTTCAAATAATCAAGCAATCAATCAATTTATTCCAAAACATCTCACCGAGAGACGTTATTCACGTCTTTAAACGACGGCTAGCTTAGATATTCTATTGAGGATGGCCATTATGCTTATTAAAGTGCCGAGAGCCTGTATTCTGGCATGCATAGTGCATATGCTATCACGTATGTTGCAATATGTGTGCCATCACACCGGTCGGGCACGAAATAGGTCGCGGAATAATAGAACGAATGGCTTGAGAAATTCCCAGTACACGATCCACACACTAAATTTGTTTTATCGACACTTGTGCACGGTTTTGTAATTATCTAGCCAAACATAAATTTCATAAATATAATATGTCATGACACGATGACTCGTTTATTGCAAATAATTATGTTATTTTTTTAATTTTATCTACATTAGATAGTATTTTGTAAGCATTTTATGCATACTAGTTACAAATTTTCAATAAATGATAACACTGTTATTATAAATATTTAGGTTCTAAGTTCTCTTTTAAATGTATATATAAAAAAAAATCAAATAATAACAAATAATATTTCTTATATATCATTTTATATTTCACTATTGGCGTAAAAAAATTTAATGTCCAGAATATTATATTCTCCATTACTTATTGCCCTGCAAAATGCTCTGCCAATGTCAAGGTGAGAAGGTTTTTTTTGCAACCACCCTGCGACATCATTAATTTATTTAGAACGTATGTTTAAAAAATACGGTCAAGTGCGCGTCTAAACACGCAAAAGAAGATCCGTTACAAAGTACAACGAGAATCATGTAAAACAAAGTCGTAAGGTTAAATACTATTGCTTGATACATTCCCTCTCAAATAAATACGGCATAAAGTAAATACGCTATTATATAATTGAGTTTATGATTTAATTTGAGAAAAAGAGTACCACTGAGTTTCTTGCACTGTTTTAGTTGTTTCTGATACAATCTACATTCCATACTGATTTATTTATTTATTTGAAACAAAGTAATTAATAAATACACGGACTGATACGGGTATTTACAAATCTACACATTAAAAAAAGTAATACATTCTTAAATTAAATTTTAAATCGTGACTAGTTTAAAATAGAACAATATAACAGTTGTATTACACAACAATTCTTATCCTCAAATGAATATTGAAATGTTGTTCAACTGATGCTTGATTTACAATTAATTTGAAAAAAGAACTGAACTTAATAGTGAATTTAATTTTTTTTTTCGTACTGTAATCACTTAAAATGAACAAGACCTAAGTTATAACTCTTTACTGAATGTAAAATATATATCTAAATATAAAGTAAACTTGTTATTTTCATAAAATATATTATTCGTTATTGGAAACTTTCTGAGTCTGTTGTACTTTCTAATAAGTTCCGAAACCATATGATTCATTGTAGTCACAAGAAAGGACACCATTTTCGCAAGTTATATTGAAATGTTCAGTGATAGAAGGTTACGTAATTGTCTGTCTAGACAATAAACGGATAAAATAATTAGACAAAATACCACTTCAATTATTTTACTCATCATTCTCATATAACACTTAGCTATTACGTTGTCTAAATCATATACTGATAAGTATACTATTTATAGGTTGGCGGACTGGCAAAAGGGTCAATTGATGGTAAGCGGTCACCAGTGCCTAAAGACATTGGTACTGTAGATATCACAAAACAAACACCAATCAGAAACGTTTTAAGCACGACTAGACCATCTTTGACCATCATCAGCGAGGAGCCCAAGAACTCGCGGCACCCTGCGCCTGGATGAAGACGGGCCTAACAATAATACTAAATATTACTTTTTGGCGATAGAATATATACCTACCCAGACGAGCTTGCACAAAGCCCTACCAAAAAGTTATATCTTATATCATATATGATAGTTTAACAGAGTGTCAATCATGATAGATGTAAAATACCTACAAAAATTTAAAATTGATTAATGTACTTAAACTAATAAATATACATACAAGCAAAGTTTTTTCAAATTGTTCTTAATTTTTTTTTTTACATTATTATTTCCCATTTAAGTTCATGACAGTTATTTTTCTTGATTTCTGTACCTGGCCCGGTTTCAAACATCTTCTTTTAGTTATTCAAAGCTAAAGAGAACTTCCAATGAATAAAATATAGGATAGAATTCCTTAATGTATGTATACATTTTATTACAGCGTATGTTTGCGTTCCACGACATTTTGGCGCCTTGAATAATGTTTTGTAGAAAAGCTGAGAAGGCTTTTACTGATACATTCGAAATGCGTTCGTGGTAATGTTGTAGGAGATAATGGTTTAATTTTTTTTTTATTATCTTATATTTTCTTCGCCTTTGAGTTAAATTCAATAAAAAATACAAAACTTCTTAATATGAACGGATTTCAAATATAAATTATTTTATGTAAGAGTGAATTTTGATTACGTTCAATGATTATGAAATGAATCGTTGTTTGAAAGTAAATTCGTGTTAAATGTACTAAAAACTTGATACGTTGCTGCTTTCTAGTTTCGACTAACGTTTAGATATTTTTATTTCCTCTGTTGAAATCTATCACAACGGGTTTAAGTAAAAAGTAAAATCGGACAATCTTTCGTTCGCTTTAAGCTCATCTATAGACAATGAAAATTAATTTATTTTATTCATCTATTTGCTTCAGTCGAGCCTTATCAAATTAAGACTGAGAAGAAAATCCAGTATAAGATTTATGAATTGCTTAAAAGTAAAGATAATTCAAAAGTATTAAATGTTTTTTAAATTTGTTTTATGTATCATCTACAGATATTTTTAATCTGTGTAAAATATGACAGTTAGTTATTACTTGCTAATTTGACAGTTATAAAATAAATAAACCAGTAGATATTTTATGGTTAACCATAAGTGCAAATTGATTTTGAATTAACAAAATGTTTGCGCTCACCAACTTGTTTTATGAAAATTGAATTTGACGCATGAATGAACCCTATCATAGTAACAGCGGTTCCTGTTGGACACAAATGAAAAATATAACAGTGTCAAACGGTGACATCAGAAAATTACAATGTGGGCGAAATGCTAGGGAGCGTGACGTCATACGCGCCATAAAATTTGTCTAGACAGCTACCACGTCATCACAGAAGCGCCATTCTTATTAAAATGTGCCTTTGAAAAAATGTATGACTCGAAAAAAAACATTTACATAAATTTGAATAAAGAAAAATGTTTTTCAATACATTAAACTGCGATAACTTGTTATTTTATCTTTAGTTATCTTTATAAGGTCATTCCGTAATCTTCGGTGTTGAATTTTGACCGAACAATGTCTTATACATCAACAACTTGAATAAAACCTGTCCAATTTAAATTGGTATCATTACCTATAATAATAATCACAATATATTATTTAAAAAAAGCATTCAAAGAACAAAAATCTTTATACAATTTAAAATGATCGATTGTTATAAATGTTTTATCTAAAGACGCAACCCTACTGAGCTAAAAATAGAACTAATTTTCACACAATAACACAATTTATCGATAACTCGGGCCCTGTCTATCCAATTTTCCAGCTATCCCGTATCCCATAACCCAGCCCACAAGTGACATTACGCCAACATGTTTTCAGCGTCCGCAACAGTAACGAGTACCGTAGCGTAAAATTATTTTTAAATGTCACAAGTACACTCGCGACCATTTTCAATCGCGATTATTGAATTGAGAAAATTATTCATGAAACAGAAATCGATTCAGAACCTCTGTTTCTTTTGTATTCAAATAAACGAATATATAATACCTCCTATATTTGTATTATTAATAAATATTATACAAAACTAGTCATATGTTTTGCAAGTTCCTTCCATGGGCTTATCTGTGAAAGAATACACTTTCAATCACCGTTGATATAATTATTAATATTAAGTATCATTAATAACTTAAATATTTAATTTATTTTGAATTTACATATAAAAAAATGTATTAGAACCAATATACATAAATCTTTTGGAATAATCGCTTAATAGCTATGATACAGTAATGCTAATGTTAATTATTATTTTTTATCTTTTTTTAGGACTATCTATTCGAAATCGAAACGCACTGTGTACAGGCATTATAAATGCGATATGTCGTTTAACTGAAATGTTGCAATTAATAGGAAATGTAATAAAAATATTAATATGAATACGCAGCGTTTATGATATTGCTTTAAGTATTTATAATTTTGTTCCTTTTTAGGAGCTGAGAATGTATTAACTTTTTATTTATTGCTTCCCTTTAAATATTACATGAACAAGTTTTCAACGCTTATTTACACAATAGGCACAGTAAGCAGGTTATCACAAACGACATGAGGCATCGCACTTGAGCCCCTATCATCACGGTATGACGCATTTCTTTAACTGAAACTGTATTTTCGAGCACTGGTTTTTTTTTTTTTTGTACAATAATTATATACGACGTTTATCTCAGTCGCTTGTTTTAGGAACGTTAGATTTTTATAAATAATTAAATTAGGGAATAAGATATTGTTTAAGAGAAAATAATTATTTGCAAATTCAAATTCAACGTTCAATGATGCATGCTTGCTCGTGTGATCGATCGCTTTTTAGGCCTAGTCTGTTTCGAAATCATCACACGGGTACTATTTTTCAAAATATTTTTTTTTATTCTTTCGAAAGTTCCTTTGTAAGCGTTTTATATATTTATGGTCTCTTTATATATTTGTGAACGTCAAATATATTTATTTCTATAAATAGTCTAAAGCACACGAGTGTACTCTCGTGTGCCGATGCGGGGGCGTGTCGTGTCGTCACGGGGCGCCGGTGTCGTCATAGTGTCGGCCGAGTGGCGATTCAATTTACAATTTTCCGCCACGATACCACCGCCTGCGACTTCGGATAGCTTCTACAAGCAATTTCCCACATTCTATTGGTTGATCTAATTCCACTACCCTTTCTTATATATCTTCTCTTGAATGATGTATTTTAAATCCGTTAAATTGAAAATAAAATGCATCAATACGATTTTTATTTCAATTGTTGTTCGACAATACAGTATGTTCGAAGAATAGATACGTTTTCGCAACTGTTAACGCCGAATTCTAAGAAGCTTGACTGAACATAGATAATGGGAATTTCATAAAGATACCACTAGCATTAATCCTTTTTCAACTCGAATTAATCAAAAGTAAGCTCTATTATCTATATTGAAAAGAAATACAGTATTTATACAATACTTACGAGTAAAGTTCGTTACGTTACGTTCCTTGAATTTAGCTGTTTACTAACGTAAAATATGGAAAACACGAATCACAATAATAGCAATATTTGAATATTGAATTACATAATACTCGTCAAACAAATCTTGTAATTGGATTTCGTAGGTTTTCAAATTGTGACAAACAGTAGGAGTAGCTTCTGCTAAGCACCTTTTCGTAATTATATTTACATGTTATGATATTTTTAAAGTTCTGTAATCACGATTGATTTGTTTATATGTTAGACATAACACATCGTCATCGTCAAAATAATGATATTTTGGGATATAATAAATATTCAACATTGAGAATAACCTTCATGGCGAAAATCGGTTAGAAGGACATCATCGTCATTTGCATATTTCATTAAATTGAAATTCAATTATTCATTAAATCGAAGTAAGAAATACATCCTTAATTCACTGACGCCACTTGGTTTATCGTAAATTTTGGAGTTAAAAATAAAATGACTATTGTATATAAGTTGTTGTTATTAATAAATACCGGGCAAATGCGATTCGGTCTAACGTGCTGCGGGTTCCGTACCATCAGACAGATAGATAAACAGACACTCATGTAACAAAACAATTACGCGATTCGGATTTTTTCGTATACTCGTGCAATGAGATTTTGCTTCTAGGTAAATTTCATGATTCTAGGCCAACTGGATGTACCATATAGCTTTGGATTACCTTTGCGAATGTATGGGAAAAGTGACATAAACGACCATATCTTTTGATCGCGTAGACTTGAGATTTGGTTTTTTCACAGCACTAAGAGACCGCAGATCTCAGTACTTGGTATTAAAATTCACTTTATTCGTCTACACGTTTCTGAGAAAAAGGGTCTCGATGGACAGACAGATGGACAAGGAAATGTAATTATAAGGAATGACCTTTTCCTTCAGAGGAACGGAATCCTAAAAAGCGGAAAATTTTGTATTCAAATAAAGTATGATGAAGTAATGATCAAAGTTCACTCGAGAGCCTTTGATCATCTAAAGTAAGTAATCTGACGTTGACGAGTATGTAATTATAATGTAACGCGTGGGTACGAAATAACTGAAGATTTCGTGTACGTTTAAATCGTTTGTAAAATACTTGTTTGCAATATTTAAATAAGAAAACAAGCGAAAATATTTGAAAACAATTTTTTACCAGTGACTTACACCCATGGCAATACTATATAATAACAGCCCATAAACTACATGCTGAAAAAACACATTGATGCACCTTGGCTGCGTTAAAGTTGATCAATCAAACAGACAACTACTGTAAGTGAGAAAGACTTAGATACCCAAAAGCTAAGCTAAGCTAAGCTAAGATAGCTCAATTTATAAGGCTCTTCATTTTTGTTTTAATACATAATATTCGTCGCCCGCGGCCATTCGGTCATGTTTTAGGAGTTAGTCTTCAGGTGCTAGTCATAAAAAGTAACTTATTTCTTTAAATTCAGTTCAGTGGTTTGGTTATAAATTAGCCACGGACAGACGGAGTTACTTTCACATTTATAATATTAGTAAAGACATAGATTCATTTGAAACCAAATAATTTATTGGGTTCGCCTTTTTTATCGCGAATTATTTAGTAAGGCGTGAAATAATTGCGATGTGAATAGAGCCTTCGAATCCAATTACCACACCCTTTCACTGAGCTCATAGAAATTAATAGATGTTACGATGAAACGTTGGACAATAAAAATAAGTAAATAAATATATATACCTATATTTATATAGGTATATATATATCCTTGCTGGCTTGTTTCCCAAGTATTGGTGCTGCATCCACATAACAAATTAGGTTTGAGAAAACAATTGCAATTTTTATTATTTCTAAGTGAGCAAGTAGTAGTATACGAGTAAATAATAATTTTACATATTACTGAAAACTATATATATACAGGCTTGTCTATGATTACCACAGATTATTACAAATTCATTTATTTATTAATTGAAATAATTACACCATCAACTTATCACTAAACACTCTAAATTAACAACTAATGTAGGTAACATACTTACTGATACGTCTTTTAAGGTGTGGACAACATAATAAACATATTTACCTATTTTATCATTTATGATACAACAAAAAAAAGATAAGAATATATTAATACTTTCTCACTTACAATGTGATCTCGTCTGAATTTTATTTGTGAATTATGTAATATCATTATTGTTGAGTCGTTTTATAATAATAGCGCATACCAGAAGATAGCGAGCGATAATATTATACACAGGAAGGAAACTTCTTATCAGCGGAAACTCATCTGAAAATGTTATTAAATTACGTAAATACGTTAATCTTACTCTCAGTGTAAAATGCACGTTCTAATTAATACTTTATATTTATATACATTATTGTCTCGTTAAACAAGAAACTTTATCTATTCGTATAAAAAAATCCTATAACATTTAAAAAACTTAATAGTTAATCCGTTGAACATAATAAAAAATTCATATATAAAAAAAAAACATTTTAAAAATAATTAATGATCATGAAATTAGCTAATTTAAAAATCGAATACAAAAAAATGGAATGCGAAACAAATAAAATAACCGAAATAAACGAATTGTAAACGGTGAAATCGAGTAGAATCCATGCATCAGAGTATGGCTAGCTAGCTAACGGTACTGCATGCCCTGACGTAACGCTAAGTCATATGGCGAGACATTGTTTGCGTGAGCTGCATACATAGTTCATTGCTTTCCGATCACTAGTAATACATATTCTTAGAGACATTTTTATGAATCAATTATCAGTGTTTATAGGTTATTTTGATTTATTGGTGAATGTGTCGCTTTTCTTCGTTAGAAATATATTACCAGAAAGACAAATTGTTTGTATTTTTGTACATACAATAAATAACCTTTAAATTTAATGTTATTAATAAAGTCACAAAAAATGCAACAATAATTTTAATGATTACATTTGCTATTAATACATAATTGATAAACTTGTCACAACTTATAAACACGGCTAATTACGTCTAAAGATTATTGTGTCATAATATTCTTGTTATCATCCTCGTGGCAGTGTGTTAGGAGAGCGGTAAAATGGAACAAAACTCACGATATTTACATTCCAATCTCACAAAGAAGTTCTTGTATCGCTTTATCAACATTAAAAAGGTTAATCGTTATCAGTTATGGCTGTATAATATTTTACCTTTTCCTTCTAAAAGGTTCAAATTATTATAAAACCGTAATAAATTTTTACTAAACTGCATTTAAGATATAAAAATACAAATTATACGTCTGTTTCGCGATTTTCAGTTAAACATCCAATCTCGACTCTTATCAATGCTCTACTTGGTTTTATTTAGAGCATTTTAATTGATGAGGTTAATGACTCGCAATTTGAAAGTACCAAAACTGGTTATCTCTGACGTCATTAACTAAAATTACTGTTTTTATTTTCCTCGAAATAATTATAAAGTTTTACAATCACATAACACTAAAAGAAATAGTATTCAAATTTCATAATCGTATTTATCGTATAAAAATATAACATATAACATAAAAACAATATTACAATGTAGATACGAATTATGTTTACAAAGTATTTTTTGTTATTTATATATATAATCACATTACAAACAATAAAGATAAGTAAGATATGCTTATATTAAACCAGAGTAAAATGTTGCAAGAAGGTAATTGCTGTCATCGCCGGCCCAGTTCCGAATGTGCATATATAATACAATAGCCCTTGTACATGTATTCAAATTATTTGAATCTTTAAACACTTAATTATTTTATTTATAGATTTTCGAAACACCATCGGAATATTCACAAATTATTAAGAAAAAGTAGGAAATAAATTCATGTACGGTGTGATACACCACGACAGGCGTTTACATTAAACATTTTAAATAACAAAAAAAAAAAACAAAACACTACACTCCTACATTAATATATCTTTAAAATAACAACAAAAATGTGAAAGAACAAAAAATAATAATAAATTACTCCAAATTAAAAAGAAATAGAAATATAACAACAAAAAAAAATATCTTGACACTAATTGAGCAAAGAGTCTAATTTTTTCTTAAAACTATGGCTGTTATGACTGTATATATCAATGTCATGAGCGGCGATATCATTGTAACTACTCATATATCGGATCATAGGCGACAACATCTCTACATTTGTACGGAATCTAGGAATACCGAAGGTGTTTTGAATTGGGTGACGCGGAATCGTTCTTGGGACATTTATATAAATTTGAAAAAGTAAGTTTTGCGAGTCTATTCAACCATGGATTAATTTATGCAGAAACATTAAGTCATGATTGGACCTACGCTTCTCCAATGTGGCAAGTTTGAAGTGTTTCAATCGTGTATAATAGTCTGCACGATATGGACAGCTTCTATCTTTATATGCCAAAAACTTTGTAAATCCTTTTTGAATTCTTTCTAGTCGAGCAACGTGAATTTTATAAGTAGGATTCCATACAGGTGAAGCATATTCAATAATACTACGGCTTAGTGAAGAATATAAAGTTAGAACGGCATTTATGTTTTTAAAATCGTGACATGTTCTTAAATAAAATAAATAATAAAACCAATCATTTTAAAGTATTTTTTAACTATTGTATCTATGTGATTTTTTAATTGTATGCTTTTATCTATAATTACACCTAAGTCTCGTAACCTCGGATAGTAATTGATTATCTATGTATTAAGTCGTTGGTATGAATTTTTTCTTTTTTTTAGTAAATTTAATATGCTGACATTTATTAATATTTAGTACCATTTTATTATGATTACACCAAGTTTACGAGTTTAAGATTTCAGAAGCGGTACTGTATCATCAACTCATCAACAGTTTCAATGGTCCTATACAACTTTAGATCATCAGCAAATATTAAACACTCACTGTGATTTATGTAGTCCGTGATGTCATTTATAAAAAAACAGAAGAAGGATATAGGACCAAGATGGGAACCTTGCGGAACGCCCGAATATGCAGTATAAGTCTTTGAAATATAACCATTAACTACTACTTGATGCAGTCTGTTTTTTAAGTAAGATTCTAACCAACGCAGTAGCTCCCCATGTATTCCATAATATTTTAGCTTGCGTAATAAAATAGAGTGATCAACTTTGTCAAAAGCGTTAGTAAAGTCTGTGTAAATGGAGTCTACCTGAATACCGCTATCCACGCATTTGGAGATATCTGTAACATAACTTACTAGATTGCTAATTGTTGACTTATTTTTACAGAAACCGTGTTGTTTTGTTGAGATAACTTTTGAGCTATATTTTGATAATGATTGACAAATAATAAATTCAAATACTTTAGCAAAATGATTTAGTATGGATATCGGTCTGTAATTGTCGACTAAGTCTGTATCGCCTTTTTTATAAATAGGAATAACATTAGCTATTTTCCATACTGACGGAAATACCCCGGTCTTAAACGAAGTTTCAAAAATTAATTTTAGTGGCAAAGTTAGATTGTTGTGAGTTTTTTAATGAATATGGAAGGTATCCCATCGGGGCCAGCTCCTTTACTAGGATCGATTGATTTTAAAATTATATTAATGGAACGTTCACTAAAGTATACAGAGCTTAGAGAAAATTGGGGGTAGGTATTATGTGAAGAAAATATGTTGGTATTGTAGATAATCTTATCTTGAGTAAAAATAGATTCAGATTCAAATTTAAATTTAAATACATTACAAATTTCTTCGCCAGTTTCAGCAATCTTTTTGCAATCAGACTTCCTCATTTCCTTTGGAATATTAGAAGAGCTCCCACGAGTAGTTTTAATAAAAGACCAATTTTTTTCGGATTTTTAGTGACGGCTAATTCAACACCTTCCCTATAACTAGTGTAACACCAATTTGTAACTCTTGTAATACGGGAATTTAACATTTGGAGTTGTAAGGCGTCTCTTGGATTACTATATTTTTTGAATTTTAATCTAGTTTTCTCTTTTTCGGCTATGATCTTCAATAAAGCTAAGGAGTACCAAGCAGGATATTTTCGATTTCTGAGTTTAATTTTAGGTACATTATTGTAGATAATTATTTTTATTATATTTGATGTTTCAATGTGGTAAGAAAGTTATTCTGTATAATATAATTAAGTACTATAAAGTGAAATAATTTCTTGTAATTATAATAAAAATGAACCAAACTGTGCGATACAAACGTACAGCAAATAGCGTATAGCGCTTTTGAATTTTATTCAAGTGTTAGACTGACGCAGTATCCAACATTGCAGCGCTTAAAGTTGTCTGATACGGTTCAGCTTAGGAATGTTAGTTTTATTAAATATCAAGCGATGACAGTACTTGCATTTATAGCTTAGTGTTAGATCCAATGTCAGCGTAGTGCTGAAGCGCCACAATAACGCGGCGCGCTACGATGCGTTGTGTATTGCGTAGGTCAGGAATTTGTCAGTTGATGGTATAATTTTAATTTCTTTACCTCAATTTTTTAAGAATGACTTGCAGTTTTGAAGGAAATTTTACATAATTAGTTTGCACTTTCTTCAGGAAAAAAACTGATAAAACAATCAAAACATTTAGTTAACTTTATACCACTAAATAATCAATAAAACTACGGAGCGCAATGTTATGTGCACGGGCGACGTTGACGTATAATTATAAAGTATACATTAGCTTGTACCGTCTCTGATTACATTTTATGAGAGTATTGAATCGAATCAGAACAGTAGGTCTACAGAAAATAGTATCAAAGTTCTAATGAATAAATAGTACAATTACAATGACGTTAAGTATAAAGGTTACATATATAAATATTTCTTGTTTTAAAAAAAACGCAAATAAGGCCTTCCGATATTTCTGATAGTGAAAACTGACTAACTGCCAAAAGACCCGCCGTATAATGCTGTCATTATTAAATCACCTAAAAACAAATATAAAATCAAAAACCGGTAATGAAAAATAGCTTTTATTACGTGAAAGTTCCGATAAGTCAAATGCCATGTCTGATCGGCTATGGTCTATGGCAGTATCAAATGCCCTAGATTGACAGGCGGTGACATTGCGCCAGTTGCACTTGTCTGTTTACTATAGTGATAACGAATATTGCTATATGTATATTTTTATAGGTTACATAGTGAGAGTAAGTCGTATCTGTACGATTATTTCAACAGATATGACGAACGTTGACGAGTGACGGGTTACTGATGTGTTTGTATTGTGATGTTACTGTGTTGAATATGATTCTTCTAGACTAGAGTTCCGCAACGCTATTCTGTAAGAGCTCTCTTCGTATGTCACTCGCTCTTTTGATATACTCAATATCGCATTTCACTTTCTGACATTTCACGATCGTGTTCTTCGGTGTGTCGTGTTTGTTATTCGAATTAGCTCTTCTGTTCCAAATTTGTATTTAACTCGGGTTTTATAAATTAATTTATCGTTGACAGTTTATTCCTGTCCGAACTGTCTTTGATTATTATATTCATTTTAAGTGTTTCCATTAAATTCAGTTATATCCTTGGACTGTTTCTTGCATTAAATTAACGAATTTAAAATGAATTAGTAAGAAAAGCCCTGTATTTCTAGCACTTTTATTATACATTTTTTTTCTATCCAACCGATCAAAAGAGGTCCTATTGTTTGCATTTAAAAAAAGGTTAATCGTAAAATTTTCCTCGTTTCTATTTTTGGTCGAGTCGATATTTAATTTCGACACCTTCATGCAAAGGTTGTTTATATTTAACTGCTAATGTTTTTCTCAGAAACAGTTTTACGTTTGTTAATACTTTTTCCTAGTATAATGTGTATTGAAAACTTTTAGGTGCTAATGTACATTGAATAACATGTTTCTTTTCCAATACGATATGACGAATACTCGTATATTTTTAAATAAACAAATTATTAACGTGTAAATGACACACTGCGAGACAAAAGCCTCGGTTCTCTAATTATTATTAAATACCTATTCTACTTCCGCTATTTAGTTTCCTGAAGCATGGAATTCGTTTCATACATAACTTGTTGTCGCTCGCGTTATAGGGATCGGTGATCAGGTTTTAGGTATAAATAAGTAGTCTAAGCCTTCCTTGAGGTTTAAGCTTGATTCTTACTAAATTTCATCAAATTCAGTTCAGTGGTTTGGTCGTGAAAGAGTAACAGACATATATACAGACAGGCAGACACAGTTATAATATTAGTACAGATAAAACTATGCAGTTTTTTTACGCCTTTGCCCATTGATACATTTAAATCGTCTGTTCAAAATCATTATTTCTTAAGGTTGATTACACAATACATGAACAATAAAAAAAGCAAAGAAATACAGTTATGAACCAGTCTTCTCCAATTTTACATAAGCGCCCATTCACAAATCACACAAGTGAACCGAGAATATTCAATGATAATATAATTATGCACATTACGATTCATTTAGTGATAATAAAATCTTATTTTTACTTTTTCCACTAGTCACATAAGGAATTGTTACATGGAAATGACTCGAGCTTACTTTACTCGTAATCCGATTGCGGTGTGTGACGTCATGTAAGCCGTTCTAAGTTACAATAGGTTTATAAACATTGCTAATAAAAATAACGTACTGTATATAAGGTATATTCCTGACATTAACCTTTTAGGAAGGCGTGGAACAATTGTAATGTCATATATATATGAAAAATTGATGCAAAGATTAATTTCATTGCGAACGAATAATTATTTGACCAATTTATATTTAAGTATTATTTTAACTACAACAAAATAACAAGATTTTAGATGCATAGTAAGATTTCAGATTACACGATTATATTATAATCTAGCTTACCAAACTTCTTTGTTATAATTTATTTATCACAATAAAATACATCTAAAATTTTCAACATTCACGTAATGAAACAGAACAAAATGAAAAGTAATCAGTATTTAAAAATCTCTAAAAAAATTCCGTTGTTGACATTCAAACGTTTCACAATTAGTATCTACTTTGAATACAATAAAACATACTTCGGTTCGATGTTTTATTACACATTTTAATCCCATATTACAATGTGTACGCGTTAATATTTTAGTCATACAATACTGATACCGAGAAGCTTACAAGTGCTATTTAAAACACTATTGGTCCAAAGTCGATTTGTCCTGTATGCATGCATTCCGCGTGTGTTCGCCCTAAAAGCCAAAACTCAAGGGCCGTGAGAGTCTAACGACGCATTCCATCATGTAGTCGAATTAAAATATTTATAAATTCAAAATAGAAAAGTGAAATTAGCGAAAAAAAAAAAGTTATTTTATAATTGATGACGTTTATTTGACAGTCGTAATAAGATATTGGAAAGCGTAATTATATTATCGCATATTGAATTTTTACGTTATAGTCAAAATAATAAACAAAGATTAATATTTTATCCTCTTGGGAAGTCGGGATACAGATATTTTCTCACATATTTAACTTTAACTTAATAAATTAATATTACTTCTATAATACAATCATTTTAATTTTTATATAATATCTTCAAACAGTACAAATTAATATTAATGTTTAATAAAAAACCTGTCTGGAACGAGAATCGACTATCGATATCAAAACAAGGACATACATACGACAGATGAAGAATTATTATGAACTAGCTATCCGCCCCGGCTTCGCATGTCTATATTGCAATAAATATAACTCTATTAGTTTATTTAACAACAATCATCCAATCTTAATCCACCTATTAAAGTATTATAGAGCTAGATGTTTCTCGTGAATCACTCGGTCTATTGCTAAAAACCTTATGAAAATACGTTCGGTAGTTATTGAGTTTATCGCATTTAGACAGACGGCGGGTACAATTCGTTTATTAGTAGTGATGTAAAAATAAATAAGTCAAATTAATCATATGACTACATAATGCAAATGCAAGTAGATTGGCACGGTTAAGTTGAAAACGATCAATAACTACCGAGGTCGTTGTTATGATTAAGACTTAACTCACTGATAACATTCATATTAAAATAGAACTATTTAATCGAATATTTCAACTACATTTCGAATAAATCAAGTATTTATTATTATTTATAGCCTTCTTAAGATTCTTACTACAGAAATATATATTTTTGTTACTTGTAAACTTGAGTTTAATTTTAAATAGTTTAGGTAATTTTTTTTTTTTATCAAGCTAAGCTAATATTGTTACTAAATGTATATTATGAAATAAAATGAGTTTATCAAAGTATCATTTTAAGGAAAATATAATTTGTTATACACCGATAAGATATATTGTATCATCTTTATTAATAAAACATTAATTATTCGTCTATTTTCAGTGGCAGTACGTATTAATTGAAGTTTTAACAAATACGGTACTTCCTCTATTAATGTAGTATTTAACTATAATTAATATAATCGCTAAAAAGAGAAACACAATTCACAGAAATTAAAACCAGTTAAATTTTACTTCACCTATTCTCATAGACAAAATCATTCATAGCGCATCACCTGCTCAACCAGTACAGCGAAAACCTGTTAAATTTGAGTATACAAGTGTGTTACATATCTGTCTCTGTCTATCGTTTAAAAATATTAATCCTCCGTCTCGCTCTACCGTGGTATTTGTGTTCAACGGGATGTCAGGGCCCATCACCGACCATCTCTTGAGATGCACTCCACGCAAAGCTCGCCTTTCCTTTACCAGGGTTGGTAACGCAAAGATTATTTAATCAGTTAAATGTCAATGCAAATTAATGTTTCGATAATGCTACTAATCAATTATAATAATCTTTTTTGTATTTGGTTAATATATTTATAATTTGTCCATATATTTCACTGATACTATTGGAATAATAAGTATATAAGTATTGGATATTATCAAGTTTCGGGTACATCTCAGAATCAATGTCTCTATGTACATAGCACATAGACTTTTTTCAATAGCTCCACGATATAAAGGCCGCCTAGCGATGTAATTCAGGTTCGATAGTCTCTTAAAATATCCCGTCATAATACAATTTATACATTTATAGCTGTAGGCGTAAATTAAGGAATTTTTGTAAATCCTTGCAAATAAGCCTTGAGCATCATTTTGTAAAAAAAAAAACACAGAGTTTTTGTTTTTGAAAAATACGATTAAGTAAATAATTTTAAGGAGAAAGGTTTAAAATTTATATTGATATATTTAACGTAAATTGTTGTCAACCCTGTTATCAACGAATAAGACATTAAAGGACGGTAGAAGGTAAACAATCTGTTATTTGTCTCGGCAAGGCTTTCATTCCTTTTCCAAGATAACGCTGTTAAGAAACATAAGCCTTAAATAGATCGAGGATTCTGTCAAAAAAATAACCTCTATCTTATTACGCTAACCAAGCCAGTCATAAATCTAATTTATTATTTTAGGCACTAAATATACTGAATACAACAATTGACTACAAAGGAAAGACTTTTTGATATTATTAATGGTATTTTTTCAAAGACAACTACACCTCTAACTATACTACTACTACAACTATAACTACCAGTCCCAGCTCACGCGGATACAATAAGGGTTTATCAAGGGTATGCAATTTTTTGTTTGAACAACGAACAAAAAAAAAGTCCGGATAGGAAAGTTGAAATTCTCGGCTTTTTTCTACTATAATATGCATGTATTATACATATAACACATTCTCTTGAATCACTTTGTTTATGTATAAAAACGCATCAAAATCCGTTGCGAAGTTTAAAAGATCTAAGCGTACAGACAGCGACAAGCGACTTTGTTTTATACTTGGTAGAGATAGTTAAGACAGAAAAAAATTGTTATAGACTCTGTATATAAGATATTATGTATAAATATACTGATGAATAATAATAATACATCACTGCATTACTACACAGTTTTTTAGGAATTCACTTCGTATCTCACTCGTGAAATATTAACAGCCAACTTATGGTGTTACGCCATTTTAAAACGTGTGTCCTATAATTTTTATAATTATTATACTCATATTTATATATAATATAGTTATATATAATATGTATAATTATTATATTACGTTTTGATATATAAATTTAATTTCGAGTTTATTCTCACAAAATAGGTCTTCTGATGAATTTTGACGAACATTTTATATTGATTTGGGTATGATTGAAAACATCTCTAGTGACATTAAAATACTAACGAATGTTTATTATTGATCTAAACGAATTTGAATGTAGGAAAAATATTTCCACGATTATCTTTCATTAAATATAAACTTTAAATTACAACCTCAAATTAAACCGTATACGGTTGTGGTCTATTAATACCACAGAAAAGATAAAAGAAAAAAAAGGCGATCAATTTCACTTAGCATTCAATAAAAAAATGATAAAATTACACATAATCGTAGTATCCACCAGGTAGCCGACGTTGTAACTGGTTGGCACAGTAATTATATTTAGAAGCGGCCATCGCCTTCTTTTACTATACCGGGTGATTCCACTTTTTGCACCCGAGTGTGAGAAAGCGAGGTTCCACGCCATTCATGAGAGGAAAACGGAGCACATTGTTTTATTAATAAAACACTTGCTTGTAATTAAATTTATATAATACTAGTTTTCTATACTTGATCACTTTTATTACTAAGTTAAATATATTTATAATACTTTAATCTGAAGTTACAGTATGATTCGACTTGAAGTACTAACGAACGCCCGCGTATTTGTTGAGTAGTTTTAATTTATGATTACTTATAAAAGAAAATCAAAAACTGAAGTGATTTTGGTTATAGACTTATAATATTTCAATTTAGATGTTAATGACGAGGATCCTAGTGGCGATTAAATTCCATTAGTGATGAATCACTAATGAAATTGTGTCACAAAATGTATTGTGAATTATTTTCTTTCACTTAGGGCATGGATACCGAGTGTATAGATAATCTCATGGGAACTGTCTCATTTACTGCGATAAAATGTTACTTATACATCGTGAGCACGCCGAGTTTCATTACAAACCAATCTGTGTACATTTCCTGATCGAAAATAGGCCAAAAGACGGCCCTATAATTAATACTGAATTTTATAAATATCATGTATCAGTATATAAGTTATAATGTTAAAAGTTTTAGTCAGAAGACGTAGGAGAATCATAAAAGATATGGTTCATATTTATTATGTACGTTATGTAATATATAGACTAGTTGCTTTCGCAATAAATGGTTTATCTAACGCAAAAATATGGCGACGAGAATGTGGCACCGTCATCGATCTAGAATATCAATTTTAGTGATTTCGAGAATGATTGCATACTCTTTGCTGTGTCACGACGGATCGCCGTTAATTTTGATTCCATAAGAAACTTAATAAATAAAATATGAAATACTTTATGATGGAAGTACCGATTGACGCAACTGATAGCGATAAATATTATCCAAATCAAACCATCTGATAAGCATGCATGGGGTATTATAATAGCCATGCAAAGCATGCATTTGTTTCAGTCTGGATTTATAAATCTAAAACAAACGTAGTCACTTTACAAGTAGAGTCCTACTCTGCTTGTAAAGTTACCGTATACTCAGCATGTAATATGGACAATGATCACCGGTAATCCTGATAAGTTAACATTTAATTCAATACTGTAAAATGAATATTCGAATGTTTTCTTATGAGCCTACCAGATTGAAGAATGTTTAGTTACTGATGTCGGTCCTAAAATTCTTAAGACATACTCATAGATAACTTTTTTCATAACATTGATTTCCATAATTATTTTTTAATGAAGTTCTCAGCAAGAAAAAAACCACAGATTTTTAGGGCATATTAGTTTCTTATGTTGTATCACGATGGGCGGAAAAATCATTAGCGTTTTCAATTTATCGCTTCGATTTTAATGAGATTAGAAGTTAAATTTAATTCGATCAACTATTCGTATTTTTACATTACAATAAATGAATGGAAACGAAAGGGAGTGCCAGCGACAGATATCTTTAACGGTAATCAAGCAATACTTCATTTTACTATTTCATAAAAAAAAAAACAAAAACTAGAACGAGCATCAAAGTAACTCGTGATAATGTTTAACAGTAAATTGATTGAGTTAATAACGGTACTTGCAACCAATAGCGCCTATAGAATCTGATTGTAAACAGTCGGAAATGCGGGTTCCAATGATCTTGGTATAGATTTTTTCGTACCGAATAACAATGAAAATTATTTTAAATATCCCATTCTAATTTGAAACGTTAAAAATGTTCTAAACATTATATTACATTTATTGCAAAAAAATATATAATTATCCAGAATAACCATCAATTTTATTAAATTCAAAATAATCAATTTTTTTATTAAGTTCCTGCATATAACTCTAACTACGCTTAAGTGTGAATTAAGCAACTTAATTACCCCAATAAGTAAAGTATTATTCGAGCACACGATGATCGACGTTTCATATTACAACATTTAACAAAGGTATACAATAATAAATACCTACATTGCACTTAGCAATGTTTGCAAAACAAACCGTATGGACGGGACTTACTATATTAGTTCGTAACGAACGTTGACCCATGATTGCGGATTGCGAATAAAGTAGAACTTACCTGTAAAAAAACAATGATTCATTACTATTACTATCTATTTGCATAAGAGATAACAGATAAAGGGTATGATTAGCTATGTAGATGGCAAACGCCCCCGCTCTAAGTGGCGTTATCTATTTAAAACTTTATTACGTTGTAATAAACAAACTCAATTGAGTTACAGTTTATTTGCTTCTATGTAATTTGTATCTGTTTGTTTCTTCATTTCTAAATAAAACGTGATAAGGACTTATCGCGTACTTTTTTATTACGACACTTGATTAGTTAGTCTGTCATTTAGTGTAGCTACAAATGAAGATATGTCAATGTATGTTTCTTTTAAATAAATAATTTTATTTATTTAAATGTTTATTTATAAACGTCAATATTATTCAAGTTTATTTAGAATCAATAGATGGCCTAGTGGTTAGAACGCGTGCATCTTAACCGATGATTTCGAGTTCAAACCCAGGCAAGCACCACTGAATTTTCATGGGCTTAATTTGTGTTTATAATTCATCTCGTGCTCGGCGGTGAAGGAAAACATCGTGAGGAAACCTGCATGTGTCTAATTTCAACGAAATTCTGCCACATGTGTATTCCGCCAACCCGCATTGGAGCAGCGTGGTGGAATATGCTCCAAACCTTCTCCTCAAAGGCAGAGGAGGCTTTTAGCCCAGCAGTGGGAAATTTACAGGCTGCTAATGCAATAGATGGCCTAGTGGTTAGAATGCGTGCATCTTAACCGATGATTTCGGGTTCAAACCCAGGCAAGCTCCACTGAATTTTCATGTGCTTAATTTGTGTTCTAATGGAAAATAAATATGTAATGCACAATGGTTTGCGGGCCGCTTAGCGATGTAAAAAGTCGCAGGATTGATCATGACCTCTTGGTTAATTGTCGACCCCACTCCTAACACAAACGATAAGCTTAAAAGGAGGGGGAAAATAGGAATAATAGTAATTAAATAATATTAGTAATTCTTCAATTAATTTGGGGCATTGTTACTATTGAAAAAAAGGACTATGTCGGGGTACCCCTAATAACTGGAGAACACAACTTCAACTATAACAGTGTTGATATTCATGCGTTAACAAGTAGCACATAGGCGCCCAGCTATTGTGGCATATAATAACTATTCTCAATTATATTTATCTTAGTGATTTATTTACCAATACCTTATTTCTATAATTCATTAATATTAATAATTTCGTTAATCACCATAGTAATAAATTACGCTGTGAACAATAATTAAACCTTACTAGTTCGTAAACTGACTTCCGATTATTTGATATAAAAAAAGTAGTACACGCCAAAGGAAGACATTCGGTTGTTTTAATAAGTCCTGGCACAACGTTACGCTGTCCGAGTATTATAAATTGAAGTGTATCAATTATTGGACTGTGTTTTATTTTCATAAAAACCCAGAAAACCCACAAGTGTTAACACATGATATCACTTATAAGATATATGAAACATATAATCTCAACTAAACTAAGCAAAATATTTTAATCAGATTGACATTGATTAATTAAATTTACAACTATACCTATCTTATCGTATCTTCTAAACCTTCTCGGATTATAATCCAATAGAAAATGAAATTTATCCAAATGTTGGCACAAGTACATATTCTTTTAAAAGGTCCGTGTGATCGCTTTCTCGTGTTCTCTTGCGGAATACAGATTTGAACCAACACCGTGTTAACTCACAAAATGATATGGTGTATAAACTGAAATTTATTCCTACTTTAAATAAAATTTTTATTTATTCAATTAAAATAATATAAAATTCTGTAAAAAAGGAAGTTTGGAGTACACACCCAAAAAAAACATTTTTTTTTTGGATCTGTATGAAATATGATATTTTAAATTTTCAATTTCAATCAATAGAAATATTATATTATTATGATAACATATTATAAAATGCTTACGAAACTATGAATAAGGGAGAATCAGCCAATCACACAAAGGTATCCGTTTACAATGCAACTTTCACTGTGATCTAGTTGTGGTAACTGGTGACCCATTGTCGAAGGACAATAATTGTTTTCCACTTTCATACCCGCTCAATCATTAACAGTGTAGATTGATTCATTCATTCAATCGTCCAAATAAATTAAAGCACGGATTAAAAATGTATGCATAGTATTTTTTTATCAATAAAAAGTTTTAAAGTTTTTAAAAGATTTCTAATTCCAGTCCTACGTTAATTTGAATATATGTAATATAGGTAGATATGAAATAAAGTTTATTTTTGTAATATCTATAATTCGAATAAAATTAACAATGAGTATTATTAACAATAATAAAAACAAATGGCATTTTGCAAACGAACAATATCAGTTTCGAATAACAATATCTTGATACTTTCTGTTTCACACAATCTTTAGAATAATTTGATAAGACAAAATCTAATCCTTTATAATTCCCACGAGAAAGAGATAGCAACACATTCTCAACACATTAGAAACAGATGGCAATTTTTTTTTAAATTACTTACAATGGAATCGGCGCGTATAAACATACAAGGATATTGTACTATTATTGCTGTATAGATACGGTAACCTGTTACGTATGTATTTGTATATAGCCTCTTAGTTCCGTCATTCTGTTCGATGAATCACATGAGTGCGTTGTCACTGACCTATTGGTTTGTCGGGATTCCATAAAATATTTACAAGCAATGGATTTTGCGACTATAATATATTTATTCTAGTTTATAGCGTCGAAACTAAATGCTTATTAGTTAGAATAATATGAAAAATGTATAATAAATTCACATTTTATTATATGTATGGTTGAGGACATTTTATAATATCTAGTCCTAGGTGACAAGGAAAATATTGTGGTCCAATTATTTGTATCTGCATTTGTCATATGAATTTTCTGCACGGATACGAACAACACATGCAAACTTAATATTCAAACAATTATTTATTTTGCTATTTTCAAAATTGATTTAGTCTGAGAACGTTCTATTGACGTCAGTAGTATTATTGATACCGGTGAACATATTCTCAACGGTCAACAGTTCAACAAATTTACTATGAAATTGAAAAAAAAAATGAAGACATAGTTATTTAAGCAAAACTAAGCCCTATATAATTGAAATTGGATTATTTTTGCAGCGTGTGTTTGTGTTGTTTATTACAGTATGGAGAAAATTCATGGTGAACAATTTACTCTAAACATTTGATTATTGTACAATAAAACAAATAAGGAAACCGCAGATTTACAATACGATGATGGAACACATTATTATTTATTTCGATATGCATAAAATTAACATTTATATGCACGTTTTATTATTAATTTTAGTGGTATACCAGGCGCGTGACTACGTTTACGTACCCGGAGATCCGGTCCATTGCTCAACTGCACTGCACTTGGCGATACGAAACTTTTTCTTTTACTAGTGTATCTATATAAAAGTATCATATATAGCGTCTCAATACCTTCAATAACTTTATAATATAAACTGGGCTAACGCACAATTACTTTCTAGAAAGGGGGAAGGTATGAAGAAGAATGCGTTCCTTTTTTATCTGTGGTAGCAAAAATAAAATAAGTACAGTGGTACATAGTTTTTTTTATTAAATTAAGCTATATATTGTGTCTCGTAGAAAGTTCAGTGTGATCAACCTAGACGTCCTACAGGCGGCCGACCTTCACACCATATACCGCGCCTCGACGACATTCCATGCCTTATAATTTATGGTATACTGTCTATTACATGGAGCTTTACTTGCATCGAATTATTGTTCACTACCAGAGACTACCTCAATGGCATTTAAGAAGATCAAGGATTTAGCTAAACACTTATCGAGTCTTATTTATGTGTATAGACAGAGTGTCGCACTACAAAAGAACTAATAAATGAGCCAACTTTGTTATCTTGGTGTGCGAGACAGCTAGGCGTGATATTCGCCAAATGTCATACTTTACCAGTGTGCGAGTAGTTAGTGGCCAACTGTTAGCCACTAATTTTTTCAAACTATTCTCCGCTCCGACACTAATAATCGTATAAATAATTAAGTCTTAAAGTATAATAGCAATAATAATTGATAAACAAAACACGAATCTATACTTGACTAAGGTAAATTCAAAATTCGTATATACATAAAACCGATAAAATATTAGGAAATGTAGATAAGCTAAGCTAAAAAAGCGGTGAACGCTTAGATTTAAAAAATTACGGTTGCTTTATCAAAAATGCTTATCAAATTAAAAAAGATAATTTTCCTTATGCACAATTGACCAGCTGCTGTTTGTTCAACATTATTTTTCCATACGAATATTTTCGTGATCGTTTATTATATTTTTTATATACGTAAGCACTAGGTACCTATGCATTATCTTAGTGTACATAATAAAATTAATATAATACAAATATGTTGTAATAATTTGCATTTGCTCTATATAAATATGTTTATTCGGCTAATTGGTGCGTATGCATTGATTTATTTAACCCAGATCGACATTGTGAAATCGCTCATATGCGCTTACATCGTGAGAAAAATGCTGAGTTTCCAGCAATTTTTGCGCAAATATTTAAAAAATCATAATTAAATTGTAATAATTTCTGACGTAAATGTTTTTTAATTGCATACAAATTAAATTCATTTGCAGTATTTATTTTATGATTTCTCAGCTTTTATAAAGGCTGATTTTTTATAATAAATATTTCGTAATTTGTTCGTGATTCAGTTAGTTAGATTTCTTCTTCTCATGCATAATCCTAACTAATATTATAAATGTGAAAGTTTGTTTGTTTGTTACGTTACGCTTTCACGTTTGTACATCTCAATTGTTCGTCATTAAATTTCGCCTAAATCTTGTCAGGACAGAAAAAAGACAGGATACCTAACACTCGTCTTCCTCTTTAAAGCGGGTGGAACAGCGGACGTAAGCTAACTTATCATTATTAAATTAAGTTAAAAATATATATAATCTATAACATTAAGTAAGTAACCCTTAAGTAAGTAAATCTTTTGGAAGAAAGTTTTTTTTACGCGGCTTACAGTAGAGTGAGCTAGCAGAAATCGATACGTAAAAAAGCGTTACGCCCCCTCTTGGCGGTCTCAGTATTATCTTATAATTTTATATTTTTTCATTTAATTGTTCTCAAACGTTATTAATTTATTTCATTGTATCTGTTATTTAATACATAATATATAGCAAAAGCAACTTCGTTCCAAACGATTGTTCCACGACACTTTCTTCAACTTCTTGTTTAGTCACAGTAATAGCTCACAATTGTCTGAGCTGGACAAAAGTTTTATCACAAATAGCTGCTCCACTTCACAATTGCTCGTTACACATAGGGTTGCCAGGCATCCGGATAAAGCCGGACATAGGCTTTTTGATTGTGTGTCCGGCCAAACTACTGGTCCGGCTTTTGTTAGGCTTTTTATATTTTATTTATGTATTTAGCAAACGAGATACATTCGATTTTATTTATATTTCATTAGAAATTAACAAGATTCATGGTTATAATCAGAAAATATTTTACATACAATTTTTTTACCGTATCTTTTATTACTGAGATACAAAATTTTCAATAATGTAGGATGTTCGGCCTTTATATACAAATGTCTGGCCAAACTAGCTGGCCTGTCCGGCTATTAGGTTTGGCGACCTGGCAACCTTAGTTACACAAAACGTCTGGCATTTTATTTTCATTAGATGCATGCTTGTTTCCACAAGTCCTACAAATACGTAGTTTTTTTTAAACTAAGCAAAAGTTATTTAAATGGAATTACATTTTCTAATGTGCTATTGTAAACTGGTTAATCAATATTAGTTTTATCATATTAAAAATGAAAAGCTATAATTTTTAAATATAATACATCGAATAATTATATTCGTTGTTTATAATAAGTATTTCAGATGCAGACTTGCATTCTCCGAGAGTCGACAGTTTATACATTTTGTAAGACGTGTTCTTGGCTCCATCATCACTTTCCATCAACGTGATTCAGGTCAAACGTGAATCTAAGCTAGCCGCTCATTTAAAACTAATGAATTTATTTATATTTCATTTTATAAATTCTTAAGAACACACCACAAAAGTATTTGTACTATTATTTGTGTTTTATACTTTAATAATAGAATTGAGATAAAAAAATTAAACAAATTATATAGAAATTTATTAAGTGGTATTTTATTTATAATGTATTTTGTTACTCTTTAAATTTTCCTTTCAATCGTTTCCATTTAGAATTATCCGTTTCACGATATTTAGTTTAGTTAATGTCAAAGATATAGTTTTATATTTATTCTAGAAAATACTGAAGACGGACCCTATACAAAGTAAAAATACAATATGACAATTGAAATTATTACCAATGAATCAATTGGACACAGTTTCTCAAACTTTTACCAAATAGACTTTAAGAATTTTTATTCGTAAATTTATTTCAGACTGTGTTGACTGCAATTTCACAAATGAAATTCACTTTCACGACTAACATCGCCGTCGATATTTTAGTCACGCTACTGAAGCACGAGCAGGTACGTGTGCTATTGGTGTGTTTATCTCTTAACCTATGCAAATAAATACCAAGGAATGACAGTATTGCTGAAAATAAATTTAAATTTATATTACAATAAATTAATTATCTTTATGAATTCACATTAAAATCGTAACTTTTAACGTAAGTACTGGTCTATCATTGAAAAATTTTAACATAGCTATTGCGTAATAGAAGAATATGAATATTATGAAAAAGTTACAGCCAGCTGGACCACACCTGGGAAAAAGCCTTTCACCTCTTGTTAAGGGAGCTTATGTCACGTGTGAGTGACAGTATTTAATTCCACATAGGAAATTTTTTCCTTTACCAATGAGGTATATTAGAAATGCTATTTAAGCACATAAAATCTCAGTGTGCCAGGACTTGACCCAATCTTTGGTTAAGTTTGGTTAAGTAGCTGGTAGGCAATCAAGGCATGAATGTAAATAAAATCCCTAATGACTAATATTAGATACTTCAATATACTTATAAGGCTATAATAGTATTGTTAATGTATACACAAATTGATTCAATAGTCAAAAATACTGTAAAATTATAATAAAACTTCAATAAAAGTAATATTATAATAACGTAAGAAATATCAAGGTCCCCATTTACAGTTTAAAAACGCGTCGTGATCCGCGGGGTGTTTACATTTAATGAAAATAATTTAAGTAACTTCTAGAACAGTCGCCACCGATTGTGTTTTTATTAAATGGTAATTTACAGAGTTTACGAAAACAAGTTATTTTATACTTATGACTTTCAAGTTTACTAATTCTTTATTTATACACTACTATTTAAAAATATTTCTTTATTATACGACTAGTTGTTTATCGCGATTTCACCAGCTTTTAACTTTACTGCTTCGCCTTTATGAATCGTACCTGTTATGTCATTAAGACTTTCTCAATGAGTAGGCTATCTAATTCAAAACTATTTTTCAAATCCGACTAGTAGATCTTGAGATTTGCGCGTCCAAACAAACTCTTCAACTCAACAAAAAGTATAGATTATGCCACCCGCATATAAATTAATTCTCATAACTTCTTCATTCATTCGTATATGTGCATTGAAAATATCAAAATAATTATCGCAGGCACATATCTAAGTATTCATTCATCATTTCACCTACCAAAAACAAAAACAATACAATCGATCTCAATCCCATTCAATTGTCTAGCGAGCAAGACTGTATGCAATTAAAACATGTGAATACTGGGACGATTGCATCATGTAGAAAGTGGATGATAAAATATACAACAAATTGCCGATTACACGTTCGTGTTTTAAGAAGTGAGATTCAATGTGTTTATGATTCAAAATTCAAAGAAATTCGACCGTGTTGGCAGACTGATCTAAAATGTTGCGAAAAAAATATTTGTATTCAGCCATGTAATGAGGACGAAGCCACAATATATTTTCCTTTTATTGTATCAAAACACTGAAGTTTCATCGTAAACTTACGGATGTTATAGAATTGTTTTTATATATAGAGACTTTTAATTAAAAGCTAATAAATCATGTATTGTATATGATCATTACATGTGTATGATTGATAAAAAGACTTACTAATGAGTTTCATGTCAGTTTTTCTCGATAGCATCTACATTCGGAAACGATGGTCCGAATTTATCTCGTAAAATTATTATTCTAGTGTTCAGAGCCTGTTTGAATAATGTATATTTAATATTAATGTTTTTGATTTATTCGATTCTAATCTGTATAGAATTAAATACTATTAATCTGATTGAAATCTTTGAGAACCTGTATTCCTATATACTGGTTATAGTGGTTGCACTGTTTAAAATTTTCAAGCTTAAATCATTTTCAAATGTATATATTACTAATAATAATAATAAAAATAATCGTGTCCATGTAGATAAAATAGATACTACATTGTAGCGAATACCTACGTGTAAAATTTTTCTTGATTGTAGTTGAAGACGTGAAGAGATAGGTTTATAATTTTTTATGTGTCAGAAATTGTACATATATATATAAAAAAATATATATTTATAAATAAAAAAAGGTATTGCCATTCCATGTATATTATATTTAAATGTGTAAAGTAATATTATTGCCTTTCAAATTAAAGCTTCAGTTATTTGAATTATATCCGTAAATATACAAAAATTATAGTTAGCGTTTTGTTAAAGCCAGTTTTAAGAGAGATCGCATGGCGCGGGATTTCTATTATCTTTATACATATAAAGTGAAATGTCTTGACGACTATATATATATAGAAGAACAGGGGTATCAGAGAAAAATTACTAAGAAACTCAATCTACCACCTAATACAATTTCCTCATAGTGATTTTGTTTTAAGTCAAACATTATTTAATTATTATAAATTGATAAATAAACGTAACCTATGAAAACTGTAGTTTTTGATGACATCTACTAGCGCGGCGTGGGGTTAACGCCTCTCTCTTATATCGTCTCGCTCTCTGTACTGTTTTGTCGCGTGACGCGAATATCGTAATTAATAATAATATAATAGTGTTTAATAAGCAATATATATTTTATTATTATCTTTATAAATAAAGCTCTTAAAATGCCTCTTTCTCTAATTATAAATTATTTCTATAACCATCAATGTACAATTCTACACTCACATCTCAAACGTCTGATGACGGTCGCATCTTGATTCATGGTTGAATAAAAAAAAAGTAAACATCACCACTTGACATATATGAGGACATAAACATATCCATATATTATATACAAAACAATGCAAGTATCACAGTGAATGTATCACTTTAATCACGACTACATATTGGCTATGGTGTTAATAAACGCTAACCGTGCACTAAATTAACATTCATAGAACCCACTTATACTTTATAAAGCTAATATAAATTTTACAATGTAGAAATCTTAATAAATATAAACGTCAAAGTTGGAATTATACTAAGAGCAAGGCATTAATATGTAATGACTATTAATAATATTTTATATGATAATAGACTTTAACTTGCTTGGAACTAGTAGATATGACATTTTGCTTCAAATACATTTAGACATTTTATCAGTATGTAAGATAGTGTAGAAAACATTTGATTAAAATTCCAAGTTTTATACATAAAAAAATGAACAATTATATAAATTTCATTATTAATATTTTTGTAACAAATACATAGATAAAGTTAGAGCTTTATATACTAGGTATATTTGTAGCAGACAATTACCTTAATTATCCATTCAAGTAACAGCCTAGCCTTTTTACGAAGCGGCGTCGTTCAATCAACGGTCGGTCAAATTACTCTATTCTATGAGCGAAAGACATATTGGCTGGCCCTGTTAAAATGACTAGGCTGTTAATTAAAAGGCTAATTTAACTACTAGGCTGCGACATCTATATCATGTACATACATATAAAGTTTACGTACAAGTAATACGATTAATTTTTTTTAAAATTTAAAATAGAAAGGCGTGCAAATGGTCAACCTTGATAGTAAGTTACGAACATCCATAAACATATGCATTGTTTGAAATATTCCTTATTATTTACTCTGTCAAAAGCTCATATAAGAACTAAGATGTTATGGTCCTTGCGCCTGTAATTACTGGTTCACTCGCCCTTCAAACTACGCTGTAATGTAATATTAATAATGCTATTCGACGGTAGAATAGTTGATGAGCCTAGAATTTTTAATTTTATCGTCTCACACAAGCAATTTCAAATAGTTATCAATCAGTGAAGTGATTTTAACTTAAGCTAAGCAGCTAAATAGAAAAACATTTACCGTAACAGAAACAATTACCATTAAGCAAAATAAATTATGGAGATACTTTCTATTTTAAGAAACGTAAAATGAAATTTAGACAAATAGAATAAGGGTCACAGAGGACAAATACTTAAATGAAACAGATTAAAATTTCAAAATAATGACTTTACAAATCACGACTGCGTGGAATGGTGGCAAGAATGCTAGCAGCATTTCCCCGTTGAATCGCAATTCCGATTCGCTAAGCGAAGAAAAATCAACTCGCCTGTCACTAGTCACGACAGGAGCCAATAAGACGGGCGGCTAAATATTCTTAAAAGTGGATTTCTATGTTAAAACAAACACAAAATGTTATAATAAATCGAACGTTACGATTTAAAAAAAAGTCGTATTTAAAAACTCCGTAAAAAAGCTATGATATAAAAAATATAATAATAATATAAAAAATATTAAGAACCGAGATGGCCAAATGGTTACATCGCGTACATCTTGACAGATGATTGCGGATTCAAACCCAGACAAGCACCACTGAATTTTCACGTGCTTAATTTGTATTTGCGTGAAGAAAAACATCGTGAGAAATTCAAACAATGAAATTCTGCCACATATGAGCGCCGCATTGGAACAGCGTGATCGAATGTGCTCCTAACCTTCTCCTCAAAGACAGGCCATAGCCCAGCAGTGGGAAATTTACATTTACAGTTACTATTATACTATCTATTATAAAAAATATTGTAAAAATGACAAGCATCGTGTCTTGCCAAACACATGTGCTATAAGTAATTTATAATTGCAAAAGTCAGGCTTGCAATCAAACGGGCGGTCGTGAGTGGAACCGAAATGCTTGCGCAATGACCTCTCTAAATATTATTGTCTGCCAATATTAAAGCGATGAAGTGATCAAATAGAACAATGAATTACGACACAGACCCATCAAAGTGATTAAACGCGATTACAGTGTGCTTTATTGTTAACTTGTCTAAAATTTACTATAAAAAAAAACAACAAATTTAATAACTATATAATTTCAAAGACACACACACAAAAATGTTTCAGACAGAACATTCATAGTCCTAGACTAAATGTGAAAGGTCAAGAAAGATATGGTTTGTCTGAGTTTATAAGTAATAAAATTCTGAGGAACATCGAATTCGGACAATACAGCGCGCAATTAATAACCGATTTATTCGCTTAAGTTACATTTGACTCGAGCAATATTTAAACGATGCTTTAGCTATAATAATGTTATACCATATAAACGTGTCTTCATACGAGTGCCCATTGAATTAATTGGTAATTTCTTTGGTTGCAATTCAAAGTAACCAACTTTTACCGTCGAATGCAAGTCACTCTTATTTAATTTTATCCATATCTGTTTACAATTTTTGGTAATACGAGTACATTCGGTTGATTATAGAATCTTTTGTAACCAATGAATGTAATGTACCTATTACATATTTACCTATGTAACTTTTGTAACACATGGTTGCCAATTTACCATTGGCTTAGACACAACATTAGTAAACAACAAACCTAATGATCTTGAAACATAATAAAATGAACGAAATATTAATGGTTTTTCACAACAAACATGTAATTCACATGCGAAGCGCGGATGTAGCGGCACGGACCAGCGAATAGATCCTTATCTGATCAGTTTTCTCTGATAAGATTGCGGTAAACGACTGATCGTGGGAATATTCGCAACTGTTATTAAAAACTGTATCGTTACTTTCCAAGTGAAATGGCACGTGTGTAAAAATTAGGTATTATGTTGCGTTACGGTTCGTAATGTGTCGATTCTGTTTCTCCCGTGAAATGTTGAAGTATTGCTACGGTCTTTTTTTTGATTACGTTATAACTTGTTCATAATGTCCACAATATACTTTATTTGTTTTATATGTGTGTTCCGAATATTTATATTCGTATATATCTTAATGTATATTTTTTTAGTAATAGTACCTAACGAGAAATTGAAAATTGAATTTAGGTTTGCCGTTAAATATGATTAAAATTATTGACGAATTTGGTTAATATTATATATAGTCATTTCAAAAATTAAAATATATTACAAAGTGTTTGAAGCATATTATTATTATAATCTTTAAGCTAATACTATATTTTATATTAATACCAGGTTATTCAATAATATTGATTGAGAACTATAAGTACCTGAGTAAGTTTAGTCTAAATATTATTTAAATTTAGAGATTAAAATAAATTCACCATACTTAATAGATTTTCTTTCAATTATAATCGTTTATTATTGTTATAAACCGTGATATGCATTTCGCTTATCGCACTTAGTAACAGCCTTAGCACAGAATGCAGCAACGCTTACAGCAGAAAATTTAAAATGTATTCACGCATAGTACATAATTGCATTTTTCAGTTATGCTTTTTAAAACAATTTTGCACATTATTATTTGAAATAAAACTAACTAAGTAAAAGGGAAAACAAAAATAACATTCTATTTGCCTGAAGAAATCTGCATACAATAAAGTTTTCTTTAGAAGTATTTTTAGCGTCTCGGACCTTCGTCACACAGTCTTTGTTTTGAAATATATTTAAAAATCAAATTCAAATTTGGAACATGTTTTATCGAACATCCGTTTTATATACCTTGTTCCTATAGAAACTGAATAAAAATTCACGTTGTCATCTTTTATATCGGAACAAGATTAAAAGTAATAACGCGTGACGTAGGGAAACCGAGTGTTAGTTTAGCTTTACGCTTTCCTGAGCCCGTGAATGCGGGCGAACCCACTTATTACGTTGATTGCATCATTAAAAGTCGCCAGGGACAATCCTATTATTTGTGATTTTATACTCAAAAATAAAAACGGTTGTTTCAACTGCTAATCATATAAAAATATTATATAGTTAAAATAATATTATGTTCTACGAGTACATATATTTTTCGTGGTAATTGTAGAACAATTCCAACGATCAGAACGGAATCAGACAATGTAAGATTTGACAATACATTCTACTTTAAAGTGAAGCTATAATTTAAATATAATGAAGAACTTCAATATATTTAATTATATTTAATAAAAGTCTATCATGGATTAATAAAGTAATTATATATATCATGTATTTTTTTTATAGGAATAAGTCTGTTTTTTTGCTATTGTTTTTTTAAAGATTTTTGATATAGTCATTACATAATTGATAGCTTAATGGGTAATTAACATTATTTTATTTTTTGTAGCAACACCATTAGTGAGCGTACGTGTCACATTTAGTGTAAAGATAAATGAATATGCATAAACAGGAAAATATTAACATTTTTCATCTACATTTGATATACGAACACTATGATATTCCCTTCAAACCATTTATAAAAAGCTGTTATAGACCAGTATGGCAAATAAATACCAAATAAATAGCCCGCATGTTTGGAAGTCAACGACCCCTAGCGTTACCACGAATTCGCACTTGAAAGTCGGACAAATATCGTGAAATTTTCCTCGTCATAGCGTTATTAAACAGCTAAATTTAAAATAATAACCGTCTTTCATTTTGATTATAGAATTATAAAGAGGCTAGACAAATTTTGTATTTATTTAATGTATTTTATTAAATTAATACCGATTTATTTTTGTGCTCATAACTAAGTGGTACCACCTTGCGAATGAAATAAGTTTTATTCACGATTAAAATGTTTAAATTTAAATAACAATGTTATATGTAAAATATTAAATATTATCAGCAAGCAAGTTAATGAATTACGTTCAGTTAAGGTCCGATTCGTTCGAATTCGGTTATTGCACAATTAACATTAGTACAAACATAATATGTAGATTAATCACAGTACACACTAAAGCATAAATTAATACACTATTATGCATGGAAGCTATATCTAGAATCAATTTTGGAAATTTCCACTTTTGACACAATAACTTTTAGGTACGTTACAAATGAGTAGTTAGAAGTAGATATGTTCGCCAATACTTAATATTGCAATCATTAAAAGTCATCTACGTGAAAGTAACTACTTCGTGCTATAAATAAAAATACCTTGATGTGTGGTGTTTATCTTTAAAAAATCTTATTATCAGAACTGAAAGTCTAACTGTTTTACGGTTTTGCTGTTAAATTCGAAATGGCAACTTTTACCGTGCCAAATTCTTGATTATCGATTCGTGTGAACACTGCGCTTAAACTTTCCCGTAAACATGAATTTATAAGAACCCATGAATACCATGTTTAGGGTTGTCACTATGAACGTGTCACTGTTCCCGTATTCCCGTATCTTTCTTTGACATAAAATTTTAAAACTAGATTTTCAACTAGAGAAATAGCTAATGACAATCTATGAAAATAGTCAAATACTCTATTGAGCTATACGGTATATAAACAAATGTAGCATATTTAATTATTTATCTGACACTATAAAAAGGTTCTTAAATTATGGCGAATGTGCTAGCAATACTATTTGTTTTTCTATCGTATATAGTTGTGTGCTAAACACGTTTCTACTATTTATATAAATAAATTACTATAGAACTGATAGGCTCAGCATAATAAAGAGTATTATTTTTCTTATTTATTATACCATCGAATGAATAAATGTTCACGTTTACTTTAAAATTGAATGTACAAGCTTCTACTATAAGACAATACGAAAACTGTATACGAATTGAATATTCACAATAAATTCGTAATATTAGGCGGTCGTTTTATTCAGAAAGGTAATAGCGCTGTATAATAATTAAACGCTATGACCCTAAAAGGCTTAGCACTAAATAAACGTCAACCAGTATAGCAAATGTATGAAACGGGCACGTCTGAACCAGAATCCAGTTGAACCAGAGAACCTCAGCTCGTCTACATATTACGTCTATAAAGATAAAATATATAATTGTATTTTTATACTACTAAGAACTAAGTCTAAACTCAAAAATAAAACGATTAACTCGTTTATTTCACATTAAAGAAAATTATTTATTTTACAGTAAAATTTTATTTGCAATGCAATTATTAAAAATTCATAGTTAATTATTTGTAAGCAAACGACGACCTGAATACCTAGATTAAAACTAACTTCGGACATAAAGTAGTTATTGGCGCGAAATTAATTACATTTAAAAATTTCTTCTTAATTCGTTAAATATAAAGACATAGACGACGCCATGCAAACTTATAAAATAATATAATCTTTGTCTAGCATTTAATGCTAAAAAATATTGTAAAGTATAATTTAAAAATATTATGGATAGTGAAAAGTAACATGCAATAAACAGCAACAACGCGTGTAATTGCCGGCCACTGTCCTTGAAAATAAACGTGCAGATAAGCGCTCAATTTAACAGAAATAGTAAACATATCAACATATTTCATAGCTTGACATCAAAATGATTGAAGCGATCGGATAAGGAAATTAAAACATAAAAATTATTGTTGATATTTTAACATCGCGATATAGTATATAAGACCGCGATATATTTTATTGTTACAAATCATAAACTATTTAAATTAAAAAGTTGTATGTATGTCAATGTGTTATTTTTTGTTAATTATAAAAGCTGTTATAATATTCATTATGAAAAAATACTTCAAAATAAAGGAACGATAAAACAAAAAAATACGAATTTCATAATAACCCGCTAAAATAAACCACAGATTATACAGAACTATTCTAAAGCCGCTACCTCACGTACATCACAACAATATGGTAATCACATTATCAGCGACATATCCGAAACTGGTTCCGGAAGGTTTGTTCACCTCTGGTTTCTTGAACCGCGTTTTTTACTGATGTCTAACGTCATGGTTAAAAAATATGTTTACAATATACTTTTTTTATCGCTCATAACACACCTGACTATAGCTAGTTTTATGGAGCATATATAATATTTATATTAAGTTGTACCTAATCTTTGACGTACAAGTGTATCGAATATGTTGTTTATAAAAGTATGAGTTGATTTTGCAAGGTCTTTACGGTTTTAAAAATAAATTTAAATGTTTATTTAATTTATTTCTCAAATTATATAAAACTTTTTCCTCTATCCAATTAGTTTATTTATAAAAAAAATAATAATGAATGTATCACAATAGTTTACTTTATATATATTTATTCATTCTTTTTCTTAAACATTACTTTTGCTTTATTATTGAAATTTGTATCATTCTACTAATTATTTCAATACTACAGTAAAAGTAGTAAGTCAGATATATATCTGATTATGACATATGATTGCTGTCTATATTCAATTTAAGTTGTTTGACATATAGTATTCAATTAACAATCAGCCATACAATTTTACCCATATATAGAGCCGGAAAATGTATTAAATACCGCATATGGAGGAAAAATAAACACCTGTATCATATTAATAGTTAATTTAAAACAAGATTTAATGTAATGGTACGGAGAATTAAATATAATACAAAGAATCAATACTATTAAAGACAAATTACAAGAAGGAAAAATTAAAAATCAAGTTAGTTTTACATTATTGGTTCTGAACGGCAATGAATATTTTTCAAACTGATTGATTTTTATGAGTTTCGACTCGTTTTTAAATATTCATAAGTGTAAACCGGTTCCACTGAATTATGGCAATCTAAAAACTGTATATTTTATAAGAGCTCATCTCATTTATTTAAATTACCTCATCAATAGAAAAAACATTGCTATTTAATAATGTTATATAATAATATTTTCTAGGTCTTAGAAAAGAAAAAATACATTTGTTATATACCTAAGAATTGTATGAAAAATTAAAACTAGACGTGACGACAATAAAAAAAAAACAATTAGCATTTTTGTGTCAGTACCAATAACAAATTAAAAATTAACGTTATGCACAGATTATAAATGATGTTAATGTAAGAAACACGTTAGGTTTTCCATATAGATTCCTCGAAGCGATCGGTCAGAGCGTGAACCGAGCGCGTGCGATAAAAATGATAATGAGATGAGCGACACGAGTCACGCCCGCATGTTTATATCACGTTGTGATATTATTGTAAGCGGTAACAACAATTTGCTCTGACAACATTGTAAACAGCTTGTTGTGTGAACTACCTTTTGTACTGTTATGACCATTGTGATTGATATTGTAAAATGTAACTATAGAATTCATTTGTACGTAATGATATTCAAAATATTAAAATTAAATAGGGATTCATAGTAATAATTGTTGTTATTGAAGATACAGTCCCTATTGCCCGATTCAATAGAATACATTTCAATAAAAAAAAAAATTACGATAAAGACGCAATCAATAAAAAAATATATATGTACATTTTATATATTTAGTGATTCTTTAACTTAAACACTGACATTTTAGTTCATATAATTATATTTCATTTTTTAATGTACAAGAATTTCTACTGAAAAAAACATTTCTACCACCTGACATTTCTTAATTAACATTTGTACAAAAACGATTGGAATTTTATTTTTAATTTGTTGGGTAATATTATAATTTTGTTTGTAAATTAAAAAAGAACATAAAAAAAAAATACATTTAATAATAAATATTATATAAAATGATTCATGTCTGTTTTGGCTTTATATAATCCTAGCAACTACTCGAAATGTATAATAATAATTGTTGTTGGAATGTCTATTTGAGATTGATAAATTCAAACACTGTTTCACCGATTATCATTTTTTAATGGGAAGGTCTTTATCCACTTAGTTGCAACTAATGGTATAATCACATCCATACCGTTTAACCGATCACCATGAATATTGGAATTGCCATTTGAGCAATATTTTAGCATAAGCCGCATCAAAAAAGTTTACAGTCAAAATAGATCTAAGCGCATAACTAACATAAACTAGTATTCTATAATAATAATTATAACGGTAATAATGTAAATAATGATTCATAATGCGTTTAGTAACTAAATTACTCATTATAATCTACATTTTCCAACAAATACAAACATTATTATATAAGTGCGTATTTAATGATAAATTTAAATTTAACGTGATAACAGTGATATGCTCGATTTCTTATCCTATAATATTATCTTTACGATTCGAAATATTAACTAAATATAATAATAATTCATCTACCACCTTATTATCATAACAAAAGCATAGTTCCGGAAGTAATTTATATTTATTTTGTGAATTCACAGTAATTTCGACTAGATAATCTCTTTGTGTTTATTATTATTATAATCTATTGTTTTCTTTCTTTAATATTCATGGAAATTGATTTAGTTTATTTGTGACGAAAAAGATTATCTACAAAGTAAGTAATAAATTATAAATTTAATATCCACTAAGCCAAGTAAAATTCTTTTATCTTTTGAATACAATGCTTCTCAATAAAACTTCGAAATGAGTTCAAGGAAGGTAATTAATTATTATACTGTTTAATAATAAGTGTTATTGGGTTACATGTTTCGCAATTAGAAGTACGTAACGCGTTTGACGAAATTTCTTCGAGGTTATTGACCTCTGAACAACGCGCCATATAGTGACATTGACATTGTACTTGCTAACTATAGGCATAGACAATTTACACATAGGTACACGGTACACTCGGCTAGATTAGTCGATCTATAATAATTGAACGCTAAAATCTATTTTGTGATATGCGCTCGGCTTTATTGTCAATGTGTGAATTAGGTATTTTTTATATTTTATTGTACGGTACTTACGCCGTGTTTTGTCAAAATATATAAACTCTAAATGCAGCACTCCGATTCATACCACTTACCTGAAAAATAAAAAAAATAAACACGTTAAAGAGAGAACTTGTAAATACATACATTAGACATGGGAACGCAAGAAAATTTGCATAAAAATTGTTATCGTCCGATATTTCCGGCGCCTTCGGGTAAACTTTACTTGTCTCAAGGAAATGAAAACATTAAGACGTGCAATCGTTAATAAAACTTGTTCCTAACGTAATATACGAGCAAGCGATAGTCTATCTTAATGTGTCTACATTAAACAGCAATTGGCGCAATTTTTATGTGAGATTATCGAACTTTTCGTGGCATCATAAGTACTTCTAACCAGTACAATAAACCATTGGAAGTTCCAACTTTAAACACTCGATTAAGCCTTCTACTGCTTGGGTTTACCGTTGAATATTGTGTGCACGTTTTGTTATTTCAGATAAATTATTGATACCATTTTCAATAACTTACATTTGTTTCAAGATTAGAGGAGACGGATTTGGTAATACTCATCAGAGTATTTATAAAAGCCATTTTTAGATATCGGCAGCTTTGAGAACATGGGGCCCTTGAAGTTAAATATAGAAAGATAATTACTGAGTAGGTATATTATAAATTCGAACTCAGATAGCAAAGCCGATGCCCTTTAGTGATTTAAATTTATATTATATATAATTAAATAAATGGAAAATTATTCATATTATAAAAAATATGAAAGTTGCAAAATTTATACAAAAATTGTTAATCTGTATTTCGAATAACAAAAACCAATTTTTATTTGTTAATACTAATAATTCGATCGTAAGTCTCGCTAATTTCATCCATAAAAAAACGCAAACGAAGAGTCAAATCTATTGTTAATACTGGCTCTCCTTTAAAAGGGTAACAAAGAATATTTATATATATTTTAAAGTAAACTTTGGAGAGACAATTTCATGTTATTTTTCGTTATAGTCTAAGCACTAGCTGAATACTAATTATCAAGTTTCTAGAACTGCTAGGCACTGACTTGAATGTTAGATAATGGAGCACTACCATTATTGTTCTGGTGGGAATATTTAAATCGGAGTTAAAATTGAATTTTAAATTGCTCTGCAAGCGGGAATTGCTTTAGAGACGATATTTATCAACTTTTAAGCATTTATTATCGTGAAATAAATCGCTTAATCCGTCTTAAGGAAATAAATGTATTACGTATTGCATAAAATTGATTTAAAAACTATGTCACCTTTTTTTTCTAGACATGAGTGAGCCCAAAGAAATAATATTAACCCAATTACAATACACGGCAGACGTTGCTTGGTCATGTATTATAAACTAAAACTTACCCCGAAACGCTTTTCGAAAGGCAATAAAAAAAATGTCTTCCCATTAATAAAACAGATAAACTTGAAAAATAAAAACGAACCGTGGAAATATCTAAACATAAATCAAATCCGGTACTTTAATATTATATCATTTATTAATTCGATAGAGTTTAATGCTTTAATTTTTTTCGTCATAATCAGCCTGTATTAGTCCACTGCTGAACATAGGCCTCCCACAAAATTAATTCCTCTTAATTTTCTTACAGCTTGTATATAAAAAAACATAATCTCAACAAATCGCTATCTATTTAATTGTACATGAAACTGGCTAGGACATCTACTGACATTTAGCCGAATTAAATCAACTATGACCTTCTTGGAGAATGACCCTGTCGCGGTCACACACGTCTGTCTGTACTGTGTCATCTCATTCATAGGATATGGATTTATGTTTATAGATTCTGTATATTTTTCATGAATTTAATATAATTATAGACTAATTATTACAACTAAAAAAATAAAAACAAATTTTTATTTGCTTTTTAATAGAAAACAGTTAAGAAAATTTATGATAAATAGCGATAGAAAAGCCAACAATAATGCAATGTACGATACGATAAGAAATTTCAAAAGAATAATATTTTTTTAAGTTAGATGTTTTAACGATTTTATAAAGTAACTCTAAAAATCTTTTAGCGTACATCCGCTTGGGATATAATTGACCTGACGACACGAGAGCGGTGTCGGGTTATATGGCGAAGACTCGCTGATAAAAAAATCTCATTTACCAACTGATACACATGCACAATGACAAAAGATAAAGTTATCTGGTGTTTAATTTTATTTTGTTGACATCTCGCTAGTTGATTAATCGCTATTACGAATTGAGCAGAAATAATATTTACTATGTAATTTGAACTGTCATATATGATCCGATTTGTAAAATTCTTTATTTGGGAAGGATATTTCCCATTTGTTCTTATTTAAATTTGAAGAAAAAAATTGAAGACAGTTTTTTTGATAATTTTTTTTATTTACATAATTTTATTATACAATTACTTCAAATAAAATTACTTTGAAAAAAATATTCTAATTAATACGCAATTGAAAAGCAAAAAAAAAATCATTTTATAAAAATCTCAATGTACTCAAAATGTGAAGGTTCGTTAAAATTTTGACTGAAATATCGAATCCACCATAATAAATCTATGATTGATACGTTGTTTAAAAACAATAAATCTAAAGGCCACTGTACTTTCACCCAAAGCTAAGCTAGTGTGGATAGTGATAAGCATTTATATGCAATCAAATGCATCTATTACATAAACATATACATAAGTTATTTACGTAATAGGTCTCTTCCAATTTTTATGACAAGGTTCTATTCTTTGAAATTATACATATATTCAGTTGATAAAGATACAATATCTCCGACATAGATAAGTAAGATAATCTTGCTACTATTATAAGAGCGGAAGTTTGTGTGTTAGTTTGTCAGTCAATCACGTGAGAATTAATTAACGAGTTTTAGTACCTTTTTTTAATGACATTATAATATTTAAATTTACGCGTAGCATAGCGGGAGGGTGACAGTCTAGTTAATTATCCGATGAAATAAAATCTATTACATATCTAACGTCACCTTGTTTTGTCTTTTGCATTTCTAAAGGTTGTTTAAAATTCTAACTCAAAAACTGGTTGCTGTTTTTATACAGAGCTATTTCTACCTGACCTCTACAAGTTCATACGGGCAAATAAGTAAAAAATTGTTTAATAATTATTATTGTGGGTAATAAGTGAAACAAAATTATCAAAAGATACATTTTCGTAGCTCTAGGTAAATAATTTAATTCATTAGAAGAAGCAAAAATATTTTTTTTGTATTAGCATTACCTATAGTTCTTACTTCTTATAAAATAAGTCTTAATTTCTGCTTGTTAAGAAGCTTCGATCACAAAGATTAGTTGACTCGACAATTACTGTCATTGGCTGATTAGTGTCATAGTAAAAAAGTTATTGAGTTATACACTTAATTGCTTCAGTAAGCATTCTGTTTGTTCGTGTATAACAGTCATATTTATAAAAGTAAAAACATATATAATTTGATTTATATTTATGATTGGATATTGATAAAATTTTAGAACAAATTTTATGTTCTGACTTTCTTGTAACATTATTTCATAAGAAATAAACGAACTAATGATTAATCTCATGACCAGGTTTAATGTAAAAGTCTGATTCGTCAAATGTCATTGAACTCAGGATGTCGTAACCGTAATTTGAAGTTAAGAGTCTTTTACGTTGAATTTTTGCTGCGCCCGATAATTCTATTGGTTGTTTTAAGCCGAAAGCCTAAAGAGCATTATCGACATGCAACAAGAAAATGTAAACGTTTAAAGATATGTTATCTTTTTATTTTACGTTATTTCCTTAATTGCGTTTTAAATATTGTACAATTTATGCATAGTTTGTGCATCATAATACAGTATGTTCATTTTAATTTCGATATCATTCCTGATATACATCTTTACATATTGCACATGGATGACAATATTTCATATACATATACCTGTAATAAAATAAATAAAACTTTGTTTATAGATTTTATGAAATCAACACTATTATAAGTTAAGTTTCAGCTCAAACATTCGTTGTTCGTTTAAAATTGAGCTGAAAGATACAAGATATACTCAATAGGTGAAATTAAATATAACCTTGCATTATTTTATTCCACATTATCATAAAATATTGCCTGATTAAATCTTTAATGTACATATATACCATAAATATAAGATTGCTGTGCTGAAAATTGTCACCGTGTTTCGGTACCTGATTTAAAATACAATATAAAAAATAACCCACTCATTAATCTATTAAAAAAAAACATCATTGATAAATTAGACTTGTTATTTTGAGTGAACATTATCTGCTGATAAAGCGCTCAACAGCGCACTTTAATTTAAAATTCCAATCACACCAATTATAATTGGTTTCGTAAATTTAACTACACAATCATTGTATTTATTCTATTGTTCAGAACAAATAACTGAATATAATATATATTAATTATTAATATATAGGTATAATATTAGGAATAATATAAAGTACACTTTATATTACTGTAGCTGAAGAAAAATGAATTAGAAATACTTTTTTAGGTGACGTTTGTTAATTTGAAATATTTTGTACTTACATTAGTAGGATCTCGTTTAGGTTAGTTTGATCAATAACTGTATCAATATTGTACTTCTAAACAGCAAAAGTTTTTAGTGCTGTTTTGGTTTGAATGTGAAATACAAGAGACAACGTTCCGTAACGTTATCAGGTGTTAAAATATAGAGAAATCTAAATTAAAAGTCATTTAAATTCTGTTAATAGCTATTCGTTTGACAGAACTGAACAACGTTACATGTGTAAAGGCGTGCTATTCTTATCCTAATAGGACAAAATATTTGCGTATTAAATATGATGAGGTCGGTCAACGCTTTTGCCTTATTTTGCTTGGATGTAACTTAAAGCCGAATAAAGGCTATTTATTATTATATATCTATGGTCGTAGTGTTTTTCGTCAATTACATTCTAAAGACCAACAGACAGAAAACTGTCACCGATAAAAATAATTATTTAAGATAATAAAAATCAATCACATGATAAAAAAATATTAGATGTCAAACAGCTCGAATTTCCGTTATGATTGAATATTCCAGAACGTGTTTGTTTTTTTTTTAAACACAGTACTACACATTTTTTATAATATAAGAAGTTTATACCCCAGAGCAGACAGGGTGAGCGTTCCCATAAACTTTTATGTTGAAAACGTGAAAACAATTGAACGTAAATTTTGCACGCGCTAGTTTTAGTAGTTCTAATTGCTGATAATTTTTATTGGTACTATTATGTTTGGAACTTAGAGTTTATCTTATCAAGCGTTTTATTATAGATATTTTATATTCGAATTAAATGAAAAGAAATATGCACTAAACATATTACTCTATAATTAAAACGATACGCTTTACGAAATACATTTCTCATTTCAAAGATTATTATTGATTTGCTTAACATCCAACCTATACTGTGTCTAAGCTAGTTTGATAGTTGTCTTGTCTAAAAATCAAAAGTAATTATTTATGAAAACAAAGAGTTTTAGTTTATAATAAAGCTTATAAAATTATAGAATAGACATTAAAATTTCAATCTTCTTCATCCTGTTTAAAATTTGAGCTGTTTACAGTACTACAAGCGTTGACACATCCATTATAGGGTTATTGACTTGTTCTCTGTTGAATCGTACCGAGAAATCTAAACGCTTAAGGCGTATTAATTTATCATGGGATGACCTCTAGAAAGTTGAATTATTATATTGCCGTTTCAATACGTTCAACGTTCATACTAGGATTACATCTATAAACGTTAGTATGTTTGTAATACATTTGCAGGATTTTTTATGACTTAAGTTGTCTATAGCCGCGACTTGAGGTGACTCGTATTCCGAGACGGCAAACGGCATGTAGCTCTTTTAGGCCGTCATGTTCACTGTCCGCGCCTGTCTTTACTTCTATCTGCTTATACCCTTCGTTACTATATATTATAATTATATTAGGAAAACTATATATAATATATTTTACTAAGGAAACTGACTGTGTTTATTTATTTTATTTCTAGATATTCTTTCAATATACATCAATTTCGATGCTTCATCTGACGTGATTAGGATTTATTAATTTAATTATAATTTTTTGATATATTTTTTTAATCCTAGTTTAATGTCAATTTTGACAGAATCGTACAATCTACAGTCAATGTCCAAGAATCGAACAATCAAACTGAGCGAGATCTTCTACATCAGTCTAGTGTTGCTACAATTGATATAATTTAACGAGTGTTATTTATAATGCCACTGAATATGTCCAGTTACATAAAGTTTAGCTGAAAATAGTCAATAATATTGTATGAAATTGAGACGGTTGACGAAATTCAGTGCAATTGTAATCATAAGTGAATTTATAGTGTCATATATTTTACAATAATCCTACGTCGTATGCGTGTAGTATAGAAATTCATTATATAACGATTACCGATAAGGATAATATGTTGAGCCTTGAGAGCATTTAGAAATATGTATCATAAGAATTCTTTATCTTGATGATTCTATAATAATTGCTTGTGAGTATAACGATCAGAAAAATGGCGGCGTAAGTATCAAGTACATTTACTTATATTATAGGGGATAGTGCGGGTGTCTAGGTAGCTGCCAGCCACCTCTAAACAGGTAAATTTTGTACTCATTTGTACCAATTTAAAGTATAGAAAAGCATTATAACAGGCATATAATATGATACTGTAAGCAGAGGTGACCGGTTAATATTATTCATATAAGAACCCACGTGAAGTTGTAATAGACAGTTCCAAATACAATATGTTTTACATTCATATGAAAAATATTTTTATAACAAACAAACAAAAATCATATTACTGAATAAAAAAGTAACTCGATGACACAGTCACGTCTTAAGATATGATATTCGAGGAACAGCCCAGTTCGTGGTTTAAGGTACAGGAAAATACAATTTAAGTCAAAACTGGGGAATTCCATCCACGTAGTTCTTCATTATTAGTCTGATGGGTTTGATCAATATACAGTATACCTATATCTTTGATACTGATCGTGCTGACTCGTCTTTATAATATTGCAGCACGAACATCAGATATTAAATGTTTAGTTTGAAGTATCCAAAATGACACTGAGGTTTTGACCATAAGAATCAATCTTGAGTCCAACAACCAATTGTTGGAGATATTATATTGAAGATTACTTCAATATAATATCTCACATATTGATGTGCCCAAGCACATGTGCATTTTCTATTCTTCCACACTTATAATTCGAAAGTACAGAGAGTGATCCACCGAAGGACCAAAAGCTTTACGTGCATACCGATTAAATCACGGGCAACTTCCAATCTTCGACTCGGAATCTAAACTCGACTCCACGGTATAGCCAATAGATCAACGATGACAATATTATTTACATAAAAACAAAAAGATCCGTACTCGTATCGGTTATGACCATGAAAATCCAGTGATTATTATTATAAAATGAAGCGTCCTTTAGCTGCAGTTATTGAAATGTTGCCAAAGGATATTTATTTATAGATACAAAACGACGCACCACAAATATGCTTCACAGTACGCGGCATAAACGCAAAAAAAAAAGAATTTATAAAGAAAAGAAAGTTTGCAAATTAAGGCTGAAAACTTTTTGGTAAAGAACATAATTTAATAACAGAATATCGAGGAAGTGTACGGATTTAAAACAACCAAGGACTTATTAACCTTGCTTATAGGGTGGAACACCCTTCAGTAAAATTGAGTGAGCCTTCAATGATTTATCGCTGCCTGTAATCATTGGTTTCCATTCAAAACACAGCATAGTTTTACGAATTATTCCCTAAACAAAATGTACATGTAGTTAACGGTATTAATAAATATATAAATAATAATTAAAGATGATGTACTGAAGAAGGTTACGAGTTGTTTCGAGAAACAATAGCTGTAAAGGAAACTCATTATATTTTAAAAAATCAATATTATAAGTCAAAACATTGAGATATGTTTTTTAATAAGAACAACTTCACAGAAAACTATCTAAAAGCTAAAATTGTTTCTTCAATATAAAAATAAAAATACGGGATTACAAGTTATTTTTATTTCATATGTGGGAGTTTGATATAATTGCAGTACGTACTTTGTTCACGTATGACTGTTAATGTTAGAGAAAGCTAAACAGCGTTTACAATATCGTTAAATTTTCGTACAAAACAGTGTACCTTTATAAATGTTTTGTCATGAGATACGACAGAGATGAAAATAACGAGACTGGTGAAAGAGAAAAGGAGATAAAATATTAGCGATGCGAGGTGACCTACACTTTCGTGCCTTCACGATATTGCAGTCATCCATTACAAGTCATCATCAATCTTTACGAGCTCGTGATTGGTGATGCGACTTCACAAACAATACGAAAAGTTATGTGAATTCGATCCGATTGAATATTCAAATGTTATTAAAGTAAAAGTACTCCGCACTGAGTAAATATACATTACATGATATTTAACCAATTTTAACAATACGCTTTACATAACGCAAGCCGCGGCTTTCGAGTAATATTCCATTATAATTTGAAACCAGCGCAACTTTACTGAAACCTTATAAATAACAATAAAACTTAAATTTAATACAGTGTTTCGCAATAAAAAACTGTTATTTTTGTAAAATGTTCTTAATTTTACAAGCTTCTATTCAACTTGCAATTTTTAGGTCAAGTCATGCGAGCTGAAAGACTTCCATTTGTCCTAGTCCAGGGTTGCCTCAAGACGGAGGAACTCCTCAACGATTAACAGCATAGACACGAAATTTTGTTTATGAAAGTTGTTTATAGAAATGGTGTTTTAACGATTAATTAACTAACATGATTGAATTAACTAACGGTTATTATCACAGGTCTCGGATAATGTAAGAGAAGCGAGAGAAGAAAGAGGCGAGAGCTATCAGCAGAATCATTTTATTCCTGATTTCAAATCAAATGAAATTGTATTAAAGTCATCTTTACAATAAAGCTTTTTTTTTTTAAAATACAATAGCCGAAGATCACGGAAATAAATTTCCGTTTTTGGGTCTTGCTCAATTAGTATTTTATTCATAGCATAATATAGGTTCGCTAGAAGATATGTTAATAATAAACATTCGATGATTCCAGAATATTTGTATAATTATAATTGATAACAAATGTACTAATACCGATTAAACTTTGGGCCGGTATAATTCTGCGTTGTGTGAAACGAATTCAAAAGTAACAAATGAACGAGCCGGCCGGCGGATTGTGAGCGTGTAACGGTACCCGAGGAATGTTGCATCAACAGGTGGGAGACTTACTCCATTCAAACGTTCTGCCATTTTTTTGGACACAAATTACGGTATTGTGATATTTGGGTGAGGAATCGTATTAAATAATTTGACTTAACATTTCATTTACATTTCTTATTTAACAATTGCATCCTATAAATAACGTGTGTTGTAAATAAATTATATATTAAATTGAATTTGTAAAAGTAATGTTTCAATTGACATAAGTCTATAAAATCGTTTTATTGAAGTACGAAATATATATAAAAAACAGGTTTAATAAAACATTGAAGTAATAAATTTTTAATGGCAACTAAATACTTGCAATAAATCAAGTTACATTGTTAAAAGTGGAATAATTTAGTCTTACATTAAAATGTAGTTTAAAAGGAAATTTTAATATTATAAAGGAAATAATAGACGAATAAAATATACAATTCGAGAATCAGATATATATATTGTTTATTTTCAAATAATCTTATCTTCGTATAAGTTACATCTGATATTAATTATGCTAGAGACATTCGCTGGCACGTTTCCTATCACCCTGATAACTTATCAAAGAAGCTTTCATCCACTTGTCACGATTGTAACAGTATTTTGTATGCTATCAAGGTCGAATGTATTTCCAAATGTATGAGCTGGAATGACAATGCTTATCTTTTTCATCGAACCGCGTAATATATGTTTAATAGAGATTGTTTTGTATTTAGTTGATGGACATTCCATAGAATACAGTTTCGATTTTCAAATTACATTACATATTTGTTTTATACATAGAATAAAATCGTAACTGATCGAAATTTGTACATAGAAGATATTTGAGAAAAAAATAGCACTTGGAGTATTTATTAACGCAATAGATCAAAAAAATATGGTTTTTAGAATTTTTGCCTTTTTTTCTGTTCGTTTGTTACCGCTAATCTCTGAAACGGCTTTACCGATTTAGATGCGGTTTTCACTGATGTACTGTAGTCAAAACGGGGTAACATAAACATATTTTTATTAAAGTTGGTTTTCAAATAAAAAAGCTATGGCCATTAAAAAAAATACATCAAATATTTATTGAGCGACCATAATATAATACCCTTACTTTTGAGGCTTAAACTCACGCGAACGGAGTCGCGGGCACCGGCTAGTCTCATATATAAAAATGGATATTGTAGATGTATTTGTTTGAGATGAATAGACTTCCAAACCACTTTAGCGATCACCTTGAAAGTTAAAGAGATATTTGGATATTGTAATTCAACAATAGATAGCTCAGAATTAACGGTATATAGACGATTCAACCGATTACCATTAATATTAGTAGATATATACAGGCGGGACAATGTCTGCCAGGTTTGGTTAGGTCCATACTGAGAAAATGACAAATTCTAAATTCAGATAAAAGTCCGCGTACTGTTTATAAAGTACTCCTTAATCAGTTACTTTCATTTTGGTTTTTATATACCATCTAGTATGTTTTCATTTCGACAAAATATTTAATTTTTAAAACGAATATTATGATGGTGATATTATAACGAATGACTAAATAACAAGTTTGTATTTATAACAAGCAAACAGCTAATGTGACGGTCAAATGAAAATCAATTCTATATTTATAAATTATGTTTCAAATTTGTATAACAAAAGATGTACTACGTTCCTAGAATAAGTAATATACTAGTTAACTGGCCGGACACAGAATTGACGCTGCCGACGTGACGGATGCGAGTGATCAGAGAGGTATCAGTGAATCTACATTTTACGCGTTAGTTTAAAATCATGGCATTTAGAATAGACCCGTCGTAGTATTTTAGATATATTTGGAATTGTTATGGGAGTTTGCATAAAATCTATAGTATGTTATAATTAGTTACCTAGGCTAGCATTTTAACTGAGTGTATTATTTATTTAAGCCCTTACACTGATAATATTGGAAAGAAATGCCTTTTTTCATTGATAGTTCAAATTTCGATAACTATGGCTGATCTCATAGACTAAACAACTAAGAATGAGATGTTAGAGACCAAGCGCTAAAATAAAAGTACGTGTTTCCTGAGACGCGAGAGTAGCACTCAACTTCTGAATTCCATTCTGCTACTGAGAATCATTTAACGGAAAAACCCAATATCTCAATGACCGCTTTAGGCCAACGAGGTACATCAAATAATGGCATATATCCACATAACTGAATAAATAAAATATCTCCTCGTCAGTAGAGTCACGTTCCAAACTAGTATCAGCGTTAATTGTTAGCCCATAAACGTCAATCGAGGCTTGATTGAAGCGAGATGAGTAATTAAATAAATAATGTAAAAGTAATATGATAGGTTTAGCTCTATTTTGATATAATGGGTTTCTATTCTAGTACTTGGTACTTATGCCGGTCTGGTCTTATTGTATGTAATAGGATAAAAAAGTATCCGTCATTTGTATTGGCAATTGTGTGGGTAGATTTATCTTTACATTAGTATTTGGATGTTTTGAAGTATATATTAAAACATTAGCTGCGTAATTTTATCATGACAACATTTTTGAGTGTAAATATGTTGTGTGCATCCGTGCATGTTTATGTGTGTGTGTTTGCATGTGTGTAATGGAAATGAAAACTAATTATATTTTGTATTTAATTTAAACACGTGGGAAGAAAAAAATAATATAATTTTAGCTTTAACAGTTTATTCAAGCAATCGTCATTTTACAAATTCTATCGACAAGAACCGGACGAAATTCGATATCCTGCATGAATCATCGAATATTAACTCCGCCCTTTATTATCATACTAATGAGGTAAACTTTGTTGTTTTCGCTAAAATCGTGCAAGCACTCTGTTTGATGTGGAACATTCAAATGAATAGTTTCAGAACGATTTTTTCGTTAGTAATACTCTAGTAGTTTATTTTGCCAAACGAAGCCAAAAACTGTAATAGTTATAAGACTAAGGCTACGAAAAAGTCGACAATTTAAGATATTATTATATAATAGTTAGTGATAATTTGTCTGTAAACGAAATCAGGACGGTGGCTGTAATCATCTATAAAAAAATGTATAGTAATAAAACAAGATTCGAAAAATTTAACAAATATTACATTTTAAATTGTAACATTTTTAATAATTAGTAAGGTATTAGAGTAAAGTAAAATCATTATTAACTTACGAAAAACGAAACGACATTTAATATATTCTTTAGTTGCATAAATAAACGTTTGATGAGAATAGATTTCTATATTTTAAATCCGTTTTCTAAATAGCACTAAATAATATAATTAATTATTCAAATGTACAAAAACTTTTTTCAACTAGCAATATTTATGTTTCAAAGTCAGGCATGTTATACGTACTTACGCTGTATAACGGTGCTACCATTGACAAAAAATCTAATAAAAAAAGTAAGCATAATCGTGACATGTGCTATTAATTTGAACGCATCTAAATAATTATTAGCGTGCCTCAGTCATTAGCATAACAGGATCTCGGCCTCAGTTAATGTATTTCGTGACATTTCCAATCGACTGGTGTTGCCACGAGAAATAGAATACCGGATAATCCATTTAAACATGTAAAAAGTAGTTTTGGATATTTCTGTATAATTTTTCATTAAGCATTTCAATCGTTTGTGACTTAAAGCGTAAAGTTTCAAAGACAACCAAATGTTCAATCTTTTATGATTGCAGATTAAAAATATAAAAACTAGAGTCACAAACGACTATTAATAAATATAGTTGCAAAAAAATAAATGTATGTACTTGAAAAAAAATTAAAATTTGTTATTCGATGAGCAAATAACATTATTGAATTAGCAAAAAATATATATGTATAAAAACGCGCAAAAAATCTTACAAACCACAAGATTCAAGAACGTAAATAACATTTCGAATAGGTCATTTGATTTTACCTCTTGACATATGTAATTATACTTAGACATCGTTATTAATATAATCAAAGTAACTGTTATACAACATAAGCGATAGTTTATCTATACTTATAAAATCGTTTGTCCTATCTATTAACGAACAATCAAACGAAAAACCAAGTCTAGAAACTAAGCATACTTGAAGTTAGAACGGACATTTAATTATATAATAGAACTTTAAATATTTTAATGTAAAACTATCAGATATGCTAAATTAGTAACCGGCAATGACTTAGTCGACCATAGACCATCAATTCTGATAATGTCAACACGGACGTCCGTTCTGATCCAAATTCGGTCATCCCGTAATTCGTGACAGCAAAGTAACTAATGAATTATAACTTCCTTCTGCTATTATTATAAATAAAAGAGATTTAAAAGTAACGAATTTTAATTAATTATTATCAATTACAAGTATCATACGGGTAAATAATAATGTAGTTATATATCTATGCCTAAATGACATCCAATGATAAATTCTATTTAGAATTGTAATACAGGAATTTGTGTGCAAACTCGTTTGTGTCGGTACCATCCACTGATGGAATGGTTGCTATGCTTGCTGAGCTAATGTCTATGGAGTAGTGACTACTTACCATCAAGAGGCACATTTCGCGGTTCCCCTGCGTATGTTATAAAAAAAATCAATAAATGATACTAGTATTAGCTCAATGGTGTGTTTAGTCATTAGTGAAAATTTGAGTGAAACATACATATAGAATATATATGAATAATTATGTAAAAATTGTAATAAATATTGCTCCTAACATTATATGGGCTATGTCTTAACTAAATTGATTTATTATTATTATTATATAAATTTTCAAGTTGCGAATTTATATTTTTTTCTACTCTTATTTCAAATATTTTTTATTCATAACTTTAAAAACAATAGATAAGAAACAAAAAAGAACTTAACAAACAAAGGTGAAAAGGCACTGAACTGTTATACCTTTGCCTATTTAAATACAGATAAAAATGTTCTAAATTTACTATCGTAAGTAAAAAGATTTATGAGTCGTTAATCCGCAATAGACAAAAAGTTTCAATACCGCAATTTTGAACCATTATACTAGCTTAATTGAGATGATTCTTCGTTATAGTTCATGCTAAAAATACCGTGATTAAAAGCAGTGGATGGATATTGATTGTTTTTATTTACTATTCACATGGAATTTGGGTTTTTATTTGATAAGAAAACAACAGTAAATAGTGTATTAATGTCTATACTAAATGTCAGTAAAAAAGTCTTTGACGTTAATTTCAATGAAAGCTTAGTTGCTTACATAAATGTAGACAAATCTACTCAAGTAAAACATTCCTGAACGATGTAATGAAAATAAAATTGGAAATTACATTTTAAATTACCTATGGCACATTCGCTGAAATATTAGCGAGATGACTCGTTGAAGACATCACTTGACTTAAGCAAACAGGTGGAAAATAAGTCTTATTACAAAAAAATACGATTGAAATTGTGTTGTAAAGTCTACTAACAAAAAGATAAATACGAATAGTAACAAAACGCTTTTTTAATTTAATAGAATACCAAGTCGTTGACCTCACATAGGTGTGGGCCAATCAGCGATTGTCCATTTTTTTGGTCATTTTGGTTAGGTACTGTTATCTTATGCTACGTATTACTTACAAGTTGGAAGTGCAAAGCAATTCTAAAATATCCAATGACATGACAGCATTAATTCTATTTTTAAATCATAATTTTTTTCGCTCAGTAATATATGGCTAGTTTCATTGTTACCTATATGTATTTTATTACACTTTTATTAATTGAATATCGAATACTTTAAACTAATAGTTCCATTAACCGTTAAATGTCCGACGCAAATTCGAAGAATCTTGTATCAATCACCATTCACCAACATGCTGTATTTTACATCTAGATAAATTACTTTCAATTAATTCCATACTGAAATATATTTGAATTTCGTTTCACTTCAACAATTGATATTTTATAAATTATTAAATAGGTTATATAATCAACCGTAGATGATGAATCACAATATTATAGTGAATTTAATTATAGCTTAGCTTTGAACTAAAAGCAACACTTTCGAGTGGCCTAACGGACTTCGAGCACCGGTAACATGACCAGTCAAAAAGCGTGACGCACTATAGCAACCAAGGCGTTGTAACTGCTTGAAGCGAGTATAGTCCGCTGTCTCCCACGGTCATTAGCACTGGTTCATTTTCACACCAATAACTAAGCCTTACATATTTACAAACAAATCGCCATTGTACAAAGTTGCAACAAAGACTTATCGATACTCAAACGACAAAAACGATTTCATTTTGTACAATTTTCTGTTTTCTCGTCAATGTTAGTCACAAATGTTAAAAATATCATTTAGTAATTTTTTGTAAAATTACTAAATGATATTTTTTAATAAGCTGCCGCTTTAAGTCATGTACGAATATGCCGCAACTATGATCCATACTTATTTTATTAGATATTGGTTGTTAGCGAAAAGCCACTAATTCCGTTCGGTTACAATCGACCCAGATCTTTAGCCGACCGATCAACACAGTTTGACGTACTTACCGAATTATGTCATACTATTCGGTGTCGACTGTGACCGGTTAACAGCATTCGTTGTTTATGAAATCATGTTTTGTAAAATTCAATCGGACTCTTCAAAACAGACTATTGAATTTTGGCTGTTGAAAAAACCTATTTAACATCGTTCGTATAAATTCCATAGAATCTTCAGAACGGACTTTCCGCTATGGCAACATTATATCAAACATCGTTCGCATAAATTGCATACTCTATTTTAATAATTCATCATGTCTTTAAATAACGTATCCCAAGTCTTAGACAGAAAAACTGGAGCTACTGTTTATGAGTAGACTTTGTTTCTGTTTCTTTGTTAAACAAAAATATATTTAAAAATAATTATGATATATTTTTTAAATTTGATATTAAAATCAGAATATGCTTTAGAAAGTTGAAATTTTTCGTTAATCGGAACATGAAATATAGAAATCATTCAAGTAATTACAATAATTTTACATGCACTACGGATGTGACTCGTTCGTAAGACTTGCACGCATTCTTGTTATCTGTAACACGAGAAGAAATCCGCAAATGACATATTTTAGTTTTTTAATTTATGTTCTATGTAATTATTACGTTAAATACCTTATTAATAATAACACAGCTGTATTACGCTATTTACTTAACAATTATCTCAATGTTATTATTAAGAAGCGATTATTATATTGCGATTACGTGGATAGTGGTATCCACTGGACTATTTCAGTTTAAGTCCAAAAAATATCAACTAAATTAAATTAAAAAACTCACAGCCTACAAAGCCCTTAAGGAAGCGACATTAGAACGAATTAAGCACATTGCGTGTTCCATTTACATTGTTATGTAACTGATAGCAAAGATATGTACACGATAGCGGGGGTATATAATCATACATAAAACATACAGTTTTTAAAACGTTTATTCGTAAATCCAAGTTTACTTCTATTCTTCTTAATTAAATTACGGAATCAAAAAAATATTTAATTTTAATATTTTGGTTTTTGAATTCATAAATAAAATCTATTAAATATGAATATTATTCAATATATCGAGTTGTTGTTTGAGATGTTAATGACGTCATAATGTTGAATACCTTCGATCATGTCATCGAAGCATACATGGAAGGGAATAAAGAGCTCAAGTTAAAAAAGTTTGTGGACCTGATCAATATTAAAAAAACAAACTCGCATCCATTTACACCTGTTTCCATGACCTGTCGCTCAGTCTGAACCCAGCCTTAGTTCTCGTGTTCAGGACAATGTCGGGACGCATTAGGCACACTACGTCGCGTGCCCTATTTACCTTGTTTTTCAATGCAGTGTGTAGGATGAAGATTGCGTGGGAGCGACAACTGCCGCTGGGATGAAATTACTGAAGATCAATTGCCCGTAAGGCGAATTAATACTATATATTTTTGTACTTGGTTTTTAACAAACACGTATTTTGAAATCGCTACTTAATTTGTATTAAAAGATTAACTTTGTAACGGTTTCATACATATTTGTTTTATTATTTCTTGTCTAATCATAATACCTCACTACCTACCATTACGGATGGAATCCCACAAAGGGTATGTACACCACCACCTCACTTATAAATAACGCATATACATATTCCAGCAAAAAAACAAAATGCTATGAAACGAATACAACCAATTTCGTTTTTAGTTATTATGGGACTTTACCAGTCAACATTCGTAAACATAAAGACTTCAACAATCAGTAGAAAACCTGACGTCATTCCATAATGGAAGATAGTCGTGGGGAAATCCTTATGTAGTATTACGTGATAAGAGCTTGTTATCTTGGACGTTTAAAATTAAACAAATTATGTTTTCGGATTTAAAACGGTTTATCAAGGCTTAGCATAGTAAATCTTTTCTTTGTCCAGATATAATACATGCTCTGTAACATATAATCGGTTTCAGATGGATCGGATTTTATTTTATATTTTATACTTATTTTATTTTTATAATTGATTTAATAATAAATAATAATATATGTTAGTTTCCCTTAGTATATATTTAAATGAAAACTTTCAAGTATTGTTTAATATTCATTTTACATCAAAATTTAAATGAATGTTGGGTTTCTACAACTTTTGTCCAATTTGATACTTTATGTTATCATTATATGGAGGTTTAATGATAATTCGATTATAAGTTTTTGTATGGAAAAGTAAAAAATAAATATGTTATTATTATGTATCAGGATTATTGTATTTATTTATATCATGGTATAAAGGCACGCAATGAATATCACGTTACAAGAGGAGCATCAGGTTCATACCGATATTAATAATTCCTATAAGGCAAGAGGAAGTCCAAAAAATTGGATGGAGTGAACGTGAAATGTATTAGGAGTACTTAACTGACGCTGGCATTATTTTTTCGCTTTTATTTACAATCTGCCCTAAAGCTATGAACAAATCTATTCAGTCATCTGTTACTCAGAGCTAATGCCGGTCATCTAGCTCTAAGATATGATGACGTTTTAGTCGTCTCACATATTGGTCCATGGTGAGTTGGCGAGGGAGTTCGTTAGGGTAACGGATTAACTGCTCTTTGTATTTAGTTGAGCAAATAAAGACAGAGATAAGTGGAGGATAGGATAGAAACTAGAGGAAGGGAAAACTATATTGCAACAATAAACAGCACAAGGTTTATAATAAAGTAGACATCAAAAATCCCTAGCCTCTCCGATCCGTGATGAAGAATGCCATTAACCTTACGTAAAAAAAGTATCCGAAACGCATTTAGTCAGACGTAAAGTCTTATACGATAGAAAAATAAATTAGCTTATTAATAAATATTATTTTCAAATGAAATATTTACTATCGTTTCCAGGAGTTTTATTGCTATAAATCGAAGTCCGCAGTGCCATTTAATTCATTTACTGTGGTCTTCCTAATCGCATTCTCAGATAGTAGTTAAATCGAGTTAGTACTACAATTCATTTCATTGATACATATTATTCAATGAACTTATTCAATTTCCCATTATTTACTACGAGTTACTACTGCATCCAGTTTCAGATCAAACTAGATATTAAGAAGGTAATTCGAGCCCGTATCCTTGGACACATTTCCTTATCACACTACGAAATATTTACTTATAAATGAAATTTGGAACAAAGTTTTATCTTAAGCCAAAAAATTAAATTGAGTAACTTTATAATATGAATGTTTTCGTTGTATGTTACGTTCGCTAGGCACAAGAACGTCTGAGTTTTATTTTACCTGTACAAAGTCAGACAAATAGTAACTTTAATAAATTCGAGTTTATTTTATTCAAGTAAGCCCTTACATGTCCTTTTAGAATCATAAAAAGAATTAAATTAAACGTAAAGCTACAATCAGGTCCGAATGTATATTTTATTGCGAGGAACCAGCGAAAAAATATGAATCATAATAAATTTAAAGGTGTTCTTCAAAACAATATGCGGCTATTCAAGGGGGTCGGACTAGTAGGTACCTCAAAAGCCGGCAACGCGTTGGGAATTCCCTTGGTTCTGCAAATTCAATGGGTGGTAATAAACATTTAACATCAAGTGCACTGCCAGCTCGTTGGCTCGTTTTGAACAGTATATTCATCAGAACATTTTATTAATTTATTGAATAATACGCCCGTTAAAATGCAAATATATTTAAACGTTTAAAGAGATTTTTAATCAAATTGCTCAAATCGATAAAATCTGAAGTGAAAAATTGTGCCAATAAAATCATAAATTTTCCACAATGTAGAAATCGGCAGATAAACGCAAACCCTGTTCCACTCCACCGGCGACACGTTACACGATGCTTTACCGCATTTTATTCATAATATAACCAGCACCAGATTTTATATACATATCTTTGATCGTTTAGTTTTCTATTCTACATTTTTTTTATATTATTGTTTACCCCAAAGCATGTTGATAACTACCAAACAAAAATAAATCGTTTGACAAAAAGAGAAGGAAGAGGTACTGAACAGTTTTGTCTTCGCCTATATTTATATATATTTTATCTTCCTATTTTATTTATCTTCCGTCCTCCGGTTGGACCGATTTTGATTCTGTTTTTGGATGTATTAGTAGGTCCCTAGATGGTTTAGATGTGACCCCGTAGAAAGCGCTGCGGTCGGGAAGTAATTTTTTTTTTAATCTTCCAGATGAAGTCGAAACGGGCAGGTATTGGGCTAATATTGATTTATATATACTTGGTGGTAGGGCTTTGTGCAAGCCCGTTTGGGTATGTACAAACAACAGTACGTATTATTGTTGTGCTCTGGTTTGAAGGGTGAGTGAGCCAGTGTAACTGGCACAAGTGACATAACATTTTAGTTCCCAAGGTTGGTGGCGCATTGGCGATGTAAGGAATGGTTAATATTTCTTACAGCGCCATTGTGGCATTATGGGTCGTGGTGACCACTTTCCATCAGGTAGTCCATATGCTCGTCTGCCAACATATAACATAAAAAAGTAGTTATATATAGTATTATTAGTATTAACTTATCCCTTACGGCCTAAAGGTTTAGCGGTGCTTAAACATTGATTTATCTCTTTCTAACATCATTGTTTATAAGTGAAGCAGTTTAGATAAAAAGTGTATGTGATTCAGCTTAGTTAATAAAAATATATTTTTTAATGTACACTTACAAGGTTACAAATTTGAAAAACTTTATTTACAGATGAGAGATTTCCTTTAAATCCTTTCAAAAATATAAAATCAAATGCGCTTACTATGACGTGGGATATGTTATTACGTTTCCATTGTGACATTCGCCAAGACAAATAGTCACACCGGATACAAGCAATGAGCGGACGACAATACGACATAACATAATGCACACGACCGCGTGTTTACCGCTGCCATCTGGAAAACAAGCCGTCACGATGGCTTTGACATTCAATTATGTTAGTGCCACTTTATATTTTACTAGATGAAAGCCCGGCTTCGCTCGGGTAAAATAAATAGACCAAACACAAGAGGTGAAAAGCCAAATAAACAACATTTGACAGCAAATTGACGCGATATCATTGGTCTAGAAGCTTGATTAATCTATGATATTCACTATGAATTGGCTAGAAATAAATACGGTTTATCATTTACTTTCATATACCATAATATATCATTTTTCATAGACGTGATTTTATCAAACAATTATAACATCACTCGTAAACGTCAAACATGGCTGCCCGTTGAACTGTCATGTTATTGAATTTCATGGATTTAATATCGAAATATCTCGAATTTTGCGGACATATGTTATCGACTAAAAATAGATAGATATCATTGTGGATACATTTCGATCGGGTCTATCGTAAACCTGCACAAAATTTTTAATATAGATAACTCGACTTTACGTTGTTTTTGTTGGTCTAGTAGCTAGCTTATAAGGCTGCAGACCTGAGTTCCTGAATTAGACTGAGAAGTTCACGGGTTTTCTGTCCAGAAATTCTAAACTGCAGCCTTAGCCTTGTTTGGACGTTTTTAATGAGCACGTTTTCTGATATATCTCTCACCCTTATGTATTATTTAGGAAATATAGAATGCACCTGTACTTGCGCACATATTTGTGCACAATCATGTTTATTACTCATTTGGTTTTACTCCTTTGATAATGGGTCCACAAGTTTCTGGGAACTATTGCTTCGATATCATCTTCTGAGATAACAGTTCTTACATAAATAAATCAGAATATAGAATACGTTTTCTTGATAATTAAAATTAATTAATTCTTAATGTAATCAAATAACCTCAGAGTACAATATGGCGGATTATATTGAGTTCTGCCTAAAATAAATGGTGTACATATGTACGTTTCACGTGACAATAAACTGATTTTGAAAAAAGAAAACGGAAGTCAATAAATATTCTGTTTAATAATTGTATTACTAATATTAAAAAGAATGTATGTAATAAGAAATCACTTATGAAATTTACTCCACAGCCAATTCTGAACAATGTATGGTGATTATTTAATTGTCTTGAATATCTACAAATGTATGTCAATAGTGTGAAGCATGCGAGCTAAATGATAACAAAACAATAATCGTAAGGAATTTCCATAGCATTTCTCTAGTACGATAAAAACAAATATCTTATTATGTGATGGCTCCCTTTATCGTCAACTGTCACAATTAACAATTGCCCTTTAGTGTTGCATTTAATACTTATTTAGGTATCGCTGTGATAAACAAATTCAGTCATGTTCTTTGTAGTGCACTGTGGTTGTGTACTTTTATAGTGAACTTGAACATATAGTAAGATAAAATAAACATTTTTAAAAAAGTTAACAAGTATGACACTAAATGTTTGGGGAAGTTGGAAAAAATTGGAAAAAAAATATTTTGGATTATCCCTCTTAAAATCTACAAAAAATAAAAATTAATTATTTTTGATGTTAGGAACATAGAAAATAATTGCATATTTTTTATATAAAATTTTCTGTCTGTACTGTTGAACATTGAAGAGTTTCTTTGTAGGCTTTGTCATCGGAGCTGTATCAAAATTGAAAATTTCAACTACAAAGGATAAGAGGAAGTGGTTCTATATCAGCTTGCAAGATTTTGGCTTCAACATACTATTATACATTAGTAGTTAGATAAACGTTTGTAAATAAATATACAAAGAGGTGTAATGTATGTGAATACTGTTTACACTGACGATTAATTTAATAAATTTTATGTATTGACGTTAATGTTTCAGTTTTTAGTAATAAACTCTAAATTTTACAAGAACAATCAATAAAAAATATTAAATACACGTGAAAACCCCTTTGTTTTAAAATTAGATAAAGTTACAAATAATATGTACCTATATGTTTTTAAATAGTACTGATCTGTTTTACTATTCAAATTCGCCCTACTATCCGCTCAACATTCCAATCTTTTGTCGGTCCTTAGTCATAGTGATAGTGCCCTCAAAAGGCTTCGAGGGTGACGTCACGGCGCAGTGAGCTGTATTTCAATTAGAGACAGACTACGAATTAAGGTTGAAATAATTATTCAGGCATTACTAACGGGTAAATTGAAGCGACAGTTTGGTTTAAAAGTCAACGTTGATCGTTAAGTTGCATTATTATCCAATATTATCTGCTTCGCGCGTTTTCATCCGCGTTTAACGTGAATGCAATAAACTTCTCAATAAATATGTAAGTTATCGTATTTTGTTTATCATTTACGCGTTCATAATTAGCGCGTTAAAAAAACTTTTCAGCTTTTTAATATTAGTAAAGATTTGATTAAGTGAAAAATAAAAATAATATAGGTTTAATAATGTTTATATTAAAATTATTGAATAAACTTTAATATGATATTAAAGATTAGAATGTATTTTTAATACGTAAACGTAAACTAAATTAGAAAAAACCGCCTTTATAGGCGTATTATATAAATAAATCTGTAATTTATAAACACACGTAATCCTATACGGATTAAGTTGTTCATAAACAAACGGTTGTCGCAATGAGAAAATTATTTTAAATAAAAATGTATGAAACAAAAGTTGGGACAAAACGTTAACCAAAGTTTTAATTTTAAACTACAGAAGAGAGTTACATGATGTTTTATCTGGCTTCGGAAGCCAGATGCATTACTAGTATACAATCATGTTTATGCTTCAGCTAAGACAATTATATGCAATGGATTTTAGACATACATGTACACTGTATATTTCTTCATAGATTAATATCTTATATCTAATAATACATTATGACGTCAATAATTAAAAAAACAAATCCCTATGAATTTTAATCTTTTAAAATAATTACAAGCATACTTAAACATACTACGTATACATATTACAAGATGCCAGTTTTTTTATGTGTAATAGCTTTACTGCAATCTGTGGGAATGACTTTGGGAAAAGGGACGGAAATGTGTAATAGGAAGCAGGGGAACTATTTGATTTGACCAATGAACGCGCTGTGCTCCGTGCTAGAGTAGAGTTGGGTGTGAGATGGTACCTAACAACTATTTTTCCCGTAAGGATATGTTAATGTTGCTTGTTAAAAAGGCAGTATGTCTGATGTTACAGATCATATGCAACTTCTGTAAATTTCGTGGTTTTTTTTTACATTAATACTGGCAAAACGTCTAATAAGAACACCAAATTTCAAAAATACTATTACATTTTTCTAATATAAAAATTTTGCACTATTTCATAATTCAAATGGTTTAATTATAGTAAATGAATTTATGAGTCGGATTAACGTAAAAGGTTAAAAAGATTAGTATAAAATATTTAACAGAAATTGTGATAATCCTGTTGTTCCGTGTGAGTGAAATCCGGCCATCGCTGTTAATGGCAATTGTAAAGATATTTCCTTAAATAATATATGAAGAAGCCTTACGTCCTTACTGGATTTATGACTAAGTATTGCAGTCGCCATAATAGCGAAATAAAAGGTCGCTTTCATCATTATACAAAAGTATCGCAACAATTTGAATAAGCAATGATTTTTTTTCGTACATAAACTATTATATATATTATATAAAACAAAATAACGATTTGAAAAAAAATATATCGAATGGTAAACAGCAAAGTTTAAAAATTTACAAAAACATAGATTCTTGAATATTAATTTAAATTTAGAAATATTAATGGACGAATAAATGTTCGTGTTTAAATTGAAAAAGTATAAGCAACAAGGTAAAGTTTTAGAAATTATAACTTCCGCTCAGATCACCTTGGGGCGATAGTTTCGCATTGAAGTGAATTTATATGATTTTTTTATGGAAACGAATCGAATCACACGCTGGCTGATAAGCGACACGTGCTGTGTGAACACTATGCAACTAATTTCGATTCGTCGATACTGATTATGTAAGCTTTTTGAAATACAAAGTCGTGTGAATTCAATTTATTCTCATCTAGCCTTTCGTTTTCCCTAACCGCTGATTTTTATTATATGTTTACTTTCCTTGTAAGTAAGTATTTTAAATTCAGAATGTTACAAATTATAAATTAAGTTTTATTGTAATTAAAAATAATCTGTAATTCAGATTTAGAGCGAAATCGGTATTACTATATATAACGATAATTTTATCGGACAAAACATTTCTTTTGTTCAATACTAATTACAACTGATATTTTTTTTATATTATGTAATGTCAAACGCACTATGTTTTGACATAAATTGTGAATATTTTGACAATAAGATTAATGAGCTTGTATAAATTATTTCTGCTACATCGATAAATATATATACGCGATAAAGAATTCTTCACTATAATTTTCTTTTTACAACGGATTTAAATAAATAAGCTATCATCATTTTCGACATAGCAACATATTTGATTAAACTGTTGCGTACATTTTTTAAAAAACAGTTATATAATAATCATTTAAATTTATTAATAATTTAATAGGTTATTTGATATGAAAATTAAATACTCGAAATGAGTCTGTTATAAAATTTACCTGCCTGTATTACGAAGCACATAGCGTACAATCACGTATAGTACACGAGACTGTCTAGAATTCTCAGCGTTATATAAAATGATCTACTTAAGGACAGCATTTCTATCCAACAATCTTTAGTTTCAATGCGACCGGATTGGGTTTCACCGGTTGGGGAAAGCATCTTACATAAAACTCCATACAAAAATGTCCAGTTTGTTAATGTTATCAAGCGATAAATTTTATTCGCCCACGGTCCAATAATCCACTTATTCCAGTGATAACGTAATATATCGCTAATATATTTACGTAACTATAACTAAGCAGAAAAATAATAAAAAATCATAAATAATCAAAAAGTAATTTAATATATAACTTTTGTTTTAGATTTTTTTTAGATATGTTTAGATATTATCTGTGCACCAAACCTCTTCCATTTCCAAATTTCTGATTTTAATACCTACGAGATTAGTTTATGGTTAATTATTCGCTTCTAAGGCTGCGGTTAGACTGCGGCTGATAGCGTCCCTCGCCCGTTTCAGTCAGTACAAATTTGCTTCGTATTTCAGCCGCGCCGCATCCTTGTGTTAAACGCTTGGCACGGTTACGTTATTCAGAAGAATTTAAATGTTATGGCATCATAATTATAATACACTTTTATATTTTAGGTGGGATCAATGCGCGATCGAATACATACTGCGCTTGGTACGGAATGTCTATGTAATGTACGATATTTTTTGCGTTGTGTAACTGTAACCTTAGGGTCGTTGGGTGATATATATTATTTGCCCTTAATACTAAATTCATAAACGTATTATTTTTTATAAATCAGTTTTAGTTACTACGATTAGCACATTCAAAACTCTACGTACCTATATGATACCTAATGGTATCGATTAAAACTGTATATTAACTTCTTAGCAAATCGCCATTTCGTCTCATAAAAAATAAACATTTCTGTGAGCTTCCATTGTTTCACTGGGATCAGCTCACAACTTCCTCAAACTATAAAAAAACTTTCTAATCCCGTCTAAAATTGCTGGCTTCGTCGATAAAAATAGCTCTCTCTGGAGTATAAGGGATATTGCAGTTCATTACTAATTACGTAAGTTGTTAACTTAAGCTGAGATGTCGTCTGTATGTTATAAAGTCCAAGATATGATATAACGCAATCACTGTTAATAACATGTGAACGTTTTTAGGAATTAGATTTAGGTTAATTTCGTGATAATCAGATATTCAACCACCAAACAGCAATACTTAATATTATTTGAAGAAACATAACATAACATATCATTTTCAATATTGGCGATGAATGAAATGGAATTGTTCTTTCTTCGACACATCAATTAAATGAAATAAAAACCGATTGTTTTTATAATAAAACGTATGTCTCAGAAAAAAATTGATAAAAAGATATACTAATTTATTACATATTAAATAATTTATTTAAAAAGATAATTACCTATGATAAAGATTATATGTTGCGGTGTTAAAAAATCATAAAACTACAATCAAGCTTATCGACGTTACATTGAAATTAAAGATTTCAAATTTAACTCGAAAAATATATTATCTGAATTAAATCGATTCAAATTATTGATAATATATTAAACTTGCTCTTAAGTAAAATTTATTTAATATAACTAACTTAGTCCTCATATAATGAATATTAAATTGTAATAATTTAAAAATATTGAAATAACAAGCAATGAAAAAATATTACTCAGTGAAATTTGTTGAATCTATGAATAGACTCGAACGAATAATTAAATAAATTTGTTATCTATTAATAATGATAGTATGAACGATTGATTGTGAAAGCATTATTTAAAATATTAAAACCAATAAGATTTCAAAGAAATAATAAATACTGACTTTCCCTTTTTGTGAACATGACATACTCATTTTAAGTTAGTAATTAAATAAGAATTTTAATTTTAATTTAGTTATTAAATAACTATAGAGTATCGTTTCAAAATATTAATACAATAACTAGCTTTGTTTTATATACGTATAATTTATATATACTAAATCTCACCCGCGTGTTACGGGCATACCAAATTGCATCAAATTTGGTTCAGAGTTTAGACGTAAAGGAGAAACAGATAGAGAGAGATACTTTTTGTTTTTTTTCTTCTCTGTACATTGCTTTCGTTCCATTTTACTACATAAACAACTTATATAGTAATCATTACAGTCCTCTTCGTTCGAGCGCTGTTGAGTAGCTACATACCTACATATTATAAATTATACATCACAATACAAGAACTTTGGTAAATATATTAGTAATAAAAATTGAAAACTTATGACGAACTTACCACAATACCAATCGATTTGAAATACCGGTTCAAATTATAATATATTTACGAACTTCCAATACATCTGTATCAATAAAAAAAAAAGGTGAAAACGGTATTACGACCTTCAGCAAGGTATCGTAAATAAAAAAAATATCTTATGTCTTTCATCCGATTCAAAAGGTTAAGTTTATCAGGGGTCACTCGTTTCACAGATTACAGACGAGTAAAAAATGCACCTACCGAACTCAATGACAGTTATGTAACCGCGTCATAAGATAATTGCAGCGAAGATTAGGTTTACTTTTTGATTGTTTTTTGCATTATTTGTTATTTCACACATACATTATTGTCGTAATTATTATCAATACAAACACGATTGGCATCAAAATTTTCAAATGATATTAATAAACTTTTGCGCTATCAAACAATATACTTATAATGGAAAGATGAAGAGACAACAATGATATAAGTAAATGTACATTATATTACCGGCAATCTGTATAATCCAGTATTCTATACGATACCTGTATAGAATACCTTAATTATACACAATGCCGGAAACATACTTATATATAGGTACATTTTTTTTTGTTTATTCTAGGAATTTCATGATTTATTTAGAAATTCAATTCCATTATGGCGTTTCAATTTGCAGAGCTAAATCATAAGACCGCATTTGCGGTTAGGCGCTGAGAGTTCAAATGAATAATTTTTCAATTATCTAAAATTGAGTGTTAGTGTCAGTTAAGTTGTTAGAGCAATATTAACCAAAATGTTACATAATGAGCGTTTTAATTGAATAGCACATTAATTCTAATACAATCTGCCTCGACGCACTATTATCAAGAAATTGGACGCTCATTGAAAGTTGTAAACATATGTTTAAAATTTTGATCAGTCTTAATGTACATAAATTTTTAATTGGTTAGCATATTACTACAGAGTCCCAGGGATGTTGGAAAAAATATAAACCATTCTTTATGCGTCACCAAACATAGGAACTAATATGTCATTCCTCGTGTCTGTGTAATTCATTTTCAAACGTCGTTTTTTCCATCATATAATAATTGTTTATTGACAACGTTGACACTTAACCCGTTGATATATATTATTAGAGCCTCTGAAATAGCGTCTTGGGTGTCATTAACCGTGTCGAGAAAAATGTGCCGCTAGACGGTGCTAATGAAGAATGACAATTGTTCCAGCGACTCTCTAAATTCGTGATATGAGCGAGCAATTCTAGATAACTATTTATTCTTATTAAATTGATCTTTATTACGTGAGTGGTAAGAGCTATGACGGTAGTATGAGCGCCAGGTTCACGGTAAGTTTGCAGCGGTGCGGTGAGAGGAATGCAAACGACGGACCGCCTTTCACACGACACGAAACGGACAGGGTTGCACGCACGGTTGCCGGCCGTATCGTAATTACACGCATGTACATATGTACGTAATAATAATACATACTTTAATACCTGCATCGCATCAGAATAAAAAAAGACGGAATGAGAGCGAATGTATTATTTATTAAGTCCGGTTTAATCGCACACTTGACGAAACATCGACAGGGAGAAAGGATTTTAATACATTTTTACGTACGAAAATAAAAATTAACAACGTACCAAAATTTATTGAGGCTATAAGTTAATACTTCGATATTTCATAACGAGTTTTTTTTTTAAATATCGAATGATATATGTTGTTAAGGTTGTTTCATCAAATATCAGTCTCGTCTTAAATGCCAGTAAAACTAGTTGATCATGTATTGACAACCCTGATCGTATTAATCAATATTGTTAATGTTAAAGATTGCTCCAAATACATCAAATTACGTATGAAAATGTTATAGTATAATCAAATGTCACTTGAGCAAGTTTCTTTACATCTATATAACTCGACCGAAATAAGGATTACCTACATACATATACAATTATTTATACGCTACGTCGATGGTTACAACCTTAAATTAAACTTAAATACAATAATTAAGTAATAATAATTATAACATATAATTGTTGTACACAATGCCATATGTTAATGATTTAAATTTTTATCGTTATATTTCGTTTCTTTTTTTTTTTTAAACTATAACCTTGCAGGTACCAGGTTGGTGTATTTACAGCCAAATTAAAAAATAACGTACAGAATTTTCTAAACTGTACTCAAAAGAAAAAAAAAAATTTGTTTGAAAAGGTAAGTCACACAAATTATTTTATCGCTGAAAAACTTTACGATTTAAACCGGCTCTATAATTACTTACTGACCCTGCTTATAGGTCATTCTTCGTCTTTAACAGAGGAACTTTATCGATATTATTTTTATACAGTGAATAAAATATAATTTGATAGATATTCGCGGACGAAACAATGTCGGCCGTGCACTTGTGTCAACAGTGTGTGTTATTGAAAGCACTCGGTATATCGTGACGCAACTAATGGGTATATATGTATATTTACGCAATATACCCATTGTTTGACTACACAAACAAGTCGGATACAATATTAAGGTATATCTTTGGATGATCTAATCGTCGCTTGATTCTGTATTTTAATTGAATTTAACGGCATTAAGAAAAAAAATTATATAAATCGTGATTCTAATAAATTCTACCAATAGCTTTTTTTGTAAATATTTTACATATAAGTAACTTTATAACTAATACTGTTTATGAATAAAATGTAATAAGTCGTTATCTCTGTGTAAAACATTACACATGTTTGAATAAAGTACCTGTACATTATATTATATAATTTAATTAAATTAAAGACTATTTAATTTTTGTTTTGTTTAAAAAATCTGTTCAAATAAATTTATTAAGAACGTGTAGTGGAATATTTTAAGTATTTTTGAGTGTTTTGAATTTTATTCCATCATATCAATAAATAGAAGAAAAATTAAATTGCTTTTAATATCGTTTAAATTTCACTCGTTGAAGCTATGAGAGCAAACAATTTCCCCTGCCTTCACATATTCAAAGTTACCTACCTATTCAAGTTTTTGTCACTTGACATTATCAACATTCACTCAAGTGAAACCCGTTATGCAAGTAACCACGTTTTGCTTAATTTAATTTTTATGCTTTATAAAAAATAAACTTATGATACATAGATGTATATTTAATATTTATGCCTGTCAAACTTCACCTCAAGATCGATACTTTAGTTTATACTAAAAATATATATATATGAATGAAATTTTGATTAATACTTTCAATAGTATTAATAATAGAAGATTTTTTACATGTGCAGTAAAGTAAAATAAGCTTTATTCCGTCGTACGTAAAGGTGGCAGAATATTTTGTGCATTAGTGCAGACAAAGTCTACAGTTCGTAAATAAAATCAAAACCACCGGACCAGCCTACTAGCCGTTGGTGGTAATACCTATATGAAATAACAAACTCCTTGGTATGTTATATTGCATTTAACTTACACTATTTAATCGGTAAGTGTATCACGGTCTTATAGCTAGCCGACAGTCCGCACCCGGAAAGGAAATTCAATTATCATCAGTGCGGCCGTTACGTTGCCTTAGCAGTTATCGTTACTCCAGTCTCCAGCCTACTTTCTTAAATACTAGTTGATATTAATGCGTTTATTCGGGCATAAGTCTTAATTGTTACAATTAAGTTTATCGTTATATGACTCAACTGTAAATGGAACTCAAACTTACAAATTTAATTTTAGACAAGCAAAGGTAAAGGTTACGTTTTATCGTACTCATTGTAAATACATAAAATTAAAATTATTAGTATCAATATTTTATTAAACGATGTAAGATCTAATGAGAAGAGCAACGAAAAAAAAAATTAACTCGACAATAAAATCATTCAGTACATTTGTAATATTTATTGTAAAATATATTGAATGATTAATTTACATAGAAATCGCCACATTCGGTATGGGATATTATGATATCATTGTTAATAATTATTCAAACTTGACTATCCACAGTGAACATGTTAATATAGTTAATAAAAACGGTTGTCGGGCCTCTTAGTTCAGCGCACCAGGTCGTCGCACCACGGTGTACCGTACGCCGCTACCATAAGAAATGTACGCTATATCCTATACATATGCAATAACCATTCAACATCGAACAAATTATTCTGCACGGACAAACTACCTAATTTAGACGGATTACCTTTCTTCATCATTCTACAAATGACGTCATAGTCCACCGGGGGAAACAGGTAACAGGTGTCAGATTGAAAATGGTTAAATCAAGTTGACGGAAAATGGAATAATTTACTTTTCTCATCTGGTATTTTCCATTTCCCCGTTACCGCGATAGAAAGTTTTAATATTATGGATACAGACCATATTTATAAAATAAGTAGTTTTCGTGAAGTTGATATTATTATATTTTTAGTTAGATGTAAGTAGTTAATTCGATTTATGATCGAGTTTAAATTTCTGACGACAAGTTTTATTGTAAATCTTGTAATTATTTGAATATCTACCAGGACTAACCGGTTATGATTATGCTTAGAAACCACAAAAATAAATAGATTCTCGAATATACTTATAACCAACTATGAATATACATTTTTGTATAATAAGACGGATTTCTTGTTGTGTTTTACTTATGAAAAAATAAATGAAGATAATGAAACATTTATAGCAACGCTATAAACACGCAGATTCCATTAAGTAGGTACTTATGTTAAAATTAACTTTAATGAACATCGATTTAGTAAAAAAACATTTATTACAACTATTACAGTTGTGATATATTTTTATATGTGATCCAATATTTGAGATAAAGGTTTGACCATAAAAAACGTTGAATATTTAATTACTATTAATCAGTTAGTACCTATATCGTATCACTTAATGCTACAGCAACAATGCCTAGTATCACAATCTATCGATTGAAGTTGCAATGATAACAATTTTATTTGAATTTATGAAATTGGTTACTAATATGCAGGAATGCAATTACCTCGTTGCGATACTGGAATCGTGAGTCGTACACCGATTATTTTCTTTACCGATGCAGGTACCTTGATTACAAAACAAGGTCGGTCGGAGTCGCAATTATTTATTATCAACTTTATCGGTATTTGATTTGATCTTATTCCATGAAAACTTAATCGTACGTTCGCGAATTTTGGCGCGGAATAAACAATTTAAATTCATCTTCACGATAAGATGTGATAACAAGGTAAACTCACCGGGTCGATGTCCGCTTCCCAGACATCATTCAGATCGTTGGAGATGTCGAAGTAACTCTCCATGTCGGGGCCGGGTTTCTACGACGGCCTCCGACTTCCACTTAAAGAAACTCCCTCGAGTAACTCGCACAAAACACAGAGAACTGTCACGGTTCTACGGTCCTTTCCCGAGCGGTGCGAAACTCGGAAAGAATGTAAACTTGCCCTACTACTTAATGTCAATAAGTAAATATATTTTTTACGGATCACTTCGTATCACCACAAGTTTAGGTTTCACTATCGACGCCCATTTGTTTTAAATGCGGATTATTTTTGTGAAATTTCACTGCACGCGAGGAATGTTTAGTGAGCGTCGGATCGTAAATGAGACACACGCTCGCGGCGGAGTACGGCCGGCGAATGCGAAGCGACGATGACCGTTCCCCCTCCCCCCACCAGCCTCTCATTCATAACGTTATAGGGGGTAAAAACATGACCATGAGCGTCAGGACACGGGGGTGCCCATGCATTCTTCAATCCGAAATATGTTAATTATACGGGCAGCGTGCACTACTCTTTAGCGTTACATAAATTGTAAAACTAATTAGTGTATTATTAAAGTTGAAAGTAGTCTGGAAACTTTTCGGGTGTACATATTTATATTATATAGCAACTTGTTTTATTACTAAAATATTATTTTTTCTTTTAATAAGCCAATCTTCACACGTGTATGCGCGTCTTTCTCTTATTGTAATTGATTTTAATTTAAATGTGCTTGTATGTTTTCATTTTTAGGCACCACCGCAATCGAAATTTTCGAAGTATAATTAAATTATAGTTTTAAAATTTTTAGTAAAAAACATTCACTGAATAAAATAACATATTTATTAAATAAAGTGTTTACAAACACATATATTGTTACATAAAGTTTTTATTTGATTGATTATATCCTAACATATAAATATATAATGATATTTGACAATAATTAATCATAAAACTATTTCATATACACATAATGATTTGCGAATAAAAAAAAACGAATTTAAAATTAATATAAGTATTTTTTTTTTAAATTGATTTTGGTAAAAACAAATTGGACAATAAGTTATACTTAGTATTAAACTTTTAAAAATAAATAGTACTAATATACATAAATCATACAATAGATTTTTGAAAATAAAGATTTTGAATTATTTATATATTTTTTTCAATACACTGACATATAATACTTAAATTTTAAAGTATTTTATAATATAATTACAGTTAATGGGGCAACTCAGTCAGAGAAATAGATAAATGGATGCCGTAATAAGCTACAAGGCCTAACACGTGAGTTGAAATTAAATGGGAGTTACCACATGAGAAAGTAATATCGAAAAAAAAAACAGTACAGAATAAAAATATATTTTACTTTTTTTTTATTGACAAGATTACTTTAGTTTTTTGTCATTGTCCTTTATACAATTACTTAAATAAATAAATTCTTAATGTAATCATTAAAATATTTTTATTGATTGCACATTAAAACTAGAAAGAGATAATAAAATATAAAAATATTTTATTTACTTGAAATGTAATATTTGGAACGAATATTTGGCTACTTTTATGAATCGTCGTTAATCGAAATTGATGCAATCATGCAAAACATTAAAAAAACAAATTAAGACAACTATTATAAAGCAAATATTTCTTAAACGCTACTAATTATATTAATTATTAAGCAAGATAATTGACTTCAATATAACGTAAAAAAAATCATGTCAATATTGAACATAAAAATTAAAATTTTGAGAATAATTCATAAATCAGAAACTGTCCAATTCAATAGCGCAGGCTGTTTTAAATATTTGGTGTTCATAAACACACTATACAATCAATAAAATATTTCTATATAATAATATTTATTTATTTACATTTACATTAGTATAAATGAGCAGGATAGAGTCACTCGTTCATTTTCAGTATATAAATTCAATTAGAGGTAAATAAAAATCCTCAAATCGTTGGCATAAAACTAATAAACCAAATTCAAGCCCGATTGCTAATTTCGCAAATCGATTCACTTATCTTAAGATTATTAGAATTGTTCTATCGACGTTTACACTTTTTATTAAAACAATATTTTCTTAATTACATTTACTCGCAATCCAATTATTCTGAGTCCACTGATAAGAAAAAACTGATAAACTTCTAGTAGCTTCTGAATTTCACCTCCTAGACAATTCAAATTAAGCAAAACAAACCGTTTCCTGAACAAAGCAACCCGGCGACTCGGATACTAAAACAAAAGGCAGATGGAGCGCACGGAATATTAAAGTGAGTAAAAACTCCGGTATTGCGTCAAAGTATCACTTAAATTATTAATTATTATTGACGTATCAATAAAAAGACGGTCGTTTCGCACTAACGGGAATTTTCATTCGGTTTTGTATTCGATTCAAAGATTATTTTAAGAGCCATTTTACAAAAAAGTATAATTGGTTTATAATTTATTCTTTAACAAATTTTGTTCAAGTGACAATTAAATATGGTAACACACAACTTGCTGCAGGTATCGGTTGGCCGGATATTGAGCGGATGTCATATATCTAATACATACAGATATTCGATTCTAAACAAGTAAATCTGTACCAGCGTAACTATAATGCGAAGTAAATTTTATTCTATAAATATTTTAAAGTACCGTCAACAAAAAAAATCTTTATATGCATATGATCAATGAGTTATTGTTATCTCTTAATAGCAAAATGTAAATCGTTTATTCGTTTCGCGAGTTTACTTATGAGCGGTCTTCTTAGGCACGCCGAACAGGGAGGGCACGTGCGTGTGCAGCGCAGACACGCCGCCGTGCAGCACGCACACGCGCGACACTCCGCACTTCACGAGGTAGTCGCTGAACTACGGGATAGAAACCACAGAAATTGTACAACTTTGTATTGCTGTATTTTGGTTTAAAGTCTACAAACAAAAACAAAGCGTCAATGTCACACATTTGGGCCTATGACTTTTCTTCTTTTGAGGAAAAAGTTTGGAACGTATCCCATGAAGCTGCCCCGATGCGGATTGTGGAATACATATTACACACATACAACATCTTTATCCCAAACACGCAGGACTCCTCACGATCTGCGGTGAAGGACCGCCGAGAATTTAGAAAATCCGCAATCTTCGGTTTCTTACAATTCACAATGCCCAACCACTTCTAAAAAGCAAAACAAAAAGTACTATAAAACCTTTACACTCACTAATTGAGCTGTCTCGTCCTCCGCTGAAGCAACAACGATAATCTTCTTCTGTCGGATAGCTTCGGTCAGCACCTTGTTCGGATGAGCTCCGAGAGACTTGAGCTCGTGCTGTCCAAGGTGTACCCCGCTGTAGGGCACGTTTATACTACCCTCTATACAACTCTTTTCGTATCTAGACAAAAAAAAAACATATTCTTCAAGCACTCGTCTTAATGTTTTATAATTGACGTCGGATGCGCTCGAGAACTGTCGCGTTATAGTTACATAGTTTTAAACATATATTTTATTTTAATATAATTTAACTTTTGTATTATTATGAGAATAAAATAGTATCCTTATAAAACAAAATCATTGAATCTGATCTTTCTATTTCATTAGACAAAAACAATTAATCAAACACCCAATTACGTGAACTCCGAAACCCTTATATTGAAACACATATAACATTTAGTCAGATTCTAGTATTTTTCCTACGCTACGATTAATATGATTGATTTTTTGCGAACAAAACGAGAATAACAACTTCAATCTGCGAAACATACTCGTATATGACCTGCAAGGACATAATCTTGACCAAAATAAATATCCTTTTAAAACGAGTTATTAATTAACACAAAGGTATAAAGGTACGAATAATATATTTTTATAAACAATATCTAAATTACGTAAACATATGAAAAAAAAAATTGTCAAATGATAAAATTACCTTTCGACAATAGCGATCATAAACATATTTGAAATTAAATAATTACGAAAAACTTACAATTATATTATAGAACAAGCTAAAATTCATAAAGAGTGAAATGGGGAGAGCTCAAATCCCCTTCCGAAAGATAAAATGCTTACGTTATAAAATAACCTCTGTTCCAAAATTCAGCTTAGTAAAATCAGTAGTTTAGTCAGTCTAGACAAACAATTTAAAAAGTATTTATAATAATATTATAATATATTATAATGAGGTAAAATTGGTTTGTTTGTATATAGGGGGTACTCTCCGGAAATAATGATACAATTCTAAAAACATTGTCATTACTATAAAGTTACGTCGTCCCTGAGTGTTATAGGGTATCAATTTTATTTCTATCATATCGTATTCTTTATTAATAAACAGCACCCGTGCGAAACCAATGCGGATCTCTAATAGATAAATAAAATTTTACTTACAGCAAATTCGATCTTATGTCAACTACACAACATTTATCTTGGCATGTCAATGAGAAGAAATCGGCGAGACTTATACGAGAGCATGTTTCAGACAACAGCACATCCAATGGAACTTCGACTATATCCTAAAAAAACAATACAGTATTAAAATTAAAATCCAAAAAAAAAATCACCCGAGACATTCATTTAGGTACATTTAACATATAACTAGGTCAAATAGACCTTAAAAATGTATTAGTTTTTAAAAGTACCTTAGTCCTGAAAATACCAATAGCTACTCTATGGATTTTTAGTTTTCAACAATTTTGTCAGTTGAGTTTGTGGTAATGACGGAAGTCGATCATTTATTTTTGCATTTATACATACAGCACGATAAAAAGCCTATCTCAATTTTATTAATAAAAAATAAAACGAAATCGTCTATTCAAAAAACATCAACCTGTATATAATAGGTACAGTAATAAAAATATCTGTACAGTGTTCATTATTAACAATCTGTCAATTTAGCAACGACAATATAAACTCGGTAGTTACCTAATGCATCGTTATGACACATTAATTACTCGATGCTAAGAATAGAATGAGTGAAGATTAAATAATTAACTATAAGGAAATTGCGTACTGAAAATTCGTAATAAATATTCATTTGTTTTTTTTGTTATAATTGATAACTTTGTGACGTCATAATGTTATATTTTTTACTATACACAGAAATACAAATAAAAGTCCTTAAGATTTTTCGGAGAAAACCTATTTTTAAAAGTTCTAATACATTTTGTTAACAGTAGTAGGAATTATTTAATTTGCGATATACATTTAAAACCCCCATACTGCTCTGTTACAAACTGATGACCATAGATAGAATAAAGAAAATTCAGTAGAACTTTGCCAGATTTAAAAACGTGATCTTCATTTAAGATCAGCATGTCCTATCGACTAAATAAAATAGGATATTCCAATGAGACCCATTGCTCGATATTTCACCTGCAATTACAAGCCAAATTCGTATTTAACCTATCACGCTAGGTATGCAAGTTAGGATCACATTCCGTAACGGTCGATGGTAGCTTTACATAATTGACATTTGTTTACTTGACTAGACATCGCCCGCAACCTCGCCATCGTATGAAGGAGGGAGCAGATGTTAAGTACCCTATGATGTTCTCTGTCAACGTGAATGTAAAATTTCGATGATCGAAGGTATATTTTAGTAGGAATAGTTTGCATTTATAGTATTAGGGAAGATTACGATTACCATAGTCGAAAGCCCGCTCCAAGCGAAACTGGACAAGCAGTCAAAGTCTGTATAGATATCATTTCGTATTTCACTCGTGATAAACCCTCTTACGCTATTTTTATGATTGTATCCTTTAAAGGTTATAATTATTAACGTCAATGTCACGTAATATCACTTCCTGGCATTTCACGATAGTGTTCTGCAGTGATTTTGCAGTTTGTTTTTACGGAATAGCTCTTAATTAATCACCAAAAATGAAATACAATCATAGTGTAGATCTACGTATGATAATGAAAAATATGTAATAGAAAAACAACGATAAAATATAATATATAATAATTATATATACTCCAACCATAACAGGAAAAAAAAACAAACAAACAACATTTGACAGCAAATTGACGCGATATCATTGGTCGAGAAGTTTGATTAATCTATGATATTAACTATGGATTTGCGAAAAAATGGCGTTTTGAACGTCGACGAAACTGTTATCGGAAGTTAGGAAGTAAAATTGTGGGAATGAGTGGTTAAGTGTAATAGTGTTGGATTATAAATAAAGATATATATTAATCACAAACTTTTATTAGTGCACAATATAGCTGAGTTATTAGCATATCGCATGATATACGTAAATCTAAGGTTTGTATCCTCTTTCCTACTGCCATTGGAATTTGCTATAGCTCTAAAGTTTGTATTATTGTAAATACTTGAAAAATGAGAATATATAATTATATATCAGCAAAAATAAATAATTGTATTAGTGATTAAACTTACCATGGGATCCTTCATTTCTGGTTCATTTGTGAATCTTCTATAACTTATGCTTCTTGGTGAAATACGACACATGTCAATCGATTCCTGAATTAAAATGTAACAATTATTATAAGTCAATACTATATGATACGGAAACAGAAATTAACTTGAGATACATTAATGATAACAATTATAATTATTGATCATTACGTTGTTTTAATAGATTTGAACGAAAGCAAAAAAATATCAAATACATTGAAGTGTTTTTGTCTAAATAGTACTCGTGACTTCTTCATCTACAAAAACGACTTAACGCTGCTTAATAATACCACAACAGATATCTAATATCACTTAAACATTTACGTAAGATCTTATCACAAAGCCATAAGGGCTAAAATATAACTATACGGTAAATTACAAATTGTTGCTCTGTCATAAAGTCGGTAGAATATGCTCTATGGTTTAATTACGAGTTTTGTTCACGTTATGGGCATTAATGACAGGTCTCAAGTTTAATCACTAAGTTCAATTCAGACTTGAATTGAGCGAAACATATTGTGAAATAAAACGAATTCGCGCTTCATAATTGTGACAATATCGTACTTATTTGATATTAACATTAATAAAAATGGTGGAAAAGAGTAACTACTGAGTTTCTTGCCGGTTACCTCGGTGTAATCTACTTTCCGAACCGGTTTCATGAGTCTTCTTGAATAAAGAATATTTTGATATCGATTTATTATTATTCGCTTTTATTGAACTTCAGCCGCTTACATTTTAATTTTATTTAATCCTTAATTATTAAGAATTTGTTCGTAGAAGTACATATTTGAATGAATGAACCATCACATGAGATTATTTTATGCTATCTTTGACATATACCATATAAACATTGAAATTTCACAATAACAGCGAATAAAAATAATTTAAACGGAGTTAAGTATTCTTAATAATTGGTTTATGATACGAAGATGTCGTAATTATATAATAAAATCTTTACCTCTAAATTATTTATTTCTTTTTTACGTTAAAGGTAGACGGACGGGTAAATGGGACATCGGATGGTAAGTGGTCAGCACCGCGCACAGACATTAGCGCTATAAGAAATGTTAACCATTCCTTGCATCACCAATGCGCCACCAATCTTGGGAACTAAGATATTATGACTCTTGTGCCTGTAATAGCTTTGGCTCACTCACTTTTCAAACCGGAACACAAAAATATTAAGTATTGCTGCTTTCCGGCAGAATGTACAGCGAGTGGATGGATACCTACCGCCAAGTGTAAAAACCAAGTTTAACTTTGGTCTTAAGTAATTTATACTTGTACAGTACGTATATAAATATTGTTCGAATTAATGACAAAATAAACAACTATCACCTCGAATTGACATTACTTTAGAATTTAACTAGTGAGGGGAAAAGTACTGAATGAGTCGTTCAGTGAATAAATAATACGGTAACAAAAATATTATGTTCCATAAAATTATTCATTTTAATACCTAAACATAACCGTGACAACATTTGATAACACCAAATAATCACTCGCGTATAATAAAGATCAGCGCCGTATCTCGTAATAAGTCATGCTATAAAGTGTCAGTGTTGCTATGTACAAAAAGGTATTTTAAACTTTATTTTCACTCTATGTTGAGTATCAAAATTTATTTCAGTGTATTTACATAAAAAAATAACATCCATTCGTTTTTCGAACTGAATACTATAGGGCTCGATGCTAATTAAATAAAAAAAAAAACAGTTATATTGGAAATAAAAAGATTCTTTTAAAATTATTAATGATATTTATTATTAATTTTGTGCTATACTTTCATTAGAACGAAATAATCTGTGCTAAATGATAATTCTCGATCCTTTTAACCAGTTAAATTTGTATCCTCATATTATGAAATACCGGATTAAACACACTAAATCGTCAAACATATTAAAATGTACAGTTATAATTAAGTAGGCACTTACCATGATATAAATTAATAATAAAACACTTTTTATTATTTCATTAACAACCCGCCATTTCGGTCATTGGCCGACGGCATGGACGAATATTTTACACACGATTTGAATTTTAAATTATATTGTTACCATTACTTTGTATTATATACAAGTTAAAAGTTTTTTTTTATTAATTAATAAACTGAATATACATTCTAATTTATAATATATACAACAACACTTCGACATTTATTGTTATATATATATTAAATACTAATTATAAACTTTTATTAATGATTAAGTTTAAACGGAAAAGTATCAAAAATATATCTAAGTATTACGAAACGAATCGAACATATTTCGAATTCAATATAAATGAAGAGTTCAACACTCAAAAACTAGCAACTCTTAATATGGTATAAAATTCTAGAAATTTCGATAAAAAATGTATACGCACCTTAACACACTCTCCGATATCGATTTCAGGCAGATCGGAGAACAAAAGAATGCATTCATTGAACCCTGAATCCAGCAACGTGTCTCTCAACTGCCTCAGAATTCCAACACCCATAAACAGAGGCAATGAAGGTCCTTCCACCAGAAGGGCGTCCCATAAATGGACGATTTTATGTAATGGGAATACGTCTAAAACAGAACTGAAATAATTAGCGATTGTAACAACTCTACGCGTTAGACTTGAGAGGTGTTATTTCATTTAAAGTGGGTAGAACGAATAAATAGGCCACGTGTTGGTAAGTGTTAACCACAGCCCCTAGACATTAGCTTTGTAAGAAATATCAACCATTTCTTACATCGTCAAAGCCACTAACCTGGGAAACTAAGATGATATGACTCAAACGATTTTTTCGAACGTTACATTTAGAAAATTTGCGATCGAATTTGACCTTGAAATGTTACTATTTGCTTTTAAAGAAGTTTAACTTCAATTCGTGGTGAAACGACCAAATCCAAATATATTTACCGAATGGCATGTTAACATAAAAAAGTGATTAACATATATAACGGAATAAACCAGCGGCTTTTATTCATATTAGTCTAACATTAAGTATATCAGATTTTTATCTAAACAAATTTACAACTTAATAAGAGCAAAAATATTTTTTTTTACGCGAATAGGACTAGGCTGGGTATTTGGAATACATATTTGTTATTCTATAGCAAACTTTTAGTCTTGTCAAATAAGTTTAGTACCTACATAGTTTGTCTACACGCGAAACTTCACTATTTCTAGAAAGGGAAGCCAAAATCGGATGGATTGAACTATTTATAAAAAAAAGACTTCTTTTACCCAGGGTGGTTGAGACGTACAATTAAAATAATTTTTCTTCAACGCACACTTTTTTGCTGTATTTCTTTCGAATAATCGATTCTATTATTCTCAAATTTAACTAAACATTCAAAACTAAGCTGTCTCAAAATAATATATTAAAAACTTTAAAATATCCGGCATCTTAAATTGAGTAATTTAATTCGAGAAATAAATTACAGAGTCAAAAGTAATTTGTATTTGAAACGGACCATAAACGTTGAATATTCAATTACTGTAATTTCTAACTTACGTGAAAACATAGTCAAGAACCAAGGTATAGCGAAGAGCTCCGGCACGAAGTTGATATCGTGTAAATGCGTTGCCAACTCTGGCTCGTGGAACGCTGTCATTTGCCAGAACTTTGCCAAGTACTCCTTGATCACAGCGCTATTGTCTTTCAAGAAGAATTTGTGGAGAAACTTTGGTACGAAAGCTGATAAACAGGCAAATGCTCGGGCTGCAAAAGGTAACACAAGTTTAATATACATATGTCATATACGAATTGACGGTTGGATTGACATTTTATCCATCCTATCATATACATAAATCATCATTATATCTATATTCTCATCATATAGATATGATTGGCATGCAAGTTGTACGACCACGACTTTTTTCTGGCATCGATTTTGAATAATTTTAACAATTGTTGTGTTCTTAGCAATTAGTGTAAATACGACTCCAGGTGTAGAACTTTACGTATTCAATAGATTGTATGATATATATGTATTTTATTACGTAGTCTTCTATAAATAATTCCACTTAAATGATTGAAGTGAAATCTGTTTACACCTTGGTGCTGCTTACAATTTCGCATACTACGTATAGTTTTTTTTTTTAAAAAAGGCAGAAGTACAAAATGCCTTCTCTCTCAGACGAAAAAAAACGTGTGAAATTATTTTATTTCAATACTTTCAAAAACATTTATTTCTGTAATTTCTAAATTTACAATTATATATATTTTAAAATATATATATTACTATAAATATATATATACAATTACACATATATATATAAAATCAAATATATTATTTCAAGTTTTATTCGTTAAATATATTTTATAAATGTAAAAACGTACATTTTTACTATAAATAGCAAAGGCAGGTTTCAAAATCAAAATATTCCTTAGTTGTGTTTTAGTGTTGAATTAAACGTAAAGCGATTAACGGTTCGAAAAGTAGATTCTACCGAGAAGAACCGGCAAGAAACTCAGTAGTTTTCCACCATTTTAATTACAGAGTATACCAGTAAAGTACTTTAAAATTTTTATATATTCTGCCTAGAAATCAACAAATACTAAGTCCACGTTTATTTATATTTGATAACTTGTATTGAGTAATATGTCGTATTTATCTATGTTTTTTCGACATGAGCTTTAAATTATTTTATCGCTTAATAGAATTGTTAGACTGTTCTCATCACTTACCTTCATTACAAAAGTTTAAATATAAAAAGGGAGCTGTCAACGAATCCAATCCTTGCCAGTATACGTATTGTGGGTTGGTTAACAGCCAAGCTTTAAGCAACCTTTTCAATGTCCTATGACCAGCCGAACCGCAAAGCAACCAGCAGTATTGGTGACACCGAGGTATATCTACATCGATCTGAAATAGGACTCTATTTACAACACAAATAAGGTTCAAATCTTAATGACTAAAAGTTTCAGTCACTTTCAGAAACTTTTAGTCTTAATTAATACTCATGATTATATAAAATATATCTTCCATATATTCTCTAAAACATCAATAAAAATACCGTAATTGTCTGTAAATAATAATGAATCTGTGAAGAAATGTATTAGTAACTATACATGTTTACAGTGAAGGGCTTTAAATTTTTTAAAACCACTGACAAATGTGTTGCTATTTAAAAAAAAAAAAAAAAGTCTCCAAAATGATTAATTATACATACATACAAAAAAAAACCTTCTTCGACTGCGGAAAAAATGGAAATGACTTTACCACTCCTTACAGATTAAACTTTATAAAATATTTAGTTCATTTATCACTTTCATACCGAATACCTGTCTGTCTGTGGGTGTAGGTGTTTCCTTGTCTATTCTCTCGTATTGGTCCTCAATATCCCCCACCACACCCAGCAGAGCCGCCCATACGTCCCCCCTCTCTAGAGGCGGGATATCTATTTCTGCTTCAGTTCTTATATATTGAGTTGTATATGGATAACCCTAAGTGGTAAGAATGATATTATTAGTTATTTAATTTTGCAAAAATAAAACAATATTTAGTAAAAAAAAAACGAACAATATGTACAAGTGTGCGCGTGTGTATTTTTGCGTCTGCGTGTGCTCGTATATTATTAACTCTGAAGATTCGTAATGATTTCGAAATTAATTTATCATTGTATTTAGACTTGTTAATAAAGAGCAGTTTTTTATATAAAAATACATTTTATTAGATTGCTAATTTTTTTTCCCCTTAAACTTAAGGGGAAGATTTAAAATACCAAGGTCAGACCTGCTATTCTATATGGATCAGAGTGTTGGGCTACAAAAGGGATGACTGAAAGACAATTGCATGTGGCGGAGATGAGAATGTGTGGTGTTATGCACATGGATAGAGTAAGGAATGAGTACATAAAAGGAAGTTTGAAAGTGGTACCGGTAACCGAGAAGCTATCTGGAAACCGGCTGTCATGGTATGGGCATGTTATGCGAAGGAATGAGGACCATGTTGTGAGAAAGGTTTTGAGAATGGATGTGGATGGATATAGAGGTAGGGGACGACCAAAGAAACGATGAATGGATTGTGTGAAAGACGATATGGTTAGAAAGAATGTTACTTGTGAGATGACGTCCGACGGAGAAGTATGGAAGAAGAAGACATGCTGCGCCGACTCCAAGTAAAATTGGGATAAGGGCAGGAGGATGATGATGCTAATTTACTCATATGTATGAGCCAAGATATATCAGTATACTACATGGATTGTATGTGTTACTTCTAATAAACTTCATAATATGCTTAATTTATAAGGCATACTTTTAGCACTAGGACAGACGGCGAATGGATTTAAGGACTGATATTGTACTCACATGTAATAGCCTTTGAAACCAGAGCAATCTATAAAACTGATATTCAGTGTCTCTTTCTCTAATTATCTTAGGTAAGGCGACAGCATCATAGTCCTTTCTCCTCTCGTGCATCAATGGGTAGAAGTCCTGAGGGGGAATGTGACTTAGGCGATTCTTGAGTAAATCTAAACTGTACTTGGCAATTCGTCGATCAAAAAGAGCCCCCGTCTTTCCTCCTATTGTACCACCATCTAGAAGAATAGCTCTGAAAAAAATTTTATATGATTATAACTCTCATTGAATTTTTTTTTTTTTTATTACGTATATACAATATATAATATTTAGTTTTAAATTTATATATCAGATATGCATGTATAATAATATGGTCAAATCTTCATATAATAAAAGACTAGGGTGTTTAGCAAGGCAACATTTATGCTGTTTGATAGGATCAGGTACTTCTAGGATAATGTTGGTTGGTCTGTCTATTGACTGATGTATTTTATTTTAAACTTTACTAAATTTCAAACTAGGAAAGAAACATTTTGTATTAAAGTTAGTTCAGGTAATGAGAGATGCAATCCTGACAGGTCTGAAATTTAACTTTGGCTGGAATTTATTTTATGATATCAATATGCAAAATATTTTACTTACATAGGCATAGATAATATTGGTGGACTATTTTTTATGAGTCCATTCTTTTTCAGTTCAGCTTGTATATCCCCCCCTGTGAGCTGCCACCAGTAATACAAGTACTGTAACTTACACCCCATAAGGCCACGAGGTTGCTTTATATCTTCTAGTGTTTTGCTATTAATTTTTGACAGGTCTTCAATTAATTCTTCAAATGTTGCTCTTTCGCTGGGATATATTTTAAGACATTTCTCTATCAAATTTCTTACTGTTTCTGGTATTTCCTGTAAAAACATTTTCATTACACGCAATTTTAGATATCTAGTTTTTTTTTACCCACATTAAAATTTGATTAAAAAATATACTTGATGGTAGGGCTTTGGGCAAGCCTGTCTGGGTAGGTACCACCCACTCATCAGATATTCTACCGCCAAATAACAATACTCTGTATTGTTGTGTTCCAGTTAGAAGGGTGAGTGAGCCAGTGTAATCACAGGCACAAGGGACATAACATCTTAGTTCCCAAGGCTGGTAGCGCATAGGTGATGTAAGGAATGGTTAATATTTTTTTACAGCATCTTTGTCTATGGGCGGTGGTGACCACTTATCATCGGGTGGCCCATATGCTCGTCCGCCAACAAATGCCATAAATATATATATATATATATATATCATATACTATAGAAGATTAAATTGGTCTCAGAATCATAAATTTATTTATAAATAAGATTAATTATAACATAAATTATTTTTCTTTAGAAATTTAAAATTTTAATAGTTTGAAAAAATTTAATACATTGTTATAAGAGTATTTAATATTAATATAAAGATTTTCCATAAAAGCAAATATACCTTATAGGCTTCAAGACAGTCATGTTCCCGGGCTATCCTTTCCGCAGGATTATTGGCATGAACCAGAGTTAGTATTCTTCTCAGTGTAGGACCTGGCTTTATATTTTTCCATAATTTTCCTATGCATAGTTCTAAAAGGATAATACCAAAAGTCCAGACATCGGCTGCTGGTCCACCACCATTCAAAATAGTCTCAGGACTGAGATATCTTGGTAATCTACAAATACATACTATACAATTGATGGTATAGAAAAACTTATTATGTTATTGTATACCAGTAACTAATCATTTTTCAGTTATGAATAACAAGCAATAAATGTAAGAAACACTCATGTTGTTTCTAAAATTTATACAGAATACGGAAAAAACATTTTTTAAGTTTTTTGTCCTACTAGGAGCTTCTTTTTAAAGGCTAAAGAATTTATTTTGTCAAAGAATCGCATTTCCACTTACAGACAACAATACTTAACAATTCATCATCATACAGTCATAATATTCTTAGAAATATTAATACATAAAGTGTGGGTCCTTGAAAACTATACCCATTAAAATACCATAACATAGATATTGTGTCAAGTAGAGACTCAAAGTGTTAATAGAAATTATGTTTTTACAGAAATATGAACCTAGCCTACTACTAAAATATAAGCTATAGATATACCCTAGTGGGAATGGTACTTCATTTCCTTCATTTGTCATGTAATACATTCCATAGTTAAACAATTTCACTCGACCACTACTATCCAATAAAATATTATCATCAGACAATGTCCTGTGGGTTATTTCTTGCTTGTGAAGGAACATCATTGCATTTGTTACTTGCAGTGATATATTTATTATCTCTTCATATGAAAACTTAGATGAATATTCAGCTAAAGACTTCCCAATCACTTCTGCAACTACAATGATTCTTTCTGAAAGTATAAAAATTCAAATGTACTATAAAATATAAAACATTGCATAGCTTTGATTTAAATAATTATCATATGTCTGACATTTAGTTATTTTCTATGAAAATTATTGTTGGTTTATTCTAGAAAATGTTGGAAGTGGTTGGAAAATGTATTCAATGCTTTATTGTTGCAGCAAAATTTGTGCATATAATAATTATATTGTGTGTTTAAGGACTACAACATTTTTTACTTTTTTCGTGAAGGTGGGACAACGTATACAAAAGAAATGGTTAAGGTGTTATTTGTTAACAATTTTCGAATATAACTCACCATGTTTGCCTCTTATAATATCGAGATATGTACACAAGTTGGTATGTTCAATTGTTAGTAGTCGCTGAGATCTACCCAGTATTGTAATAGAACTAGGTGTTAAAGGTAACCCATTGCTACCACACGACTCTCCCGGATGATTTTTGGCAAAGAATGTACATGCTGCAAATTTACAGCTCTCGTCTTCATGCATACTGTTTTTTTTATTTTAGTATTCCTTCTAGGTAAAAAATGATTTGTTTTTATTGATAGTTTCAGTTTGCTACCCTCCTGACATTTGTCGTTGACAGACATTTATTTGATTACATTTTCCATCTGACAAGTCAAAAGAATAACAACATACAACCAAATGTATATAAATGTATATGTTCAATAATTATAATAACATTTTAATGTTACAAAAATCTTTTCAGCTGTAAACTTTTATTATAGTAAATCACAATAAAAAAGATTATTAATTACTGATTTATATTATTATATTATAAGTGTTGATAAGGACAATGTTATGAAAATATTATATTTTATTTATTTTTTTAAGGTCACCTGTGTTAGTGCAACGTTTGCACTAAAGTCTACACTACTGCATTGTAAAATTACAAAAGTGGCTATTGACAACATGAATATTGTAAAGCGTAAAATAAAATAAAATAATGTAGTACTTATCCTTTTTTTCCTTATGTTAATTTAATTGAACTAAACATGTTCGAAACAGTTTTCGTGTATAATTTTATTTTATATCACTGGCTTGAATCACTTGATCATTTTTTTATCAAACAGATAATGTACTAGTAACTTTATAGTTTGATTATCTGTATCAAGTATCATCTGAATCTTTGACAGTTGTGGACTTTGACGAGAAGAATTTCATATATAGTCGATTTTAAGAGAATTCAGGAGTCTGTTAAAATAATATTAATCACTTTTTACTATAACTTAATGTATGTTTAAGTTATTAATGCATAAATCTTTGTGATTTGTTGCTTTTCTTCGAAGAGATAAAATGGCCTGCGTCGATTTACCATCAGCTAATGCTGATTCGGAAATGGAAGAAGGAGAAATTGTGGATGAAGTGGATTATCTCTCTGATATATCATCTGACGAAGAGTTTCTATTAAGGCAGAGGTTGAAGGTTTTAGAAAACTATAATAACGCATTGGAACGTAAGGAAGCCAAGAGGACATCAATCGGGTCAGGTACTTGTGCTGATCTGCGTTGAGTATTATTATGACCTTCAATCAGTACGACATTATCATATAAAAATAATGAAAGCTTATTTGATTATGAACCATTTTGTAACAGTCATACCTTATAAAAAAAACATTTTTATAAAAGCCAAAAATAACAGATGTTTTGTGAAAATCAACATAGGAAAACTAAACAAAAAAAAGTTACATTAAATATAAAGACACTTCTTTTAACTCTTTAAAATTTTCATAACTGCTTTCATGGCAAACTTGGTATATGCATCATTGTGCTTTACATGTAGTAGATACTCTCTCTTATTTTTCCTTTTATTTGAAGAGAAATAAGAATTGAACTCAATCATTATTAAGTCACTAAATGTGCCAATATGGGTACATCAAATTAATGTCTTAATTTAACTAACCATATAGCCAATCGGATATGCCATCGGTAAACACTGAAAAATTTAAACAAAAAATTCTTAGTTTCTTAAATTTGAACTTAAAAAAATTTCGTGTTTCAAAATTTTAAATAAATTTAAATAAATTTTCAAAATCGCTTTATCGACCATCTTTCACACACAAACAGCCCAATACCAATTATCCTATAACTTTTAAAAATAATCAGCTCTCATACAAAGTTTCATCCTAAATTTTTCCCTCTTAGGCAATGAATGTTCAAAAAATCTTTAACTCATTAACTTAGTGAATAAATTAAACCTTCTATCCCCCATCAGCAGATAAATTATAAAAAAAGAATCATTTAAATTATAATTTAATTAAACATATTATTTACTCTGGTAAGTATTTGTTCTAAATACTTATAAAATAAATCAAAATAACTGATTGAAGAAATAAAGCACTCACTGATTGCATTGTGTAACTTAAATTTTGAACTTCAAATTTAATAGTAATTCTGAAAACTTTATTAAAAAAAAAAATGTGCTCCATGTGGTTTCATCTTCATTGAATAATGCTGTTACTGTTATGGTGAAATAGCCTATAATCTACTTGGTAGTGGGGCTTTGTGCAAGTCTTTCTGGGTAGGTGTAACATACAGCAAATGGCAATATTGAGTAATGTTGTGTTCCCGTTTGAAAGGTGAGTGAGCCAGTGTAACTATGGGCACAAGGGACATAGTATCTTAGTTCTCAAGGTTTGGGGCCCATTTATGCCGTAAGGAATGGTTAATATTTCTTATAAATAAAATAGCAATGGACCACTTAACTTCAGGTGGCCCATTTGATTGTCCACAAACCTATGTCGTAAAATTGTCATCCTATTAAATACAAAAAGATTTTTATAAATCTGACTGGTATTCTCATAGTGAATTTAAAGCTCTTGGAGAAGTTTAATTCTTTTCCTTTTGATTTATCGCTTTTTAAACTGTTTAATATTTTTTATTACTTAGTCTCATAAATACAATGTAAGTTTGCTTGGGTTATTTATTGTGTCTTTAATTTCACTTTGATGTTTTCATTGCTTATTTACTCACTGCATAAAATAAAGTTGAGGAAATATTTAGAGGAATACAAAAAATACAATATAAATGACTTTTTAAGCACGATACTTAATTGACATGCATCAAATGTAGTTACATTCTGTAGCACATAGTAACATTATCGAAGCAAATATACACTGCAAATAAATTATTCGAAATTCATAGCTTTATACTATTTAAAAACTACTCAAATAATAATAATTAAAAAAAAAACTACTGAAATATTTAAATTTATAAATTACACAATTCTGAATACATGTTAAAAAATTGCTAATGGTTTATGCTAATGGGTTATGTGAGTCGAAAAATTTCTACCACTACGTTAAAGGTAATGTAACGATTTTTTTTTTTTCGTTTAATAATTATAAACCCAAGGCATAGAAAACGCCAACAACTTTTTTTTTATTTAATGCTAGACCCAATAATCCAATCGACAATCAAAGTGTTACATTCACCGCACTAGTTACACCTCTCAAAAAGCGAATGACGTGTTGGACAGGGTATTAAACACTAATAACATTGCAGGACTACTTATCGAAACAATAATATTTGTTGTTTGAGTTTTTACAAAATATAATAGGTATTCCAATTATATATATTAGTAGCTATATCACATCTTCCGTGCTTTGTGTTTCATCATAATAATTTGCAGTCCCTATCTAAATAATGACGATAAGATAATCGAAAGCTGCCATTTCAATATCTCTTATGTATTTCCAAAATTGTTTGCATTATATGGAGTTCGAGACATCACAATCTGCTCCACAATACCGCTTATTGACCAATTTTCTACTATGGTTATTTGTCTCGTGTATGCATACATTATTATTGACAATCCGTCATTCCGTCTCCATATTTTGAGGTACATAAAGGTACATTATAAGTGCCTGATGACTCACATCAGGCAAGCATGTAATCCACCATTTATGGTTCGCTTTTGTTACTTTTTATCTTGCATATTAAGTCAAGTTTAGCATGCTTACTCCAGTCTGGGGTCAGGCATTAATATTGTGGAAAACGACAGATTTGAAAGCTCGTAGTGTTTAAGCCACTCTGTTGTGACAATTTCGATACATCGATACGATCGATACAAGTAACAGTTGGGAGACTTGTATCGAAAATAGTTAGAAAATATGAATCCGGTTTTTTTATGTTCCTCTTAATACATCCGTGATTTTTATGTAGTCTTAGTTGTAGTTAAAATTTAACACAATATTCGGTTCATCCAAATTCTAATTTCGAACAAAGACTGACAGTAGACAACTGATGATAGGGTTCTGGTCTCTCTGTAACATAGATAGACTAGAAAAAATCAAAAAAGTTTTTTTTTTACTGTAAAATAAAATAATTAAATCAATCACTTATATAGTATTTAGTATTGAAAATATAGTTACTTGCATGTTGATTTTATTGTGAATTGATTTAGTTTAAGCAACAGAGAAAAAATGGATTTTAGGTAAGGAACATGGAAACAAAGATGCACTGTATGGACTCTCTGAAATTTCTGGTACTGATGTAGATGATGGCTTTCTTAAAACAAAATTTGTTATTACCAAAGAAAAAAAACACATCAAACCACATCATAGACAAAAGCGACTGAAGCAAACTGATAAAGAATGCGGCAAGAATAAAGAACACCGAAAGAAAATTTATCGTAACAGAAAGAAAGTGGAAGTGAGTAGCGATAGTGAAGCTAGTGAATTTTCTGATGATGATTACAAAAATAAGAGACGTAAACTTGCTGATGCAGTTGCCTTGAATATTGTTAAGAATGACACATCAACATTAAAAGACAGATTATCTAAGATGTTATGCATATCAAAAGCTGAAAATCTTATATCTGAATGTAAAAGTAGCCCTCAAGATCAAGAATTCGATAATAACCACATCAAAGCAACACTTAATTCGAACGCTTCAGACAATCTAGCTAATTTGTGCACAGACGAAGTTTCAAAGTCAAGTCAGATTGAAAATAGCCCGAAAGATATTGTGGATGCAAGTGTCATTGATAAAAAAGAAGAAAACAGCGTGGAAAATTCAGATGAAGACCTAGAATTGCTTCGACAATATGCACTTAAAACCAAATCTGTTAAAACAAAAAATGACCAAAAAGTAATGAATGATAAACTTGAACATAAGACTGATGCTTTATCTGAAGACGAAGATAGTGATACGGCGGAACTGAGAATGATTTGCCTTAAATCAACGTTATTGAAAAAAGTTATTGAATTGAAACAGAAACAAAAATTACATAAAAGACTTTCTACCAATATGAATGATTTTGATATATGCAAACCGGAAAATGATTTACATGTAGATAACAATACCGATATAGAATCTGTAGACATGGACATTGGCTCTGAAGGCGAAGATAAAGGAAAAGAATTAATAAATGTCTGTTCATTCAATGGTCCTAGGATAAATAGTAGTGAAGAAAATAATATCAAAAACAGTTTACGTAAAGAAGATGAATTAGAAGAGGACGAAGACTTATTACGAGCTAAATTATTAACTTCATTAAGTAAAAATCTGCCAAATTTAGTTGACCTAAATGTTTTGAATTCTGCTCTCGGTAAAGAAGCAGCTAAAGTTGAGAAAAAGAAAAGTTCTTTACAACCTGCTGCTAGTGTTGAGGAAAAGAAATTTATAATCCAATTGGGAGAATCTGATTCTGAAGGTGAACACGAAGCAACAAAAAATTTAACGAAAATGCATATAAAATTATCCGAACAAGCAGAGTTTCAACAGAAATTGGATCAATTTTTGAAAACAACTAGATTAGAAGTTGAAAAAACCACGCTACCAGATGTTGTACAAGAGCCTGTGCCAAAACCACAAGAGAAGTTTATTGCGAAGGTTAGATTTTTAACATATGATGTTATTCTTAAAGTTAACCTTTAAATTAATAACGTTTATTGTTTTAGACCATGAACCATTTACCAAAATCGGAACAGATAGAATATAAAAACTTAGTAAAACGAATGGCTGAGCTCGAGAAAATGAAACAAACTAGGCAAAATTTAATGAACGTGAAAAACAATGTGGCTAAAGACACTCTTAAGCCTAGAAATTTCACAATGGCATCCAAAATAGCTTCTGCTAAAAAAGTAGAAGAAAAGATTGCTTTATCGAGGTATTAATACATGCTTAAACGAATTAGGTGTAGGTATCTTTTATTTTCTTAATTGTTATTTCGAAATATATTCCAGAAAAAGGATAGCAGAAGAATCATCGAAAATGTTGAAATTGAAAGAGGAGGCAACAAAATTATCTCAGCGATATAAAATTGTTGCCACTGAATTAAAAAATATTGCGACTGCAATAACGATTAATAAAAAACAACAAAAAACCGTACAGATTGGCTTAACTAAAATTAGGCATCAACATCAAATGCTCCTGAAAAGGTATTTCTATGCAATACTGTAACTGTAAATATTTTTGTGATTATTTCAATTAATTTAAACAATTTTTTTCAGTTCGCCAACTAAACATTCCAATCAAAATTTAACTTCAGGGCGGTCGATTCAGAATGCACTGCCGAGTGTAAAATTACAAAAAGAAAATGATCCATTGAACGAGGAACACAAAAATTGTGCTGTTCTGACGTCCGTCAAAGTGACTGTCGCTAACGATCTCAAAAAAGAAGCCGCCCCTGTTAGTCCTAGATCTGTTCCAGTAGAAACGATTAATAATAAAAAAAATATGAAATTGCCAAAAAGTCCACAAAAAGACAAAGTAGTTGAATTGAAGAAACTCAGTCCAAATAAAAGTGTTAACGAAGAAAGTATAAATGATAAAATGTTCAGTTACACTTTGGATAAGAATACAGACAGCCACCGAAATTCACCAAATTCTAAAAGTTTTAGTTGCATACTAGAACCAGAATTAGATGATTATAAATCGCCATTGGACTCATTGCAATGTAAAAAGTAAGTATATTAATCCTTAAACATATTGATTTTAAAATAAATTATCTAATAGTATAATAATATAATTTCCAGACAGGTTAAAATCATATATACTTTCATTTTCATTATTTATAAAAACATCTTAGACTACGTATACGTGTTCACTAACAGACAGAAACATTAAAAATACAATAAAATATTTTCGTGCTTCTTTTGAGTACTCCAGAGTAAATTATTTTATTAGGTATTTTCATCAGCATAGAAATCGTAGGAAATTAAGTTTGATTAACTTTGACCAAAGTGTTCACTTTCAAATGTTCTTCATTAGGTGTATTAAAAAAACGAGAGTAAATAAACATTCAAAGTATCGTTTCCGCAACTGAATATAATGTGGATGGCCATATGCGTACGAACATCGCCCGCCTGCGTTGCGATGTAAGTATGCATCAAAACTGTCCACGGGTCCCATTAAACTATCGTAATTTTTCTAAAATGATAACGTTTCAGCTGGGAAGAGGACCCGAATGCCGTCCTGTGCCCTTTCGAATTTGGCGGCAGTTGCAGAGACCCTGATTGCAAATACCTTCATCCCAAAATTCCCAAACAAGAATGACACTACACACACGTATAAGTACACGTACGCACACACTGCCCTGCATACAAATATACGTAAACAACACTACTCATATTAAATCTTTTCCTGTACTACGTACTTTTCGTATCATCCCCGAGGGCCTATGGATGCCATTATGTGTAAAGTATATATGTAGATCTATTTCTTCTTTCATGCATGCAAATATCTTTTTTTTTATTTAATATTTATTCATTTTAATGTTTTCAAAAATTTATGTTATTTTAATGCAGGAAAAATAATATTCCATATTCGTTAGGTTAGAGTGTGGGTGTGTTGATTGTTGGGTAAAATCGTTTCTCATAAACTTGAAAATAGGGGTTAAGAATATAAATGTAACTGTAATATTGAATGTCATTGATAAGGAATATTAAGTTATTTATGTCTATCTATGCAATTCTAGTTGCCGTTGAAAATGGTGGCCTCGGCGTCGGTGTGGTAAGTTACGAACCTTTAAACTAGTGATATTGTAGTGGTTTTCAAAGCGTCGGCGGTGATATAAGAGCGACTGATCCAGCGTTAATGGTAAACTGTTGTGGACATTTTACGTTATAAACTTATTTTTATTTACTTTAATTAATTAATTGTACATAGTGTAAAATAAAGAAAATAATAAAATATATAAGTTATTGTATAATCGACTTTTATTTTAGTACCATTTAGTTAACTCACTAAAGGAAATGAAAGACTTTATATAAAGAGATAATTTATTCAGACATTGTAAAATAAAAAATACTTTTCATCACACAGATACACTTATATAGACAAAAATAGGTATAATTTGGAATCAAATTCGATATAATTACAATTCTTATTTTTAAATAAGTAATCACATGAAATGACTAGACACTGGTATACGTATAGTGAAACTGTGGGCAAAGATTGTTGAAAAAGAACTTACCTATTGAACAATATGGACTTAAAATTTTAGTTTCAAAAAATTATATAATACTCTTATATAAAATCTATAATCATAAGATTTGTTTGGTGTCTCCAAAGCTCCATTATTAGGTATCTACATAATAACGATTGTATAGTCGAGTAGTTATATAATGTCTTTTTAAAACTTATACGCGTTACTTTTGTTATATTCCTTACCTATGTTACACGGAAATATATATTTAATTTAAGGAAGAGCCCACAGTTAAGGACATTAACAGGTTATACATAAATGTGAATATTAGGGTAGGCTATTTTGACTGCGTCAATATTTTTTTTATTCTACAGGCATTTAAGTTTACCTTTATAGGAAAATTAGAAATACAACATCTTAATACGATCGTTACATACAAGTGATTTATAGTGCCCGACCTTTATTAAACTGTCCGAAACCGGACGTTCAATCTTTACATTGTCTTTTAAAAAAACTGAATACGTTCCAAATTTACATTTTACATTTTAAAATAATCAAGCATTTCTGGAAATTCGGCTAGCTGGAGCAAAGCTTATCAAACTCCGATTTATTCGTTCGTTGAATCTTCGGCTTCGGCCAAACCGTCAGTCCTTTTCGGGCCAAAATGAAGTATGATCAATGTTCGACCAACCGTCAGTCGGGCAATATAATTTATCTATAGACTAATTTATTAATGTAGAACATTGGGGTATGGATATTTTTTTGTGGTTGGTACGGGTCCTAAGGAATACGTTTATTCATTTAATGGTTCAAAAATGTGCTTTATCATAAATGGTAGGTAATTAATAACTTACTTAACCTATTAACTCCTATTTGTATTTGTGCTCTTAGTCCCAATAAAATGTAATCATTCCGTTAGCAAAAATATATTGTGTTGAGTACATAACATTTTTATTATATTTTGATGTTCTTCACTTATGTTGGGGTTCTTAAATTGGAGTATTTTTTTTGTTAATAAGTCCCTTTTTTACTTTTTTATTTTAGTTTATGATGTCAACGCGCGTATTGTGTTGTATGATATAAGTACGTCGGTAGAAATTCTGCTAGAAGTTGAAAAATCGAATCCCAGAATTAGTGTCTTCTTACCCCAACGTGGTTAAATTATATCATTTAGTATATTTTTCAAATAAAATTCGTTGTGTTGTTTAAATTCAAATCAAAATGTTTCGACTTACGTAATTTTGATAATAGGCGTTTTAGACCGACACAGGTTAACAGTTAAAGGTCTTTTCGGTGTTATCTAAGCTAACTTATTCAATTATGGTCGCGATGATGATTATGTATTGATTATATCTGAAATTATTTTGTGCTATTATATTTTCTATAAATCTGAAACTCCGACAAGGCCAGACAAGGGTTACATTACATATATAAAAAAAAAGTTTCTTCGATTCAGATAGAGAAGTATTTCTATATAGACACCAGCACACACACAATATAGGGGAAGGAGGCAGCCGGCGCGCCTACCGGAGCGTGTGCCACATGGCGACGGCCTTGCGCGTCTGCTGCGCCATCTGCGCCCAGTGGCGCCCCTCGGCCGCCGGCTCGGCCGCGCCTACGCAGCACCAGCCCACCACCAGGCCGCTGCCGCCGCCCGTCACCACGCACACCTGCGCGGTGGGGACTTTTAGTTCGTATATACATCATTTTGTTTTCTTCGGAGAACTGGACTGGAAGACGTACTTATATTTTGTTCTTTGTTAATTTGTGTGTACTTGTGTACGCGTGGATGTTACTAGATTCCTCCTAATCGGCTGCACGAATTTCGATGTTATTTGTGTGTTTGGATAGTTTAAGCTGGAGTTGAGATTAAATAACTATTATAAACGAAAAAGCTTTTGGTTTTTCGGGTTGGCAGCTATTATTTAATAAGTTTGAAACAAATATAATCAATAATTATAAAATGCAATTAATGAAGTAAGAATTATTACTTAAAAAGAAAAAAAAAAGAATAATTTAAAGTCGTCCAACTGCAGATTTTAATTTTACCTCAATGGAAGCTTCGTGTAAATTAGCTGAAGGCAGACTGAACGACAGCGCCTCATTCCAAACGGGATTATTGATCTCTTTTCTGTTGGTCTTCTTCTTTTTAACCCGCTTTCCGTTTACGAGCAAATATACTTTGACGTACACATCTGAAACATGATCAAAATCAAATCATGTATATATTTTTAAACTTATTTAGGGCCTTGATTTAGGGGAGGGCAACCTATGAAACTGCCCAGGGGCCTCCACAAGAAAGGGACCCCACAAAAGAGGTTCGGACGAGTTAACAATTATAATGTAATATATGTTAAGATATCTAGATATAGTCAATTATAGTATGTTATATACAAAGAGTAAATAAATTATAAACAAACCTTACTGGCAGAAATGAAATTCTTAAAATTAATTTACAAAAAAATATTTAGGGGCCGCCACTTCTCTGTTGCCCCAGGGCTTTCAGACATCCAAATCCGGTCCTGTACTTTATTTACACACGAAAAGTAGTTAGTGGTAAATATCCAAGCCCATCGCAATGTGAAGCATGCACCACACGGTGATAGCATGTAATATTGTTTTACACAATTTGAGTTTCATTAAAAGTGCACCAATTTTTGCGGATACTTTATGATGTGGACGAATTGCGGACACGAGGAAATATTTTTTTTTACATTGGCTATTTATTTTTTGAAAGGTCTAATATAATTCTAAAAAGAATATATAATAAAATAATATTTTTTTACCTAAAGCATCTTTTCCTTCCTGAGGGGGCAGAAGATTTCTGGCTTTCAGAACTACCACCGTGAGACGCTCAGCTGAAGGTAAGTATGACAGAGATAGTAACAGTTCCTGAAGTTCTTCTGGCGGTCGTCTCTCTCGGGATAGCTCTGCCCATATTTCCGCACCACCTGCCACCTCTACTCGTGATAGCGGTACCTTCGCTGATCCCATTACTTCGTTGCGCGAAAACCTAATGTATCGAGATTAGCAAAGTCTTTTGTGAAAAATTAATACCTAAAAATATATAAATTAATTGCGTACTGTTTATTTTATTCATTACCTGTCATAATCAAAGACCTGTAGCAGGAGTGTCTTATCGGTGAGTTCGTCATGGGACACCGGGAACTTGAAATGCTGGTCGAAAAAAGGGTTCGCTTGGTTTCTATGAACGGGTGTTTGTCGTACACGGGTGTCTACTTCGGGCAACAAGCTAACTCTTACGTAGGGATCGTTGAAACCCCCTGCTTCGTAACCGGCGAGGTCATGTGCTAAAAGAGACAATAACAGGACATTTTCATTTTAGGACTACCGGTAGTTTCAGGGCCTCACAGGGAGCATTTACCTTTATTGTAACAATTCAGTTTCGAGCATTACATGAGTAAGTGAGAAGAACTGAGCATTACTATACACAATTCGCAAATTTCGCCGTTTTTGAAATGAGTTGTGATACTAATATCGTTTTTTTCCTGTACGTGGACACCGCCCATAGACATCGCCAATGCGCCTTAAACCTTGGGATTTAAGATGTTATGTCCATGCCTGTAGTTACACTGTGTAGTATTGTAACGTTATGCTGAACATCTAATCTTAGATTGTTACATTACATGCGAGGCCGCTCTTAGAGGACCGCCCTTAGGATTCTTCTTGTAGGTCCACTTTTCATATGCTTAATTTACATTTGTAATTTATCACGTGATTTGCGTTTAAGGAAAATATCGAGAAGAAACAACAAAACATCATGCATAACACAAATACATGCTTGTGTTATGAGACTATCTACCACGAGTGTATTAATTTATTTTGGAACAAACCAATCATAATACATTAAAATTACATACATAGTAAACAATTTTATTATAAGCGAATGTATACCGATTCAAAGTACTAAAATAATCATTTCATTCATTTAAAAATAAGTTGCGGTCCTAACGTTTCCTCACGCACACCTTTTTTGAGAAAAATGTATACAAAATAAAGAGGCCTTTTAAAACTCAAATTAATATTTTTATTATTAAAAATAGTGTGTATTTAGGTATACCTTCAATCAAATGAACTTCGAAATCGGATCGATCGAAATCGTATTTCAAACGTAAGTGGATTCTTCCTAGCGAAGGTCCTGCACCCTCTAGCTCAATAACGAGAGGGGCTTCCCGCTTAGTGTAGAGATCCGGCTGAAGTGCTCCCAGGGCGCTGATAGTGGCACCAGGACTCAGAGGCACGCCACTGCTACTTTCCACTAAGGAGTTGCTTCGGTCTATCCGTCTGAAACACAGGGAAAATAAACTAAAATAAAAAATTAAGAACTCTCGACCCAAAAATACCTATTAAAAGTATATATACATGTATATATATGACCTTTTAATTGAGACCATTCCAATTATTGCAAACACAATACTTCTGCTGCCATTTTCTGGTGAGGAGTTGGGTAACTGGGTGCTGATGACAGATGAAGCTGCAGCATCAGGTAAGATTTCCTATTTTAAAGACTTATTGAAGTCACATGATACTAAATTTTGAATCTATCAGGTCAGTGCAAGTGACTTCCATTAGAAGAGAAAAGAGCTGATTTTTAAACCACTGAACAGATTTTGTTTTATTAAAGCTATGAACACTCGCTAAAGTCACCTTTTAATCAAAAAGGCTATATGAAACTCGGGTCATAAGCTTCGACGCTACGATAAATAGGAAAATAGATTCGATAATACTTTTAATTAAATAATATTTTTGTCAGTTCCATAATACAGTATTAACGATAAGTATTTAAACATTTATTTTATATAATACTACTACTTTGGTTACAACGGAGCCAGATTTTATGAGGTCAGTGTTCATTTATTCTCTACTCCAGTATGAGGGCTCACATACATAATATATACGTACATTTATGTTCGTAAACGAGTTACATCTCGGCATCCTATATCATCAACTCGTAATGTACCTTAAATATTAAACGCACCCGTGGGACTTGAAAATACATATTTCACGAAGTTAATAATGTACCTAGATACTTGGTGTCAACGAAGTGGTTAATAATTCAGCGACCATTACTCGTAGCCGTGACCTCTGTTAACAATTCATACCTAAGTATCTGATTGAAAATTAAAATTTTAAACTAAACTCTAAAGCCTCCTCATGTTTTATCACAAATATGAGCCGGTTCAAAAGAGTATTTTATAATTCTGGACGTATTCTTGTTCGTTTGTATTTATGTTATATTTGTATTTGAGAATCGATTTTCGTGATTCTTTTTAATTTTACTAAAGTATTTGGTTGCTTAAATTCTGTAAACGGAACCTTGTTATTAAGATCGTTGAATTTAGTTTTTAAAACTTATTTATATTGATATTGACTTTTTCAGGATTAATTTATGAATATACTTTTTTAGAATAAAAGAGTTCTTTTGTTTTGTTAAGCGGTACGGTGAATTTTACTTAATTTATGTGACATATTCTAGGAGTGTTCTATGGACATGTAAAGTGATTATAAATAGCATTAAATAATTCCATGAGCACAGATAGGCTGTTGGCACAAAGTAATGAGTTCGGAGTGTCAGAAGAAGGCCCGGGTGGGTAAATTGAGTTTATATCAATTTGTGCGGGACACGCCCGCCTCAGATTGATTCTCGGAGCGGGGACTTTTGCGTGTCGAATTTTGAACATAATATTTGACGTACAATTCCGATTGACAATATAGAACAATTTACGTGACGTTATTAATCTTAACTTTTACAAGTAAAGTGTTATTATTCAGATTTTAAAGCACATGTTTCAGTGCATGTTAATTTATATATATATTAATCTGGCTTCCATCAACGTTGCAAAGGGGTTAGAGATTCTCATCTAACTTGGAATATAGTGACCGAAACTGAGAGAGATATATATTAGATATACGAACAAAACACTCGCTTTGTATTTTTATGCATGTCATAATTTAGAATAAAAATCGCAAAATAAAAATATATTTCTAGTAAACATTTTGCTACAATTTTCTTTGTATCTAATTGAATACAAAAAATAAACCAACAGAATTTGTTACAATAATATAACAAATAAATTAGAATCTTTAAAACATTAATAGGTAAATCGTACTTGGTATAGCAGCTCCTGAACACATCGTGTGCGGTAAATATTCGGTTAGCGTATCTCGCTAGCCGAATCGCTATTTATCATAGATCACATTTCTGAAATCTAGGGCGCTGAGTTTAACGTGAAGGAAGATGAAATATCTTACCACATCTAGCCGGCGACCAGCGATTTGTAAATATATTTTTATATAACATAAAGTAAACTAAACCAAATTCCATTGACCTCGACTGGCTTTGTCGTAAACGCTAAGAAAGTATATTATTGATGATTCGGAAAATGGTTACACTTTTCTTGTAGGTAATTACTATTCTGAAAGTAAAATTTATACATTAGGTAAAATGGTCTTAAGAAAGCGAGGTAGCTTCCCTAACATTTATTGTATTTCAAAAAGTCATTAATTACTTCCATGACATAGTAAAATATTAACTAGAATTTTTGGGGGTTTGTATAAGTTCATTAGGGAATCGACGCACGATTGAAAAAACTTTGTACGACAGAAAATCTAGAAAACTTTTATGAAAATTTTCAGCTCAACCATTTTAGAGTTCATTTTTTATCGCTTTGCTCAATATTTATTAAACACCAGTTTTACTTACTGAAATAACAAAGAAATCAAAAAAACAAATCAATCAATTTCTACCCGTATTGATGTTTTAACTCTAAATTGATATGTCACCATCCCATTGGGATGTAGGAAAAAGCTTGGTTGATTAAGACACGTATAGGTTTATCTATACTAATATAACAAATCCGAAACTCTGTAAGTCTGTCCGTCTATCTGTTGCTCATTCAAGAACCGAATATGACAAAATTTGTTATGGATAAGGTTTGAACTCCAAGAGTGAAGCCGTGGCTGTCAATTCATATATTAAAGTAATATTAATTGTGTAACAGAAAATAAGTTTAAACGAAATTAATTATACTTAACAATCTTCGCCCTAGAGGATAAACAGTATAATTTATATACACTCTCCCTTTGACTTGGATAGTTACATAATATGGTTTAAATGGAGTATGCTATATGAAGTGGAACCGACTCCGGTTTTGTAACATTTGAAACCTTTTAAAAAGCATTGAATTCATGAATTGCATTACTTTTATTTTCAGATTGCATTTTATATTATTTATGAAGTCGTTTTCGTTATTTCAGAGAAACATTTAGGTATATTCCATTTTAGTGGAAGCATAGAAGTGAGTAGTTATAGTGTAGGTTATAGAATATCTTAGTGAGAGCTGCTTTACGCCTAGTATAAAAAAGGGCAGTATTATCATTAAAATTTAAATTAGCTTAGTTGAGTTTGCTTTTTGGAAAGCGTGTGCTGCTTTTCCGAGTAATGTAAAAACTTCTGTCCTATTAAAATGTAATTAAAATTAGTCGATATTTCAAATTATTCTGACTTATATATTATATGCAAGTGAACCGGCCTCAAGCCTCAAACACACAAGTGAACCGATCATACATTAAAAACATCCTGTAAATTATCTGAAATTAATCGGAGCTTTAATAAATTAAGAACATTACGAAGTCAAATCTAATAAAATGGATATGGATATGGATACCGACTAATACTACTAAAGGTATTAAAAATTACTGGTAAATCGAACAGACCTCGGTGGCACCAATAGGGGAGACAGACATCTCGGTGGTACATGTCGGGGGCTGGGTGGTGCGGGGGAATCGGCTAACGAAGCAAGTGAGCCATGGGCGAGAGGTGCCGCTCTGACATCCAGAGAGGCGGCTCGTAGCGGCGATGGTGACCGCGGCACTCCAGTAACTCCCGCTTCTAGTGTCCGCCCGTCGGGAGCAAATGTGCGTATTGCTGGAGATGAACCGCGGTGACTCTGTAATACGTTTTTTTGTTTTACATTAAACCTATATTAATAAAATAAACCTGGTATAATACATAATTATTATTGAGTGTATTTATTCTATTTTTGATAAATTTTTATTTAAATATAAAAAATTATATAATGATACTAATACTAAACATATAAAAAGTTTTTCAATATTACTTAGTGGTTTATATTTAAGTGCAATGGACATATGGTAAATAATAAATACGTAAAAATAAAAATAATCAAAATGGACGTCACAATTGGTTATGAAATCGCACAACTTGGGAATGAAACGATCGCATCGAGGCATAAAAAAATTAAAAAAAAATAATTTGCAATTGGTAATTTCAGACGAATAAAAACCCTAAGTTTCACCGATTTTGCTGATGATGTTTAATTCTGAACCGGTGGTAGATTTTTGACAACCAATAAGCAAGTTTAACACTTAAATTGCATAAAGATTTTGACTTTTACTTTGACTTATAGTTTACTTTATTCCTATTTCTTTTTTTTATTTACTGTAACTGCATCGTAAGGCGCTTTTGTTGATTATGGTTTTCAATTCCACTTATCAATTCTAATTGTCATTGCAAACATCATTACCGGTCAATACGCGATAGAGTAGGTAATTGATTAATCTCTCATAACGTTATACAATTTAGTCTTAATTAGTGCAAATTTAACGTAATATTATTAATACAAAACGTCATTTATAGGGTAATGATAATATGTGTTAATTTATGCAGAATATATTATATAGGTATGTTTATGTCAATTTAATTTATAGATATAAATCAAGTCATATTATTTATTAGTTTTGTTTGTAATTAATAATAATGTTCTCGTGATCAATCAAAGAGACAAGCTGAGTGCGCGGGTTCTTAAAATTGTGTGTGCCCCAACATAGGCGTTCTGGATTAATCCCGTTCATAGGAATGAGGTAACTCATTCCTATGAACGGGCATGTAACACCTCTCACTTCATAGAGCCGGATTGCTACTAAGAAGTCCCGTATTCAAAAAATGAAGAACTTTATAGCAATCCGATTCAGAATAATGGTCCGGGGGTTCCGGAATTGCAGTCTTACAACTGGTCACTGGACCCACAAGGCAGTACAAAATTATGAATGCAAACATTAGTTGACTGTAATATTAAAATGTTTATTTTGTGTTATAATGTGCTTCAATTGAATAATCACTTAGACGAAAAATATATGACGACGAATTTCAGAAGTTTGAGAGTAAAGTATTGTTATATTCTGGTCTGAAATAGCACATACTAACTTTTTATCCCGGAGAAAACTACTGAATACCACTCTTACCCCTCACAAGCGGGCGAAGACGCGGGCGATAACTAATATTGAACAAATGAATTCAATGAAGACTTATCATGTAACATATGTTTATTGTTAGTATATAAGTTCAAAATTAACAAATGAAATAAGAAAGAAATAACAATTTCACTAAAATTCGTCTTTGTATAAAATTGGGATGATTGTTTATTTTGCAATGGTAATATCACTACAATATAAGTAAAACCCTACGACGAGTGTCAAAAAAATAAATACACTCAAAAATCCGATTAGTTTTGAGTGCTGCTATAAATTACACTAGATGACTAAATTCCAAAAACAAAACGGTATAGTTTCAGGGGAGGCAATTGTTTGACAATGGAAGTTGGCCGGTCGCGTGTTTTTTACTATTAAATGTTTCCTGCATAGTATAACCTAATGCTACGCTGATATAATCAGTATCAATCATTCGTATAAAGGTTAAAAAATACAAAAGAAATTTATGTCGTTTGGAAATTATTATTACGTATATTTATTTTTAAATTATATGTATAGTTTTGACAGATCAACACTACCCACACACATTGCGCTGTATGAAATTACCGTATACCCTGTACAAGATAGCTTGATCTTTTTGACGGATGTAATTTTTTCTGATCGAGATAACATTACAATGACGAATATATTATTTTCTTAATTTAATGATTTTAAAAATTGTAAAAATATTTAAAAAAATACGTATAATAAATAAGTTCCTAAAGATTCAAGCGTTATCCGAAAATTTTAAGACATCTATTCTTTTTCTATTGCTTCAAAGTAAAATTTAAATAGAAACACTGAAAATAATAGACGCTTGTACAATGTTACATCGGTCGAACGGTAGGGACGCCAATAACAGGCAGTAACTGCTACAAATATCGATTACAAAAATCCTTATTAAAGATCATTGTTAAGTTATTGTTACCAACGGGGGTCCTTTTGGTTGGGGTGTCTTTGGCTAGTAGTTGGGGTCTCTTTAGCTAGTATAACTTTTTTTAGAAAAATAAGTTAAAAAAAATTCAATTCTAATTTGAATTACGCATTCCATCGTTCCATCGACTGTTATATATGTTATATTTTCTGTTTCTCATCACTAGCCCGTCTGTCAAAAAGATCAAGCTAACTTAAACAGGGTACAGTATTAAACTTTCCTTATATATCGCCAATACTGGTAACTCGGAAGTTTTGTCCTTAAATTCAAACCTGATTATGGATTTAAAAGTAATGCGTTCAGTAGCTTGCCACATCATATGTTGAGCATATTAAAAAAAGTTCTTATATAACGACATAGTCAATTTCCATATTAAATAAAATTGGAGTCAGATTCTCTAAAAATATCTGTAGACGGTTCAGGTGAAAAGCGAATATCTTTTACAGACATTCCGAGATACGAGAATGTAAATATCGTCGAACTTCTAGACTAATGGATACTTCTCCGAATGCTTAAAACAGAATAATCTACTTAATAAAATACTCTTAACTCAGTATCTCAGTATCCAACAAAACTATGTAGAAATTCAATCTTCAATACAAAAGCTTCGTAAATATATTTGAAATGGCGTCTTTCTTAAAAGTTAGTAAGTGATTCAATTTTATTGATTTACTTTCTATAACTTTCATAATACTATGGAAATCGTCCCTATATTAGGTACCCACTTTGGTACAACTACTTATGTTAGATTTTGTATTAGAATATTTATAGAACACTTTAAACTTTGGCGAAGTTTGTTATCTATTTTAAATAGTTTATTCGGGTTTAACCGAACAACTTTCGCGAGGTACAGCTTTGTTAGGATAATAATTTTTCCTTATTTTTGACCATAAATTAAAAATAATGACAATAAAATAATACTCTGAAAGTCGCCCTGTGAGGTCAGGTGGATCCCGCATTGGAGCAGCGTGGTGGAATAAGTTCCAAACCTCCACAAAAGGGCGTCTCCCTTTGCCTTGCAGAATGTTAACAGGCTGTTAATTATTAATTATAATTTATGGAGTCAGACATTCACTTGTGATCATTACAGGTCGTAATTATAATTACTTTTCACCCTAACACGACCCCCGTCCTTTCTCTCGAAACGTCGGGTAAAATAAAAACGGTTTGATCACGGTTAAGTCCGTCATTGTTGTATATGTATAATGGACAATATTTATCGATCTGTATCCTAAAATCGTGTAGTTGTTGGTTTTTTTAATTATGAATTAATTTTCACTTTTATTTTAAGAAGAGTTTTCTATAACATTTTATTATCGTTTCAAGATCAAGCTTATTAAAATATTTTCCAAAGATTCGTTATATTATTTTAATGAGCTATATTAACTAATCCTAAGTGTGTTTTTCTTAACAATTTCATATTTTTTATTGTTTCTATAGACTTACAAGGTATGTACTACAAAACAAAGCCTATTCGGTAAAATTATACCTGGAATCAAACTTAAGTGAATCGAATATATAGTACATTTGTATTCTCTGTTTGTGATGAGAGTGACACGGTGAGCTGCGTTTTGTTCTCATCACGAATTCCGTTAGTACGAGGCTTCATATACGAATTCATTGTTTCCTGACTAAACAATTGTGTGACGTAATGAGAAGTGCGTACTATTTATATAAATAAATTATACAATCTAACCATCAACGGTATAATTCTAGACTGCCAAATTGTACACTTGGTTTTTGTCATTTAATTTGTAAAATACTGAGTTACGAGTCGGTTTTTGTCGGTAAAATCTAAATTACGACTAAAATTTCATTTCAATTTTTGAAGCGCTTTCTTTCGGTTGAGTAATATGCATCCAAACGTTCACATTAATAATACTACTAGGATTAGTAGAATAATCTTATAACATGACGATTCAAAAGTGTTTATATGAGCCTACATGAATAAAGCTTAGTTACATTTCCATGACGGACTATACGCCTACACGTACTGTGTCCAAAAAGATGGATGGGAAAATAGAAACAGAAGTAATGCCTCGAAATGCGATGCTAGTATTTTTGTAAAAAAAAAAACCGTTATCCGTACGACAAAGTCATCGGAGTTTGTTTTAAAAACGTACCTACTTTGATGTATACATTTCTCCTTTGACCTTTCCTTCCAACACAGCATTTCGACATTTAAAGCATTTTTTTCAAAGAAATGTTGTTGCCGTAACAAGTGCTTTACACGAATGTACATATTAATGGTATCAATTGTTAATGAACATTTTACGGGTTCAACCGTATTTTCTGTTGAGTTACTTCAATTCGTTATTCGTTTCATTATAAAATAATATTAAGGTACTATAAGGACGACATGCATCCTTTCATTCCAGTTTTAAAAGGATTTTCTTTAAAATAATACGCTACGTTTCAGTTTTACGAAATAAAATATGTAAAGTCGCTACCAAAGAGATCTTTTATTGGACCAATAAATAAATTTACGCAGTCTTCATATCTAGTTAGAAATATGGAGAACATGTAAAATATATTGTATTAGTAAACAATTATATTCTAGAGGAATATATATTTATATATTAATACAAAGAGTCAACATAGATTCTATAAAACCACCTTATGTCTCTACGAACTCACTCCAAATTCCAAATTGAAAAGACAAAATCACAAAAGATGATTTTAATTGCATCACGAATTTTCCGAAACTATAAAATAAACACACAGAATTATTGTATGTTGGTATCTTTTGCTGAATAAGTGCTATAATTTATAACAAAATCGACTGGGTTTTAAAGCGTCCTTAGAGTTACCTGTACGTACTTACTCCAGTTTTTGATGATAAAACATACAGACTTAGTTAGGGATGTTCCTTCATTGCATAGACATTAATTATGTACTGATTTTCTATTACAAATTATCTACCCTATGTTGGGTTGACGTCCTAATTAAAGTTTATTTTACGAGAGTAAAGTAGAACATAAGTGTTATTGTTATGCTTAGTACTAAGATGGCTCCCTGGATAGAAAATGCGGGTCTAACCGAACCAGACTATCCTATTTGCATCGTGAAGGCTTTCTAGAGGCAATTCCAAGTCATATATTGCTGTTATTTAATTTATAAACGGTTCATATATATTTTTTTATTTTTACTTCAGAACTCCGTAATTTATGAATCGATTTGGAAAATTATTTGTGGTATTTTTTTTGGCAATATTTTATATTATTTTAAGATATTCTTGGTTTTTTTTTACTAAAAATGAGACTTTAGCATTAATAAGCGCCCGGCATACGATTTAGCTATTGAGACTAGAGGGAGATTACACACAATTTAAAACAAACGCGTGACAATGGTAAGAATATTAAATTGTATTGGTATGCACTGTTTCTAATTTAACAAGAGCGTTCCCGATAGGATCGAATACTTGCTGAGAAAATTGGATGTTGTGTGAAGTACATTGTTACTCATGTTGCAGAATATTCCAATATACGTACGTAGCAGTACCAGAAAATGTTAATAGTAGTTTGATATTATATTCGAACTGAAAGTTATCCACGCATTGTGGTTTGTTTTAATTTGAAATTTCGTATGTAATTTCTATAAAGGCGTTATTAAATATTATTATATTGATTCGTATATATGATGCTTTTAGAGTATTGGATTCAGAGACTGTCCGATGTCCAAATCTCGGCAATACTTGTTGTTTTCGCACGAATAGTTTGTGCTTACATTTATATTGTTCACGGTGGTAAAGAAAAATATAAACCAACACGATTTAATGATTTTCTCTATGATCTAAATTAACGCAATCTGCCAGTCGATCAGCGCGGAGTAAGCTTTAAACGGGAGTTGCATATGCCCTGCAGTGGGATTTTTATGTGTGGGATAACATGTATCTCAAGGAGGCCTCATGGATGACAAAAAAATATTTAATATTTTGCAGCTCTTGAAAAACAACAAAAATAAAAATAACTAGTTGCATAGCAAGGTATGCTTTTTTGAGTGTTTGACTTTTGTGTCGATAATATTGTCTGTATTGTCAAACCTATTGAAATATATTTAATATATCACATAGACTACAAGGCAGCAGCTGCATTCTATGCGTACGTTTAAGGATGAATCTAAAATAAAATAATGAAAATGTCATTAAATTGCTTTGCGCGGTTTTTCTTTTAAAATATACTCTGATCGTCACTTTTCTTGAAATTCTTCTAAAGAGGAATAATATAATATAAATAAGTAGTAGCTTCGGCAGAAAAATCAATGCTTGTTAACCAAAACTTAAAGTGTAAAATGTTCTCGTGACATTATTATTTAGATTATTCTTAAAAATAATGCATTTAATATAACCGTGCATTCGATATTTACAATTGCATATTTCGGTCTAAATACCGACGTATCGATCGGCTGTCGGTTATGAAAGTTATGGAAGTGATTCGTGGAATTTTCACGTATGTTAAACGCGTCCAATATGCGAGAATCGGCTCGTGCAATGTACATACCTTATAACGAGTAAATTATATGAAGATAATGATTATTTTGTTGAAGAAGCAAATATTTAATGAGCAAGTATAGTGTTAAGATTTTTATAAGCTCATTGAAAAATAAACTGCTTTTGACATCCCATTTTAATATAGTTGCGTAGTTTTTCTGTTGCAAGTAAATTGATAATCTATTCTATATATACTAAGGCATCTGAGACATATATTTCTAACATTTTTGCCACACATATAATTAATTATATTGAAAAAAATTTTGCTGTGTTACCGATTTGACATCCCACCAAAAACACCATAAAGTTTCTTTTTTAATTCTAACAGAAGTATAAACATTGATTTTCATCCTTCTAACTAAGAAAAATTCCAACTTCTCTAATAACCTTTATCATAAATTTCTACTCCTAATGTGATGAATTTTCTTTTAATCGTGGACAAAAACCTCAAACAATGAAATAATCTTTCCAAATTTCATCCTTTTGGGTGATGAATTTTCAGACGATCTTTAGGTCAGTCTTTGACTCACTGACATACGGCAAAACTCAATCAAAAATGACGAATTTCCATAAAATGTAACCACTCCATAAATTAATTTTGAAAAAAAAAAATCTTCTCTTTGTGCTCACCTATGTTCCGCAGCCTGGCTTGGTGGTCCTTTGTATACAAGTCATTCATTTTAAAATCTTAATAAATATACACATTAATTAATATAAATTGGTTTATACGAACGTATTGACCTGTGCAAAGTCTTAAATTTTTAACTATTAAAAAAAAAGAGGTTTTTTTGCTTCCTCAGAACCTCATGAACCGATTTGTTTTTTTTTTTTTTGTATGTGGTAACTTAATCTGAAATTAGTTAACAAAATTATCAGTTTCTATTAAATTGTAATCTTATAACAATTAGTATTGTAATTATAAAGTTTATGTCAATCAGATAAAATTATATATATATACCCGTAAGTGTATATCCTGCCTCGAACTCAACATATGTATGTTAGCTATTGCCTTTATCATTAATTTAATCTTGTTTGGTGTAATTTACCTTATTTATGAATGTTTTTGACATTTTTTACTATGTCAAGTTTAAAAAGAACTGTTGAATTTTATTACAGAAAGGAATAACGTCATGACATTGTCCTGGGACAATGTCAATACAGGGTGTATTGACTTTGAGAAGTCGGAAACTAGTTGTTATAAGATTACCTCTACTTGACGCGCTTATGAAATGATCGTGACTGTTTCTTTGAAAAATATCTATATTATTGTGATTATACATAGTTATATTGTTAACATATTGTGACGATATCGTAAGTATACCCACTTTATTAAAAACATTCCGAAGAGTTCTACCACCGTTAAATAAATATTTTATCTTACATACGTATAGTGAAAACAAAATATTGTTAACAAACGCTTTTATCTATTTATCCATGAGTATTCAGTAATCACTATTAAATAAAACTTCAATCTCGTGTATTCGATCAAAGTTCTTGATTGCGTTTACGTTTTTTATCCAGATAACCACCAACTTAACGAACTTTAGCTGTACTTCGTTTTAATGACTTTTTAATTAGGTACTTATTTGTTGGCGGTTTATTGCGATTTGGCTGATCTACAAAGAGTTGGTAAGTGCTGATGGCTTTTAAAAATGTGCTTAGGTATATACTCGTAGTTCAATTATCGGTACAACAAACTGACTTACTTCGACTACCTCGTTGGTGTAGTGACTAGTTATAAAGACATAGATCCCAAGGTTCTGGGTTCCACTCCCAAGTTGGGCCGATGTAAAATTTATGTTTTTTTTTGTCGAAGTATTCTCAGTAACAGCCCAGAGGGTTGAGAGTGTTTACACTCTCGTGTCTCGGAAAACACGTAAAGCCGTTGTTCCTGCGCCTAAACTCTTTCCGGTCGTGTCAGCTTTGCCGTCCCATCGGATCATGGGAGTGAGGGAAAAGAGAGTGCAGCTGTGTTTGCACACACACACACTTGTGCACTATAATATGTCCTGTAATCTAAAATCGGTGTGCGTGTGTGTTAAGTATAACGTACAAAATACTGCTCTACTAATATAAATTAAAAATTTTGAAAATTAAAAAAAGGAATAGTTGAAAATGTGATAAATAAGTTTAAAGATTATTATTTTAAAAAAATGAATGAATTATGATAAATAGTATATGTATAGTGTAAAAGATTTTTCTTTTACGATGCACGATTAAATGAATAATTATGCTAATATATTTTATATATGTAATTTGATAACTATTAACTAACTATACTCTACTATAATATAACTATGTATATATTAACAGTAACTACTAAATTACCTGCAGGTTCTTCACAGTACAATCAACGTTCTGAACCAAGGATAGTTTAACGTTTATTAGTCTTAAAAAATAACATTTAATGTTTCTGCGTTTGATAGCCAATTTCTCGAGGAAGGTTATAGACTAACATCACGCTATGGTACAAAATGGCGTTATAGCAAAAACCGCGTAGAGCAGCTGGTGCATTATAAAAATATTTTGTGCCTTTGTTATTAACCCAGTAAATCAATTCGTGGTTATACTTACAGTGGCTCTTGAAGTTCCGCTGTCAAGACTGCTTTGAGATGATATGGATGGAGTCCGCGCAAGCCTCGCATGAGGCAGAGAAGAAGCCGTTCGACTTTCACTCAGCGGTTGAACCCGACATTGTTCTTTGGGTATCAACATCTCCTGTAACAAAAGAATACTATAAAATATTTTGTAGCATAAAATCGCAAATACTGGATTTAAATCTGTGCTCGAGCAAATAATAGTTGTTAGGTTTTCCTGTCAGTAAGGAAGTAAAAATATTGAGCAACGAAGAGCCCGTAAAGCCATTGACCTTGTACCAAATCTCCTTCCTATTTACTATAAGAGCACATTTTTACGCATACATATTACTATGGTTATAATATCTGTGAATTTTTATTGAAACAACGAATACCTAGCCTGAAGAAGATATATTGAAGGAAACTTGTAACTTACTTCTCGTGTTCATAAAATGGTTATCGACAAATCGATCAAAGGGATCAATGTCATGTTATTTTAAATATATTGTCACGTATTTTAATTATTATTACTTTATTATAAGTTCTCGAAGAGAGTCTCTAGCTCTTAGATTATAAATAGTGCTTTTATTGGTGCTTCTGTTTATTTGTGCATTTCTCCATAATATGGTCCAATTATAAATGATACTGTCACACAATAAAGCATTATAATAATTAAATAAACGAAGTCCAAACTCGTACCTTTATGTAAAACTGACAAAATATACGAAAACTTTGAATAATTGAATAGATAATTCGACAGCGCTACAAATTAAATTTGATTCTAATACAGTTTCAATTTAAATAATAAAATCACCGAATATATATAAATCAGCTACTAAGCTATATAAATTGCCAAAATACCTTTTATATATATGCCTAAATTAATGGTTATATTATGGAAATCAGACGGTATGGAACTTAGTGTATTTGTTTTAGGTCATTTTATATAAGAATTAAGCGTATGTCTATTTGGCTAAACGTATGCGGATCAAATCGGGAAAAAAAAGTTAAAATGTCAGTTAAGAATATCTCCATCACCAGAGATAAGGAGGTTGACGGAGGAGTTGTATTACCGGCACGACTTAAGCTTTATCCTTCACGTTTCGAAATAAAATTACAATATTTTCTCGACCGTTATTACAAACATTTTTAGTGGTAGGTTTATTAAATACTGATGTCTCTTTTTTCATCATTGATTTGACATTCGAAAGAGGGAGACAGAACAGTGTTTACTTAATCAGCACCTGAACAACATTTAAAAGTAAAGCCGATACTTATTAAGTGTAAACATGATTTTAAATGATCTTTTCAACGAGGCATTACGTATTATATGAGTGACGTGTAAATCCAAAGCTAATATTATTCCTAGACTAAATAATAGTTTAGGTATTCATTAGTGCAAAATGTTGTAGTTTTATATGAAGGTTTAAGATTAATTTGAGTACTTTGTATTTAGTTGGGTGCGCCAGCTCGGAAGGCAAGTCGTGTGCTCGTTAGTGCCCCTTCCTATCATGTCACTTTTGCAAACTACGCTGCTGTTACTACGGTTCACAATTTTGCTGCTGAAATAAATTAATCAGTAAAACAGAACAAAATTATATTATGTAAGCAACGTTTGCCTTCATTAAGTTCTTGATTTTACAACACATGATAAGCACGTGTTATATATTTATGTATGTGGGTGCGCTTTTGTATGCATGTGTGTGTAAATCCTTGCGTGTTTTTTATGCAAACGTGTAATAGAACCAAGGATGTTCATTATGCTATTACGTTTCGGGTGAAATTAGATTGAAGTTGATGTAATTTGTACTGAATAAATGCGAGATGAAGGAACAAGCATAGATATATGAATAAAATATACACACATAAATGCCTATAAACATATATTGTTCTTGAAACCGTAGAATTGCCAAAAATATTTTGAAACACGTAAACATTACAATAACATCAAAAAAGGCATATTAAAAATTCTTGGTACGTAAATTGTGATAATTCGTTATTTTGTTTAAAAATAATATGAAGCTCGTCATCATATTTAAATGTTATGAAGTATGTTTCTGCCAATATGCTGTCATGTTCAGTTTTTCCTTCAAACTGGAATACATGCATATAAAGCATCGCTGTGGTATTTGGCGACAGTATAATTTAATTATGGCTAATGTTATGTTTTGCCTTCTGATAGCCTGTTGTTGATTTCTCGGAGTCCGTCGTAAGACTTTAACATAACAAAAGTTACGATGTTTTTGAGTATCATTGTGTGATATAGAAACAAACTTAAGCTATTTTTTGTTCACCTTTGTCGAAAGAGTTTCTTGCAAACGCTAAACTTATCTGTTATTGTATTCTGATGAATCAGTGACGTACAAAGCCCTGATGGCTAGTTAAAACACGTATACAAATTTGACCGTAAGTTTCTGATTTCTCTCAACTTTCATTAGCTTAATTTGTGTTTATAATTGATTGTAATCGCTGTCGAAGCAAACAAGTTTGAACGCACCGATATGTATAATCTTTTGTTAAAAATTTGCCAAACGTATATCCACTAAAATTCTAAAAGTTTGGACACCACTGCCCATTTTTTTTTGTGCTTGTAGTTATACTGGCTGACTCACCCTTCAAACTGGAACACAACGATTTGAAGTATTCCTGCTCGGCGGTAGACATTTACAGTTTGTATAGTATCTTATATACCTTACGGCATATTAGCAGTGTAAGAAAAAAATGACCATACCAATATATTCAGATGGGGATGAATTACCAACATATTACGGCTCGATTGACAAATCAAGACATGTCTCAAGAGTTCCTTGCATAGTTTAATGCAAACCTTCTCAAAATACGTAATAAATAACGCAAAAGGACTCTCGACCGTCTCCTGTCGCTACGTACATTTTTCATTATGTTGGTTCTCGGTTGTTACTTCGCCAATAATTTATGAAGACTTCAAAACTCGCTGTAATTGGCTTTGTTTTACCGCGATTTAATGCATTCTACTATTACACTATTTGTCAATCATATAAAGTTTCTTATGAGATGTTCCCCAGTTAACCCAGTATGATACCATACGAGAAAATCGCAAAAGCTCTGCCTGTTACCTCTTTACACTTAAATCGCAAAACTGATTAGGTGAAATTTGGTAAGGCGGTGGTTTAAGTCCTGGGGAAGGACTAGGCTAGTTTGTATCACGGAATTCATCCCATATGGGTGTAATAAGAGGGCGAAAGTTTGCATGGGGAATTAGTCTATTATCAATTTCTTAAGTAAGCAATATAAATCTAATTATTATTGAACTTTTTGTTTAGTTAGAGGATAATTTTTTTAAAGAAATTTATATTGAAAGTGTGATAAAATAGGGGTTAAGGCTTAAATTATAATTTCGTGCAGGTAAAACAGCAGTTCGGCTCTTGGAAATGATCATTTACTTAACCTTAAACAGGAATAAATAGTACTGTATCAATCACAACGTCATATACTCGTATTAAATACAATGCTCTCTTTACATATTTCATCTTTATATCTTATAATACAGTTCAGCGCATAGGATAACCTATAATATTTTGGAATATACATTTTGCCGATAAGACAACTATACTCAATATTTTTCTTTGGACGCTCACTCAACGAATACAATATCAATGAAAATCTGAGAACATCGCTTACAAATGTGTTATGTAGTTTCTATTTTACTACCAACAACTGTTTAAAATATAAAATAGTATGTACTTTGTTAGATTTAATGTCCCGAATTCATTCGCGTAAAATTCGTGAAAAGTTACCTCCCATTATGCCTCTTAATGCTGTAATTTCCAAAAAATCATTTTTTAAGTGTTTACGTTAAAAAAATAAACTCATGTTCCAAATTTTAGCTTTCTAAATTTAATAGATCGGCTGCTTTGATTTTCAGTAAGAGCGAACTCTTCGTAAGTGTGATATAATAATAAACTATAATCATTTTGAACTAAATAAACAACAATACTCTTGATAATGTAATGTAATTAAGGGCTGATGTTATCATACGACGATTTATATTATAAAAAAAAGTTTACATGTAACTAAAGCTAGAACAAAGTGATAAAAAGTGTTGTGTTATAAGCACCTTCCCTCGTTTCCATCAAAAACTGAAAATGGATTCTCGCGCCGCAGAATATGAATGTAATTTCCTGAGTTTTTTTTAAACGTATCGTCCATGAAAGGAAGTTGAAACTTTAAACCTCAGTTCCCAAAAGTACAATATTGACTCTTTAGTTTTTCTTCCTTTCCACTATATATAAAAAATATAGAGCCAGTGTATGCCCCACAGTTGGACAAAGATCTCCCCTCTTAAGAAGATTTGGACCACTGGTAATCTTGCTCTAAAATTTAATTAAAAATACATAAATTTCCATGTTTCTAATTATTTTTTAAACTCTATATTCCATTTTTTCATTTAAATAAACCGACGATTATGGGTTCAACCCAAATAAATTCATTTGCGTAATTTGTATTTATAATTCATCTCGTGCTCGGCGGTGAAGGAAAACATCGTGAGGAAACCTGCACGTAGTGGAGGAGCAGCGTGGTGAATGAACGGAAGACGTATTGGCAAATGCTATTTAGAAAGTTGGTTGAACGGCGTTGTTCAATAATATGGCTAAGTGAAAGGCTAATTTGACTAATTGTCTGAGACACATATATTGCATTTGATTGACTAACTAAATTCATATTAATAATATAATTCTAAATGAAGTTATAGATAAATAAAATATATCACTGATGGAAAAATAAATTATTCCAAGTTCTGGCTATGGTATTTCTATGCATTATTTATTGGGCCAATATCGATTGACAGTTTATAAGGTCTTTATATGAATAAGTTAAGCTTCAATAGGCTGGATTCTGACCCTTTTGAATTTGCCGTTTCATTTCTGAGTATCGGCAGTATTTAGTAATTTATTAACAAAATGTTTGAGATACTGGGTGAGTACAGTCTTATCGCAATATTTGGTTCTTATGCATTACAGTTTTGTTTCACTTATTTTAATAACTAAGGTATATAAGGTAGGTGTGACATAGGTTATCAATGTAATATTTATTTAAATTGGGATCTAAAATGCCCTGCCAATGTTATAATGTTAGTTCACTCCTTTAAACACATAGTATGAATGTTTAAATAAATCGTAAGTTATAGCTATCTACCTCGATGTTCTTGCCCACTGTAAGAAATATTAGCCATTCCGTACATCGCCAATGCGCCACGAACCTTGGGAACTAAAATGTTATTTCCCTTGTGCCTGTAGTTATACTCACTCACCTTTCAAACCGGAACACAACAATAATAATTACTGTTGTTTGGCGGTAGAATATCTGAAGAGTGGGTACCTACCCAAACGGGTTTGCACCAAGTAAATCTATATCTGTATAAAATAAAAAAGTTGAAATGTATCCAACATCAACATTTATAGGCATATTCGTTTCAACGGCAACACAATATAGGCAATATTAAATCGGTGAAATTTCATGAAATTTATTTCAACTACGCCAATTTTTTTTCCTGAAACCGAGTCGTTTTACTGAAGTTGTAATTAAAAACTTTACGTGTATGTTCGCTTGATACGCAGCAGTTGGAGGCTGTGACGCAAATAAAAAATGGACAGGATATTGTAACTACATCATATGAAAAATACTAGTATGACTGGTGATTCTAGGTCAACATATTTAAAGTAAAATGTTCCACGTCTGTCTGAATGTAACACTCAAAGTCAAAAAGGTATTTAATTGTTGTATGCTTTTCTTTAATTTCATCTGTTAATGTGCAGGTCGAATGTTGCAACTGAATTTTATACCAGATTAATTTATCAGATTACGCTGAATTTTTTTAGACACATTTGTTAATAGCTGTCACATAACTGTTAGATTATTATTGTCAGGTTTACTCGTAACAATAAAAAAAAATTCCTTTTTTCCAAATAACTCTCTATTAAAATGTTATTTGTCTTGCAAGATAATTTAAAAAAAAATCATAAAGTTTATTTAGTATCTTGATAATTTAATAATTACTACACAATATTGTTCAGTATTAGTAAATGTAATATTTAATGGAGTATACACGCAAAATGGATAGCTGCGGTTGGAAAATACCTATATGCTGAATATAGGTTCCAGTGACGTGCTTTGCGAATGTCCACGATTTGATGGAAGGTAAGATTTTTGTTTGTATATTTATTACTATTGCAACATATAATGTATATCGCTCATTATAAATTAAGCATGTTGTCCAGAAATTTACCAACCCAACGAGCCACAAATAAAAATTGTTAAGTAGTCGTTAGTCTAATAGTTGTTAAAAATTTTACCTAAAATTTCGTCTCAAGAGATGACGATGTCGAGGAGGTCGTTAAGGATTTAGTCAAATAATTTGCTTAAGCGAATGGACGTTGACTTGGATGGTGTTATCGACTTTCAAAACTTCCACAAGTCAGTCGTAAAAATCCCCTCATTGCTTGAGAGCTCGGGTTACTGTCTCCCACAAAGACCAGCGGTCTTTTCATTACTTTCAACTTGGTGGGGCTCTCAAGAATAAGTCTAATAAATAATCCTTTAATAACATTAAATGTGTGTGTCATCATCGAAAAAAAATCAGTAGCAGTTTATGGCTGCCTCGGTAATTTAGCGGCTTTAAGCGGTAGTTCTTGCTACAGCGCTTGATATCTCTCCAATCATGTCGAATTGCCTTTGATGGGATACAGCACTCGTGTTTCTGCAGACTCTAGGTAGACCGCCAATACGAAACTGCGATTCAAGTCCTCATATTAACTATTGTCATGTCAAGAGTCAATATTTAGTATGGACAGAGAAAATTTCCAAATATTGTGTTCGATATATTATCGCAAACCAATATACAATATTAACAAAAATACAACACTCATTCTAACACAGGTCATATTTTGATAGAAAGCTAATTCCACATCCGCTTATTTTAAAGAAAATCCAATCACCAATGACTCGATTCTAGGTTAAAATAAAAACGGATTTTTGTTTGTTTTCGAAATTTAATTAACGCTGTTTGTTTTCAACATTCTATTTTTAATTGGGGATGTGTCCGTTCGGTTCAATTAAAAGCTGAGAGCACTAATGATTGTTTTTTTTTTTTAATTTACCAGTCATATTCGAAACAATATTAAATTCTCGGTTCATAAAACAGTTTCATTGGGTTTAAATAAGTTGAATCCATTTTTGATAACGCTTTTATTGTTATGAAATAGAAATCAGCAATATAAGGTCTATTGTATAATAAAAAAGAGTCAATTCTAATTAACTAGTAAATTGACTTTATGATATATATACATATATATACTGGTCATGCACGGAAAAATTATGTTGAACGTTTTTAATTAAAAAAAAATGCTTTTACAAAGAAATTATTTTTAAGGAAATTCATTGTACAAGACACAGCTATGAGAAATTCATGTCTAGAACTCTTTGTTGTTTTATTCATTTTAAAATAAGATGCGTTAATTACTTTGACATTCATATATATATTTAATATAGTCCACATTTATAAAACGAATACAATGATGTGAATAAATGAATACTTTTAATGATGGTCATGATGTTCTCGTGGCCGATTTTGACCATGACGGTTGAAGAGAGTTAGACTAGCCCACTGCGCAAGACAACACACGAGATCAAGATTTTCTTACACCCTCATCTCTTAGTATTCTATTGTTGAACAAAAGATAAACCACATAACTGTGTAAACGTGACAGAAAAAATAACATTGTAATATTTTAACAGTGCTATTAAATTTAACCTTTAAATTGTTCTCTCATCAGGTCAAATAATATAAATAATAATAGTTCATACAGTGCACTTACGAGTATTATGAGTGTGTTGGTGAGGAACCCACTCTGTCACGCCACGTTACGACGTCGAGAGGGATACTTATCGCGAATACAGTTTATTGCCAATATTTCAAACTGAAATACGACTTTGGAAATATAAGCTCTTGCATGTAGTTTAAATAACATTTTAACTGTGTAACTAAGTCATTTTCAAATGATGATTCAATTATGTTCTTACACGTGATAGGTTTTTAGATGTGTTTATATTTATAATATAATAAAAAGTGAACGGACAAATCGGCCACCCGATGGTAAGTGGTCACCACTGTTCATAGACATTGGCGATGTCAGAAATATTAACCAATGACCAATGTTGGGATGTTACGTCCCTTGTGCTTGTAGTTACGCCGACTCACTGAACCTTCAAACCGGAACATAACAATACAAGGTATTGATATATTTCGGTAGAATATATGGTGGTACCTATTCAGACGGTCTTGAACAAAGCCCAACCAATAAAGATATTTCGTTATAATTATTTATTACCTATATTAATATTGTTTACGCCTTTAAAGACGTATCACTTATAATGTAATGTCAATAAATAAATATATCATAATCTATTTATCGTGACAGTGTCAGAATAGTTTGTATTTAAGATATTTGTTCTGCTTTAAAATAAAAATTAATTATTCTTCAAAAATATTTATTTAGAAATCTATTATTAATTATTTTATCATGGTACGAACAGACATGTATGTTGTACTTACTAAGTACTCATATTCAATATCTCATCTGATATCTACTTATTCTGATATTTAAAATAATTGAAAGACACTGTTTCATAAGTCAAATTACTTCTAATACAATAATGCTAATGCTTAAAATATAATATATATAAATAAATAATAATAAATACATACACTTGGACTGCCATGAGATTTATCTTCACCGAAGCTGTCCGTTGAGTTATGGCTTTGGCCACTACTTGCGCTCGAGGTCCTCTCTCTAGCCGCTCTTGCCCAGGACTCGAGTCTCTTTTGAGCAGCCCACACTCCAGGAGGGCCTAATCCACTCATTTTAACTATTCTTTTTTCATTACTTCACAATACTTTAATTAGATTTTAAAGATAAATTTTAAAAAGTCATTTACGGATTTATATTGTGTCACTTGTATAACTCACAGTAAAAAAAAGACTATTCAAATATCTTTAGGTCAGTTATCGTTGTTCAAATTTATCTTGAAGCTGTTTTTTATTTTTATATTCTGTGAATTTAATTTTTATATTTTTATTTACGTATGTACATAAATAATATCATGCCTTTGTCTCCTTTTTATTGATGAATTAGTTTTAGTCGGAAATTTGGTAAAATCAATAATTGCTGTATGTTTTTGGTGTCGAAAATATGTATGTCCGCTGCTTATAGGCTAATTACGTAAAATAGTATGATACGAGCTTACCTAGTATAGGTTACTTGGATATGCTTGAAAAAGTACTAGAGTAAATAATAATGTAAATTTATTTGTATTTTTTTAATTTACAACAAATTGTGATTTTATTAGGGATTCGCTGTCGATATCTAAAAAACCTAAGAAGATTATTTCTATTAAATTTTACGTATAGAAAGCTTAAGCTACACATATTGGTTTTATTTCTACATTAAAGGATTTACATTAAGTAACATGTACTCACAATATCAAATTGTGTATCCAGTTTTTACTTTTATGTATTTTGGAGGTTTTATATTTATTAAAAAGTTGTTTTCGGCTGCGGCTTCAGTCGCGTTTTAGCAGTTGGTTTTCAGGTATTAGGCACAAAATAGCCAAGTCCTTCCTTGAAGTTCAAGCCTCCGTCATATCAAATTTTATCAAATTCGGTTCAGACCGACCAACGGTCAAACCGACCGTGAAAGAGCAACAAACAGACAGATAGCTTCGCGTTTATAATATTAGTATAAATGCTATCAAAACTAACTGGAACTATTACGTAAAACCATATTATTGTTTGACATTGTAATCTAGAATAAGAAATAATAGCAATTGGTAAACCTATTAAAGAAAATTAGTTTTACTCTTATGGAGTTCATGATATTCATTACATATTGTTTATTTAGCATCGTTGGCTTACTATAAATTGACTTTATTTGTTATACGATTATATTGAAGGTCTAGATTTTATACAAAAGGTAAAATAGAATAACTACATTATTTTTAAAATATTTATATATATATTATTCTTAAACAATTGAATATAACCTTAGTTTTAATAGTAAGTGCATGAATGTCTTAAGCTTGGTTTAAACATGATTGTTGCATGATTGCACGGGCGATTTTGACGAACATAACTAAGGAGCATGAAAATCAGCAAGAACAATATATAAATATAAATAACGAATTTAGTTATATAGACTTTCAAATTTTCAGAGTGAAACGAAATAAATTCTCTCTAAATCATAACTGAAATATAGAAATATAAACACATTACATACGTAAAAAGCTCAGTATTTTCTATTCCCGTGTTCGATTTTAATATTTACCTATTTATTGAGAGAGGATATATATTATATAACTGCGAATTCACGCAAAGCAGCTGGTAAATAAATAAATAAAAACATATTTTTGCGCGCTGTTAAAACTTTTCGATAATTATATTTAGTTTTGGAAAATATAAAATATTTTTTTGTTCTTTCATATCGTATATTTAAAGTGTTGTTATATGTTTTAAATTTTGTAGGAATTAGGTCAATGTCAATCTATGTGTTTATAATATGAAATAATATGATATAATATAATTATATAATGTTGTGAAATTATCTACGAGGCAGACCGCTCCAGGCTCGCAAGAGTAACTGGTTTGGTTTGAACGCTAAATGTAATCATACTTTGGTCCACTGAAATACTTGGCAATTTCTGTGTTTTCAACGTTTGCAATTGCTGGGATTATACAAAATTGTATTAATTCGCCGTGGCAATGTAAGTCAATTACATAAGCTTTTGTCACTCGAGCTCGGTGATGAAGAAAAACATCGCGAGGATACCGTCGGATGGAATCTGCCACATGTTTACCCACCAACCCGCATTGGAGCAGCGTGGTGGAATATGAAACCTTCTCTTCAACAAAGGGAGAGGAGGCCTGAGCCCAGCAGTGGGAAATATATGTACCGTGAATACATACATATGCATTTAGTAAAAAGCAGTTATTTTAATATCACAAACAGACTACAATTTTATAATATGTATAGATTGTGAATAATGATTCTAGAGAGGGAATTTTAGCAAATTCAGAGAATTAGAACTGCCGTAGAATGTGTGAAAATACCGTAGAATCGATCACTGTTTGTGGTTACGGTTTGTATTTAAATTATAAAGAATATATTTTAAAATTGAAATGATTTGCCGTATAGTAGTAGTAAATTACCTGCTAGACGCATGGCAGGGGTCACGGACGGGCGTGCGTGGGCGCCGCCTGTAGCGTACTACGAACTTAACGTGTAGGTGTTTGTTTACGTCGTGACTTCGGATTAACCACTATATTAGTAAATATTATTTTTTTCGTAGATAATTATGGACGAAGGAGTTTTAATTGCTTATCATACCCAGAATATGCTATTGAACTATAAACAATTTAAATTAAATATTTTTTTTTTTTTGATGTAGATATCATTCATTTAATTGCCAATGCGCCATCAATCTCGAAACTTAAATGTTATGTCCCTTGTACCTGTAGTTCCAATGGTTCACTCACTTCAAACCAGTACATAACGATATTATGTTTGGCAGTAGAATATCTGACGAGTAAGTACCTACTCAGACGGCCTTGCACAAAGTTCTACCGCCAAGTAAAATATGTACTGTTTTTGCAAAACAAAGCGAGAGCATAAAAACTCGTAGCACCTCAATGCATTATTGATTTGGCATATGGTTTCTATTGTAAGTAATTAACTTCACTTGTAAATTCATTTATAAGCAAAAAATACAGTCTGATTCGATTTTCAAAGGTTGTTTATTTTGTTTAAAACTTATTTTTAGCGGCATATTCAGCGGAAATCAACATCACCAAATAATGCTAATAAAGTCTTTGGGATGGGTTGATGTAATTGCATAAAACATTTTATATAGAACCCAATGCCTTAATACCAAATAAGATACTATAAACTTTGCAAAATTTTACTGCTTTTCCATTCCATCGTCCATTTTCTATGCAAAGTAGGTTTAAGAAAACTGTGTCGCTCGATTGCATACCGTCGTTCCTTTGGGGATTTTTATAATCACTTGAAAATATCAAAACGTTGATATACAAATGTAGATTGACAAGGATTGAATAATTAATATTTGAATATTTAACGAATCGCTCAAGATCTGGGTCAAAAGGAGTCATTACTGAATATTCTACTGTTAAAATTCATTGCTACGTACAGTCAAGTCGACATTACTGAGATAACTACATAGATGCCATATTAGTTCTGTCTTTGCAGTAAAGGTTATGACTATTGCATCTATTTTAATGAATAAAGAAGGTGGAAGAAGAAATAAATAAATAAAGAAGGAGACCATAATATGGGTTATTTACTTTTGTACTGAGCTTAGTTATAAAATAATCTTTAATATAAAAGAGGAATTAGGGTTTATTTCATTGTTATCTAAATTTGTAGAAGGATGTCGATTTTTAAATCTAAATTAAAAATTAATATATTTACGACATTTTTCAATCCATTTAAATAAAAGTGAAATAAATTTAATACAAATAAAACGAAGGCTAAATACAGCAATATGTTAATATTTAGAAAAACGATAAGGACAAAACAAGATCTTAATCAAAATCAAAATATACTTTATTCAAGAGGAGTCTTACAAGCAGTTCTGATTTTACAAGATTAGATTAATGTCAAACATCATTTAAAGTAAAGTAAAGTAATGTCATGAAAATATTTTAAATATTCCGTCGCTGAGTGTGAATGGATAATCTCAAAGCGAATTGTCTGTGAAAAATCATATAAAAGGAGACCAGATAACGAGCTAACTGTTGCGCTTCGAGTTATCTCAGGAAAGATCATCTCAGTAGATTGCGAATTTATTTAAATTAGCAGTTTTCAACCAGAGCGAACCTCTAGAAAGATCAAATTATGTCTAACTCCGAAGAGGATTCAATTTATGCGTAGCGCTGAGCTACTGTTGTTCAGCCGTCTTCGAGGTTTTACTCGTAAGTATAATCTTGAATTAAAATTGAATTTGCGTATTGAATTCTATGAGACCTACTTTTTATATTTTTTTTGGCATGTCATTGAACAGATTTTTAATAAGAAATATCTTTTGTTTATAAATTAGCATCGATAACATGAATTATATTTCCCGAAGCTATTTTAACTCAGATTTCGCTTGTTAAATACTAAAATTTTGTAAAATAATTATTCGCTTTGATGTCATATGGGAAAGTTCATTGTCAATTAAGTCAAGTGTGAACATCGACCTTAATACTTCAATGGCAGCTAAGCGTTCACATCACCATTAGAATATTATAATTCAATAGAAATCATAGGAAACATATCCAACTTTATAAAATTTTGTACATAAATAATACAACACCAAAATACATGCATACAATATGAATAATAATTATTTATATGATAGGTACCGAAAGATTTTTGACACGTTACTCAAATTGATTTAAATTAAATAAGATTTAATTAAGATTAAATAAATTTTTGAAATCAATATTTTTAATATACCGTTTATGAATGAGTAGTTTTGTATTTAATTGGAAGAATAACAGTTGAAGCACTTGTTTTATACGCGGATCGGGTTAAGGGTTGAGCGGCGCGCGGCCAGCACCGCGTCTCGCGAAAACTGCCGCTCCCCGGGCCAGTGTTGCCCTCCCAGATGCGACCTTACCCCATATTTGCAGGTGCGATGCGAATGAATTCACCCGTATAATCGCTCACGCCTCGCTGCACGCACTCCGTATAATTGTACATTATATATTGCTTTTTGCTGCAACTTGAGATATATCTTACATCTGCAGCTAAGACGGATGATGCTTGTTAGTAGTATCGATCTATGCAAATGTTGATTAAGTAAATTAATCACAATTTTTGTATATAATTGGATATCACTTGGCTGTACTAGTTTAAGGTTTTGTAATTTAAATAAATTATTTATGCAAATCAGGATGGTAATTGATTATTTAACATCAATGGTTCCAATTGTTTCGTTGCTATACTGATTGGTTGAATGATTTAAAAATATTATAAATTAAACTTAATTTTTATACCTTTTTTTATCGAAGTTAGAATAATTTGCCATTAAACGGATGAGACATTATAAGTTGGTATCACCAAGGGCGGCGGCGCATTTTGGCCGCGTCACTTTCTCTGGGCGAGCAACAGGTACGGAAGGTCATGTAGGGCGTCTTGGGAGTACGGGCACAGCCTCGTGTTATACTCCATTCGATATATAATTAAGGAGCTTTCTAATAGTTACCTTAGGTATAATAGAGTGTTGATTATAAACTGTTGTCAGTTGAAAGATAAGTTATATCTATAAATGGTATGCGGATTGGCAAACACATTGACGCTGTATTATTAATCATTCCTTACATCGCCAAGGAGCTATAAACCTTGGGAACTACAAAGTTATATTCCTTTGCGCTTGTAATTACACCAGCTCACTTACCCTTCAAACCAGAACTTAGTAATGCTAAGTGGTGCTATTAGGTGTAAATAGCTGAAAAATAAGTGATGAATGAATGGTACCTACTCTGACGAGCTTATAAAAAGTACCATCGCCAAGTAAAATATTCACGTTTAAATGTTAAACATATAAAACGTTTGGAAGCATCCGAACTGCATGCAATGCATGTTTCATGTAAGCAGAAATAGTAGTTTTTCATGAATGTGGTTAATCAAAACTTACAATCAAAAACATATGATTATTATTATAAATACATGAAATGAATTTATTGCGAAAGTCGCTTTTCTGTAAGTAAATAATACAGTTTGCCAATCTAATACAATTGTAGGGAAACAAACAAGTTTGATGTAGGTTTACATTACATTACAATAGCAGCCTGTAATTTTCCCACTGCTGGGCTAAGGCCTCCTCTCCCTTCGAGGAGAAGGTAAGGAGCATATTCCACCACGCTGCTCCAATGCGGGTTGGTGGAATACACGTGTGGCAGAATTTCATTGAAATTAGACACATGCAGGTTTCCTCACGATGTTTTCCTTTTATAAACACAAATTAAGCACATGAAAATTCAGTGGTGCTTTCCTGGGTTTGAACCCGCAATCATCGATTAAGATGCACGTGTTCTAATCACTGGGCCATCTCGGCTCTGATGTAGGTATGGGACATAAATACTACTTTTTTATGCCTAACACTTGGCGACCAACCTTTAAAAAGGGACTAAAGCCGCGAGCGACAACTTGTATAATAAAAAAAAACAGAGACTTGTACTAATTATATAATTAGCTAATTCTGGGTATATAATAAATTATATGCTCATAATTATATTAAGAAAGCCTTTATCTGCGGTAAGATTTTTACAGTTATTTTCTTTGTTTTGATTTAATAAAAGACTTTCTAGATTAAACACAATACAACTACACAAACTGACGGGAATTTAAAGATGTATATACATAAGCGTACAAACTTGGAAAATAGTGTATTTGAAGCGTGCCTTTGTTTACAATTGTCATATGCTTGTGTTCCTCAACTGTGTGTGCTACTCAAATATTGATGGCCGATCGCTCGCCGACGTGTCGCTTAATATGATTCCAATGTCGTCATTGCATCACCCAATCTAGGTCATTCTTCAAATTAGACGGACTATTTGTCATTTTATAGCACTTGAAATGTCAAATTATAGCACTTGACTTTATACAGCTAAATTTTATATTGATTGACCGAATCTAAACTTCACTTTCTAGACTAGTCTAGAGAACTTTGTGCTGTTCTTTGATCGTTAGTCAGGACAAACCATTTTATAATATTCTATATTACATTAAATGGATGTTATAAGGGTTGAATGATTAGTAAAGTAAGTGAAGGAATAGACTCATTACTATGCGCCTTAGCATGCTTTCTTTGTTGAGGAGATGGTCTGAAGTTTATTTCTCCACATTCGTGGGTTGGCGGAGATGATGGGACACGTTTTAACGACTGGACCATCTCGGCTATTCAATTAATGATTGATGATAATATCAAAAGCATGAATGTTGATGAAGAAGGCACAACGAAAAAAGCAGGTATGTAAGTAATATGTACATATATTTTTTATTTGGTTTATTTCGAACACAAGAGCATATATTTAGAGCTAAGACATCGCTGACTCATCCCTCGATATACTAGCATACAGCCTAAAATGGATCACTCGAAATATCTATTGTGAAAATAAAAATAAAAAATAATTTTAAAGTACCGAGAGAAGGACAAGACAAGGCGAATTATACTTTTTAAAAACACTCGAAAGATTATTGAAACGGTCACGATGATAATACTTGATTATTTTTATAGCAAAAAATATTACACTCGAAGTAAAAAAAACAAAGCTTTTGATTTGAAGAAAGGACCCTTTTGAAAGGTGAGAGTTTCGAGTTTCAAGTAGCTACGCTGCTTTACCGCTGGCTTCTAGGTAAGTATTTCAGAATTTATATTGAACTATATTTCATAAAAAGTTGAGAGACAAAGTGACTAGTTACACTTGAAAGTTAAAAGCAAATAGAAATTTATTTTGAAAGATAGAATATAGAGTTTGTCTTAAGAGTTTTTCTAGAAGAATATCACTATTAAGACAGTATAGTATAATTATTACTACTGACTTACTTTTTAATCAAAATATAATATAGTATTTGATAAAAAAAAATTATCATTTTAAGAAAAAACCGTTATTTGGCAATTACAATTTTAATTAAAATTTAAAAAAAGAAGGAGATTATGAATGCGGTAAAACTCCGCCATTAACAAAACGATTTGTAAAATTTTTATTTTTTAACGAATCGTATAAACTTTTGTTTGGTTCTATTAAAAAAAACGGGATTAGAGTTCGAATTTTATTTATAATATATTTTCTATATTATAGATATTGTTTTCGACAGCTCCGAAAATTGTGGTGAAATTTCAGGATTAATATAACTGATTATAAATTCAGTTGCAAGATTTCACCAAAATAATAAATTGCTATATATTCACGAGCCGAGATGGCCCAGTGGTAAGAACGCGTGGGTTAACCGATGATTTCGAGTTCAAACCCAGGCAGGCCCCACTGAATTTTCATGTGCTTAATTTGTGTTTATAATTCATCTCGTGCTCGGTGGTGAAGGAACACATAGTGAGGAAACCTGCATGTGTCTGATTTCAACGAAATTCTGCCACATGTGTATCCACCAACCCGCATTGGAGCAGCGTGGTGGAATATGCTCCAAACCTTCTCCTCAAAGGGAGAGGAGGCCTTAGCCCAGCAGTGGGAAATTTACAGGCTGCTAATGTATGTATGTATGTATATATTCACAATATCAGTGTTATTTTTAGCTCAATAAAATGATAATTTACAGAGTACCAACGTGTGATCCTTTTTTAAATATTCTAGTACCTAATTCCACTGATATTTACGACAACGTATTTCTAGGTCAACGAGACGTAATTATTTTGGCGTTAAGAGCTGCCATGAGTGCTCTCTGAATGAAAATTCGTATTCATTGTACCTTAAAAAAATGAATATTTTCAAGATGAATATTGATGACAAAGTTCTAATTTTCTACAAGATACGTATGATCTATTATTATAGGTTGTAAGGAAAAATAACATGAAAAACTATTTTTTTAACATTGAAATATATACATAACCGTTCATTTACTGGCGATCTTGAATAAAGTAATCAATATTACTATATTCATATTAGACTTCTACTAGCAGTAAAATTTATATTTGCTTATTATAATTAATATAATAATATATTATAAACCTCTGCTAAACATTATCTGCTCCGCGCAGGTTATCCGCGGTTAACGTACTGTCCGCCCTCGCCGGTCATAGTATTATATTAAATAGTCAATAACCCTTTTCTATATAAGAATTATTTAACACTTTCTAAAAGGACTAACTGGTTTATCTAAAATTAGTGCGTTTAAACAAACAGATACACTGATAGCGTAATAATATAATAATAATATTATATTACATTAATGATATTTACATTATTTAATTTAATTCTATTATTAACAATTAAGCCATTTATATAATAAAATAATTAATTTTGTCCGAGAGTAGAGCCTTACAATAATGCACATAGATGATAGGAACTAATTGATTTTCAGATTTAGTGTAAAATCAACTATTATTCGCCTTCGTGTTAAAGATAAATTTTAAGTATAAAGAAGTTAGGTGTTGGAGCGCATGCGCAATAAGCGTTAGCAACGAATAACATCCATCACTTGACAACGATAAAAAAATTTTTGCATGTCAATAATGTGTCTTTCTTTACTTCAATATTAAAATGTATACCATCAATTGCATTATTTCAATATAATCACGCTAATTTTCCGCACAATAGGCTATTTCTACATACTTAAAACTCCCCTTTATAATTAACCTGTCCTGCCTTGGGATTCAAGCTAATTCCATCAAATTCAATTCAGTCGTTCGGCCGTGACAACAGACACTGCTATTCTAATTATATTTATAGAAGATTACTGTCATGATTTTTTAAATATACTTATATAATTTTAATTGAAATAATAATATTTAGTACTGCTTTGACTTTTAAATACGTTTTTTTTTAAATTGAAATAACATGTATGAAGTATGATTATTGATTCGGTTATCGACACCGTGTTGTGGCACTCCCGTCACTTCCGTCTCGTGGCGTGGTGAGGCGAGCTGGTACTGCCTGGCACGGAGAAGCGCGGGATTTTTAACTGGAGAGATAAACTTATGACGAAGGACGGATTTGCTGTTAAAGTTATAATTAATATATGTATCGAGTGGTTTTAATATAATGGAAGTCAGTGTGATGTGAGTTGTTTTATTTTATTACTGACAGAGCAGAGGTAATATAACTTGAAATAAAGTGTCACATTTGCTTGACTGTATTTTGCGAATAGTAGTTGTAGTAGTCATCTTTTCTTAAGTTGCATGGATGGATTAATGTATTAACGTTCCTTCTGTGTCACGGGAGTGCGACACTGTCAATTTCTAAACGCTAGGTTCTTACTGATAATTTCTCGACGGATACACTCAATAAATTTTTCGGGACCAACTTGGATTTGAACCCAGCAAATATGCAGTCTTATAACCAAGCCACTGGGTATGATAGTCATGTGGCTATCGAAGACTTTTAAGAGGTCTATGAAAAAACTACACAAAATAACAAGAAACTTTATAGTACAGATAATAATATTATAGTTTAGTATAAAGTAGTGAAGAAAGCCGTTTATGTTCAGAATCTTATCTTTAAGATCCATAATAAATCCATCAAAATAGAAAGCGCTTTAAGTGTACGTAAAGCTATTTACGGCTCAACCATCCAAAGACAACGAAGGACGAAATAAAATGTGAGCCAAGCCACATTATTTAATCTTATTTTAACGATATGCGAGAAATACGAACGAAAGAGATAGTACACGCGTCTTTGTATGCGTGACCTAGTTACATTCAATAAATCTTTGAAATAGTTATGAATTACATTCATTGGGTACATTTAACATAATAAAAAACAAATTATAACCTAATAATTGTTGATATTTTTGATCTTAATTTCGATGATAATGTTCTTTGCATTGAAACATATTATTCTGTAAATGTTGGAATATAAATAGTAATTAATTGTTAAATTTTATATTTTGTTGTTGAATTGGAATTCGAAGAAGTTTCCGTTCACTCTGCTTAAATTATTTCAACCAATAATATATATACCATTTATGATAGAAAGAGCACTGTTGCCAAAAGATCATTTCGATATATCTTCACTAGTTATTCAATGTTTTATTTAGACTATAATAAAATAAAATTTAACTGTAAATTAAATGCTCATCAAATTGGATCGAAAACGTAACATTATACTGTAGTTGTTTGTTGTAAACCTATTAAAATTAATGCGTATAAATCTGTACGTACTGAGCTGAACATTGTAACATACAGGGCCGGACCGTAAGTTTAGAGGGGCCCGGTCTAACACTACTTAGGTGGGCTAAGACATATTTGAACGTAGACTTGAAACCATACGACCTGTTTAATTTAATAAAGTTATGGATTCTTTCGCATTATCGTCTATTTTTTACCTTGACTTGACTTAGCTGGGGCCCCCTTGAATCCACGGGGCCCTGGGCAGAAGCCCAAAAGACTATATGGTAGATCCGGCCCTGATAACATAGGATTAATTACTAGTTTAGTGACTAGGAAATTTCAACTTAAAGGGGGAAAATGGTGAGTTGTCCACACGAAGTCGGTCCGGGTAGCTAGTTAATTATAAATATAGATGGGGGACAAAATAACTCATATAACTTATATAATTAAACGCCAGACGTCGAACTTCCATTAGCGAAAAGTGTACTTAAACTGGCCCCATGCCGCTTGCGTTGACCAATCAATTTATTACGACTTAATAAATGATTTCCTGACTTAGATTACTACAAGGTTCTATATTAAACTAATTTACTTAAGAATACATAGACACTTGTAATTATTTTACCTTAATTTGAAAATGTAATAACAATAATATAGGTAAGTATTGTATTAAGATTTTATAGTTGTAGGTATTTGGTTTTGTGCATGAAATATACTTAAAATTGAGAATACTAGAACTACGAATAAAAATATTTTATTATTCATAACTTATGAGTAAAGAAAGCCACTGCCGTTGAAATAAGCACTCAGAAATCACATTAAAATGAGTATAAATAAATAATAGTAGTTTAAAAACTAAAAAACACGCTTTGAGCACGCACTAAAAATTACAAATGGAGCGTTTTGTCTAAAAATAATAGTTTAAAAAACTCGGTTTTAGCACGCACTAAAAATTACAAAAGCAAACCCTGTCATTTAATACCCATATCATGGGGGTGCATTTCAAATAGCCAATCCGCCATCTTGGACGTCTACCATATTTGATTTAAGTCACGTGACTATTTTTTTCCTATTCCTGACAGCAAACCCTTTCATTAGATATCCATATCATGGGGGTGGATATCAAACAGCTTGTCCACCATCTTGGGGAAGCCGCCATATTGGATTTGTAATGACGTTTCTTAGCTAGTCATGTATTGTCATCAGAACTCAGAGCGTGTGCAATATTACATCCTAATCGAAGATTTTCTTACATACCGTTATAACCGTTGAAGTAAAGCTCATACAAGTAAAGCTAATATAAGCGTGTTAAAAAGAGCTCGTTAATATTATATATGAAAAAGACACAAATACCGTGGTCGTGGGAATGTATATATGTAGTGTAGTAAATGTCAATGTTGTGGTATGCAAATATTTTGCAATTTTTTGTGGTAAAGTGTAATCTAATTAGTGTTATGCAATCAATCCTTTCAATGGATCATTATTTTTCCGATAACAAGGTATAGATAGCCAGAGAGGCAAATAGGCCACCTGATGGTAAGTGGTCACCACCTAATAATAATAATAATAAATAAATAATAATAAACGCGCGCTGTAAGAAATATTAACCATTCCTTCCATCGCCAAAGCGTCACGTCTTGGGAGCAAAGAGTTTATGTCCCTTGTGTACACATTGTGTGTTACACTGGCTCACTCACCTTTCAAACCGGAATACAACAATACTAAGCATTGCTGCTTGGAATATATGATGAGTGGATAGTACCTACTCAATTGGGCTTTCATAAAACCAGTAGGGTTTTATAATATCACAAAAACGTATAGTTTTTGTTTTGTTTTTGTGTTTTGTGATAAGAATCATTGACTCATTTTATTTTCTGCGAACGAAGCCAATGGATCGTGCGACTAATATAATATTATATAACGTGAAATAGTATAACTAATAAAATTGTACATCACCACCGATGGTATTCTCTGGACGATCTCAACACGTCAACCCAAGTAATTTAGTTTTTTACCGACATAAATGGGGTTCCTAAACACATTTCCTCAGAGAAATCTGATAAAAGTTACGTGTGGCATTATAATACGGGTTCGTAACAAAATCTATCCGACATCTCTCCCTTAGAATATACTTTTAAATTTTTCCCGACTTTTATATAGTTTCGTAAGATTAAAACAGTAATTCATAAATATTATTTTATTAAATTTACAAGCATAACACCTATTTGTTGGTAGAGAAGCACTATTACTGGTAGAAAAAAAGCGGTTTTTGGTTAAAATGGATCGATTCCACAACAGCACAGGCCTCTTCCCCTCACAAGAAGAAGAATAAGTCGGTAGATTGTTCCACCAAGCGCTCCAAGGTGGATTGTATGATATACATGTGGTTGAATTTAATCTGAATGCAGCAAGTGTATACAGATGCAGTTTTCCTTCTAATATAAATTATAATATATAAATTATTTTCTTTTCGTTTAGTTTGAGATGACAGACAGATAAATTAAGCACGTGAACGCTCAGTGGTACCGTCGTTCGAACCCCTTGGTTAATCAAAAGTAAAGAATACTTGAATTTAGTTCTACTTTAGCTCTTATAACTTTTTTATTTAGCTATAATCTTTTATTATTAAAATATTATTTTCAAATTGAGTTTGTTTTTCAAATTGAGTTTGTTTTTCAAATTAAGTTTGTTCCAATTAAGATGTACTAAATATATTTACGTAGAAACGTGCTCATTAACTTTAATACAATACAATACAATTCTGTGTCTAACATTTCTAAAAATTTGCTAATTAGAAGTCACAGCCTTGGAACATTTAAAATAAAGTATTTTAGCTTATGATAATTACAATGGTGGACTTATGTATGTTTTTTATGTCATAAAGGTAGGCGGACTGGCATATTGGCTGCCCGATGGTGGTCATAAACTGCCCATAGACATTGGTACTGTAAGAAATATCAATCATTCCTCATATTACCAATGCGTCATCGACTTTGGGAACTAAGTTGTGTGCCTTAAAATTACATCTTTGTCTCTTTAAGAAAAATATTATATAGTTTTATTATAAACACTAATTATGAATGTATAATTTCAGTTTTGAATATCTTCTATTATCACTGAACTATATCGCATCTGTGACAAAATTTGTTTTTTTTTTTATATTTATAACGGAAAAATACCACCAGCGATATTAAAATAAATTAAAACCAGGATTGATTTAATCGTTCATTTGTGTTTCATTTTCCATTTTGTTGTACTATATGTAGTTTGAAATTAACGGTTCAACTATTTCAAGTAAGATGTACTAACTAAGAAAAGTTATTGATTTTTCATTTGTAATGTTCGGAGGGGTCAATTAAGTTCTTTTAAAAATCGATAATAACAAAGATATTAATTAGAATTCAGCGATCTCACTATCGGTGTTATTTCCTGGCCAACGAGTATCGTTTTACTGTGTTCGTGGATATATTCTTAACTCTTAAAGACTTAGTAGCTCTACTCTGTCTACGTCATCTTGCTGCGCATGTTTAAGCTCCAAGGATTCGGTACCCGAGTTATACGCGAGAGTTTAACACAACTTTTAAAATTTAGTACCATTTCATAAAATTGCTTTACTTTTATGACTACAGTTTTTATGATATTGTGGTAAAACAGAAAGTGAGATGGGTTTTATTACATGGAATGTTCAGTATCTTATTTCGAATGGGAGTTATAATTAATTCGTTTTATTTTATACTTTAAATAGCCATTTATTTGATTTTCAAATTACTTCTTTAATGTAATGCACAATAAGGATTTATGTATATATATTGCATTTAATTAATTATATTATTACTAATAATTATATCAATTGATTTATTTTGTTTATTTATTGGAAAGTAACCAGTAGGGTATAAATAGTAAGAGAAACCAAATTATAGCGAAACATTTAAACAAACTGCTTGTTTTAAATATAAACATATATGTATGTATATTCGTGTTAAGAACACGTAAACGTACTTTAATTTTTATGTAGAAATATAATTTAATTAAAAAAAGAATACTAACGAATTGATAAATAATAACTAGAAGTACTTACGACCTTATACATCTGTTGACTCACGAATGTGGAATACGTTAAATTATCGATAATATAAACAAATCTAATCTAATTTGTATTTTGTTTTGCTGTCTTTATTGTATCATCACAATCACCCACATTAAGTATTTTTGTAGACACGAGCATCACTCATGCGTGCCAATAATTTAGCGCGCGGAGGGGCGCGTCTTCGTAATTGAATAGATATCTACGTATCTATACTTATAAACGTTGTATAGCGAGGTTTAGTTAATCACTGTATCTCTCTTTCTGTCAGAATTGCGTTGAAATTCGAAAAAAGATCAAACAATATAGTTTAACCAATCATTTCCAAAACAACAATTACAGCTAAAACTGTTTCGTAATATCCAAAGTAAATAATAACATCCTTAAATACTATGGACGTCGGACAAAAATAAACTACAGGAAGTACTGGACGAGTCCTCAAATCAAATATTTTTGTAGTAATCAATTAAATCATAAAAATATTGTTTCAATAACATTGACATTGTGAAATACAGACAGCGCTGTGTCTAAGTTTTCAAATCTAAAACAAAAGCGACAACGGTACGTAAATATTTACGTTTTTTATAGTTTTAATTAAACCACAAATGTCCTGTTTCAATAACGAGGAAATTGTTAAATAAATCACAGAAAGCGCTGTACCATAATCGTCAATCAATAACAAATTTTTCATAAAAGCAGTTTTAGGTACGCGCGGGGTGTGGATGCGAATTACTGATCGATGCAGCACTTGTTGCGGCGTTCAACAGGCTCGGGGCATTTCGCTCGAGCCCCGGCGGATTTTGGTGACCTCGTTTGATAATATTAAGATAGTGGCGACATTGAAATGAAAAGAGAAACTTTTTTGACGATGATATATAATTTTATGATATTCATACTAACAAAATTACCTTAAGTAATTAAATGTTTACAATGGTTATCTTTATGTCGTATTTTATATATAAAATAAAATTATTGGTTACGTACATTTATACTAGTAGTACATATATATATATACATATTATTAAGATGATAAAACAATTGTTGATCTATTTTACGATTATGCCATCTAACTCGTATCATTCATGATGTGATTTTTATATACAAACTTAACTTAAATATCCGTGTACGATAGCTAAATAATACCACAAATAATTTGTTTAAATATTAATCATTATCTATAAACAAACTTTACAATACAATTCGTATTTAGCCAAGAGGCTCTGTAAAGTTACCCTTGGGTACGCTTGTGTAAGTAAGTTAATTCCTCACCACCATGCTGGTAATTGGAGCTCTTGAATTAACCAAATTATTTTAGTCGGCTATTAAGTTACCCACGGTCTGAGATGGGATGTCGATATCCGTACGGGAACTACTCGCCTTTAATATGATTTAATATTTAATGATGATAATTTGATAATATTCTACAATTTTAAACCGTATAGAATTACAAATTTTATAACCCAATTGTTTTCAAAACCTAACATAACAATGAATGTAAAAAAGTGTCAAAAATTAAACAACTTTCAAAACTTAACTTGTAGTTAAATGTTTGTTAATTAAAACGCAAAAACGTGAGTCACAAATTGAATACAAACAGCATTCTGAATAAATCCTGAAACAATGGGACTGTAACAATATAATGGAGTACGTTGGGACCGTAATCAAAGACTAGAGTAAACAACAGCTTCAGAGGAAAGTGAGATACAAAAGGGGTTTATGTATTTTTATATTTTAACTTGAATTTACTTTAAACATTTCCTCAGTATAGAATGTATGTCAACATTAGACATTTAACATAAGTCAAATTATTTCATGAGATTTTTTTTTTAATTTAAAAGTGTCTTAAATTTTTTACATTTAAAGTTTGTATTTATTTTGTTTCAATAAATATGTTATGAGAAATATTATTAACTTTTTAAGAGCACAATTCAAAATTTATAATCTAATATTATTTTTGTTATGCGATTTCTCCTGCGTATTCATTTGTTTTAAGCCCATTACATACAAAAAATAATTACATATTCAAGTGATTGTAAAATAATTAAATACTCGAGTACCGTTCGTTGTTACCGCCTTGTTATCGGTTTCTAGCTTTAACTTATATAGTTTTAGAATTAAAATAAATGTTATTCAAAGCAGACTAGTAGTTTCTGGGAAGTATAAAAACTTTGGCGTTTTTATATGATAGTACAAATTAAATTCTATGATTATATTAAATGTATAATCAGTTGATTTGTTTTTATCGATGTTTAGATATATAATTCGTAAATTAAATATAAAATACAATCCTGTAAAAATAACTATTAAAAGCTGCTTTTGAAGAACATCATTTTGTTTAAAACAATGGTATTCAATGAATTATAAATTTACAGTGACGCAGATTTTCATGGTAAATGTAGAACAAGGATTACAAAAAGAGTTTGTTACATTACAAACGATTAATAATTTAATAATTAAAATAAATGTTAAGTATTATACTGAAGCAATAATATCTGTAGGATATGTTAAACCGAAATACATATAATCTGCTATGTAACTAAAAATTAATACGTAAACACTTCCCTGTGAATCCAAGCTGAAACGGAGTGTAATTTTTTAGGTCAAGGAGAACTCCAAACTCATGTATATGTTTCTACATTAGGCACTCTGGCTGTCCAAAGAATAATTACTACTACATAAATACATCTATACTATTAAATGAGAAAACGTTGAAGTTGATGTCTAATTGATAAAAATACTGAACATACATCTGAGGATGGAGCGCGTTTTGTAAGTTATAACATTATATTAGCAGTTAAACTTCGCAGCTTTATCTGCTTTAAATTTAAAATATTGACGTGAACAGCGTGAATTTTATGTTTTTATATGATATTTTATGATTATACCATATCACTTAACACTGTTTGTTTAGTGTACTACCTGAATGGTGCTGGGGCAAGCTTACAAGGCAGCATGAAGCGTTATTGGATTTTTATGTTAAAGAATTCTGAGTAGCTGGGGCAAGGTATCCGTTTCTATAATAAAATTCTGCAGGTATTTTTAACTTTGCTGATTCATAAATTGAAATCATTTGTTAAAAAATACATTGCCAAAGAAGGCGTATTATTAAATACAAGATTATGTAGATGATAAAAAGCGTGGAGGTAATACTTATTGACTTCCAGGCAGGATGTATTACATACATATAAGTATAATTATATTCAATTAACGTGACTTTGTATTTTTGAATGTTAAAAAAGAGTAACCACTGAGTTTTTTGCCGGTTCTTCTCGGTAAAATCTGCATTCCGAACCGGTGGTAGCTTCACCTATACTCATATAGTTTGTTAAATGAAGATTCAAAAGTGCTTATAAAAGCCTACTCGAATAAATTTTATTTTGATTTGGTTTGCATTTTAATTTTTAATACTTCCTTGTCTAGGAAAGCACCTAAATTCGATGGTTCTCAATCTGGTTTCTTTTAGATCCCATATCGCATTGCATTGTGATAGTAAAGAAACAGAGAGTGCACTTTTGTTGAGCCACATAAACAAAGGGAGACCCTGCTTGAAAACGCCTGCTATGGCTGAAATCGGTTACTAGGCTATCAATAGGAACATTACTAAATACTACCTGTGGTATACTTGATTATATTTATAACAAGATAGATTCGATTTGATTTATATTTAATAATATGAATACCAAAAGAGGTTAAATTGAAATACAAAAATGGGGTTTTTGTAAATATTGTCAACATAATTAAATATGGTCACTAAATTTACAAGTGAAGGTCAAAAGTGTGTTAGTCATTAAATCAAGAGAATCTAAGCAAGTAGCAATAAAAGCGATTGCATCTTTGTATTCTGAGGATTTAATGTTAACGTTTTTTTATGATATAGGTGGGCGGACAAGCAAATGGGCCACCCGGTGGTAAGTAACCTTACCCATGGACCTTAGCGCCGTAAGGAATATTAACCATTCTTTATATTGCCAACGAGCCACCGATCCTGGAAGCTAAGATATAACGTCCCTTGTTCCTACAGTTATACTGGCTTACTCACTCTTCAAACCGGAACACACTATGCCAAGTATTGCTGCTTGGTGGTACATTATATGATAAATGGGTGTTACATACCTAGACGGGCTTCCACAAAACCCAACCACCAAGTGAATATCCACATTATATGATCTAGATTTTAAATTAAAACTAAAATTGCATACAACATTCCTCTCTTATATCCACACTTACGATAACCTTAGATAGATGCTAAAAACAATTTCATATATATGTCAGAGACTGACCGTTAATTGACCATAAGTTATACTGCCATATTGTTTTGACTTTATATAAATAATTCTTAAGTTTTCAATCAAATGCGGTGTGTTTTTAAGCGTGTGAATTGTTTTCGTTAATAATGTTATGATAGCATAAAATGTTTATGTAATGTTAATTAATTGTCACCGATTTGTATAAACATTACATAATTAATTACTAATATAAGGATTATTTTGTTTGCAACTTTATTTAAAGAAGAAATTAGATTATAATAAAATATATATAAAAAGAAAAAACGAATAAATATTATCTGAGGGCGTCGAAGTAAAAGTCTTATAAGAAAAGGTATTTTTAACTAATAACAATATTTAGTACAAGAGTTGCATTAATATCAGAATCAAAATGTGCTGAGCGTTTTCCAAATTGGTTTGGTGTTAAATAAACAAATATTTAAAAACTTGATATAATATCTTGGTAAGCAATAGCTACGTATTGCTACGAATCCGCTACGACAAGAAAAAGCTTCGTAATCATAGTGTGCATATGTATTACCGCGCCATCTATTGACCCGTATGGGACTTTTTTGAATTTAACCGACATGGTACTTACGAGCTTTGATGTATTTAGTTAACGACATGAAACATAGATGGCGTTTTAAATGTGTTATTCTATGAGAGGAGAAAACGTAGACAAGTTTTATATTTTCAACACATGCAATAATAATTTACTGTTTACAAAACAACAAGTTTAAAAACCAAAATATTTAGAATAGCTATTACAACAAAATTATGTAGGTATTGCATGAACGTATATTAGTAATATCCTTTTCACTGAATTTTGACCACGGCTGTCAATCTGAAAGATATCAGTCATTTACACGCTGTAACACTACCAACATCTCAACTTGAAAAATTCCATGTCACTGGCCCTATTTGGGATTCGTACGCACGACCCGGGAGCTGTAGTTTTATAAGCTAGCTACTGAACTACCAAGGCAATAAACTCTGTATATATATATATAACTAAGGGACCTACGCATCTGTTAGATTTAAATAATTATTTGTTGTATTTAGCACTATTGAAGAAGGTTATATAATATGAAGCTACGATACTAGAGCTTGAAATATCCTATAGATAGTCACGTGAAACTTAACTAAGGGTGTGGGCTTAGACCCATGCTTAATTATACCTCATCTCATGACATCGTGTTACCCATATCATCAGAAAAGGTGGCCGTAGCCCAGCAGTGAGTCATCTTTATTTTAATATTACTTATGATAACGCGAAATACAAAAGGATGCGTAGTCGTCCACCAATATAGTAAAATATATGAAGTAGCTCACATGAAAATGTTTAATTTTTTAACTTGGATAAAATAGGCGAGACTCGGATAGTCATAATTTAATACAATGATAATAAAAAGGTACAACAGACCGATATTACAGTGCCAATCTTTAATTAAAATAATCGCTTAGAATCTAAATGTTATTACAACACATTTAAGACAAAGAAAACATTCAATGCAATTTAATACCAGAATATTATCATAATCTTTAAAGTCAAGGATATAGATCTAAGGACCAGCTGCCACCCTGGGGTGTTGAATGTATATCATATATAATAAAAGTACAATAGTGTTTATTTTTATGCGCATTCAGAAATTACGAAGGCAAACTTAATACGCTTGAGAATTCTTTCGCAGCTTTTCGTTATTCATACAGTTTGTACGGAGTAAGTTAAGAATATATCTATATTTCCGAGGATTATATTGATATTCAATATGAGCGGATATCGAAAATTCTAATAAAAATAAAATTTATTTAATACACCACGGACTTTTACGTTTTCATAACATCCTCAGCCTGAATGATTTCGGGTTGGGTAGCCTATATCAAGGGAGTCCAGCCAAATACTAATCATTTTAGCCCCTCACTCTTATTATTCTATGGGACGGCAGAATTCGATACGACCGGAAAGAGTTCGGACGCAGGACGGTTTTGCGTGCTCTCCGAGGCACGGGAGTGCATACACATCCATCTTCCAGACTCCGGACTAGTAATGAGATTTTTTCGATAGAAAAAACCAATAACATTTTATCGGCCCGACCCGGGACTTAAACCCAGGACCTCGGGATATTCGGCTCTTGATTTTATGGATTTCCATAGCTAAGTCAGAGTCGTGAAGTATAAGTAAATAGATTGAAAGTTAACTGAGGACGATTTGTTCATCTGGGCAAGAGTTTTTGATTTTTGTTATAATTCATATTTTACGCCTCATATTGGGGATGTAAAGGAAAACATTGTTAAAGAATTTATACGTCAAAGTTAAAATAAGGTCAAACTATAAATGTCAAAGACCTAAGTCAAATCAAGCTTCTACTCCGTTTAATGAGATTTGGAGATTATTTTACCCCGATAATCCAGGCTTATCCAAATTTGTTGCTTTATTTCATGCAACATGTACCGATTTACCCACGTTGTTATCTTCTACCACGAACAAAAAACTTATTATATTTTATCACAAACATATAAATTATATCTTTATACGAATATACAGTAAGGAAATTATAGAACATATGAAACGAATTGTCCATAAAACGTTCCATATATTTTAAATATGGTTAGTCACGTTCACAAGCTTCGCATGCATCCAATACGTGTTACGAACAGACTTACAAGTGCGTAATGAAATTGATTCCCGCCTTGTTTATTTTAAACGAGTGCAAAAACACTAGTGAACTCAATCGTGAATATATTGACTTTAGTACACTAGCGTCAGGAACAAATAAGCTTGTTAGCTCTGTATAGCTATAGTTTTGTACTGAGAAGTTGCAATACAGTAGGGAATTGTTGTGTGCCCCGATTTATAAGTGGATACTATAAATGTTTTTTTATACGCATATTTTTTTGTACGAAGTGAATATTTGCAACTGCGTTTCCAAATTCAAATCACACGCTACCTACAAATATTATTCATAAACGGTATTTCAAACATTTCATAATAACTCCGAATTATGTAGTAAATATCAAAAGTAATTATTAGACATACTATATAAAACACATTAAGTTGCTCGCAACCATTGAAAATCCAACTAATTAGGGTCCCATACTAGATAAGACCAAACAGTCATAATTATTTATATCTTTTATATTTTAAAAATCTGATACAAATTAAGCTGGAAATCTTTTTATTTACCAAATAATTTTGTTGCAGCCCATCACATAGTATCTTTAAATAGTTTAAAAATATCGACCGCCTTTCCACCAATATAAACAAAGGTTTATATTTAGTCTCATTTTGTAGGCCTAGTTCTAATATCGTAAAACCCCAAAGAGTATAACATTATATACTTACATAGTACAAGTTACTAGACCTTTGGGATATTTCTGTAAATACTTAGCTCGTGAGCTAATGAGATTACGCTTGATGTATATAGAAGCTTAGTAGATCTTAATTATATATTAAATGTAAAATTAAAAAAAACTTTTTACAGATATTATTTTGGCTTGCATAATCTCAACTTTAACTTTATCGTAAAACTTGAAGTTTTATGATTGCAAGTCACTACTGCGTATTTTATGCTATAAGTATTAATGTATGGAAAAATATATGAACCTGCTTAATATATTTATGGACGATATTATTATATATATATTTATTGAATTATTTAACAAAAAAAAAGATTGACATTTCATTTATTTATATATATCTATCGAGTACTTGGACACTCAGTTTATGATTAAAATACAAAAAGTCTTTACTAGAATCATAAGAGATATTTAAATATGATATATATGACCATGAACTCATAAGTAAAGTACAAGTAGTAAATCGTACATATTAGAAAAATATATATTATAGAGATATAATTATAATAAGAGTATTAGTTGATTACATATATACTATTACACAGATTTTGCGATCTTGATAGTAGTAGTTTTTGTTGTAGTAGTTAATAAGGAGGTTATTTAAAGAAGAAATAATCACTCAAATGAGACGTGTAGTTCTTGAGATTAGCTTGTTCAACCATATCGACTCTTCGATCATTGAAGCACCACGTACTATTTATAAACTATATATTTACTTGCTGCAACTTCGCAACAATATGCATCACATTAACTGCTGTGAAATTACGGCTATAGTTATTTAAATTTAGGTTCTCTTGTTATAAATGGGTTTAATCTGACAAATTATTATTAATCTATAAACGGACTTTGAAATCTGGGGTTGATTGGTCTTGAATAATTTGCAAATCTAAGTTCAAATATTGGGATGGCCACTTTTAAGTCGGCAAACGCGGTTAGTACCAATACTCTAAGTCATATCAAATTAAATCGATTAATTCGTGGAAAAACAATTAGTTACTGAGTGTCTGTTGTGAGTGTGTTTTGAGTATATCCTGGAACTTGAAATTATTAATAGAAAATAAAATTTTCCACCAAGCTGCTCCAATTCAAATTGGAGCAGCTCAGTGGAATACATATTTACGGGATGATACTTATATTTATGTTCGAATAATTAGCCAATATCGAACATATGAATTATCATTTTAGTCCTTCTTTTGTTTGTTAAGGAACTCCAGTTCAGTGAAACAATTATGATTATTTTATTTTTATTGTACAGATTATAATTTGATTGTTGGGTGGTCTCAAGTTAATAAAAAGAAAAAAAAACCAGGATGGGAAACAAGGAGACTCGTAAATTTTATCTAAACGGCGTTGTCCTGCTAGGACACTTACGAGGACTCTAAAAGTCTTTATAAACTAAATATGTATAAAATAATTAAAATGGTTTACATTGTTGTTTTATGTGTATTGAGTAATGTAGTGTAGTCTGCGCACAAAATATTATTAAATAATTTACTATATTTAATTATTTTTTCTTTATTATTTAAATCATAAACAATTAATTCTTAGGTTCATATATTTTATGCTATTACGAAAATGTACATCCAATGTGTTTTACTAAGGGTATAATAAAATCCTACTAATATTTTATGTTGAATATACACATGTTAAGTATACAATTGGATTTGCATGTTTGTCTCCTAACCACGTTCGAACGGCTGGACGGATTTTAATGGAGACAAGGAAGTCGATTTACTGTGAACTTTAATTAACAGCTGGACTAACAGTTTTACGCGATAGTAAAAATAGAGTTCAATAATTTATTCCGGATATTTTTAAACATCGAATAAAAATACAAAGTGTGAAAATACCATTTACATTTTATCTACTGCCATAATTGGTTATTAGCAATATAAAAAATAATATTATATATCAACATCTGTAAAATCAATATATTGTAGCACATCTCGTTCGTTATTTTCCTCTTCTATTCATCATATACATATATGTTTTTAAATGATAATATTATTAAGCTAAGATTAGAAATACAGGCTTTTATTTGTATAATAAAGCGATTTTAGAAATAAATGTAAAGTTACCTACGCATTTAAGTGTAATTTATGTATTTGTATCGCATTCATGAGTTTAAGGGATCGCTGAATCTTTTATTGTATATATTAACCGGGCTTAAAATGTATTTCGTGTGGGATGATGAGTGATTATCACGGCGAAATCATTACCAATGTATTGTTATATCAGTAGTATTACTAATTGTAGTTTTTTTTTTTTTTGTGTAACAACATTAACAAAAACATTATTATTAATTTATTATTGTTAATGTTGTAATAGAAAAAGTATTATTAATAGCCAATAACAAGTACGTCTAGAAGCGTACAATTTTACACCGAAGTTTTTTATATATCGAAGCTAAGAAATAAGCAAGGATTTTTAAAATATCACCCACAAGATTTTCAAATTAATTTTTTTATGGAAGTAAGTCATTTTGAAGTTATAAATATGGAAATTATTGTTTAGGCTACTGCGCAAATAAAAATCGGTTCTAGTTGCCTTTTTGAACATTCATCCTCAATGGGGCTGAAAGTTTGTTTGGGATTACCTCATTTTCGTAGCTGGGAATATGGAAATTGGTTTTAAGGATTCTGATCATAAGAAAAAATAATTGAATCAGCGTTTGAGAAATATTCTATGAGAGTGATTTTTAGCGTTCATCAAAATTCTACATTAAAAATAGGGGATGAGTTTGTATTGAAGTTCTTAATTTTTTAATAGAGACGTGGAAACACCGTTATACTTTTTTATATTTATTTATTTAAAAATTTAAAAAAGATGGCCAGAACAGGTTATTCAAAAACTATAAGTATATTTGATAATAGTCGGGTGCTCTCTGAGAAGGGAAATCCTGTAGGACACAAAAGGCCAGTGATTTATAATTTTAATAATATTTTAAAGCACACAAAGACTACTTTCGTAAATCACAACAACGAAAATTTATTGAAACCACGTCAAAAAAAAAAAAGTACTTACATTTTGTCCAAGATCCAATGGCGCTAGAAGTGGTAGCTCTTGTCTCTTGGGTCTTTTGAACAAAAACAAGAAGGCTGCGATGATTAAAACAGTTCCAGCCCCTCCCATAGCCCCCAAAGCAACACTCCACGCATTTCCATTTGAAGACCAATCATCCACCCTCGATAACGCTTGCGGAGGTGAAACCTCTCTATGAGGAATAAAATTCTCTTTAGTAAAGGTCTTTGTTGGCGCCTCTACGTTCCAATTATTTCGATATTCCTCCATAATATCGTACTCGCGACCGTCCCAAGGTGCCCCACCGAGTTGACTCCGTTCTGCCCACAGCTTATCTGCAGATAACGAAATTAGTTACATAGTACAATGTATCATCGATCGAATCGTAGACGATGATATATATATACGATGTTGTTTTAGAGAGTTTTTTTAGTTACACCTGCGTGTACCACGTTGTAACGGTAATGTGTATTTAGAAAAATTCTTAAAAAAAATTCCAACAGACAACCTGATTATGCAGATTGTAGAACGAAACACGACTGTAAAACCACTGACGCGAAAAACCCATTAAAGTTGATGGCACTCACTGTTTATTTAATGGGACTAATTACTGTTCACACGACAGTTTAAGAGCACTGAACAAACTTTCGCTATAAACGTTATTATCTGATTTGAGCTTACTATTGCGTTTTCGCTGCCATATGGTAAAGGATAACAGTGTATAAGGTAAGCTAAAGGTGTATTTGTATTAATATTACTTACTCATAATATGTTGTGGTTTACTCTGTATTTTTGTAGGTTCAGATGATTGTTTTTGACTGTTGTTTAGGTCACGAGTAGGGCGGGCGGAGCGCACGACTGTGCGGCGCGGCGCTCGTCTTGTCATTAGACTTGTTTACGCCAAGTCGTGATCTGTGTTGCGATGTTGATTTTATGGCGACGTAATCGTGTAATACCATTCATTTAGTTAGCCTGGAAGATTCTTATCGCTAAAAGCAAAGATACTATAAAATCAAATATTCATTTGAAATATATAATATTAAAATTATTCGAGTATAATTATTATTATTAAATTAGTCTCCTTTGATATGTACATATATATGTACTACGTGCTTATAATATATATACATGTTTTGAATACATGTTTATATTAATTATTATTATCATTGGATAATTAAAGATAAGATTTGATCTTTTTTGGATGTAAGTCGTGCGATTAGTATCTTTTAACCGAATTAAGAAAAAAAACGTAAAAACATTTTCAAAAACAAAGTATATATAAATATAAATATTCGCTCGGTACGTATATATATCTGAGGCAATATCGAACGACAACTTTTTCGGAACACAAATATTTGGTTCAGTAAACAATTTGTAGGCACGAGCGCTCAAGCGATCTAGATCTACTTATGCTTTTATTTTATACGTATTATTCATACGCATAAATCTATGTTGAATAATATTCTATCAGTTATTCCTAAACAAAAATAATATATCGTCAATAAAGATTCATTTTCAGCTCTAAGTTAACTAACGTTAAAAAGGTAAGGATATTGCCACGTCTTATAGGTCAGAGTATCGGCAAGAAATCTTCAAATATATAGAATTATAAAATATATATCCTGTATGGATATCCACAAATACTAACTCCACACTTTTGACATATACCTATTATTAATAAGCAATGCTAAAATAATTTTAAATCGGGAAAGATGTATTGACTTTGCGGAATCGGTAACATGTTGTTATAAGATTTTCTTTAGGTATCCTTTTTAAGAAATAATTAATTATAGCTAATTCTATCAAAATTACCAAGGTATGGGTAATTTTGATAGTATTTAATGTTTGTTGGAAACGTAACGTGTCGCACGTGTATGTAGTCCCACTTTGTAAAATACACGCGCTTCGATGATCCCCTTATACTATTACGGTTTCAAGATTTGTAATTCTGGAACTCTCGTGTATAATAAAAACATATTGACTGCAATATGTTTGTAGCGTTCCACCACATTAAAACTCCGTAAGATATAATACTATGATAACTAAAGTATTACTACAAAATACTGACTAACTTTACTAACCGCGGATCAAGCTGACTCTTTCTTTACAATTTATATCAAGGAGGTAAATGATTTATAGAAAAGGAAACTACGCACAGAACAAGAGAAAGAGATAAAGAAGGAAGAATATGCAACTAAAAAGGAGGACAAACAGGAAAAGGTAGAAGACGATGGGTTAATTATTGGATTGCGTGGTGCAGAAATGAACCAACCCACAGAAGCACTAAAGTTGTTACTATTTAAAAGTATTTTTGTGACAGTAAACTTGTTTATATATGTTAATAAATACAATGTAATGTAAATTATTTTAAATTAATATGTTTACTTTTCTGCTTTGCTCTTCTCGATTTCAACACAATTCGGTCTAATTATGACTGAGTAAGTAAAAAAATATACACGTTATTATTATAAACTATACCTATACAATTTATTAATTATAACGGTAATTAAAAATAAGTTATAATTTATCTATCAAATCACTGTTTTGATGTAAAATTGTAGTGTAGACATGATTATATTCCTACATAAACAATTTAGGTTAATCAAAAAAGGTTTTTAAATACTTTGTACACCTACAACCTCGATTAAACAGTTTAGAGTAAGATTTTTTATATTATGTTTAATGATTATAACAAGCATATGTATTTAACAAACATTCGAGTTATATATAGAAGATTTTCATAATAATGGTCTCCGTGTTTTCGACGGTCTATTTCTTTTTTAATAGGCGCTACTGACCCTAAACACAAAGGTCATCTGTTCAACTTCATACTAAGTGAAAGACCAATTTTTTCAGTACGATATCTACTATATCTTTAGAAATATAAAGAAAAAGCAGGTATTATATACATAATATTTTTACAATTCTTTGGATTTAGTAATTCTAATAAATATACGCTAGTAAGATTTCTTTATACCTACAAATGCGTTGATAAAAAAAGGGTTGAGCGCTAATCTCAGAACCGCAATTTACCGTAGTTTTCCGCAATTAATTATAAAAAAGTTAAATTAAACAATGGACCAAGATAAACCACGAGTCCAATAATTTATAATGTGCATTGACACTGCTCATAATTTAGCACTGAGATATTTACATAAAAACCAACGTAGCAAACTAAAACAATATCTACGCTCACTCTTTACTTTAGGTTTCTTTGCAATCACAACTCAATTGAATCAGATTAATTCAGATTAAAGCCAGTCACTACGTAGTATTACTTTACTATATACAAGATTTAGAGAACCAGTTATAAAGAATAAAATCTATCTATTTAGCTTTTATGCCGAATTAGCCGTTTTAACGAGATTTTTTAAAGGGATTGTGAGCCAAATGTTTTTCAATTATTTAAGCAAAAAACAATGCGCAAAAGTTTAGCCTCTTATTAATAGAATCTATTGAAAAAATCCATAGTAAACATTACCAATATTAGACGAACTATTTTTTAAATATGGATCTTTCAAAAATATTACAATTCAGTGTGATTTTGAACGCTGTTTTACCCATAAAAATGACTTGTAAGATTTTTTGTATTGCCTTCTTAGAAAGTATTGATAAAAATATGTATTACTTACTATATAATTTTTGAGAAAAAAAAGAAATGAAAACTAATCTAAATGGACAATATTTAGCTTCAAAAATCATATTATTTTTATAAAATACATTGTTAACTGAATAAATACTTATGCAATTATAAATTTGAAGTCTATTTTACGAAAAACATTTTTTCAGCTCTAAAACTATTACCTATATTTTTCTGATGACAATACATTTTAACCGACTTTAGAAAAGGAGGTTCTCAATTCAATTATATTAATTTGTTAGTTCAGAACCAGGTACAACGTATTTATTAGTTATTTTAACCGGCCTTAAATTTAAAAAAAGTTATTTTATTTAATTTCACGAACTAATCAATTAGTTGTCATTTATAATTAGACTACCAGTGCCCTTAAAGGTTAGGGTAATAATTTTTTTTGTAGAATTGGCTTATCTTACAAAAGTTGGCCTACAAGTTTTGACGGCAAAATTTGATATTAAAATTAAGAAATCGTAAGGATCTTAAAATTTACGGTTACTATGAGTGACAATCGAATTTAACATTTTACTCGAAGTATTTTTTTATGTTAACTGTGTTAATTATTATTCATATCATTTTATTATCGATAAAATTGAAAATAAAAAACTTACCTAGATAATATAGACGGAATAAATAGTGTAATAGTATCATGAGATATATCGATTGTCTTCGGAGATATCGGTTTTTGTTTGCCCAGAAGGATAGAATATGGGATTGAGTGTGTGTATATGTCAAAAATTCATATTAAAATATTTTTTCGAATATATTTTATTTTTCTTTTACTTAATTATAAGGGTTGATTTTCAATGGACCAGAAAAAAATATAAATCATATTTTAACGTACATGATTATTACAACGAAATTCTAATCAATCTAAACTAATGTGCTTAGTAAGTTGTGTCTTTTAATACTCACTATTCAAGTCGAAATAGAAACATATATTATATAGCTTTTACTTTAAATAAATTATGTATAAAACATAACATACAATCATAAATACACTGATTCAATTTTAACTTTGAAATAAGAGTAGGCTTAAAAAGGAGTTGAAATGACTCAGCGATAGGATAGAACTCATGAAAATTAATTGACAAGACACGGGCAAGTCAAAGACAGTAAATCTTCAGGAGCTTAATTTGTGTTTACATTTCACCTTGCTCTCGGCGATGAAGGCAAACATCGTGAGAAAATTTGCATGCGTCGGACGAAATTGTGACATGTGCATCCAGTGTATCCTAACTCATTGGAGCAGCGTTTCTAATTGCGTCTCATGATGTTACGTAATACAGGGGTAAAAAAAAATATTTTTATAAACTAGTTACGCGTAGGTACTGGCGATTTTGGGAGCTATGTTATTATGTCTCTCACTAGCCCTTTAAATCAGACCTCAACAATATTAACTATTACTGTTTGGCGGTAGTTCATATGATGAGTGTGCGGTACCTTTTTTTTATTTTTCTAGAAAAAATGCTTTAAGCGTTTATGTCACGTGGAAATGTGGGGGTATGTGGGACTCCCCGGTGCCGGTGCCGGTATACCTTACCGGATTACACACAAAAAAACTAGCGGTAACCTCTCTCCGTCACTTCGGCGGGCGCCACGGGATCGCTTTCGTATGCTACCGTGACGCATTGACGTAGTGTGTACCTAGACGAGCTTGCACAATGCCCACCAAGTAAAATAGCTAAATTTTGATTCTAAGGGTTTCCATTCGTTTTTAACTTTGTGGAAGCGAACCATTTATAATCAATCCTGTATATTTTGACTTCGTAGTATAATTATATCGATTTACTCACAGAGACACGACCCTCCAATTGAAATTAATTAATTTTTAACGAAATATAATCTAATTTGTATTATTTTGTTGTCTCACGCGCACTAAATCTTGTAAGCTAAAGCATAACTGACTGATATTAATGTACGCTGATAATAATTTGCAGTAGAGCACTATCGCGAGTGAACATAGATACCTAGACCACTAGACCACCAGTTATGTATATAATTATGGTCTAGAAGTAAAAAATACTTTAAAAAATTAAATTACAAAGATCGAAGGCACGTTAAATTGACCACAATTCATTTAGTCGAATGTGAGCGACCGAGATGAGCTGACAGTAGTTGAAAACAGCAATTTATTTGTATTTTTAATAAATTCGGGCATTTTTTGTTTTCTTAAAATTTCATAATTTAATTATTTATGGTTAGTACCTAACTAATTTATGGTAGTGCCACATCCGCGCGATCGTCTCGACTGAACTAATTTATCTTCCCGCGTTTTACCCTTTTCCGTTACCGTGACATAACTTAAATTTTGAACAGCTTGTCTTTCAGTATACATATACTAAGTACTATGTCAATGCAGTTTACTAACAAACCAAAAAATAACTTCGAATTTATCTTAACATAATTAAACCACTAAGTTATACATATTGAAGTAAACTATTTACTCGGTTAAGCTTACAAATCTAAATAAACCATGTAGCAGCACATCTGTTTGTCGCTAGCCACTAGATAGCCACTCCAAGCGTATACAACATCTGCACGCCATCATTACGTCGTAAATAACTCCACAGGCTACTCCAAGCGCATACCACATTTATGCACAAAAAAAAACTGCGTATTTGAAACATTAGAGACTCTGGAAGGGGTCGTTTTTGCTACCGAAACTTTTGTATATATACCCGAAACATTTATCTAAATAAACATTCATTTTCATTCATTCATCCATTGCATTCCACAATACTCCTCTCTACAAATCAGTCGTTTTATTGTACTGCCACACTTCCTCCTTTAAAACCATAACGAACATAAACATAACATAACATAATCAGCCTGTAAATTTCCCACTGCTGGGCTAAGGCCTCCTCTCCCGTTGAGGAGAAGGTATGGAGCATATTCCACCACGCTGCTCCAATGCGGGTTGGTGGAATACACATGTGGCAGAATTTCGTTGAAATTAGACACATGCAGGTTTCCTCACGATGTTTTCCTTCACCGCCGAGCACGAGATGAATTATAAACACAAATTAAGCACATGAAAATTCAGTGGTGCCTGCCTGGGTTTGAACCCGAAATCATCGGTTAAGATGCACGCGTTCTAACCACTGGGCCATCTCGGCATAACGAACACTTTTAACAAACTACAAGTTACGCCAATATCGACCTTACTGTCTGAGCCCAAAAATAAAAATTAATGGCGGTTTGGTTCAGATTAGCGCGCTTTTGTTTTTTTTATTAGTTTTAGCGAGTTGTATGCATAAAGGTATTAGGTACATTACAAGGTAAGGATCCAAAATAGGTATATATAATTGGTGGTCGCAATGGTAAATTAAATTTATATACTTACTTAGATTTTAGTACAATACTGAATTGTCTTACCAAATCGATCGAAGAGCTTTTAATCAACACGAAAAATGGTCGAACTACAGAAAAATAATCAGATTCATATAATATTATAATTGAAAATTATACAATGTTTAATTGCATGCATACATACCGACATACTTCAAATGTTTGTAAAGCGCCATCTGTAGGTAACTAGTTTTATTAAAACAATGAGGTAGGTACTAGTTACTTCTGCCTTTTTAAGTTTGATAAAAAAAAATAGATGTCTCTACATTTAGCTTTTTAACATTTTTTATTACTTTATCTAATTGAATGTGTATTATAATATGATATTGTATTCATTATATTTATAGCCTATACAAGAGTAAAGACAAACAAGCGATAGGTTTCTTAAAAAAAAAAACAAAATAAATAAAAAAATCCCTAGAAACTAGTTCTGAGCGTTTTTCTTATAAATCTTTCTGGTTGGATCATTATCCTCATCAGCCCGTTTCAGTACCACTGCTGGACAAAGACCTTATATAAAAAATGTCTTTTCTAAGGACTTTATTACAAAATTCTTTTGTATATAATTTTCTTCCCATGAACTTTTTTAAGCTTAACCTAAAAATTTACTTAAAAACTTTCTTTAAATAAAAATTATTAACATGAAGGGGTTAATTATACACAAATAATAATTAAAAACAGTCACTCTTCAAATCCGGACCGTGTGGAATTTTGGCAAGTATTCTAGACGCATTTCCCAGTTGGATCGCAATTCTGATCCTAAAAAAAAACATTTTGAAACTTATATAAAAAAAACAACTTATATCTTGTAAAACTTTTATTAACAACTTAATATACTACAAACTAACTTATATTCTAAAACAATTTATTTTACAATATTCACATAAAACAATTATTGTATTAGAATTAGAAATATAAAGATTTTGGACACTAATTTTGATGCAATATTATGCCAAGTTATACAAACCCAAAACTAAGTTTATTTAGTAAGTATGATTTAACACTCATTTATGTAAAATAAATTAAAACAGTATGACTTACAAGTGCTTTGCACTAATTATAAATAATAGTATTTTAAAAGAAGATTTTATAAAATGTATAATCATATATTATATTATATACAAAATCCTAATATATACACGTTGGAACCAAACATTGTATGTGAATTTAAAATAAAACTTCTCAATGTAATGAGTTCTAGAAACTTCAATAAATCTAAAAAGTATTTCAGAAAAGTAAGAGGTAGTCTAATAATATATTAGGAATTAAACTCTGAACGCATTAAACTTGCTATATATACTATTGTCTCCTTAATTTTATTTCATGACTTCTCAACATGCTTATTGAATGGATATTGCTTCTTGTATCTTTGTACTCCAAGGGTTACAAATGCTGAAACAATGAAAAAAAAAAACAATGACGATGCTTTAGCCTAAAATAATCTAAAATTCGCGTTTAAAAATTGAATATAGCCTAAATATATAACATCATTGAAGAGTGACAAATTACCTGATAGGTTATACAGGTCAAATTCTATTAGTTCTAAGTTTACACAATAATGTTCTTTATTGCAAGGATATCATATAATTATTTCGAACTTCGATAAATTAAAAGTAATAATTACCAAAAGAGATTGTTGATATAACCATCTTCCCAGGAAGGGTCTTATTCTTCCAAGCAGTGTTAGCAAGATAAGCACCAATTCCAACGAGACCTATTGAGCTGACTATCCTGCACGCATCACAGTCTTGGGGACGGTTTTCTGCGGCAGTCGTCATGTTTAACTATAATTTTATTTGAATTATTTCCATGAAACAGGTAATTAAATAGTACCCGGCTATTTTTGCCTTCGTTTGACAAGGGTGCACTGTGCTCAGTGCTGTCATTTGCTATTGTCAGTTGTCAAGTATGAATAAATGTCATTTTTGTCAGATGACAGTCAATCGTAGTGAATATATACTCTGTGGTTGGCAAAGTAAAGACGTAATTTTTATTAGACAAAAAGCACACTTTCAAAACTAATATATATATATATATATATATATACCGTTCGAAATAAAGTTAAGTGATTGTAAAGTAATATTAAAATTGTTTATTATCACTATTAAGTTATTGATATTTTTAAACTACTAATTACGTTATACTAATTATTATAACAGAGTTTTTCACTTCGGTTGCTCGAGCCAGCGTGTACTGCGAGGCCCAGGGCTTATTGTAGATGCAACACAGAGACAAGGATTTTTAGGCAAAGGGGCATGTAGGCTAATTAGGTAAAAAATATTAATGTATGAAAATTATTACCCAAATAATAAACACTTAATTTACTGTTATTAGTGCAAAATAGTATTAATATTTTCAATACCTACGTGAATAATATCTATTTTTTATATACAATTTCATCATGGGTCTTTATTTTCATTGGAACGTAGACAGCAGATATGTACTAAGCTATATAATATAGGTAGCTTCCATAATATACATTTATAATATTATTGAGTTTGGAAGGAAAAATAATGATGAATTTACATACACGCTATAATGTGTAAGCGCAGTTTTGATTATTATTTTCGGAACTATACCTATCTTTAACTTGGCCGGCTTATTTTTTTATTTAAAAGTAAAAGCTCTTGTAAATAGAGCCCTAGACAAATAACTACCTAGACTATACCCTACACGTTATTGTCTTCTGGTTATGTCTTGACCTAGTTAACTAAGTCATTCAGCGTGGAGTTCTCGTGAGTCTAAGCAATAAACAGAACGTGTTATTTAATGTTGTTAAAAAGCTTACAGGTGTACTTATAATATATCTCTGGAGGATACCCGAATAGGTTAGGTAACAAAGGAGAGCTATTAATATGAACAGTAGATTTTTTCTTAATATTTTTTTTCTTGTATTTTCAAAAATTAAAAAATATTTTGTAGTTCGACGTTATCAACGTTATTAATAAAGTTTTTTTAATTTTGGATAACATTCTGAAAACTGACAGCCGTATTTCGAGCTGTAATTTTGTTCACAGCTTCGTTTTGGTTTTGAATAACTTCCCCAAAGATTTTTTAGTTGATTTGAATGACATACACACGAAAATAAAATAGTTTAAATAATTATTTAAATTAATATACTTAAAAATATTCTACATTTTGTATGACACGTTGTCAAACAATAATTACAGGGACAGACTAACAGACAGTTATTAATTAAATATTTACATACGAAACATCTCCAGCCTTAATTGTCATCTACTAACAAACCTCTGTTGTGCTTAGTATATGTTCTAGCCCTCTCTTACATATTATCTTATTCCATGTTATTTTACTAATATGTATTAAGGTTTTTACCTTAATACATATAAAACATTTAGTTCAGCTTCATGACAAGACGAATAAAAATTTAATAATATTACATTATAATTATGTCAGACGGATGACATACCCAGGGGTACCTATGTCCCCCGTCCACAAAGGCCTCGAGGATTTTCACCGTTATCTTGTAATTTGTTTAATAAGTATAATCTCAGAGTAATAAAGGCGCCAAGAAGAGTCGCTGCCTGGTAATAAAAACTTGTTGGCACACATAAATAAATTTAAAAAAATAAAATTAAAGGTACATAATAAATTACAGGAATGGACATGTCTGTGGAGATACAAATATATCCAAAAAAATAAGCCAACAAGAAAAAAAAAATTAAAGTTTTTATTGAACCTCCAAGATATATGTGAATATTTTACATGAACAATGTAAGTAGTTCTTATGGCCCGCGGCTACTTTCACTATTTCTTTTTACTTAAATTTCCTTTTGCAGTTGATACACTTAGACATTGGAGTAATAGAGACTTAATTTAAAGCAAAATACCTCATCTTATTACGTCCACTGGTGAAGGGAGAGATATTTTTACCACAGTAATAAGTGAACATTAGGAACATAAACGTCGAACATACAACCTCTTCCGTTTTTGGTCGGTTAAATAGGAATAACCCTTTGTAGATATGTTTCATGGATTAGTCACTAAACCACAAACATTCATATAATATCACGACATAGCAAACGCTTACGCATAACTTAACCGTTGCCGGGGATTTACCGAAAGTACGCTCTCATATTAACAGTATTTTTTTTCTGTTGAACAAATATAGCTTTATCACTACATCAATGTGTAATTATTTTTATTTTATCATGTAGATGACCTAATTTGCTTAAATACATACACGTAAGACGTATGAATACATACACAATTATCATGTGTGAACTATGAATATATTACATTTACAGTTTTAGTCTTAAAACCGGTTGCGATTAGGCAAAGTATTCCATATATTTATTGTATTATATATATATGTAACTGTATGTGTATATTAATATACAATTTAACTAATTTCCGAAACGAATGGATCTACTTCGATGATTTATTTTTGTTTGTATTTTAGTAGGTTAATGGTGGTTTGGATTGGACCAGGTAGGTACCGTAGTCTACGATCGGGAAAAAAAATATATAGTAATTATTTTTGTTGTTTAATACGCGTAATATGATCTGCTGAGAGTTGTAATTATTTTTAAATCTTATAAAAGATATAAATATTTACATGCGCGATTTAAATTTTATAACCGTTTTTTGTTATTATATTTTTTAAATTTCATTAAATTCTTCTCAAATGTTGTTATTTTCTTATGTATTATTTAATCGATAACTACATAAATATTATATAATTACATAAGAATACATATACCTATTTACATAAGAAATATTGACATCTCAGTTCCCAAGGTGGGTGCCGCATTGGTGACCACTTACCATCAGAAGGCCCACCTGCCCGTTTGCCAATCTATAATATTGGCTTTGTTGTAGGTACCACACCTACCCATTCGGGCACCTACACATCAACATTGTCCATAACATCTTAATCCCCTAAGTTGGTGGAACATTGCTGATAAGATAAATGATATATAGAAAAATTACAATTTGGTTATGACGTTACAGACAAAAAAAAATGTTTTGACCTTTGCAATGACTTCAAGAGACATCATTGGCAATCGCAAAAGGCTTTGATACATTTTCATTATGTGTATATGGTTCAGCTCTGGTACCTTTCTATTGTAAATTAAAGTTACATAAGTAAGTTATTTCGTGTTAAGCAAGTAGGATCAACTTGTAAGAACAAGGTTGTCAGCAGTCAAGTAGCGGTTTTATACTTTAAAAGGCTATGAATATTCTATGGGCCGAGCTCCATTCATACAGTTGACAGGTTGGTTATTGTAAAGGGCCGTGCATGTCGTATTTCATCAAGTTTATCACTGAAGAAAAGAGTTCAGTCTTTAAATACAACCTTCTTTAACGCGACGTTTAAATTCTTTTTTTATATATTTATAAATAGACAATACGCAGCAGCTGCACACCTTTTTCTTCGTTCTTCGTTGGTATCTTTTAATACTTTTATAATGAAATGAAAAATCCTTTTGTGCGTCTGTTTTATTAACGCGATGTTTAAAATAAATTATTCTTTTATATGCAAAAGTCCTTTAACTTTTAGTTGTATTGAATTCGATGCCTTAGCGATATTTTTTTCAATTAAATTTAATAATAACGTAGGCTGTTTTAATCCTGATATTGATTAGGTAACAGTGAGAATCTGCGTTATCTTGTTTGTTTTCCACGCGTGAAATCTTAACGAAAGTCTTGAATGAATTATGATAAAAATCATTTGTGAGCATTTGAGTGGGTGCATGGGTGATTTACATTGGATCTATAGGTGATACTGCTATTAATATACATATATTTAAGTTATTAATATTAACAAAGTAAATATATATTATTTTATTTCATATCAGTATAGAGTAAAAGTATTTTCATGTATAGGGTCTCTTAGACCGTTAGATAAATTAAACTTTAACCCAGATGATATGATATGATATGAGATGATATACTTCATATATGTGTCATGAATTATTATGACTATATTAGTGACGATTTTTACAAAAACATAAACGATTTATATATATTTTAATAAAATCAATACATATTATCTATTATTTTAGGATTTTTAATACTTATGAGATTATTTTAATTTTATACTTAAATTGATGTTAATTAAGCATTTGTAAAGCTTTACAACAACAATGGTGTACACCAAATAATTTAGTATTATAAATATTTATAAAGTTCATAGACTCGAGTGTAGTAAAAATAAATATAATTTTAGTTTTATGAATAGGTACGGTACTTATTGTAAATATTTTATTTGAATCATTGTTTATAGCAAACTATGCGTACACGAAATAACTTAAATAAAGTTAAGTATAGTAACACAATTACTTAAAGGTAAACTCCTAATAAATTTAATAGTTTATTAGGAGTTTACCGTTTATTAAGTTTAGTTTTATGATAATTCTTAAAACCAAATAAAGCAGCAGTTACAGATTCACATCACTTTTACAATAACAAAAATACATCACTATACAAACTGAATTATCTTTCATTACGTTAGCCATTTACGCATAAATTCATAAAAAAATAATTCAGGTTTACTTAATGGAAAGGTTTTGTGCAAACTGTCTGGGTAGGTACTGTCCAACATCCTCCTGCCCTTATCCCAATTTTACTTGGGGTCGGCGCAGCATGTCTTCTTCCATACTTCTCTATCGGACGTCATCTCACAAGTAACATTCTTTTTAACCATATCGTCTTTCACACAATCCATCCATCGTTTCTTTGGTAGGTACCATCCACTCACCATATATTCTACAGCAAAGTAGTAAGTACTACTTGGTATTTGGTATTTTTGTAATCCGGATTAAAGTGAGTGAATGTAAATACAGGGAGTCCCCTGTACATCACAGTTCCCGAGTTATAATGGTTGATTATACAATAAATAATTAAAATTTCATACTGCGTATAGTCTAGGGGCACTTGTGACTTATTATCACGTGGCCTATGTTCCTGTCCACCTACCGATGCCGTTAAAATTAAATACTGCAAATATATAAGATTTTACAAAATCTAGTGTATGAAAAAACCGTTTTGCTCAGAGGTGGAGTGGCGTGTATTGGGTTATTATTAAGATTGTTACAAGAGTGTAAGCGTGCTTGCACTGTATGCAGGGACAGGGAGAAAGTCTAGTGAAAGTAAAGTCTATAGTAGATCACATACAATTAAAAATAGGCATAGAGACGTTAACTAATAGTGAGTACGGGCTATACAAGGCTGTCAGTGTTCGCTAGATATAAAATATACATTTTGTTTCCTATTAAACTGGTCCACACTACCGATTACTCAAGAGCTAGAGCGTTTAGCTCATATACTGAGTTTAAATATTCGTCAAGTTTATAATTTTACAGTTTGACTTATTTATAGATCATAAGCATAATTTTTTTTGTTTAGTATTGAATTTTGTTTACACAATTGGACAACGACGATTTTTATTCTTTATTAGTTTGGTTAATCTTTTGTTTAATAAGTATTTGTTCTATAGGTGAATACAGTTAGTGATACAAATGTTAAATGTAGGTAAATTGTCTTCGGGAAAATCTTAATGTCTTTGATTAGATGAGTTAGCGAATAATTAATACGTTTTAAACAAGACCAGACTTTATAATGACAATAATACGAATATATATTTAATGCTTTTTGCCAAATAGTTGAATCATTAATAAATATATTACAATAAGGAATAATATAGAATTATTATTTGTTATACTTCAGAAACCTACAATGGGTCTTGATGGATTACGCTTCGATTATTTGTTAAGTCTTGCTCTAGATTTTGTTATTTATGTACTTAATTATCAGTTAATACATATATGTTTTGATGGATAGAAAAGTAAATACTTATGACGTAATTTGAACCAACCTTTAAACTATTTAGTATTTCAAGCAACACATCTTATTCGTCACAATTACCTTGTTTATGTTTTAATATATAACATAAAAACATAGCCCGTTATTACAGCAATCTTTGAACTTATGAACGTAATTTTGAATTCTTAAAGTTGAGTAGAAAGTACCTACTCATAACTTTGTTTTCAGAACAATATAAACATCAATTTTATTTTAATAATTTCATTCAATCATAAATAGAAGGTTTTTTTTTGGTAATGCCGATCGGAATATCCTTCTAAATCAATATAAATAAATACCAGAAGCTCGTTACGGAGTAGGTTTTTGTATATAATATTATGATTTTATAATTTGCCTTTCTCAGTTTCATCCGCTTTATACAAATATAGATTAATGACGTGTCAAGTGAATTTCGTGTTCCTGTGTTGAGTATTTCAAGTGACGTGAACGACGTGAACGACCCATAACAAATACCTACCTTGTTTTCGGAATAATAAATATTTCTGTAAGAAACAAGATTCTGTTACGTCAAGTACGCTAATCATTCTATGAACTATTCGGTTTATTCAGTTACCAGTCCGCGGACGGCAGTGTACGAGTGACTGTCGTACGCACAAGTACTATGTGGTAGCTGATTACAATGTTTATTTACAAACGTACGAACTACGAAGAGTCGTGTGAAGTGGTCAAATGAATTTATCAGCTGTGTGTGAATAAATCGAATGTTTAAAAAATAAATTATTGCCGTAATATGCTCTTGATTTTTTATTGGAAACGAGTATAAATAATATGTACGTGAAGTATACAGTATACAACTTCTTGTGATTGTAGTACATTTTTAAGTGATGTGAAAAGTTTTATATGGATTGGTAGACTTGATGAACTCGAAGCTGACGTTTTATTATTAAGGTAAGTTGTTCTATATATTATTTATAGGTTTTGTTACTGATTACTTGTCTGTCTCTGTTTTAAGTTTCATATCTAAAAAATAAAGTAATTTTGGGTTTATTATTTATTTATAATTACAATCATTATTAGTGAAATATCTGACTCGTATGTTGGGGATAAAATGTGTAACAAAGTCAGTTAATGTTCTAACATAAACTAATATTTGAAGATTATAAAAGAGATAAAAAGAGAAACCACAAAATATATACTTACAAGTATATTCGTTAAGTGTTATTGTGGGTCACTTGTGTAAGATTAAATTTGACCCTGGTGGATAAAGAAATATAATACATCCAATATTATAAATTACTATTTTAATACGTCAAAATAAAATATATATAAAATAAAAATTGCTCTATGTATTAAGGCAGTACTTAAGTTTTGTTGGTCTGTTATTTTGATTATACTAAATATATTCGCATTTCGTTTTTATTAAATTTATTATTAAACGCGTAGTTTTATTGTTGATTACTTTAAGTATTCAACAATCTTAATTACAGCTTAACATATTTCTTTGTATAATTTCTGCAGCTAATTATAGAAAAAAATGTCGTTTATCGAATGTTAGGTATTATCTGTACTTGTATATGATGTCATAAAATAACTTAAAGATACATTTCTAAATAATTCAGATATTTTTAGAAATAAAAATAACATCACGAAAGGAAATCCATCTCTTAACATCCGATATAAAAGATGAAAAATCTCTATTTCGAATAAATTACGACGTTTCGGATTTTATAAAGGCGTAGTTATTTATTGTTTGTCGTACTCAAAAATAAAAGTAATTTTCGTTTGACGTTTACGATATCTAGTAAATTACTTATGTCATATTATATATTAGTAAAAAATATTGTTTGTAGGATAGTATTAAATAAAAAAAATTTAACTGCTGAGTTTCTTACCGGTTCTTCTAGTGTAATAATTTACATTTCGAATATTGGTAGCTTTACATTCAATTTTAAACCCAAAATTGTCTACTTTATATTTTTTACGCACGTTCATTTAGATCACTTCAAATATTTTTAAACCCATAAAAATACTATTATTTATAAAAAATAATATTATGATTTTCCACGTTATTCTTAGATTAGTTATGAACTAAAAAATTCGAACTTCTACATTTATTTCATCAAAGTATTTAAATATATTATTTAAAATAATAACCAGTTAAGTATAATATTATTGTATAGTAGGTTATATCAATTGTTTTATAATCTTAAATATATAAAGAAATTGAGGGTCTATAATGAGAATAACAGTTTCTTACATTAATTGTATCCGTCAAGTAATTGATTGAATCATTATTAATGATTCTTATGAATGAGTTATCTAACACAAGAAACATCTTACGCTGCGGGAATTAAGTAACGCGTCTACTCGGTATAATTTTCTCGTGCGCCAACATTGGCGCTGCAAGAAATATTAACTATTCCTTACATTGCCAAAGCGTCACCAATCTTGGGAATAAAAAAATTTTGTCCCTTGTGCCTGTATATACACTTGCTAACTGACCAATCAAACCGGAAGATAACAATATAAACATTTTGTTATTTTGTTCAGCATTAGAATATATAATTATGAATGGTATCATCACGAGGGACATAACAACTTAGCTCCCAAGGTTGGTGGCTGGTGTAAAATAAGGAATCGTTATTATTTCTTATAAGATCAGGTAGCCCATTTGCCCGCCTACCTATTACATAAAAAATAAATGTTAATAAGTTTAAATTACAAAATGTGAATGGGTCAAGTTCAAGTCATAATTAAAGTCATGTTAAATATTGTTAATGTTTTTATGATAGTTGTCAAAGAGCAAATAGCGCATGGTTAGTTGACCTCTAATCAAATCATTAATTTCAAGTTAACTCTTATATGGGCTTCGGAATCGTTATTTCTGTTAGTACTGTTTTAAACGTAAATTTACCATAGTACCAGTTCTCAGCACTGCTTAATCCAGTATTGGTTACCAATGAAATAAATGACTAATGTATAAATGGTAACGAGAACTATTTATTTTAAAATTGAATTGTAGTCAAAATCAAAAGATCTTTAATTCAATAAGGCTTTCAAGTACACTCACTTGCACTTAAGCACTTTTGAATTATCTATTTACAAAACTATATTAAGTGTAGTGCTACCATCGGTTTTAAATGTAGATCGACCGAGAAGTACCGGCGAGAAACTCATTAGTTACTCATTTTCAAAATTTAAATAACTTTAAATTTATATATAACATTTATTTAACAAATTATATATATATATGTAGAATATTATATCCTGCCCGAAAGTCAAAAAGTATTATCTCCACATTTTTTATCATCTATGTAATCTTGTGTTGAATAATACGCTTTATTTATTAAAAATATTTTTTTTATAAATGATTTGTATTTATGAAAATTTAGTGTTGGTTTATCATAATATTAATTTTATTGCTATATAACCGTTTTAAAAATTGTCAATCGTTATTATAATCGTAGGAATAACAAATGTAGAAAACATAAAACATTTAAAGATTTTAGTAACAAAAAAAAGAAGGAAAATCTCTCTCAATAAAGGAATTTTCTTATTTTCTCTGAAGTTGCTGAACGTACGTGGGAAATAAAAGCGTGTGAACGACGTAGCACCCAATATTGAATGCTGTTTGCGTAAAAGGTATTCTCGAAGAAAGGTTTACATGGAACGACACGAATTGGTTACATACACGTCTATTCGCTGTATTCATTGGAAAAAGTAACACCCTGTATATCCTATTTATGTATTTTAATGTACAACCTTTCTCTGGAATACATAACTATTATTATTTCTGGTATACTTTCTAATATATACTTGGTGGTACAACTTTGTGCAAACTTTTCTAGATATCACTCGTTTTTATATATTCTAATATTGAACAAAAGAAAATATACTTGATAGTATCGTCTCCCGGTTTAATTAATCAGTGAGTAAGTTTCACTACAGGTACAAGGGACATAACATCTTAGTTCCCAAGGTTGGTTACGTATTGGCGATGTTATGAATAGTTAATATTTCTTTCAGGGCCAATGTTGGCGCATCTATGGGCACTGGTTGTCATCAGCTGGTCCAATTACCAATCCGCCTAACTAAAAATGTATCACATAACAATTAATAGTTTATAATATCATACTTCGTATAAGATATAAGTATATTCATTGGAGCTTAACTTTATCGGGTTTATCGTTTTGTGTTCTCTCAAGATTTCAATAAAGATTACCTTTGTGATTACAACAGTGGCCATTGTTAATCTGACAATGGTCTATTTATAATTTTATTACGACGATCAAATTTTGAAAAATAATACGTAATGTACTTAAATATTGTTTTGTAAACTTTTAGTAGTAGTTAAGTACTGAGTATTATAGCTAAGAGATAATTAAAATATTTTCTTTGCATTACATTACTAAAAAAAAATATTGTATTCTTTAAAGTATATTTACATTCTTAAAGATTTTTTGTATCATGACATTTAAATTTAGAAGTCGTGAAATGAGAGTAAACGTAAATAAAATCATTGTTTACATGTATTCACATCGTTATAGGATACGTAATTCAAATGAGCTTATTATCTTTATCCTAATTAGGTATATACTATTTATGTGTAAAATAACTTTCTTGTAAATGCAATGCATTTTAAGTAAAGCGGTTATCCTTGACACGCTACTAAGACTGGCCACTTTACATGAACTGTGAACGCGTACATATAATATGTACGCGTGATCTTTATGAGTACATCTGTTATATGTACATATTATATTCAAAACGTAGTTAAAATACTATTTTAGGGAGCGGGTTTTGGGTGCGTTTCTGTAGATCACGTTTATCATAATAAATTTTCGTCTGAGTCACATATAGTATTTTATTTGTAACTACTTATCATAAAGTATTAAAAATTACACGTAAACAGTCTCAACTATTTTTGTAAATTATTATTAAAGACTGCTAGTTGACGTGTCATTAATTCGGTGAATAAGAAATAATATTTGTAATGGCCGATAATTGTCCTAGAGTATTAGCACATGTTGTAGGTATATGTATATATTTTTCCAAAATGTATTGTCAAACAATAGATCAACGCTAAATCGCAATTCACCGCTGGACATGGGCCTCTCCCAAGGTGCACTAAAGCTCACGGTTCTCCTTCTTCCGCATTCCGTAGGGTCAACCTTCTTTGGATCAATTTAATAGATCATTGTGAATGTTTAATCTGAAAAAACACTGTTTAAGATATGTTTGTACTCCACAGTAGGCTGTACCATAAGATGTAGATTCATAATGCTTTCCTTCACTAACGAGCATGAGATTAATTATTATTAATATACAGTATTCTCGTATGTTAACCTCCGGGGCTGGACCAATCTGACTTTTTTGTTTATCTATAAACGTGTCTTTATTATCAGTAATTACTGATGAGTGAATGAATATTACAAAAAGATAATTCTTCACTTCATTCGCTTGCGGTCATTCATTAATCTGCAGGCGCAGGACATATGTTATTTTATTTCATCTATTTCCCATGTCAGTTAACTATTTCCTTGCACGTGTGGTGTGGTGGTGTTAACTTGGTGGTAGGGCTTTGTGCAAGTCCATCTGACCAGGTATCACCCACTCATCAGATATTCTACCGTCATACGGCAGTACTCAATATTGTTGTGTTCTAGTTTGAAGGGTGAGTTAGCCAGTGTAAGTACAAGCACACGGGACATAACATCTTAGTTCCAAAAGTTGGTGGCGTATTGGTGATGCAAGGAATGGTTAATATTTCTTACAGCGCCATTGTCTACGGGCGGTGGTGACCACTTACCATCAGATGGCCCATTGGCGCATCCGCCTACCTATATCATAAAAAAATAAACTTTTCTTTTCTCTCCTATAATTCAACAATATTTTCATCCATCATTCTTGTGCCTTCAATCTACATAATATTATAGATTTTTATTAATTTTTTGCACTACTATTATTATAATTTTTCTGCTTTTCTATTCCTAATTCAAACAAGCATATTTCTGTAAACGCTTGAATCCCTGTTAAATGTCATTACTTTCGTTTTTCAAACGATTACTGGCAGAACTATTACGACGTGTATCATTTCATTACAATACAATACCAGCTTTGTGAGCCAGTTGAAGAGTTCGACGTGTCTCGAATAAAAGAACACGTCGACACATGTTCTATAATTCGATCTTCACCTTGATCCAACATAGAATTGAATGTGTTTGTTAACGTTTTATTAATTAATAATTTTATATACGTAAAAATAATATTATAGATAACAATTTAGTAAGAGAAAATAAAATACTCGTACCAAGTTAATTGTAAGTATTAAGTTAAGTAAATTACCACGAACATAAATGGGAAACATCTTGATTACCTTAGATTCGCTGATAGTACAATCAAGAATCAAGATCAGCTAAGCAATTAGAAGATTATAAAAGAGCTATACGAAATAAGCAACGTTATAAAAATATAATTAAACACATCAGAAACTAAAGTAATGACGAACGCTATCCAAACTCCTATATTAGCTGACAATAAACAGAGTTAAGAATATGTAAATAGCTTAACAATATTCAGCGAAAAATATTTCATTCAGATATTCCAAAAACAAATACGAAATTGATCGAAGAATAAAGAAGACAGAGTAAACAGTCCCTTGAAACTGAAAAAATATGGATGATTGTCTGCACCCCTGCTTGACATACGGATTACAAACTTGTATATAAAACAAATATGCAAGGGGCATAGTACAGTGGATCCAGCGTACGATGGAAGGAGCATCTTGAATGTTAGAATGAAGGATAAGCAAAAATTAGAATGAATACACAAAAACCCAAAGTGATATATACTCTTAAGCATATGAAAAGATTAAGGTGGAAATATGCTGGTCAAGACAAGACAAGACAAAATTGGTCATTAACCAGAACAGGCCTTAACAGATTAATCTTAAATGAATATATACTTATGTTTTTACTTTTCTATGTATGTTAAGGAAATAAAAAGGCTTTATTATTATTATTTAAATGGGCGGTGATGAACACTTACCATCAAGTGACCCATTTGGTCGTCCGCCTACCTATACAATAAAATAAGGCTACCTGCCCGCCCCCACTTCAGGTCCAATTATTAAAACAAAGGTTTTATTTCAATCAAGAGATTACGTGAACATCGTTTTGAATAGCTTAGCTTAAAATACGATCCCGACATAAAACGTTTAAAACGAATATATTATTTATTTCGATACGGAAATACTCCGAGATAACTAAGCTAAACTACAGTAGTATATAGTTTTTTCCTTGTTTTCTAAACATACTAATAGTAACTTTTATGTGGAAACTTTGAAGACCTGCAAATCTCTTATAGAAAATGTCTGTGTATTCGACAGTTCTGGCAACGCAAAAGCGCCGAAAAAAATCTCGTCGTCAGATGAAGATTCTGACATACCTATCTCGAAAAATATCTAAGATATTAACATACTGTATTTCTTAAGGCAAACTTGAAAATATAATGTAAAATAATACGGATGTTCTATAACAATTGAATTAGTAATTATTGCGCGAAAACCAGAAAAAGCTAACGAACAAAACTACCTCGTTATAATTTTAGTATGACAGAGGAAACTCTTCGTTTATAGCATTAAACTTCTATGTACTGGATGGTTACGTACAGAAACAAGGTTAAATGGGTTAACCTCATCAGTTTAGCTCCAGTGAACAATAAATGTTTACAGTCACACTTCGATCATGGAATTAGCGTGAAAATTATATCAATTCACTTACACTTTATAACTTCTGATGGATATAGTCCTATATGTATATTCTCACTAATATTGTAAACGTGAAACATAATTTGTTTATTTTTTTGTTTGTTAGGCTTTTAAGTCTTATCTAATCATGCGGCCGATCCCGCGGGCGGAAAATAATTCGCTGATAATCGAGATTTATATGTTAAAAATTCTTGCTTCATTATAAAAAATAATATATATATCTTACGTATTTCATTTTATTGTTTATGTCATATTTATCGCACTATACAAGCGTATTTTCCTTGTTCTCTGGAATAATACGCAGATCGCATACCATTACCGGATTAGTATAGGATGAGTTTATAGCAACAAACTATTTCGAAATCATCATATTCATGCTTGACGACTTGACAACTTTTTTTCAAAATAAAATGAAAACCATTTAAGATATTTCAAAAACTTTATAATCGGGTTGAAGTACATTCAATAGATTTATGTATGGAACTCGACTTCGCTCATATGGCCACCTCGGGCACGTTTGCAGCGGTCGATTCGTTGGATTCAATTTTCCATGACTCGGCCACACATTTCGGCCGACACGGCTGCTATTTTGCGTTCAATGTTGGCTTTGAGCTCTTCCAACGTCGGCGGCTTATTAGCATAGACCAACGACTTGATGTAGCCCCAAAGAAAAAAATCTAGAGGCGTTAAATCGCACGAACGAGGCGGCCGATCGACTAGTCCATTTTTTGAGATAACACGCTCACCAAACTTATTCTTCAATAAATTGATTGTAGCGTGTGCTGTGTGGCTTGTGGCGCCGTCCTGTTGAAACCACTGTCCAAGTCCATATAGCCATTGAGCCAGAAATTAGCTTCGTCACTGAAGATGATTTTGCGATGAAATTTATCGTCTTGGCGCATCCTTTCCAGATCCCAATCGGAGAACGTACGTCGCTTCGAATGGTCCATCGGCTTCAATTCTTGAGTGAGCCTGATCTTGTATGGGTGTAAAGCAAGATCCTTACGCAAAATTCGCCATAAAGTAGTCTTGGCGATGACCAACTCTTGAGAACGCCGTGGAATGGACTGATTTGGTTCATTTGCTACGGACGCTTCAACGACAGCGATATTTTCGACACTTCGACCAACCCGTTGTCTCTCTGTCACGGCAACATCACACACCGAACATGTAGACTGAAACTTTTTCACTAAACTTGTTAATAAGCTACTAGGACGAGAATTACGACCGAAATTTGGAGTTAACGCTCTTAAAGTAGCGGCCACCGATTCCGAAATTCTGCAGTAAATTTTTATGATTTGCAGACGTTTTTCGTTTGTGTACTTCACCATGATGAAAATGTTATGTCTATTGTATAAACTGACAGTGACAGTTTGATGTTAAGTGAAAAGGTTAGTTCACAATCTAAATTAAAAATTGTCAAGTCCCTATTGGAAAACCCCTTATAACAATATACGTTTTTTTTTAAACTAATTTTCTTTACATAAAAATGGTTCACAGGAACAAAAATTATAAATATTTTTTATTACGACTACCGGATAACCTTTAATATGGAAAGCAAGTAAACTGGATTACGGCGGAAGTTCCTAAGTGTTTTGATGAATATGCAAAACAAGAAGTTTTATTAATTTTAGAATTTTATCTGTGACAAACTTAGAATCTAATTATTGAATATATGTTTCTATAATCGAACTAAACTTAGTATACTTATTAGGCTAGCTAGCTTATGAGTCTACATATACCGATTTGGATTTAAATACCGCGACGGGCCGATAGGAAGTCTACATAAAGAACTTCTTAGTAGAAGCTCGGAGTTTGAAGGTTCATTTCGAATCTGTAGAATTAGAAAGTGAAACCATTCAATGATATATTTTTATATTAGATTATACACGAATATAATACCACAACTGAGAACTTTTTCCTTTTAATTATTTTGGTAAAAAAAAATTTTTTATCTTAAAATTGATTCCATTAAGTTGGTAAGAGTCGTATCTAATAATGTCCTTGTGAATAAGACAAGTGGCTTAATTCAAGTTTACTCCGAGATGTCTAAAGTAATCAGGCTTGCTCTGATGAAGAAACCTAATTGCGAATTCAAGTCCAATTACTTTTATAGCTACTTTTAAGGAATGGGGACCTTATGCGGGTATATACTAACGCAATGTTGAATATATGAAATACAGAGATTTGTGGAAAGGTCGAATTATATTTTAATTTAAGAATTTTTATTCGATCCATTTGCGTGTATTACCTATTTGTATATGTAAATCAATCAATTTTCATTATAACAGAACTATTGGATTAAAGTAAAGTAACAACTTGTTTGTTTTTTTTTCCTTCCAGTTGGCTTCTTTTCCTATTGAAAAGTATTTGTAGCTCATACCACCAGTGTGTTATAAATACAGATATGTTGATCCACGTGTAGCAGATTTTCATTAAATCCATGTAGGTTGCATTCACTGCTTACCACGATATGTTTGATAAACACGTTGAAATTGAGTATTGTTTGTCAATTTTTATCCGCAATCTTCGGTTAAAATGTATATGTGGTGAATTCGGGGCAATTTGATTTGGTACATATTATTGCATGAGTCAACATTATGAAAAAAAGTTACAAATTACTAATTTATATACCAATTGACGTTTGATTCGGCGAGTTGTGAAGGTCAAATCAGTTAATACCAGCCTAATCACTTTAACCGACGGTAAACTGCAGCTCTATTATCGGACAATCATTTCGTTGGTTTACCAACAATGATAATGAATTATATAGAATATTCTCAAATCATAAATATTTAATATAGTAATATCTTTCTGACTGATTGCGTCGTGCTGAATTAGCTTGTGACACTTTTCTCCGAAATTACAGGGAACAGGCTGTGTGGGGCTACTCGTGGTTTATTTATCTTTTACGGACAATCGACCACGGTCAAGGATGTCAACCTCTTTCATAGTTAGATTTATGTATAGGTTATTTAATAACAGTAAGTGACGATTTATTTTGCTTAAATAATACCATCAAGCTTAGCAACATTGCCGCTGAACAAATGTTTCATTAAAATCTGTAATGGACATAAGCTACATGCATGACGCTGCCAAGAAATAAAACATTCAGGTTCATTAAAAATATTGTAAACCAAAACAATAGAAAAGATGTCAAACAACAACAAGTATCTGAATATTTGATGACTTTGATACTGATTTTGTGTTTAATGTATAGTCTATTCCAGGCGAGGAAGGAATAAAGATAAACAAACCTTGGTTACATACGTATGCCAAGCAATATTCTAATAGCTATCTATATTGTGCACTACTAACGGATCTTGATTAATATATCTTTATTTATAATACAACACTATTACACTAAAATACTTATATTCACTTTAATTTTACTTCCAAAGTTCCGATAACAGTTTCGTCAATGTTCAATCCGCATTATTTTTGAAATTCCTTAATGAATATCATAGATTATTCAAGCTCTCGACCAAAGATACAAAGTCAGTTCGATGGTGATTTTGTTTGTTTGGCTTTTGTCTTATTCCTATCGTCTCGTTGGCGTTGGTTATAAGATTATTACTCTTATATATTAATAAAATTTATTAAACGAGGTATGGAAAAACGTCTGATACCGTCAGTTAAAAAGGAGGAAGTATTCAATGAAAATATCAATACGAAAAGAATACTGAAATCATCTATATTCTATAGATTATTTTAGTATCTTTTTCATCCTTAAAGATTTCCTAAAAAAGAATTCATCATTCAATATATTTTATTAATCTTATTAATTTTACGATATTGTATGTACTTATACACACATTGGAAATCTATAACATTGTACGTAAGATGGTAGCTAGTGTTTAGTTGGATTAAATTACTTTATTGTTAAAGTCATACTCATTGAAATTTCTACGTCTATCTCCAATTACAATGTTCTTTAGTACGAAGCTTGAATAAGGGTTCAATGTACATAAAATATATAACTTTATACCATAACGTAGAACCGAATGTATAAGTTCATTTTTATATCATTATCTAGTTGTATAATATATAAGTCATTCGGACTAAATTTTGATGTTCTTGCTTTGTGTTTTTAAATCATATCTAGCTTGCCGGTGAAATACATCTTTGAAAGACTTGCATGTTTTGGTTGGAGATGTAATATTATTTGTATAGTGCCACTCTGATTTGTAGTTGTCTTGATATGTCTCAAAACTTCTTCTTAGATGACTATTTATTAATACAAGTCTGTTTTATTTTATTAAAATTGTAAAATACTCTTATAATGTCCTTACGACTGATTTAGGTTATGACTGCCATTCTCAAAGGCACGTATTATACTGTACAAGTGTGTGCGCAACCATTAGTACATTTTCTATTCCGGTACTCTCAGAATCCGACAGAACCGAAAAGGTAGCAAGCGCAGGACCGTCTACGTAAGCTCTGCTAACTTCCGGACTGTACAACTTTTGTACTATCGTGAAATGGGGTAGAATCAAGGATCTAGGGATTTGCAGCCTAGCCTAGCTAGGTTACTAAACGAACAAGACAAATACGTTCGTAACAGATTAATGTCATGACGTATATATTATTCAATCTTATCTGAATGCCCTTCTTTTGTTTCGCCGGAGTATTATTTCCGTATAATAATTATAATATAAATTTAAATGAGTTTCGTTTAAAGTCTACTGTGGTATTATACGTACTTTGCTTTGTCTTTAACAAATTGCCTTTTAGCAATAAAGCCGTCTATTTGAACAGCTCTTTAAAGATTGCTTATTTGGTAATATTGTTTTTCTTTTATTTAGTGTAATATTTTATTATTAACATGTTATTAATATGTACGCTTCAGAGCTATATATAAGAACAAACTCGATACTCACCGCAGAATGTGATAGTGAAATGACAACAAGATGACATGCGACATTGCCAGGCACTGGAGCTGAGTGCTGAATAAACTCTACTAACCTTCTAAATGATGAAAGGAGACTAATACATAGCAACTGTACCTTCATGCATGCTGTTTCAATATTCTATACACAATATATATGAGATTGAAGATTGTGGGTTCATGCCCTAATCATGTATTTAATTTCCTGTTCAGTGAAGGAAAACATCGTGAGGAAACCCGCACCTCAAAAGAAGACGAGGCCTTAGCTTAACAGTGGGACTTTAAAAAATATAATTTTTACTACATTTTACGTTTTCTGTTATTTGTTATATGATTTAACATCAAACTCATTACACGGTCTCATTACAAGATAGTGACGAACATTACAATAATCCTGTTAAAGAAAGGAAATAGATTCCTAATATCATTTCTACTATTTCGTGTTGACCCCCTTTCGGTACGTATAATACAAAAGTGCTCAGTTCCTTAGTTCCGCTTCGAACACGAGGGACTTGTAAGTAATGTAGGAGAATAAAGTATTATTTCTTTGGATCTTTTGTTTTTTGTGAAATTGACCCTTATGGCAAGGGCCTTTGTTCTGCGAAATACGGTATTAAGTAAGGCGAGGTTATTGTCAGGAAAAAATCTTTATCTAGTCAGTATCGGATGAATTGTAGCGCGGTTGTTATTCATTGAAAATAGTTATCATTGGGTTATGTTTATGATATATAATTAATTTGAAAGTTTAGATATAAATACTAGTCATCTAAATCATGATTAAATTAATACTTAGCATCTAATATTTTATACATATTTTAATAAAAATAAAATAATGTTAATATTTGTTCTGGTTAAATGAAAATAGAAATACATCGTTTAATATGTGTGATGTTTTTTGATTTGATTTCGCTACGTAATTAGAAGCAGGTGAACGACGTTTAGTTATTATTAATGAGAGTGAAGTGAAATACATAAAACAAGTACCATTACTTTACATTAGAGGTATTTTACCTTTTATGTAGTGTGCGGTTACAATGACCTAATATCTAATGTTAAAAAACTAGTATCATAATGTTTAATAATATCATATAAGTATTTGTATATACCATAACCGGTTTTGTAAGTAAAATACCGATTTTTAGCTAAATTTCTAACACGGTATTTACTTCGTTAATTCTATAATTTATACATTTCATAATATAAACATTGTATCGCTTATGAGTACCTCCAGCTGAAAACAGTACGTACCATGTATAAAATAATATTTATAAGTACGGCTGTAGGTTTTCAATATTCTTAGAATGACTGTAACTAACCTGTTTTGTTACCAGCTTTCTCCTTTACTCGAGTAAAAAGATTTCACTTTAATTTATATTTATTTAATATCAATTATGTAAGTTCAATATTGTAATTTTAAAATTGATAAAAGTTAATTTAAATTTAGTCAATTTGAAATTGATTGATCTGTTTTAAATGCTTTTAGCGTATGACGTACCTAATTGAACTTTGTAAGTAACGTTAGCAGCAACTAGATTATTTATTATACATTTTATAAAAAAAAAAGTAAAAATTAAAGTTAGGTTATTTTATTTATTTATTTTATTTATATATCTAGTCACTCACTAATGCGTGCCCTCTATGATAAAAAATCTTATAAACGTGCGTTAGAGTGAGTGACACTCATTATTACAAGATGTCATTGTGTGCAAAAAAATAAACGCAAATTACATTGTATTTATTTAGTTTATCTGTATATAACTTGTAAAAATATTTCATACAATTCTCCGACAATACTCCTAATATGTACATACGTGTTTAGTTAAATTCACTTGAAATGGCTAGTAAATTTAAATGTAATTTAATCTCTAATAGAGGCTATTGTGGTTTTCCTGACAAAACCCTAAACTGTTGGTATTTAAATAGAATTTAAACATACATAATTTTATATTTCTTACTCTTAAATCTGTGTGATGAAGACGTTGATATCACTAAATGATTTTAATGCAACTCAACCCGTGAAGATCAATAACATTTTGTAGACAAAAACTCGAGATTTACTAGTTTAAGCAACAGAATTACAACTTTTCAATTTTACAAATTTTCCAAGTTACTTCGGAGTTATTATTGAAAAAATAATTTCTTCAGGAAAACGTAATATCTGTTTAACCTGAGGTTTGAACCCAGCACTGTGTAGTCTGTACACTTGGTCACTAGACCAAAAACGCAGTAGACTAAGAGGTGTCAAATACATTTACAATGTCAATGAAGTGGTCACTAATTCCACAACATTAACGAATGACGTAATTGCGAGCTTATTCTATAGTTAGGCTGCGCCACCAGAGATGTGCGAAGAAGATGCGCGAGGAAAAAATAAACCTTTAGTATCAATTAAATTTCGTAGCCTCGCTTAGCGCATTTCCGGTGGACAAGACCTTAGTAGAGTGAGGTTTGATATACAAAACAAGCAAGGAACGTGTGCGATATGGCTTCAGCTGCATTCACTCAATAGACAGTGTTTTAAGGTATGAAAAATAGACGTGGATCAGTCCGTCTGCAGCTTCGCTACCCAATCTCGCAACGCTCAGCTTCCTATTAAATAAAATTATCCGAATTATATTGACTGATCTGACTGATTTGATTAAAAATGTATAAATGAATTTTACTCTTATGGAAATATATATCGTATATATGATAAAATAGTGATTTTATGACAAACTCATGTTTGGCGTCAATGTTAAGCAAATACGATATTAGGAGTATAAGATTGTATTGTCTTTGTTTGATGGTACCATATTGAAGTAATAACTTCTTATGGGAGGGTAAACCGCTTCGTTACGTAACGCGTTACGGTGCCAGTCTGTCTGGCTTCCCTTACTCTTATATATTCTTAGTTACAATTCTTGAATATGTGCATTAGAATTCAGTGTATGTACATATACATAATTGTTATGTACATATTAATATATTTTATAATCAATAATAATTTTTATTAATAAATAGTTTTTCCTTAAATTATCATATTAAAATACATAAAATTGAAATAATAACCTAAGCTTTTCTCAAATTAAACAAGTTCAATATTAAATAGTTCAACGTATATAATTTTAAGTTATCACTTCTGTTAATTATTAATATTTCAATACAAAATATCTTAGTAGATTCGAATGTTGATCATATTGTTTTAAGAGAGAATTATTTATGTGACATAGCATATCTATTGTATAAATAGACAAAGACAAAACAGTTCAGTACCTTTTTCTGCTCTGTTTCTCAACCGATTTTCCTTTTTTTTTTGTTTAGTAGCTATCAACGACCTTCAGTGTTATGAATAAAATAAATACGATATAAGAGTGGATAGAAATGTTGGAAACATTAATATTCTTATGTTTTTCTCTCAAATTTAATAATGATCATGTTCGAATTTTGACTACTGGGCGAACAATAGTATGGAGAAATCGTAAAACATTGCCAAAAATTCAACCTCTTACGTAAGTTTCCTTAGACGCAATAAATTTGTTATTATGTTACATTACGTGCTGCAATTAATTATTCAGGTCACTCGCATTGACTCGTGAGGAAAGTAATCGTGAGCTAACGATAAATGGCTCTATCAGACTGACATAGAGCACGGGAGACATTTAAAAGTCACTTGTTTCATAATTAAAAATTTGAAGTGTTAATTTTCAAAGTCAGGCGTTTAAATACCTATTTTAGGATATTGGATGTAGTACTAACAAGGATATCCTAAAGATACATATACGTTTCAATATAATATACTCTAAACGCTGTCAAAATGTATTCAATATGCTTTGTTGAATCGTTATTGTACGAACATTTTTACTTTTTTTCGAATACATGTTAAATAATAAAAAATAAGTTGTAAAACCTCGGCGGTGAAGACAAATATCTTTAAGTAAAATTCTGTGTCAGCTGAAATACTGTAATATTTGTATCGACTAACACGCATTTGAGAAGGGAGATGGAGTTTCAAAATAATAATAAATAAATATTGGACAACATCACATACATTACTCTAATCCAAAGACAACATAGAAAACTAATGAACTTTTTCTACATCGACTCGTCCGGAAATCGAACCCGGGACCTCGGAGTGGCGTACCAATGAAACCCGTGTACTCACTACTCGACCACGGAGGTCGATATCTTAGTTAATATTTAAAATATATATAATAAAGCGATTAACTATTTTTTATTAGTGTATAAAATATATCCATAAAATTAATCGTATAAAAACATAACGATTAAAAGTTAAAAGATTATTACTTATCTCGATTTATTTATTTATATATTTTTAAGCAGTTGCGCCTAATAAAATCCGAAGGCAACAAAATTATGATACATATTTGCTTATATTATAAAGAAACTAAATAGAGTTAACAAGATATTTGATAGCTTGGTTATGGTATAGTTGTTAGTGATAAAATATTATATCTGTGTTTATGAAACTATATCATGAAGTTATTTTATTTTTCATTGTTATATAACAGCTGTTAAGAGATGGCCAGGGGCCAAGAACACGCGAAATTTAATGTGTATTAAACGAAAATAAGAGATAATTTCTAATAGATATTGGATTATAGATTGACTAATAACAAAGTATGAATATTGAAGTAAAATGACCGAAAGAGTTTACGACATCTTTCGAACTAGTTATTTTATATTCGATTTTGAATATAAACAAGTGTAATATTTAAAAAAAAACTTTTCTTTTTTTCCTAAAAATATACCCATGTTGCACATTTTATTTAAAGTATTTTTTAATTCATAATAAATACGTAATTTTATGTATCAGCTGATTAGTTTTAAAGTTGCTTAAATTGTTTTTCTTTTTGATAAATAATAATGAAGACGATACCGAGTTTACTATAATTGATTTTTGTTTTATTATTTTACATTTCAGAAAATGTACGAGAATGTATGAATCGTACGTAGGAAAATAATGTTACCACATTAAACGGAAGTCGAGCGACAATTTGAAATCGGAAGCTCTACAATTCCGTTTTGAAATAGCTTTTAAACAATTTTAGTACTAAAAGTACTCTATATACAAAATATAAGTTATTTGTATACATTTTGAAATTTTTAAGTTCAAGTATTAATAAAACGAAAAAGAGTACCCTCTTTTTCGTTTTATTATCAATATTACAATGATATAAAAAAAAGAAAAAAACAAAAAAAAATGAAGACTTAGATTAATTTCAAATTCCTTGTGATATTTGTGTTTTTGTGAAAAAATTCAAAGTACAGTGTTTCATAGAAATTAAGTTTGTATTCATGATTAAAGAGGAATAAATCTGAGACGCTTTAAAATATCGCGAGGGCAGGAAATGAAAACGGGGGGAAATTGAAAGACCGCCTTTATGAGATTTTTTCGGAAATTGGAATTTCTGTTCCGTTTTACGATTTAATGATATGATACTTCTTTTATTTATGATAGGTAACGGACAGACAGGCAAATGGACCACCTGATGGTAAGTGGTTACCACCACCCTTAGAAATTGGCTCTGTAAGTAATATTAACCATTCTTTAGATCGCTAATGCGCCACCAACCTTGGGAACTAAGATGTTATATCCCTTGTGCTACAGGCACATAACACCTTATTTACACTGGCTCACTCATCCTTTATACCAAGTATTACTGTTTGGCGGTTGAATATCTAATGAGTGGGTGGTACCTGTCCAGTCGGGCTTGCCCAAAGTCCTACCACCAAGGTACATTATATAAAGACAATTACAGTATTTTTTGTTTTGAACTATATAATACGTATTTAAATCGCTTACCAAGTTATCTCCATTAAATTAAAGATATGAAGGTTTTATCCATTTTTCTAATCGTATATAATGCCAATAGTTTTTATTAATTTTTTTTATCTTTGTGCAACCATCGCGGAAGACGTGAGACATTGAGGATTCAAAATTGATGATTATTAAAATAATTCATAATAAAAAATGTATTATACAATACAATATATCGACGAAGTAAACACGCTCAACACACAAAAGTTCGTATAGAGCGGCAAAATAATGTGACGTCATAAAAAAAAACGTCATAAAGTTTGCCCAAACGTATGCTCAGCACAAAAGGCGGGACTTATTGTTTCATCCTTTGTCTTATTTGCCATAATCTTTAATTTGTCCATTCATAGGGCTCATTCGTTTTCTTTGAACTATTCTGGTAACACAACGATGTAGGGTATGATAACAATGTTAGCGTCTCACAATTACAAGTTTCTGGAGAGAGGCGTATTAATTATTAACATTAAAGTAATTGTTCGATTATTCAAACTCGAAATATGAATATATATTCAAAGATTATGAGTGTGTTAATAGGGAAACATTAGCATATTAAGGCTTGAATTATTATTACTATATTATTTGAATACTTAACTTTTCAAAGTGAAACTTTGTTGGGCTCACTCAAAGTAATATTACAATGTCGCGTCAAGTAACGTCACAAAGGACAGAAGATTAATAAATATTTATTTGAAGGAAAATGAGAGCGGAATTTTACGTATACCACGGATATTGAATTGATCATATTTTTTATAAAGTATAAATTGTTAGAGCGCGATTAGAATAGAATTTCAAGACTGAAATAGTGTGTAACGTTTCTTTAATAAATATCATAGTTAATATTATACAGATTACTTATCATGGTTTTAACTATGAAGTAAATTGGAGAATAAGACGTGCTAATTACTAAAATTTTACGGTTATTCGTAATGCAAAGAGGTTCTTTGCATTACGAATGATGTACATTCAGCCTTATAATAGTGTATAAGTCATAAGTAAGACTTTTACGTCAAACTGATAGCTAGCTCATAGAGTTGGAATCAATTCTAATTTCAGGTGAATGAAAAAAAGATAGAATTCCTTTCAAGAACTTTTCAGTAGGAGAATGCAGTTGGTATTACATACGATTCCGTGCATCGGAAATTACCTTAAAGCTATAGTCCTTGCGCGTGAACTCTTTCCGGTCGTATCGGATTTATTTCCTTCGGATTATGTCAATAAGAAAATAGAGATTGCACCTGTATTTGTGCACATAATTCTGTATCCGATCTTTTGAAACATTGGCTAGTTTTAACTGAGAATGAAAACAAGCGCTGTAATTGACGACGATGACAATAATAAATATGTTTTTACTAACTAGAACTAGAATCTAGATTTTCATAGTCACTGAATAAACTATTTTACAGACCAGACGTGATCTTTTAAAAAGTAAAGACTAATACTATCTAATATATATCTAACTTTATAATAACAAATAACAATCAACAATAATATAAATAACTTTAATAGAATTATAATTAATAGCCATAAATAACACCTAACTAAAACGACAAATTTCTTTGACTCAGAAATGGTATGTACGAAGCATACAAACTTCCCTCTAAAACGTTAATCTCTGTGGCAGGCGATCGCGCGGTCTTTTTTTTAAATGTTTTACGCTACAAGGTATTAATGTATTAGGCGGTAAAATATTTTAATTTAATAATAAGTTAAGACAATACTCAGTACTGAAGGTTCTGTGTCAGTGAATCATTTTAGTTTCAAATTGCATGTTTATCTGGTCGTTTTATTTTCAATTGAAAATTACTTTGTAAAATTTATTAAATATAAAATTGAAAACTGTAAATAAATTATTCCTTTGGGTTTTGTATCTTAATTTGGTTTGGATAAGAGGAAGGATTAATTTTGCAAACACAAAGCAGATTTTCAATGTGTATTGTCTTCCAAGCATGAGAACATTAAAAATCCCCTGTCAAATATTTTTATAGCAAATACGTCTTGTATTATTTTACGTATTATATTACAAAGGGAATCGATTTACCGATTCATGGCTTTTCAAACTGAATAGAGTAATATATACTTAAATAACCAAGATGTAAAAGGATGTAAAGTTCATTGACACTATCACTACTTGTATAAAACAAATCACTTCCTGCTGTCAATATGTATGCTTTGGATCTTTAAAACTACGTAACGGATTTTAATGCGGTTTTTTTATTGAAAGAGTGATTCAAGATGAAGGTTTATATGTATAACACATGCATACCATACTTGAGAAATACTGATAATTTTAGAGGTTTCTAATGTGATGTCGTAAATAAAGACATTTTTTGCGCATAAATTGCAATCGTGGGCTGCACCCTACGAGATAGATCAAAATAATGTACTACTTGTGTATTGTACACCTTAAAACGTTCTATAAAAAGTCCACGATGATATCTCTATTTCTTAGGGATAGCCCAAAATAGCCATCTGTATTCCTCAATTTTTACGAGAAATAATGGAGTATTACAGTTTTAAAATGCAGGGACATAACATCTTAGTTCCCGAGGTCGGTAGCGCATTGGCGATGTAAGGAATGGTTAATGTTTCTTACAGCGACTTTGTCTATGGTGGTGACCACTTACCATCAAGAGATCCAAATACTCGTCAAACTATACCATAAGAAAATCTATTTAAGTATTCAGGCATTTCAAAAGTCGAATAAAATTTCCCATAGTTTCTTAGAACTATAAAATGATGCTAAATGCATTGATTGTGTAAGTACTAACGAAATAACTATTTCATTTGAGATGTTTTTTTTTTACATTTATCTAATTTATTTGCATTTTATCATTCGCCTTCTATTATATCTGATTAGTGATTATTTAATTTAATTGTTATCTCTATTAAAGATACGGATATCTTAATCTCGCTTAACGCTGTTAAATATCAATATTTAGTGAGGCGGAAAGTCGGCCACGGGCCGGTGTTGAATATTTAATTGTCGTGGTAAGTGATCTTAAGTATATTTCTTACGTATTTCTTACGACCTTTTTTTTATTGTTAACCTTAAATGTGATGGTACCTACCGAACATGTTGCTTTTTTTTATTTATATTTTTTAATATCCGAATATGTTTTATGATCTGAATAAAGCGTAATGGTCATTTTATCAATATATCACAGTCTAGTCGGATATTTGTTTAATAGTCTTCTAGGATAACTAAAACTACCCAACTATTTTGCTATAAATACCTATGTCAAATTAGCAAAAGGCTGATTTGTCTAGCAAAATCTATCAAAGCGTTTTAATAAACACACGAGGCGGTGGTATGAATAAATAGAAAACAACAAAAAAAGGACAACGTTATATTTTAATTTATAATAATATTTAAAATTCATTTTATTAAAATTTTTGAAAATGAAATCAATATCGTCATCATCTTTATATTAATCAAACTAATAAGTATGATCTAAATGTAGAATTAACTAGAAGTGGTATATACCGAGTATGTATGTATGTAGAACTATAACATGTACTGTACTTTATTAATTTTTCGTTGCTGAATTTGATTGCAAGTTTTCTATTTGTAACGTTTCCAAATGAAACGCTTATGACGTAAATCGAATATATACTATACAACGCCCTGACTCTTAGGTAGTTTTTTATTTATATTACGTATTGTTTATAACTAATGAAGTCTATAATATGTATATATTTTGTAGCATATAATATATATCAATTATTACAAATTTACATCTGCGGTTTAATAATTTGTAATCCCACCTCTCAAAACACTTTGAAGAATTTACAATCTAATTTTAATTATTATCTAATTATACGATAAGATAATGGCAATAAGATACAATTACGCCATTTAATCTTTAGACATTGACAATAATAATTGTCAATATGACATATCTAGTAAGACTTCGTCAATATTAATAAAGAAAAGTTCTTTGACTTTTTATTTTGTACAGAAAAACTTAGTAGTAAGACTTTGTGCGATCCCGTCTGGGTAGGTATCACTACTCATCAGATATGCCACCGCCAAACGGCAATATCAGTTTGAGTGAGTGAGCCAGTGTAACTACAGGCACAATGGACATAACATCTTAGTTCCCAAGGTTGATGATGACATTTTTTGGGCGGTGGTGACTGCTTACAATCTGGTCCATTTGTCAGATCTGCCTATTGAAATAAAAATAATAATAATAGTTTTAGTTGCCATAAATATTTTCAACCTACAACTCCAGATTTTTTTCTGTAAATAATGAAGTTACTGTGACTTGGATTAGGAGAAGCAATTATCTTAGCGTGTCGGTACAATACGAGTATGTTTCTCCTAGACATTACTTCCTTCCTTCCATCAATAATTTCCTTTAGCTTTTACCACAATAATTGACCGTTTATTTTCGTATCAACACTACGTATCCAAGTACGATACTCTTGATTTAGTTTCAGTTGGTAATCATAGCATCTGTGATAGGGCTTCGCGAAGATCTGCCTAGCTGAGCACCGCGCATTCGAAAATTATAATATTGCCACAGAGTAATACTTTTCAAAGTTGCTTCTTTTTGCACAAGAAACGTAATATCTTAAATCCCGTTTAACATGTTGACGAATAACGTTTAAGGAGACATCTATCGTTCTTACAATGGCATATGGCCGAACGTGTTCATCGGGAACAATTGCACACCGTAATCGCAATTGGCTCATTGCCTTCCTTAATAAGGAATAAAAAATATCCTCTGTTATAATTACGTAAGAAGATCTTCGGTTATCTTATTCGCTCATTTGTATCTCGTGCCTCGGGCTGTCATTTAACCTCTGTTCTTAATGGGAAATGGCGTAACGTAATTTGAACATCGCTAACGAACTAATCTAACCGGCAAATTTATGTACAAAGAAAATCCTTATATATCTTAAAATATATGTCAAGTTACTGCGTTTTAGTAGGATTATGTTTTATTATTTAACGCTTTAAGCTTTTTGTTTTGCTGTTTTTTTATTTGTGTGATACTTTTAAATAATTATTATACTCATACAATTAAATACATTGAAGTTTTTTTTTAATATTTAAATAAGTATACAGATGTAACTATTTTGGAAAATCGTAAAGCATAAACTTTAGTACCTACAACATTTTTTATAGAAAAAGTAAGCTTGGAATCAATTGCTAAGTTTCTTTATTAAATTTAATTAAATTTTTATTAAATTATTAAAAACTAGAAGAGCCCGAGAGTATCCAGATTGTATTTAGGCAGAAGATATATTTATTGCTATTCATAGTTCTTGCTTAAATTATATTATTTGTGGATTACTCACAAAATCGCAGCTCAGCAATAGCATTATATAGCATTGTGAGGACTTCGATTTAGAATAAAAATATTAAATATTGATTTATAAATACATTTTCTTAATCTGTTAACATTTTTAAGGAATTTTTTTCTAAATAGATCCTAATAAAAATAACAGTATATAAGATAAGGTAAATATGTAGTGACGGTGCTACGTTTGAAAATATTATCTTTATATATACATTTATGGTAACATTAACTGGTATCGATACACACATAATAAAAAACTTGAATTGTAATTTACGTTACGGATTAATAAGATAATAATGTAATAAGATAACTGGCTCATATCAATTTTTGACAACCAATTGTATTAAAATTATCTATTAATCTTTTACGTTTTTTGGCGCGAGTTGTGAATGGTCCCGGTACAACATTCGTTCGTTCAGTTCTTATTTTGAAAGTGGAGTTGTTCTAATTTTCGGAAGTCGCATTGAGGTTTGCAAATTCCGTTTTGCATTTTTAAAACAACTGATTAGTTTTTTTTTTTAAATTAAAATATGGCATGCAAAAGTCCTATCGTGTAGATACAAAGAAAATATAAGACACAATATATTTATGAAATAATTATTTTGATAAATAAAAATAAGCTAGCGAACTGCAGTAACATGTATTCGTTCCGCTTGGCGAGTTTTACGAGACAAGGAATTCGAGAATTTGGAAGTCTTAACAGTGAGGAAAATTTTTATTTATAACAAAAATATTAATTTGTATTTATATTTATTATATATTTGCTTATACAAATCTATTATTGTAAGTAAAACCTTTTTTTCTAATTTAATTAATTTCTGACTATTTTTACGACCGTGCCTTTTTGAGTTCTCTTTTTATTATTGTTGTTTTTAAAAATTAATGACTTAGTTACTTTCTTATTAATAGTAGTGTAAATATATTCTATTATAATATTTGCATATTAAAATTCGAAAATAATTAAAATAAAAACCAATATTTCAATCTAAAATTATTTTTATTGTTCCTTTTTAAAAATTAGAAAACGTTGGTTTTGTCAATACGTTATGAATATTTATTTTATTTATAAAATTTTTTACAATATTATTATTATACATTTATTTATTTAATTTTTGAGTCTCCAATAAAAGATACACACTGAATATATATTTTTAAGAGTGTTAATGAATTTAAGTTTTAAAAGTTGTGTGTTCCTTTAATTATAGGAGACCACAGCATGCACTATTAAGCAAAAACTATTTAAATACAGTTACGATAAAAAGTAGAAAAATAATACATAACAGTAAAAAATCAAATAAAAATTCGATACTTAATTTTTTTTTTTTATGATGTCGAGAGGCGGACGATCGAATGGGCCACCTGATGGTAAGTGGTCACCACCGCCCATAGACAATGGCTCTGTAAGAAATATTAACCATTCCTTACATCAAGAATGCGTCACCACCTTAGGAACTAAGATGTTATGTCCCTTGTGCCTGTAGTTACACTGGCTCCCTCACCCTTCAAACCGGAACACAACAATACTGAGTACTTCTGTTTAGCGGTAGAATCTCTAATGAATGGGTGGTACCTACCCAAACGGGCTTGCACAGAGCCCTACCACCAAGTGAAATATTAATAATATTAATAGGTTATTAATTTAACACTTAAATATTGATATCCAATTATTTATTTACAGGTGATCTTTTATCCGCTTCACCATGGCACAAGATAACGGCAACTCGACCATGGAGATGGGCACTAGTGATCAGGTAATGAACCCGATGTTACTCATAATTTTCCCTGAAAGAAAATAACAAAGGAAAAAAGATTATTTTAACAGTAGTAACATATTCATTTTAGTCTATTAATAATATTTTATAAATCTAATTATATTATATTTTCGTTATATTTTTATTGAAATCAGCCCAAAATATTCATTTGGTATCGATAATGTTACATGAATTAAGAAAAAAAAAATATTCAAATGCGATCTATATTTCAAGATATAATTTTTAAAATAAACGTAGGGTGTATGTTGACGAAAATTATCGAACTATTGAATTTTAACTTATTATTTTAACTTATACGCTTAACCAAATAAATAATATAAATATAAATATCGAATAATCTAACACTTTAACAATTTTAATTTAATTTATTATTTCTTTATTATTTGACGAGCAAGCGTAAAAGTCTACATCATAGTAATTACTACTAATACTTAATAGTGTTTATATGTCAAGTAGATAACCCTTCTGATAACTCTGAATCATTGACCACTAGAAAGGAAATCAAAGAAGTAAAAATCTTTCAGTATTATAAATCACAGGCGAGCATGCCTTAGTTTTAGTGACAAAAATAATACATTTCAATACATAAGAGTTAGTAAGGATAATAATAATAAGGATAGTAATTATTAATTTTCATGCTTTTTATCAAAAAATCAAAGTGATATCGTGACGTTCAATAAGTTGTTAACCTTGCTCAACGATGTTTAGGACGATATAAGAACTGATCTGTTTTTTTAATTGTCAGTTTGTTTAAAGTTTTCCTATAAGGTCGGTGTTTGTTCTGTTCATATTGAATTGATTTGTACGACATTAGAATCAATACGATTGAGACGAAGCACGTGTTATCAGTTATCTTAGCAACAGTGTTGTATCTTTAAAACACAATGATGCTATCTATAAGATTACTTTGAGTATTTTTATCTATTTGGAAAGAAGTGATATTGTTTTCAGTGAGTGTAAGTGGTTCTGTTATTGTATTTTCGCAGGTCCTGGTTGCGAGTAAAAAGTCGAAGAGAGTGACTTATGGTATCGGTTTCGTCGCAATGTTGGTCGCTATTGGTGTTGTTATTACGCTTGTAGTATTACTAACAGGAAACGACGCAGGGTCAGCTGATCCTATTATATCGACGACAGAAGGTCCAACATTCCCAACAACTATACCCGTTCCATCAACGACGACGACGACAACAACAACGACAACGACTGAGGCACCACCGTCGACGCCAGGATTGGGAGAGATCAATTTGGAAGATGTAATAAACGGGGAGTTTGCTTCGCCAATATTCAATGGGACTTGGACATCGAGTATGTATTTTTTACTTTGCATTACATTGATTAGTGTGACACTTTAGAATATTGATAAAACGTGTCATGATATGAATATCACATATTTCTTACAATCAGTTGGAATTGTAAGTAACGAAGTAATTTTATTCTCGTACGTGATAATAGATTTAATATTGGATTATTTCAGATGGAGAAATATTATTCAGAAATGCGAATGGTGATCTGGCGCTGTATGATGTTGATGCCGATAGTTCAACAATCATTGTTTCAAATACATCACAGGTTTACCAGTTTAATGCAATTCATACTTTTAGTTCGTTCGTAATCACTAACGTTAAGAACAAAAGTATTCCCTTAATACATACAGACTCAAACAATACGGAATACTGAGCTAAGTTAAGCTAATAACAAGTTTACTATGATAATAACAATACAATTAAATACATTTATTTGATATAGTGCAACTACAGGCACAAGGGGCTTAACATATTGGTCCTAACGTTGTGGCCCGTTGGTGATTTGGGGATTGATTAATATTTCTTAAAGTACCAGTGTCTATGGGCAGTGGTGGCCACTTTATATGAGACCCATCCTTCAATCGCTCTACCTATAAATCATAAAATACGAGATTATAAATTTTGTTACAGAAATGATAAGTAGTTACACTTTTAGCACTTTTTTCTCATTATACTGTTTCCGTTCTTCGATGAGAGAAAATGATTAGTGTAATTTTATTCGTCATCAACTTGTTTGCTAATTTAATAAGTTGTTCAGGCAAAAAATAATGATTATGTAACAAAATATGATGTTCCCGTTGCTATTTGTCGGCTTTTGTTCTAGTGTATATATTTAGTTTTAATGTAGTGTATATAATCACAAATCTTAATGGTTATGATATTTTGATGAATTATTTACTATATATATATATTATTTTTGCTTCCTTTAATGTATACAATCTGAATCTTACTTAATCTTGACAAACACCTTAAGCGAAACTTAGTTAATTCACACGTTATACACGAGTTCTAGTTGAACTTAAATTGTTAAAGTTGGTACATAATTTAAAACATTGTAGTTAGTCCAGTACAGCTCAGTTATATATTAAATGTTATAATTTATGTAACGTCAGTGTATAATTTTTTTTTAAACTTCAAGTAAAAAATACTTTCCATTGATAAGTTATTATTTTTAGATCCTGCAACAATCTTTCCGAGTGACAGAGCTGTCGGCTGATGGGAGATATGTGGTGCTTTCTTACAACGAAGAATCGGTTAGTATTTTGTCTTTGGTACTTTTATTGGCAGCGGGGAAACATGTTAGATGGCCCTACTTAGTTAGTACTTTAGTTTTAGTTAGTGTACATTGCTGTGTTCCGGTTTGAAGGTTGCATGCATTAGGATATAATCTTTTCATATGGTTCTTATTTGCTGGCGGCGTTTTGATCTTGTAAGCATAAATATTCTCGTTACTGTTTCTTGCTGAGCCGATATCAATGGCGGTGTAATACCATCAAATGGTACTCGACAGACAAGACATGCTATGCCATGCCTTTTGATGTCTAATGGCATGAAGTATAAGTAGGCTGGCATTACATTGATAAAAATACGCTATATCTAATGCCACATACAATGTTTATGGAAATAGGATCTGATCTAACCGATTTTAAGAAAAAAACATGTGAAAAATTATAACATATTTTTTTGAATAAATATCGTTGAAATGTAAAGGTGCTGACGTTATAACAAGAAAAAAACACTACATCGAACTTAATCACCACCATCGCGTAATTTAGTAAACAAATGGCGCGAAGTAAAAAAAAATAATTCAATCAAAAATTAATTCGACTCGCGCCTCTAAAAGCTTTGTAGCAACAGACGTGATCTTAAATAATGTTACGCTCGCAGAGGGATCGAGGAACCTAGTTTAAAATTTATATTTACATTGTCTATGAGGGTGAATATTGAGGTTGATGAACGTATATTACCTACATACCTACTATTAAAAATATCAATGATAATTACGATGACTGACGTTAATTTAGTTTTTTTATCTGGTATCTTAAAATTCCTAAATCATGCGCAATTTTATGCCAGAATCTCATTTAGAAATTTTTGCTGATGAATTAAATAAAGATCACCAAGACCAGTTTATAATTAACAATTCTTATATCAGCGAGTTGATACAGTAAAGGTTGAGCGACGATTTAAATTAATTATTGACAATATTTTAGCGTATCAAATTGAAATGAAGAATAAAATGATATTAAATATATTGTTGAGACAAACAATTATTCCAATTTAATAGACCATAACCGAAACAAATCGAGCCTTGACACTCCAAGTCACATTATTATGAATTTATTTGTTATTGCTGACTAAAATGTTAAGAGCACTTGTGACAATTGCATTATAAACAATAAAATAATGTTGAACATTTTTGTCATTGATAGGTTAAAACAGAATGTTATACAAAAATTATCGTTAGGGTTTAATGAAATAATATCCATTGTGTATAATTTTGTATTCTTTGTGGATTATAAGTACACGTGATGCTATTTACCGTTAATTAAGTTTATGGAACCATAGATCAGTTTAATATTTAAATACTTTGGAAAAGTTTAAGTCATAAATGTTCTAAAATCAAAATATGCATCCCTACTTCTGGTGTCCCACAAGGACCACATTGGGCCCTTTAAATAATGTTTGTCATGTTCATACGATCTACGTATTTCTGCTCGAACTTGTATCAAAACACAATTATATATTAGATTACTACAGTATTCAAACTGAACTAACTCAGTAATGTAGACGATCGAAACATGCATTTGTATTCAAGAAAGTTGCTTATCTCAGCCCAACAAAATTTTGTTACTGTTGCTATGTCCTGATAGAATATGTTATGTTTTGGTAAATTTCTATATTTTCGTTATACAATATTGTGTATACCGTCACTTTAATAATTGTAGAAAATTAATATATAAATCATTGATATACATTATATACATACATTTCTATATTAATATGTGATAGTCCTTAAGATTAATAAACAAAAGTCATATAATTGTAGGTATATAGGCACAGCTTCGAAGCTCGGTATTCAGTGATTGATATCATCACTGGTGAAGTGACGCCCATTATACCTCCCGGGGTGGAAGTTAACGAGGCAATTCTCCAGAACTTCGTTTGGGGTCCATCGGGTACAGCACTGGCTTACGTTTACTTGAACAATATTTACTACCAATCGAGTTTGGCGAATGCTCCTCAGCAAATCACGACTAACGGACAAAAGAATATTGTTTACAACGGTGTTCCTGATTGGGTATATGAAGGTAGGTATTTTTATTGTTACTTTTGCAAATATTTCGATTTAAATTGTTCTTGTTATATTATTGTACACTTTATGAAACTTCAATCAGTTCAGTTCAGTAATCTTAGTACTTGTGGTGGAGATATTAAATATACACATCATAATTATGGGAAACTGAGGAACATGGACAGCTATAGGACTTTTCGAATGGGAACGGAATGGTAGTTCAATTATTGTTTACGTCTTTATTTTAATATGTTACGAGTAATTTATTTTTATCCCGTGTAGAGGAGGTCTTCAGTTCTAACAACGCGCTCTGGTTCTCGCGTGACGGTGCCAGGATGGCGTACGCGACATTTGACGACACAAACGTTAGAGTAATGCAGATACCGCACTTCGGCGTACCAGGCTCCGTGGACTCTCAGTACACAACTCATCGCGATATACGATACCCGAAGGTATGTCAAACTTATTGGTATCAATAAATATTACCCCATATTAAATAATGCAGCATATACGTTTGTATGATTTTAGCAAGGTCGTCCCAAATTAAATTCTCATAATAATTTTATAGTTTCATAAATGATAATATGAATGAAAAATATATTGATTATTAATGAGTATATTATTGATATAATTAAAATTGCAATCTTTTTATACTGAAAGACAAATAAACTTTGATCACATGAATTTGAGACTTGTATAAATTAAATAAATGCGATTAGAAAATTAAACTATCAATAAAATATGTAATTTATTTGTCTGTATCGCCTATTTCTTTATCAGTATAAATTTTATAAACAATATTTAATCCAACTCGATTTTCTTAAAACATCGAAATTTTATATACTCAAGTATGAACTATAATACTCGTATTGTACAAATATATCTATTATACGGAATAAACACGATATCTGTCAATAATTAAATATTTAATTTAAGTTTACTAAGTAACATACATTGAACATTTGGTATTGTTTTACGAATTAACTATTTAATTATATAATCTAGTAATTAAATATAACACAGTAAGAATAAAAAATATTTATACACTAATAGTTTCGTAAGTTTTTTTTTCACTGTTTCAAAGAAAAAAGTACTAACATTTTTAGTTACTTTAATGTCGGCGAGTTATTTCGAAAAAGTTTGCTAATTTTCCACATTTATTCCAGCACAACTTCATATTCGTGTTTACGCTTGGATTAACGTTGCTAGCGGTGTTTTTAAAAAAGAAAAACTAAATTCAATTCGACATTTTTAACAGTTTTACCTTCATAAATGAACATTGACAACAACGCATATTAACAAAAACATTTAATATGATATTTAAAGTTTGTTTTCGAATATTATTATATTTTAATCTTCATCAATTTACCTAAGTTTGAAACACAACAAGTTTTCTGATTTTCCAGAATGGTTTCATTGAAACTTGATCATGATTCATTGCATTGCGCTAAGTAGCATTGATTGTGTATTTTTGTTCGATTTTTGCGAAATTATACGACTATCTGACATTGTGCTTATGTAATTATCATTTTGTCGTTTGTCTGTCTCCGACGCGCATTGGTCCAGTTTAATATCTCTTTTTATTGTAGTACTAATCATACTTGGTCATTTTGGACTATACAAAAGTTGTTTTTTTTCCGCCTAGAAATGTTGAAATTCTCTCCGTTTCTCTATACAAGTATAATACATATAAACCCTTCTCTAGAATCACTGTTTATTGATGAAAACCGCATTCAAATCCGTTAAAAATATTAAAAAGATAGTAGTTTAAATGATCTAAGTGAACAGATGACAGGAAGCGTTTTATACTATGTAGAGATTTTATATAATGAAATAATCAATGTATTTTTCATAATATTATATAATATATTAGATTATCTTTTAAGAAAATCTTAACACCAGCTATTTACCGATGTTACACATAGTCACGGAATATATCGATATATTTGATGTCAAAATATCTAATCATAGCACCATCGCATAACATATAATGTTATGTAATATCCAACGGTTTTTGAAGAAAAATACATACGAACCTTTGAAAACGAAATGTATCCAAACTTCACGGATCATGAGATTTAATCATTTATACTAGAGCGCATCTTATTTATTGGGAAAGGTTTATTCGTATATTTATGTATAAGGGGACTGATCTTTAGGATAGAAGGTATGAGGAATTATTTATATTGATCTCATGTTTTTTATCATAAGAACCCGGTCGTGGGGTTTTCTGCAAGTCTATTTGGGGTCATTGCCGTAATCTGATTTAAATATTTGTAAATATATATAATACAATGGATTCCACTTAATATAATATTTACATTAAAAAATGTACTGTATTTGTGTTAAAATACTTTAATGTATACCACAAACATCTGATAATACACAGAAATGTAAGGACTATATATATATATATATTTGAGGTGTTGTACGACGGGCAGACTTATGACTAATTAGCCATCTCTTCCAGAAAATTGCGATTCAACAGGGAAATAAAGAATCCTTGCTTCTATTTCACACGATCGTGATTTGTACTGTGGAAATTTTTGACTTGATTTGTTCTTGTCAGCCACTAATACGTACGTATTAAATAATATTTTTTTTATTTTTATTTTCAGTCTGGTACAACGAATCCAACTGTTAGAGTCAGCATTCGAAACATCGCTACCAACGTTGTGACAATTTTCAATGCACCCACAGATCTCAACGAGTAAGTAAACACGTAACGTTGAATACCATTAAACTCATACCTCATCATACCTTACATATTTTTCAATCATTATTATAATTAATGAAGAAATCATATGTAGCTGAGTTTCATGATTTACGTCACTTTCGTTCTTTAGAATTTCTTATAGAAGAGGCAACAACATGTGAACTACAGCTTTAACGGTGTTCTGTTTTCCTTATGGAGGAGTGAGTGCGAGTTGTTTGATATTTGTACCGACATGTGACTGATTCTCATCAGATATATTATGTAGTATTTTTTGATCGCCGATAACGAAGTGAATTATGACAACAAATTGCAGGCGCATGAAAATTCAGTAGTTCTAACCACTGAGTCATTTCATCTCTAATAATCGGTATCATAATTAACTTTATCCAATGATACTAAGCAATAATTGATTTGCAATTAAGGCATGTATTCAGTTTAGATTTTCTCATTCCAGGCCAATTTTGAAATCTGTTGCATTTGTTGGCAATGACAGGATTGCTATCATGTGGACTAACCGAGTTCAAACGACACTTCGTGTAGTAATCTGCGCTGAGACATCTACCACTTGCACTACGGTAATTAGAGTTATATTCATTGAAAGTAACAGGAGCGTATGGTCAGAATTCACTCCTTTTTAAAATACTGAAAGGCATACGAGCAAAAGGGCCACCTGCAGTGGCGTAACTCTAAAATTATCGTAATGTCACTACGATAGTCATAGAGTTGTATGTAACTATAAGTCAAAAGTAAAAAAAAAGACAATTGCAATTTCAGTTTTAATCAATTTATTATACAACCAAGACTACAGGTGTCTATTGCCAGGTAACTAACCCTCGACAGTCCACGTTCGTTTTCATAATAGGCAAACGGAGGCCATCTGATTTATTTTTACTTTTCGCCCGAAAGGGCTAGTTATGGTACTAGCGTCTTGATGGAAAGTGGTCATTACCAACCATAGACTTTGGCAACGTAAGAAATTTAAAAAAAATTGTACATCACCAATGATTAATAATAATAATAATAACTGTAATAACAATGTCTCACTCACCTTTCGTACCGGAATACAATAATACTAAGTATTCCTGTTTGGCGTCGGAAATTACAATAACTGAATTGAAACCGACTCGACTATTTACTTTCAGTTAGATTTTTAGATTATCAAATTAATAAATTAAATCAAATTAATATTTTAAAAAATATTATTACAGATTTACACATACTCAGAAGCAAATGGTTGGATTGATAACATCCCGCTGATGTTCAACGAGGAAGGAAATTCTTTTATCACTATATTACCTGATGTAAGTCCGATTAGTTATTATTTTTCTGAAATCGAATCAATAATATTGTACTCAAATTGGCTCTTAAAATCATTTCAAAATAAGGATTTAATAAAAAAAAAAGATGTGGCCTATGAATCACTGTTTAAAATATTCATAAGACAATGCATATAAAAAAAGTGGCTGTGACATACGGACGGACAAACAGACAGACAGACATGACGAATATATAAAGGTTCAGATTTTTGCCATTAGGCTACGGAACCCTAATATTATAGTATGCAATGGAAATAAGCGTTTTGAAATTGATATTTAGGCCGTGGTATTCATTAGATTTAGTCCAGGGAAGGTTTGTCTTCCCGGGCTCTCATCGAATATAAGCATACATATATGAATAGTATTGTAAATATTTAAATAACAGCTATTGCACATTGTGCTTATATTATCTTAAATGGAAACGAAAGCCATGCATCAATTCGAAGTAAATATTTATTAGTATATTTTTTGATCAGATGTTTCATTTGATTTTCAGACGGTAAATGGTGTTCGTTACAAGCAAATAATTCAAGTTACAAGTGGTACTGCAAACAATTGGTCTTTTAGACGTCGTACCAACACAGCGCACACTGTTGCGGAAATCTTACTATGGACTGCTGATAATACTATGTGAGTAAGCAAAAGTATTTTACGTAGAGCCATTGTCGTCAAGATTGACTACATAACCGGATTTTGGGACTAGAGAGTTCGATTGTGTATGCTTGCTTGTACATTATAATTGGCAGTCAGTTGATAGGTAGTCAGTCGGCAGTCAGTAATCATAATTATTGTCAGGTGCACAAAATTTCAGCTCAATCAGTTGAGTCAAGCTAGTTTTAAGGTGAAATACTAAAATTTGAAACTATACTGACAGATGCACTTAAATTAATTTTAATAAAAATAGAGATCACGTGGAACACCTGGTTGGAAAGAAATTGTTTTCGCTTTATATTATGAATTATAAATCAAACAGATATAGAAATAAACTAACAATATTTAAGACAAAGAGAAAGAGAGGGTCAGATAGCCTGGGAATATTAATTCTAGGCGTTCGTGTTATGCCCCATAACTTTTTTTACGTGACGATTTCTGCCAGTTTGCTCTACTGCGTTTACTTTACAGTTTACTAAGCCGCGTAAAAGAACTTCGATAAAAATATAATGACAAAGAAAAACAAAAAGTCCAAAATTGAATTTGATAAATACACTGTGATAGAATTAGGGAAAGTTAAAATGCTCAATACTGACTAAAATTTCTTTTATCAAGTGACCTCAATTTAATCAACGCTTAGTTAAAGCTTTATTGATGGATTATTTATTTTTCAGTTGGTACAAAGCAAATAGTGAAAACGACACATCAGAACAACACATCTACACAATAAACAACAACGATGACGTGTCTTGCTTCACGTGCAACATTGTGCGACCCGATGGCGGTCAGTGCCTGTACAACGAAGCAGTGATTACGTCGGGATCTCGTATTAGTATTAACTGCGCTGGACCAGACATACCTCAAATTTACATTCATGATATCGTAAGTAAAGTTACTGACAGTATTGTAAAGGTTTCCTTCGTCTTCGAACTGACTCAGTATCCTATACGACACATAGATGTTTTAATTTTTCGCGAAATATATGAGAGTTCAAAAATAAATAATCACGTCAAAACTCCATGGAGTGACTTGATTATCTATATTGAAATAGTAAGTCTGGCAATCTTTTAAAAGTATTAGAAATAAAAAAGCTAAGTACGAGAAGTAAATATCGAGCTAGTACGTATATATAGGTGTACCTCTAAATTGGATCTTTATTTTGAGTGAATCATTACGCGATACATAACTATTGAATTTATGACAATTTCTCGGTAAAATCTGCACGTGTCGGTGTGTCGTGTCGTGAAAATTTGACAAATATGTATTCACCTACCCGCATCCACACAAGCGTGATGGAATAAGGTCCAGATCTTAAAAGGACAAATGGCCTCAGCCCAGTAGTTGTACATTTACGGGTCGTTACTAAGAGTGATAAAAAAATATTTAATTATTTTTGTAATATTTTCCAGAATGGTACTCTAGTATTTGTATGGGATGACAATTCAAGAGTTGCTGAAATTGCATCCACATACACTGTGCCACTTACTTTACGGAGGACCGTACCTTTGGGAGTAGGTCTTCCTGATGCGGATGTTCTCCTCCAAGTACCGTCTGATTATTTCTCACGTTCAAACGTACCACTATTGGTTTACGTGTAAGTATTATTTTTATAATATTAAGTACCAAATATTGTTTATTTAAACTAGGGAATTGCAGGATCAACCAAGCTTTAATGGACCTGTTGGAATTTTTTTTAAGCTGGATTGCATTTTTATTGATATTTTCTTTTAGTTATGGTGGCCCCGATACAGCTCTAGTCACAAAACAATGGAATATTGATTGGGGTTCATCTCTCGTGAGCCGTTATGGTATCGCAGTGGCTCGTATTGATGGACGAGGCTCTGGACTTCGTGGAGTTGAACATATGTTCGCGTTGAACCGACGGTTAGGAAATGTTGAAATCGAGGATCAAATTACTGTTGCTAGGTGAGTTATACTTCAATACATAATAATTAGGATTATTAATATAGTTATGACTATTAAGTCATGACTATACCCATCTATTAAATTATGTATTTACTGGTATGGAATTCTTGTAATAACTCTAGCTATCTCCGGCGAAAATGTGCCGTCCTCCTGTTAACAGCGGAGACAATAAGACGGAGTGGAATATATCTACAGTAACTTACATCCCTTGAAAACTTCAAACTAAACAAAAATATAGCGTAAACAATGTGACACAAGACCATTGTTCGTCGCTGCTAACTACATTTGTTATCATTTTACATATTAGAGCATCTCGTCTTAGTATTTTTAGAAAACATATAATGTTTAAAAATATCCTTAGGTATCTTCAGCAACAAACCCATTGGATAGACCGTAATCGTACGTGTATCTGGGGCTGGTCGTACGGCGGGTACGCGGCGTCGCTGGCGCTGGCGCGTGGAGGAGACGTCTTCCGATGTGCTATTGCTGTTGCCCCGGTAGTTGATTGGCGGTTTTATGGTAATTATTGCAACTATATAATTGAAGATATTGCTTAGTACTGGAAATAAACTTTATATAATTTCAATATTGCTTGGTATGATTTTAAATATTTGCAAAGTTTAATTTGCATTAAAAAAAAAAGCAGAAATGGTCCATCAATGTATGGAAAACCTTTTTTTTCCTTTTTTGGCGTCTACAGTAGTTGCAGTGTAGTTCCAATATATTCTAAAGCTTTTCTTATCATCTAGTTTAAGTTTCGAACCAATTTGTTGTTTTTTTCTGTATTATTTGTATATAATTGTTACAATGAACTTTAATTTCTGAGTTTATTATTTTTCTAGAAAAAGAAAAAGAAAATGCGTTTATCTTTTTTATTTGTTACAATTTCAGTTATAAATTATTAAGCACTTTTTAAAAAAAATAACGAATATTAAATTTGAAATGTATTATAGACACCATCTACACGGAGAGATACATGGACACTCCGCAAAACAACGTTGAAGGTTACGCGAACTCGTCTCTTCTAACCGACCAAGTGGTGAGTGTGAAGTTGTTATATTTATCGCTAGGTGGCGCTATTCTTACTATTCGAAATTTAAGTTTCCGTTGTAAAAATATTTTACAGGATTTATACGAATGCTATTGTAAGTAATGTAAATGTTTTAGTTATTCCAAAAAAATATTGATATAACATTAATTTGAGACATAATATTCACAAATAAAAGCAAAACTATTTAAATTTAGAATTAGTATAAGGTAATAAATAGGTAGTGAAAAAAATGTAGATTTAACAAATGTGTTACAGATGGAGGCTTATAGAGACAAACGGTACTTCCTGGTCCACGGAACGGAAGACGACAATGTCCACTATCAGCACGCCATGTTGATATCAAGGTGGTTGCAGCGACGAGATGTCTACTTCACTCAGATGGTTAGTTTGTTCAATTTAAATGTTGCCCCCTTTAACTGACGATACTCAAATTCCACTCCAGTCACAACATTAGTATCGATGCAACTTACATATTTTGGAATTATTTTAATATTAATTTAAATAAAATTTTAAAATGTTCAATTTTTGTAATATTGATACGCACATTTTTCGAAAAATCTAAATCAAAATATTCTTTATTCAAGAAAGCTAATAAAAATATTTTTCAATCTTCATGTTAGTGTTAAATTAAACGTATAGCTACCACCGGTCTGAAAGTAGATTCTACCGAGAAGAACCGATAAGAAACTTAGTACTCTTTTTTACAATTCTAATAACGGGATATGTCAGTATAGTACAATTATTATTTTATAAGTATATCGTATCTAGAAATCAATAACTTATAATATTTAATATAATCTTGTATTGAGTATGTAATATGCATTATTTATCAATTTTTAACTTTGAGCTTTAAATTTTCAATAGGCCAAAAAAAAATTACTGTGAAATCTTATTATAGTAACGAATACCGCACGGTACACCCAGGAAGGATGATCTTTTCGAACCATCAATATAACGACAGATTAAATAAAACAATCATATACTACAAATAACAAAGAATTAGAATTAAATATCACCTTAAATATCATCTTAATCTGAAATGTGTCAAAATATATTACAGAGTTACACTGACGAGGACCACGGGCTCGGAGGCGTGAGGCCACATCTTTACCATGCATTAGAGAAGTTCCTGAGAGAAAACATGTTTTAATAATTTTCATCAAACGTTATAACTATATTTATAAATCTATGTAAACTACACACATTACATTCCAATTAAATATTTAGATAGAATAAAATTAAATCTTAAGTAAATTATCTTCTTAAAAACTAATTTTGTCGTATTACGATGAAATTGCACAGATTGCTTGCACATTAGCAAACATATATATTACACAGTCTTCAAAGCTTAGACCTGCGATATAAGAACAGCTGAAATCTAGGTGTAATAGAACAAAGTATGTCCAAGATAAGTGTATATTAAATGTTACGGCACGTCAGATATTGACAGCGATTGTGGATTTTTTTCACATTCCCATCCCATAGTAATAATTAACCCTAATCAGCTGTTAATAAGGTCGTTTTAACCACACTGAAAAACTGAAATATACAAATTATTATAAGAAACATATTATATTGAAGTTTAATAAAAAAAAATTTCGACGATAATCTGTGTCATGAACAGTTCTGGGTTAAATAAAGTCACTAAATATTGTTAAAGAAAATTGTTTTTTATTAGTTTATTAAGAAGCTATATTTAATGTGGCTTCGTATTAATATAAAATATTATGTCATTTTTATTAAAGGTCGACTATGTAAGTATTTTTTGTACTTAACATTTTTAATATTTATTTATATTGAATTTAAATAAATTATTGTTTTATTAAAAAAAAAGTACAATAAATGAAATAGGTATTGTAAATATATAATGTTATATATTTAATTTTAATGTTGCCAAATACAGTCAGTATGACAGGGTTGTCCGTATAATATGTTGAATTTATTGAAATTATAATATCATAGATACATGAATGTATTCGCCGATAATATAGCAGATACATAATAGTTTGTTTGTAAATATCTATATAATCTTAATTTTAAGTATCAATTCCAATAAAAATGTTTTCTATTATTTTCTATAATTATTTTTCCGATTTAGTTAATATGACACTTATCTATGCATATCTCAGATAATTTTGATATCTAGATAGAGTGTTGCACTACAAAAAAGATAAAACTAACGAGCCAACATTATTATCGTGGTGGCAGTTACGCTCGAGAATCGTCAAATGTCATACACCTTTACAAGTGTGCGTGTACCAACAGTTGTCCACAATATTTCGGCGTTTTCTCAGCTTTGACAGACTTTCTAGATATAAATATATAATTCACCAATATGATAAAGTTGGCCCGTTGTTTTAGTTTTTTTGTAGTCCGATACTCAATCTAGATATATGAATAATCTTAGAGCAGCGATAGAGCAACACCATAGATATATAGATAGTCGAATGATGAACACGAAGACGCTCTGGCTTAGTCCTTCGTAATATATCATTTTAATGAAATGAATTGGTAAATGTGAATACGAGTTTAATAGAGAGTTTGACGGGCGGATATATGGAACACCGGTTGGTAAGTTTTCACTATAACCCGTAGACATTTGCGCTGCAAGAAATATTCACTATTGCCTTCATCGCCAATGCGCCACAAACCTTCTCCGTTTCACAAACAATTCCCGTTGATTACCGACATAAAGTGAACAAAAAAATCAGTAAATGTCCTACTGCTAAGTTCTCAAGGAAAAGGCTTTGAAGACTTTTGCATAGCTTTGCTCTAATGCGGGCTGGTAGATGAATTCAGCGGTGTTTGCCTGGGCCTGAACCCGCAATTTCCAGTTAAGATTCACGAGTTCTAATCATTAAGCTGTCTTGTCTCTATGAACAGTTTTTATTTGTTATTGGATAACAAATAAAATATTATCAACCCTTAAAACTTATATTTTGATAAAAGCGAATATTTAGGAACTAGTGATCTATTAATATGATATATTATATTTACTTTACAAAGTTTATTTTTGCACGTTAAGGAATGTTTGATTGTTGTTTTGCCGGTCATTGTTAGGTCTATTAGGTTCATTATCGATTATTTCCATCCCTAGCAAGTTATATATTAAAAATCTGGCTATAAAGGTTAGGTCTAAAGGTTAAAGTTATATCGCTGTTTGCGTCCCGCCTCCTATAAATAAAAGCTCCTGTAGTCCATTAGCCAAGAAAGAATTTTTATTTAGAATTCATTACAGTGATGTTATTGTACGCCCATAGCTTTATAATGTTATTGAATTGATTTTTATTAAGAAAAAATTACTAAATATCAAAACAGTTTTTAGTATAAACTTAGATAGTTGTTTCGTTTTTGTTTATTTTTTTAAATGTATATTTACATATTATTATATATTCCGTCATTGACCAACAGGTGCACACAGGGTGTTTTTCTGAAATCTCTTCCTTTTTGTATATATTACAAAAGGAAGCTATGAATGTTACGTTATTTTGTTCGGCTTTATGTTGTACAATTTTTTTTTTATCTTATCAAATTAGTTGTTTTACAATGTACATATCATTTAAACTCTGGCAATTTTACTACGATAAAAAGAGTATTAAAAAAATGAAACAGTATAAAAACTGTATTAGTATAAAATACAATTTATTCCAGAGGTTTAATGTCTCGAGGTAGTTTTATAAATACAGCTTTAATCGCGTCTTTTATTTTCTACGATTATACGTATAATACTTCGCACAAATAATTGTGAATTCAGATTCAGAATATTAATAACGACAAACTGTTGTTTTTTTTTATATTAGTAGTTAATCATTATATTTATTTAGAATGTAATAGCCACAGATAATTATATTTTGAAGTATGGTGAAGAATGGTGAAGTAACAAAATTCCTCAAAATATAACTAGGTGACATTATTATAGATAAAATGATTTCGATTTAATAATTAAAACTAATTTTAATCAATGTTTACATTTGCGATTTGTAGGACTAATTTATATTATTTTACTTATAAATTAATCATTTACAATAAAATTTATATCGTTAGATGAGCTATGATATATATTAATAATTTAATTTGACTCAGTTTATAATCTGTCAGTTGCAAGGCGTTCATTAAATCGTTTTTTAAAATGCAAATGAATCCAGTAAAATGTTCCATTTTCCTCAACTAGATCGTAAAAAGTCTTCTGGAGTTTTATTGTGAATGTCATTAGGCAGAGTTTTATACCATTTTTTTTTTTGGAAATAAGTTACTTGTGCGAATTTATTTATTTACTACATTTAATAATAGTAGGAATTTTATTAACATTAAGTCCTTAACTATATACAAATACGAATTAAAAATGGTTACTGTATAAATCTTGACCGCTTGGAATGGTGGCAACATTTCCCCTTTGAATCGCAATTCCGATCCTCTGGGCAAAAAACGAACCAGCCCTCCTGTAACCAGTGCAGGCAATAAGGCGAGATTTTATACATTTAATATTTGCAGTACTACTTCAAGGTCCAAGTGTTTCAACAGAAAATGGGACAAATAAATAATTTGACATAAGACACAAATATATGGTTAGCAGAATAGTTGGTAGATGTTAGTTCAGTTATGTAGAATGCTTATTAGAAATGTACCCCGTCTAGTATATCACTGATCTATGTACTATAATTGACTAGTACGAAGTTCGATTTATTTATAAGTGCCTCTAGTATATCAAATTAAATGAAATCCATTTAATTAAAAAAAAAAAAGCGTATACGACCTTTTAACTTAACACAACAATTTGTTAAATATATTGTTAGTACTATTGAGCCATTGAATTGTTTAACTACTAATTACAGTATATATTAACAATTACATATTGCTTTGGCATAGACTCCAATCATGCATACCCCTTTGGCGAAATGTCTAATTAAAGACGAGATTGAGCGTAATCAATGTTATTGCTTTTTACTAATTGATACAATCAAAATATTAATAACAATATTTGCTTTAATGTCACACTTTAATTTACACATATTTTTTTCGACGAGGATGTCATAATGATAGTTTTGATTTAAATAAAAGTTAAAGCATTTTGAGTTAAGATTTAAGTAGCGTAACTTTTTATAATTAAGAGTCTAAAAGTATTACATTTTATTGTTTAATTTTACTTTAATTTATTGATGTGGCAACATTGTTAAATATTTTCGTACATATTTGCATATATTCGTAGTATATAGATTATTTTATAATATTGTTAAGTATATATATATCTCTAATGACTAAAATAAGTCTGTGTATATTAATGATAAGAAAAACAATTTCTTTCGGACACGCTATCAGATAATTTAGTAGACTCATTAAAGGAATGCAGAGTCATTTGACTCACCTTAATTTTGTAACTTTTAAACGAATTGCTAGAATAATAGCAGTCTAAAAAACTTAACGAAAAAGCTTTGTTTCTTTACAAATGATTGTTTTTAAAGTAATTCAACTTTTTATGGTTCCGTAGTCAAACTAAGAACTCATAATCTTAAATACATAGGCTTCTTCTGTTTCAACTAATTGGTAAAAAATTTCAAAAGATCGACATTTGTAGTTTGATTATATTTCTTAACTTCTAATGCACTTAACAATAAGAACAGATTTAACATGAATCACTTTGTCACACTTGCGTAACAAAGTGCTGCATAAAAATAAAATATTTTTTAAAACTGCGGAACCCAAAATCTTTTGCTTGTATTTAATTTGTTCATTCATTTAACTTTTCTAGTTAATTTTATAAGACGATGTTCATCGAAAGATCGCCTTAATATTTTTACTTACTTCTTAGTTCTACTTTGTATCGTTATCGGACCATTTTGTTCCATTAACAAGTATTAAATATTAACAATATGTTACTCATGATATTATAGTAACAACATAAATACTAGGAAAAGGCTTCAATAGAAAAGTGTTTTTTTTTTCTAACTATGCAACCTTAGAATGATGTGAAGTTTTGCCAACACTGCAACCTATATTTGCAACCAGTTACGACTAAGGACTTTAAAATTTTTAGTACTGATTTTATTTCTGCTTCAAAGGTTACTGGACGTTGGTAATAGTATTTTTTAGGTTTTCTTATAATAATTGCCATTTCACTCTTCGTGTTCGCGAAATTTTTGAAGATGGTATACTAGTGAGGAAAAGTAATTGATTGATAGGCAAGAATTATCAATATCACACAATAGAAGTTTAGAATATGAATTGTTGATTCAATGAAAATGTGTTCCACGGAAGGGCTGGTCTAAGAAACACCTCAAAGAAATTGTCTTGCATCACCTTGAGATTCAGCGAATTCAAAATGCTGATTAATAGTTTAACTAGAAACTCATTTTGACACTACCTACTTCATACAGAGATAAAATAGAATTTTATCCGTTCTATATAGTAAGAACGTTCGAATCATAAAAAAAGATGTTCTATAAATATACAGTGGACTTCACAAACAACCCTCGGTTGATTTCGTCTTTACCGCTCGAGTTCTTGTGTATTCACATAAATCCTCCCATATTGACTCACCACCGCACCCTTACACGAATACACTCGTATCTTTTGTTGAACGCTCCCAAATATTACGAGAATACTAAAATGCCAAGCTAAGATTTAATATCAGGGTCTGGAGGGCGGTCATTTTGGGGTTAAGAATAATGAACGATACTGATTTATGTGTAATTTTTTTATCTACAAAGTCGGATATAACATATTGTCAAAGTATAAAAGTAGTATCATGTTTTGTTTTTATGAATTTTCATGTGTTTATAATATATATCGTGCTCAGCGTCGGATGTTAATCGACTAATTTACTAACTTTCAAAGGAGCTGAGTCACAAGTACAAATTACTGTTGTTAAAGATTTCAATAATTTACTCAATAGATCGAAATTAAATATAAAAAAGGCAAAATACAGGTTACTCTAGAATAGTGAAAAGAACGTATCACTCAAACGACATTGACGGTTGTGTAGGTATTGCGAATTTTTAGAAAAGAATTATTTTGTTGCAATCTACGGCTACATTTGTCATTCTCACTCAGCGATCCTCCGGTGCGAAGACGAAGCTTGAAAAATATTCGAAAATACTTGAATTTACATAATATATCCGACTATAATAATTTCATAATAGGTATAAGATATGATTTGTTAGTTTTCAGAGTTCATTTTATGAGTCGAGGTTTTTAAAATTTTTAATTTTACTTTTATTTTAATTTGTCTTTTATGATAGATATATTTGAAACTCAGTGACATATTCAATTTACGATTAAATACCTATAAGTGTATTTGTATATTAAACTATTTTATTCTGATATAAACGTTATTTGTGTTATTATAAATTTATTAAAATTAATAAAATTATATTAATAATTAATATTAGTATAAGCTTGAAGCAAAATGACATTCAGTTATATTAATAATATATGAACGTTACACGTTTAATTTAACTAGGTGAGCTTCAGCTGTTCAGTCACAAGAAGCCCTGTCCCCTATCGTAGAACATAAATTTCTTTCTTTATAATTATTTTAATTAATAGAGCCAAATAAATTGTAAATAACAAGTATTATATAAGGTATTTTAATTAAAACATAACATCTCTCACACTTAAAACACTATATTGTTACGAATCTGTAATTGATTCCATAGAATATTCATGATCTGCATCACCAGTGGTATCAATATAGTGTCAACGTTGTTTATTTGCGTTCACTCCTCTTGTTATCGGAATAGGCCATTTGTATATATAATAGAATATTCATATCGAATTTACATTAAAATTCAACCTCCTTTTCAGGATAATGCTTTCACAAATTTTATTCAATTGTGTTTTGACATCTTCATTGTTAGGGTTCCGTAGTTCTAAAGAAAATATGGAACCCGTATAAGATCACGTCGTTGTCCGTTTGTCTGTCTGTCTGTCAAGACCCTTCTCAGAAATGCGTAGAGGTATAAATTTGAAATTAATACCAAATATTGAAGTCTGCGGTCCCTTGGAGAGTCCCTTTGCAAATGTATTTCAAATATTCGCAGCGGGAATCCAAACCTATAGAGAACTTCCCGAACTTATTGACCACAATCATGAAATTTGCCAAGACGAAATCTTCTTCAAGACGAAATATAGGAAAAAACTCGAAAACCAGTAAATCTTTCAGTATCTTGTGTGGTGGTACAGATCCCTTAGTGCACAAGTCCAACACGTACTTGCCCGTTTTTTTTTTAGTTTTACATACTAGAAAAACCGCCTAAATTTTGTTATGTATATATACTTATATCTGATCCACAAGTATATGGATCCTACACAAGGCCTATTTCTTCCATAAATCCCAGCTGAATACGAAAGCAGGTTTAATCTTACTTCAATTGAAAGCTTTATCTGCCTCTCACGAGGGATTTATTTTAAATGTGTAAATTAAAAAAAAAATCCAAAAATGTTTTGACACAAAATGTATCAAGTTCTTTGTAAGACTTGATTCGTCGAGAGTAATGACATTTTAAGCAAAATAAATAATATCCTAAATGTGACTCACTTTTCATCTTGAGTTTTATTATACACAGACAGGTTTAAAACATTATATAATAAAATATAAACAAAATGATGTTGCATTGAGCCAGTAACTGGTTGAGTCATCCTTAAAAATTTTAGTTTAGTTAGAATTTAAATTGCAAACAATTTCCCAACTACGGCTCGTATACCTTTATTATACTTCTTAACTTTTGTATAAAAAAAAATCCAATGATACTGGATCGGTTGGAATGTACATAGGTCATTTTAAAAATTAAATTTTAATAATCCAATCAAATTTTTTTTTTAAGTAGGATACATAATTCTGAGTCAATAGATCTTTTGTTTTCTAGGTAAACCTATACTCGAACCTTTTTAGGTGTTAATAATCGTTTTAATTAAATAACAAAAAAAATATTGTTATTATCATTTTCTTACGTCAAAAAATACTTAGAAGTAATATATCGTAAATATGTATATCGGAGAAGTCAACAATACGGGAGTTGATTTGACGAGTCTAGATCGGTCGGTGCGAGTAGGCTACACTTCAGCGCTAGCTGCCGTACAGACAATACGCCTAGGAACTTACGATTAGGTCTTACGATTCGTCGTTATTATTGTGTTTAAAAGCGAATAAGAAAATTGTTTGAGTGATTACGGAATTGTTATTATTTACCTACATTTCGCCCACACATGTCTGATGGTGAGGACATCAACTCGGGTCAAACACCCCTTTGTCATATATTTATTTATTTATAAATTGGTCTATCTGAGGAAAAGCTTAGTCTATAGAATATTGTTTAATTCATTAAAAAATATTTAATATTTTAAATATATTAATAATTGCAATAAATTTTAAAAGTTTTGACTAAAGTTATTTAATCTAACTCTTAGAGAATTCTACACATGCGTGTTGAATTCGCAATGCGAAGTAGCCAAGTATTGAAAGAGTAAGTTACACGGGCCACTAATCTTAAGAAGTTCCTGAACAACACTCATTAACCATACATACAGGTGTTACTTCAGATAAACCTGACGATAAATTGCTGGATGTTGGCGAAAGTGCTAAACGTTTCACCTTACTACTAACTTACTTGGCGATGTATGTACAGTCAGAATGAATAATGTGTTTTGATATTTAGCACCCAGTGAAAATGTTCAAACTTTGAATTAGTTCCTCTAAAAGTTGAATGTGAATCCTGTTCATATTTTGGTTTAGATTTCAAATTATAAAATAATTGGAATTGCATGTTCGTCGTATATATACATAATTATATTTATATAACCTTAAGTCTGAATTCGATATATATGTTACTGTAAAAGCTCGAACTAAGGTAAATCTTAAGATTTTCCAGTAAAACCTAAGATTTACCGACATTGGTTGGTAAATGTAAGTATTTATTATAAAGGGACGATTTTTTCGAACTTTTACCATTCCAACCTTCTTTTTTTTTTGTTTTACGAGAAGGAAATGCATTTACGCGTTCCGCCCGGTTGGGGGACCGGGACGGGTATGTGGGACTCAATCGGGGCCTAATGCCCCGTGCCAGGGCACGCTAATGCCCTGTCCTACCCACTAAAACCTCCTCGGGTTTCCACCGCGCCGCATAATGGTGGGGCTACGGGAACGCCATGGCTTACCACCGCGGCCCCGCCTGCGGCGGCCACCGTAAGGCGGCCAAATAAATGAATGCGCGCCTAAAGGCGCGCCTTCCTCCGCTGCCTCCGTCCCGTTAAAATAACGGACTCCCCCGATTCCGCCACTGGAGGCCGGACGCCAAGGGCTAACGCCCTGCGACGGATAGGATGACTGGCTCCGCCGTCGAACACCGGTGTACGACCACACCTCCGACGCTCATAACGAGCCTCCCCCCTTCTTGCCAACGAGGCCGCTCACACAGTCCACTCAGCTGGTCGGAGAAGTACCAGGAGCGACCCAGCGGCATCCCTCCGCGTCAGTCTTAGCCGTGGCCGACGGGCAAGCTCAAGCCAGCCCCGTTGCCCAGGGTGCGCCACGAGGAGGCGACTGACATGCACCCCTTACCATTCCAACCTAACCTGTAAATCCTAAAGTGAATGATGGTAAAAGTTCGGATCTCAAAGTTTTATGGACATTTACCATTCATAATCGGTAAATTTTAGGTTTTACTGGAAAATCTTAAGATTTACCGTAGTTCGAGCTTTTACAGTAACATATACATTTCAATACTCTATGATTGTTTTTCATAGCTGAACAACTTCTCATATTAACTGCTCTGTACGAAATGAATTCGAAACAAAAGTAAGTATTGAAGAAGCTTGTCAATGTTAAATTTAATGATTATATCTCCACAGTCTAGTACTCTCTTCCTATAATAAATTTAATAAAATGTTCTGATCACACTACTGACTTCCCGTTAACTATGTTATCAATGACACACGCCACAGGTATCCTTCTAAAAAGTATTACATTTTTTCCAATATTGCAGACTTCACAGCGGTAAAAATTTCCCAAAACATATACTATAATGGACTAAACTCTTAACTTTACACGAACAAAGCCGTGACTGGCAGTGCTGGGCAAATGTATGAAAAACACGCTTGCTTTGGTTCGTGTATTCAAGTAACACTTATACCGAGTTGAAATTTTGTACTCGTTGTTGGCTTTTGTGTAAAAGTTTCTGACAGAAGACGTCAAGAACAAAAAGCGCGAGAGACGAACTGCTTAATAATAATAATGAGGCTTTTCTACGATACTAATTACTTCGATTCAAAAAAAGACTTTCAATTATTGCCTCTTTGATGTTTTTCAAACAACTTTTAAAGTAGAGGTTTCGCAATTGTGACAACATCTTGCTCACGCTACTTTTACTTTGAAGGCCTTTGTTTTTCTCACAAGCACAAAACAAAGAAGTGGTTGAAAAAGTGACAATTTATCGATGTTGGGAAATTTATGCGGGAAAGTTTCTGTATCCACATACAAAGTACGAAATTACGAAAATATTATGGTTCGATATTATAAGAAGTTTTCAGAACAATTTTATTAGTATACATTTATGAAATAGTTAAATAAAGAAAAAGACAGATAACATATTCTTAGTTCAGAATGGCGCAATGGCGATGTAAGGAATGGATAATATTTCTTATTGCCATTGCGCCATTGTCTATGGGCGGTGGTGACCACTTACCATCAGGTGGCCCAATTGCCCGTCCGTCTACCTACCTATATCATAAAAAGTGTTTATAACAGGCAATTATAATAAAAAAGAAAATTAAATACATCTTTTATTTTTCGAACAATTTGTTATTCAGATAGACATAACATTTTTCTATGCAATTATAGTTAATTTGGTATACTCATTTAATTACATAATAAAGAAGAAAAATAGCGTCCGATTAAAATGTATACATTATAGAATAAATCGCTCGTGAATTTTACATTGGAAGGAATTCATTGATAGCTCTCAATATAGTCATTTTTCGAAGGTAATATCTCCCTCATCTGTTAATTGGAATCTTTAAACTATTTCGTAATTCATTTCTTTTTCAGGAGTCACATTTCTTTTTTAAAATGTAATACAATATGGATCTCTCATAGGAGGTTTGTTCATAAAAATTGGAGTAACATGAAAGGATTTATCGGCGTCAATTAGTATGAATGACGCACATGAATGAAGAACAGGCTTACAAGATGTCTTAGTGTGCGTGAGTTGACGAACGTAAGACAAAGACAACAAAAAAATATAAATTATACTAATTTCCACCTGCGGCTTTGTCCGAGATTGAGGGAATGGGGAGATATGTTAGGTATAAAAAGTACCCTATTTGTCATTCCAGACTATACACAGAATAATCTATGAATCTTTATGCAAAATTTCATTCATTCATTGCAAACATCCATTTATACAAACTTTCGCATTTGTAATATTACAAAATTATATAAGTATGAAGTAAAATGATATTTGTTAATGCACTCTGATTATTTAATGTGGAGAGTGCCTTAGTGAATAGATGTATAAATCAAAGTTCTCAAATGTAACAAATGAAGTGTTAACCAATACCCGGAATGAATTTCGTAATATTTAACTTTTTTAACATTATTTCGAATTCGTTATATAGAACTTTGCAACCTGTTATCTTGTAGTTAAGAGTAACACTTTAACATGTAAAAATCATTGCCCTTTAAATACAAGTAAGCAAATTTCGTATATCTTTGCTCATGTCATCGTCATTAATCATTCGTTTGCTTTTATCCCACAGTATGTTGTGTATAAAACTGCAAGGAAAAGAATTTGGTGGATTTGTATAACCAGCCGCCTGCCTGACGCCAATCAAATTTAGGAACTTTGTTTGTAATTTCAGAAAAAAATACCAGCTGAGTTCAATAGTAATTCTTTTTTCTCGTCGTTTCTTCTCGCTGGAGTTTGCTTTCCGAAATAGTGGCAGAGTTGAAATTCTGAAGTTTCAAAATTCCTTCATTGTAAAGTTTACTTTACTCCACAAAAAGGCCATTATAATTTATGATAGTCAAAGACGAAGAATTCCGAAGACATAAATTCAAGCGGCGAAAATATAACACGGGAAACGTTTTATCTCATTTACAATTGTTTGCTTGGCAATTGAAAAACTCTGTTTTGCTTATAAAGTCCCGCTGTTAGCTTGAGTGTACCTAAATTAGATTAAATAATATTATTTGCCTTATTCATTCATATGTTTAAATTAATTCATTATTTTCACTGAAGTGTTTGCTTAGTTTTATTAAATAAAAATAGTATTCTCTAAGAACTAACTCGATGAACAAACAAAACACGATCGTGAAATAAGCGAGCCTAGATCTAATTAATTAAAAATTACTCACTGCAAAATTATTCCATTTTATTCTATGAAGTACATTTACAAATCCTGCTTGTGGTGCTGAGCCGTGCAGTTGTACGAACTGCTAAACTTAAGATCTGATAACTTATAACACATATAGGTACTGAGTGAACTCTTACTCTTCTGTTAAATGATATTGACAATATAAATGGTAAAGGCGTAAAGAAAATATTATTGTTTTGATTCAAAGCTTGATTAAGTAAACATTAAAAAGAAAAATATGTTGGAATTAGGTTCGGTTTGGAGAAAAAAAAAAATCCTACTTTGAGATGTTCTTGAAACATGTTTAAGATTATTCGTCAATTTGAATAATCTTACTAAGATCTAATACTATAAACATAGTCTGCCTTATTGGTCAAGTGGGTAGCTTATTACGAGATCCTACGGTAAAAGGCCAGACAAAAAAATTGGGTTATTCCGTCGAGAAATTCTCAATAACGGTCTGGAATCCAGAAGTTGGTAGTTATTACATTCCCATGCATCGGAAACGTCAGGCCGTCCATCCTGCGCTTAAACTCGAGTAAGGTCGTGTCAGATTATGAGAGAGTACACGTCTTGCGTTTGCACAGTTGATTCGCTTGAAAAGTACAGGAGGTTATCGATAGTAAATTCAACAGCTTTAAATCAAGGAAATATGAAATATAAACCATGAAATGTTATATATATATTTATAATGAACATTATATTTTAATCTGAGTTTATAGTATGAACCACATTTTACTATTGTAATTTTAGTTCGTCTTTAGTTAACCCGCACATTGATGACTTATTAAATAATTGAGGATAATATAATGTTTTTTTTTACTAAATACTATAACTTATAATGGAATCATGTTTTCTAAAATACTACAAGAACAGAAATAATATGAAATACGAAGTATAAGCGTGTGAGTTAACACATACAAAACTCTCTATTCCGTCACTTTTCGCTTTTTTGTAAATAATCTTGCTTTATCTAATTCTATCGAAGAAAAATAAAACTTAGAATTTTTTTATGATTTTATGATATTGGTAGGATAAACGGGCGAATAAACGGGAATAAGCCAACCTTCAGAACTAAGATGTCCACTTGGTTAGAGGATATCATGCCCTGAAATAAATTTATTAAATTTATTTAATATATAAAACATATTAAATTTATTTTCTGGGGCAGTAAACGCCTATAGATGTAAAAAATTACTTTAATATTGTTTCTAGTGTACTGTCGTGAAAATATTAAATATTAATTAAAATTATTGAACTTTAATTGATATTTATCATTCCGGTATTCGTGATTAGATCTTGGATGTGTGCCCTATTTGACATGAGGTCCAAAGGCCGCACTAATACACTCGTGAATGATGCAAATTTGAAAAGTAGATTACGGGCTTAATTCCGTATTCGTGGTGGAGCGTGTCCATTTGAATGATTCGCTTCGTTAGCACATGAAGTAGGCAACTCAATTAAAAAAAAATTACCTAGTACATTTCTAAAATGAATAATTGTAGGGAAATTGTTTTATCGGTTCAGATAACGATTGTGGTATCTTCTGTAAATAAAATAATGGATTACAATTTCATAAAAAATAAATAAATTGGTAGTAGTGATTTTTGCAAGGGCGTCCGGGTGGTACCTACTCACTTATTCTACCACCAAAAAGCATGACCTATTATAATGGTATACCAGTTTGAAGGATGAGTAAGCCAGTGTAACAACAGGCACAGGAGACTAACCATATTTATTTGTAGAACTATTACTATTAACTATTTAGGGCTGGTTTAAAGGTTCATTGAACAGCATTACTAAACATTTTTATAGAAATATTTGTCTTTTAAAAGTCTTCGAAAGTGACTATAGTATATAATTTAGTCGAGAAAGTTATAAGGATTTAAGGCACGCTTACTTCAATTGTTGCAAGGAACACAGTCGACTAATCAACTAAGCTATTCCAAACTATAAGACTTTGGCTTTTAGACTAATTAGGTCTGATGCAATCCTCTGGGAAAACGTAACACAACGGTTGCTAATTGCATTTCACGAAGCGATAAGTTATTTCTTAATCAAAGAGTTTTCAATAGTATTTAAGCTACGATTACTGTAGTATGTTAACACTTTAGTTTTGCGTCACTAAATCTAGAAATCATGTTTTTTATAATTATTAATCTTATTATATTTAGAATTAATGAGTGTTTAGTTAAAACTATTTTTATTTCTATTTAACTTGTCAAATTTTAAAAGGAGGTTCATTGCCTTGATTTATTTTTATTTTAGAATTTCTATTTATAAAATTTCTTCCTCTGTCAAATTTAAAAAATGTTGTTTAATATACAATTTTATGTCACATAACTAACATTGTTTTCTTTATTAATTTAAGAGTGACTTATTGTAGTAAAAGTGCAAACAGTTTTGTTAATAGCATAACACCTCATCTTATTGCCTGTGCTGGTGACAGGAGGAGGGCTGATTCGTTACCCGCGTTGAGGATCGGTATAGCGGTTGAACGGGGAAATAGTGCAAGCGTTCCAATCGGTCAGGATTTGTACAGTAGTAGTTTATTTGTAGATGCTTAAGACCTTAGTGCAAATATTTTTTATGTAAATTATTGATGTCATAATATATAATATAGATATATAAATATTGTAGATAAAAAAGGTTATATAACTGCCTGATTTATTAGTAAGATTCAGGGCCGAAGACAATGTTCATGTTCGAACCCCGGATTGATCGATGAGATAAGATTTTTTTAGCAAAATTGTCACGGCTAATAAAAATTAATTATATTAAAAAATGGCCCTTAATTGAGAATTTTATCGCGCTATACCCCGAAAGGTCGTCGTTGATTGATTTTCACACAAAACACTTTGTTCAAGAAGCACTGTGATTGGATATTCATCGATCTACATCGCCTTCAATATTCAAATTTGCAATGGCATTAACAATTTGGATTAAAATTAATAGTTTGTTTCGCTCTAGCTTTATTTTCATTTAATTCGACGGTCGTTTGTATTTATACCAGAAATAATTTACAAACTGGCTTGAATTTACACTGAGTGGTTGCAGCTGCCTTCTGTTTTCATTCAATTAATTCATTTAACAATACGATGAGTTAATTTGTACAATTACAGGACACATAACGCTCTCGTTGTGCCGAAATTTAAAAGTAAATCATGTCAAAAGATTTATTTTTGTAATTATGTAATTATTATTAACTTTGTCTTTTATCAAACTATTATAAGGCTTCATTATTATTATAAGGCATGGTAGAATTAAAAATTTATAAATTTTTTTATCCATCAGAATAAGGCGTTATAAATCGCGTTATGTTCAAATATTTGTAATTGCTAGAAAAAACCTTACCTAGAAAATATTTGTTAAATACTCCCAAGAAAATAAAATGGTTATAATTTTAAAACGTGGTGCGATTAAAACCGTGCATCGGGTTGACACTTTGAAGTATAACAAATATGACTTTTGATAAATTTAAATTTAAATATGAATCAAACTATGTGGAACTGAATAACGTATTCTGATATAATTATCTAATTTAGATCATTTGGACCCGTCGGCGCCCAATTGGTTTAATTTACTATTTGGCAAATAGAAACTGAAGCCGGTCGTATAATCGGGCAGTTAATCAGCTAGCCCTATATCTAAAGCGAGACTGTAAATTGAAAATGAATATTTAACGCTTGCATAATCAAAGTAAATATAATTTTATAACACGTACAGAAATTTATATGTCAATACTATAATTAACAAAACATTTGGCCATCATAAACGCCCAGTAAACGTGAAACATCGCAATCGATGGATATTTAAAGATTAGTAATCAAGTAAAACCAATAAGAAAGTATTAAATAAAATTGATAATAATACACTTACTTCGTGGTAGGGTTTTGTCCAAGCCCGTCTGGGTAGATACCACACACTCATCAAATATTCCACTGTCAAATAGCAGTACTCAGTATGGCTGTGTTCCGGTCTAAAGGATGAGTGAGCGAGTGTAACTGCAGGCACAAATGACATAACTTAGTTCCCAAGATTGGTGGTGCATTGGCGATGTAAGAAATGGTTAATATTTTTACAGCGCCTTTGTTTATGGGCAGTCGTGACAACTTACTATCAGGTGAACCATTTGCTCGTCCGCCAATCTGTACCATTAAATAAAAATAAAACATACGACGTATACGCGTAACGCACATATGTGATCGAATGGCGGCGGGGGGTGGGGGTTTGTTTTCATGTATGTATGTAGTTACTTAGTGTATGGCTTTGTGCAAGCCCATCTGGGTGGGTACCAACCACTCAAATGGCGAATGATTCTATAGCCAAGCAGCTCTTCTTCACTTTGTATTTTTGTGTTCCGGTTGCGTGTACAAGGGACATAACATCTTAGCTGCCAAAGTTGATGGCGCATTGCTGTGGAGTAAGGAATAGTTATTTTTTCTGTTTATGGGTGGTGATGACCACTTACCATCAGATGGCCCATTTGCCCGTCTACCTACTTATTACATACGAAAAACAAATATATACTGAAAGTATTTGTTACGTTTTTATAAATGACTGGATGGATGGGTGGAGTAGTCGCTTTGAGATATATCACTGATATTAGTAACGGCTCAGTATAATGAGCTTATATTATTTATACTATATATAATACTTAATGTTTAAAAGTTTTACAGTAATTAATATAAATATTAATAACTGATTTACGACGGTAATGAATTAGATGATTTTTTTTAGTTAACATGTATTTCATAACATATTATGAAATCAGAAATGTATTTGGTTGAAAACTATTCTGCTGGAGTTTCGATCATAGGCTGAGAAGCACATAATATATAAGGCAGACATGATTACGCTACAAATGTACCTTCTGTATTTGAGGAAATCTAATGTCTATATCTGCTAAAACGTGACTAAACTACTTGATGGTAATCAAACGTATGACTGTTCCGATCGCTTAGTACGTAGTTCGTACACCCGAATTTTACGTCTTTATAATATATATGGCAATGCATACATACATGACTCCGATTCTTTATTACATGTATTGTATTTGCTGAGATAAGAGTCAAATTGAAGGTCAAATTCAATATGAATGTCTAATACAATTGTTGAGCAGATTATAATGGTAGAAGTAATAAATATTTTTTATTACGTTTTTTAAACCTATTTTGGAAAATTTCACTTAAACCTTAGTTAGGAATAGTGTTGTGTTGTAAACAAATATACACGAATGTTAAACTATTTGTTGTGTATAATACAGCAGAGATATTAGCAAATCGTTAATCGTTGAGCCGAGATGGCCTAGTGGTTAGAACGCGTGCATCTTAACCGATGATTTCGGGTTCAAATTCAGACAAGCTACTGAACTTCATGTGCTTAATTAGTGTTTATAATTAACCTCGTGATCGGAGAAGGAAAACATCGTGAGGAAATCTGCATGTGTCTAATTTCAATGAAATTCTGCCACATGTGTATTCCACCAACCAGCATTGGAGCAGCGTGGTGTAATATGCTCCTCTTCAAAGGGAGAGGAGGCCTTAGCTTAGCAGTGGGAAATTTACAGGCTGCTAACGATGAAGAAATGATTAGCAAATCGTATAGAAAATGTTAATCTAAGGTTTGTTAATCTTTACTCCTACCATGACATCTGTCATGGAATATATTAAACTTTCATTTCACCAGTTATTTCATAACAATGGCAATAAAAGTTACCCTTTGACTATTGATCACAGGATTGAATTCAACGTAAACTATTTCGAAAACTATTTCAGGGAGTATTTAATTGAAAACAGTGTTATTCAAATGAAAATAAACCGATGTAGCTCTAAAATACATTTCATAATAGAAACTATAGACATAAAATAAAAATTAACGTTCAAGGATTTGGATTATCATATACTATTTATTTGAAATTAAAACTTAAATTCGTTTTATTATGATTAATGTGATTTGTTCTATTTTTTTAATTGTTATTTTCTATGTTTATTTGAAATTAATTTGAAATTTGAATACTTATTTTTCTAATAGACTTCTTAAACAGTCACAGTAGTCTTTTTTCTGTTATTACATGACGACTTAGCTTGTAAGAGTGGTGTACATTGTAATACTTCTAAGACTTTGATGTGTATGTATAGAAATAGGTACTTTGTATACCACGTTGATTTCCTAAATAAATAAATAAATAACACATGCAAGGACCGTTTGATTCTTGGCGACGAAAGACAACACCACGAGGAAACTTTCATTTGTAGAATAATAAGTTCCTAAAATCCTTCTTAGAAAGAAATTCTTTGGTCTTAAGCCGAGCATTGACAGAGTTATTTACATTTATTGGGTCATTTACAGGCTTATATATTTTTTATTTAGAACTACATTAAAAACTACCTGAATAGCCATTCGAGTATTTATTTAATATGTTCCGTACCTATAACTAAGACTCCTCAGTCGCTCGTCTGTCTGTCCCTGAGTCACCAAACTGTAGCTCATGAACCGAGACAGTATTTATTTTGCCGCTATAACAACAAGTACAGAATAAAATAAATATTTTAAGGGGGCTCCCATACAACAGAAATGTTTTTTGGCGGTTTTATAGATAATAAATAGTACGGCACCCTAGGCTGGATCCATGTGGTTTTTTTTTTTCTTGTTGGTGTACACTAAAGTACAAAATAAAGTAAAGTAAAGTAACCATGTATCAGGCTTTGTACTGTCACTAATACATTATCTACAATAAAAAATACTTATAAAACGCGTTGTCTATAAATAGTTTTAATCGTACCTCTAGTCATAATGTAATCTGAATTCCTAGTCTCTCGCATTCCATTTACTCCGGAAGATATTCCAGCAACACCTGCGCGTAATTTACCACTGTCAAGCTGAAGCTTGTTTAAAATTATACTCATTTGATTTTAGACCGTACTTACTATTTATTGTATATGTTACTGTAAAATCTCGAACTACGGTAAATGTTAAGATTTTTCAGTAAAACCTAAGATTTACCGATTATGAATGGTAAATGTCCATAAAACTTTGGGATTCGAACTTTTACCATCATTCACTTGGTAAATCTTAAGATTTACATGTTAGGTTAGGATGGAATGGTAAAAGTTCGAAAAAGTCGTCCCTTTACCAATTCATGTCCGTAAATCTTAGGTTTTACTGGAAAATCTTAAGATTTACCTTAGTTCGAGCTTTTACAGTAACATATACACTATTACGTTGATGATGTAATGTTTTTTTATGGAAACACGTGATTTTATTTCACCGGTCTAAACCTAGCGTGTTGTAAAAGATTAACTTGATTTCAAGAAAGGCACGCCTCGCGGTGAGTGACTTTCATTCAATGACTGCCATTGAGATATGTATCTCTATAATATATTCTATTTAAAGGTAAACGTTAAATAATAATTTCGTATCGTAATATATTTATGCATCGTGTAATGAAATCTGTTATCATAAGTAATTTTAAAATATATTCCAATTGAAGAAGTCAATTGCAACTTTACTCTGTGCTATTATAACTACATAGTAAAAAATTAAATCGCGTCCCGCTGTCTGTCTGTCATTGTGTCTGCTAAGATCCTTAAAACTTCCTAACGGATTTCGATGGGGTTTTTTTATTAGATAAAGTGATTTAAGAGAAAGGTTTATATGTATAATACATGCACAATATAGCAGAGATACTCTGATAATTTGACAGGTTTATAAAGTGGCGTCGTAAATAAACACATTTTTTGCGCTTACATTGCAAACGCTGGCTGAAGCCTACGAGATCGATCAAAGTAATGTACCACAGTATCATACAACTTGAAAATGTCTAAAAAAAAAGTCCGTGATGGTGTATGTCTATCTCTTAGGGATAACCAACAATAACCATTTTTACTTACTTTAGTTTTTACGAGAAATAATGACTTGTTTACGAAGTGATTTTAAGTAATACAGCATTAATCTTTATCCAATTAAGTACCTTAAATACATTGTGCATTTAATATAGATTCATTTGGCTCTTTACAGGCAGGGATATAGTGGTTTGTGTTATCTAATGACAGCTGTGAACGTTGTATATAAAGACATTGTATAGTATATTTAGTATCAGCATTGCACCCGTGCGAAGCCAGGGCGGGTCGCTAGTAATTACACTTTGCTGCCGTTTACGTAACGAGAAGTCAATACTGTAATGTTCCCGAAATATAAGCAACATTTCTATACAAATTAAACGTAAAACTATTATAAATAAAAAAAATCAATTAGGTTACAATGAAACTTTACTTTTACTTGCAATAATTGAAATAATATAATATAGGAGTTTGACGACAATTATACATAATATATAATATATTTGTATGTTTATAATAACAAATAATGCTCTTAAGAAAACCTAAGAAATTTGGTTGATATTCTATTTTAAATTCTATACTATTTCAGAAAATATTACGTTTTAATATATATAGTCTTTTAAAAACAATTTAAATAAGTAACTGCATTAAAATTTCCATTTCTTTTAAGTTTAAAATAGGCAGCCGTAATTCCGCGTTATAGTATCGAAATTTATTTTACCTACGCTTCGCTTACCAGTTTATAGCACCTGGTTTAACTGTAAAGGTAGAAACACTCCATTAGATTTTTTTTTTAAATTGAAGGCATTAAGAACTATCAGACCAGTATCTAAGGAAAAATATATTTATGTTAATCATAATTATCTATTTAAAATTTCAGGATTAAGATTTAATATATTTTTTTATTTAATAAATTAAATTAAATATACTCGATTACTATAAATACCATTAATTGCTTTGTGTGTAGTATTTCAGCTAAATCAGTTGCGTGGAATTGGTTTCAAATTCAGTCTTATATTTTACTAAAACGTACTGTGCGTCCACACATACTTGTTCCGTACACACGAAACTTGTAAGATGTTATGTTTTGTAGAGACCAAAACTACAAATTATGGCTAGTAAGTATTATTAATACATTTTATTTAAAATTATAAAAAAAATATCTCAGTATCATTTTCTTCTTTTTTTTTGCTGACCGATTTTCTCTTATTTGTTTAGCATCTATAGAAGTGTTACTGTTATAAAAATATGGCAATTCTATTAATAATAATAATCTATCAGACTTAGTAACAATGAAACATACTATTTCTAAGAAAAAAAATATTAATACCATGTATATAGACTTCAGGAAAGCTTTTGACTCCATATCGTATAGCTGGCTTCTTTACGTATTACAACACTATAAAATTTACCCACAAGTTATTTATTTACTTGAAAACTATGCTAAACTGGAAAACAACTCTTAAAATCACGGAACATGCTAATACTGAAACACCTGACAACTTAATACGACGAGGAATCTTTCAAGGCAACGTCAAACGCTTAGCTGAGACATGGTGAACTGTTTCCTGAAACGGAAGCTTTTATATTAGCGATCCAGGATCAAGTCATTGAGACTCGGAACTACCAGAAGCACATAATACGCGCCTCTAATCTTCAATCAGATACATGCCGACACTGTCATTTTAATCTTGAAACAATTCAACATATAACTTTTGCCTGCCGAGCTCTTGAGCAAACTGATTATAAACATCGACAAGACCAAGTGAGTGTCATTATACACCATCATCTCGCTCACAAATATAATTTTATAGATAAGAAAATACCAAACTATAAATACAAACCCGACACCATACTAGAAAATAACAGGTGCCGCTTATACTGGGATGGAACCATAATCACAGATAAAACAAATCACTTCAATAGACTCAATATCACACTGCATAACAAAACGAATACAACTGTTTATCTTATTGACATAGCTATCCTTAACACTCACATCATACAGTTGACAATTTCGGAAAAGCTCTGTAAATATCAAGACTTAACAATAGAACTGTGTGCATGCAGACACCATCCATATTGTTCCCATAGACATCTCATCAACTGGGGTAGTACCCAAAAACCTACAACGCAGCCTTAATATATAACACATTCCTCGTCACACTAATCATTTACTCCAAAGGCAGTAATCCTCAGCACTTGCCGCCTCACCCGCAAGTTCCTTACGACTTAATCCATCTCAGCTGCCTATACCATTACTTAGGACCTACTAGCGCTTGCCTACGGCCCGTGTGTTTTCCTACACACACTGGCCTCTTATGAGGTCTCTCTTATGAGGTAACTAAATCCTTTATCCTCATAAGAGAGAAAAATTAAAATAACAATATAATAATTAATCTATTACAATAATAAAAGAAGTTAAAAACATGCAAATTTATATTTGCACTAGAGTGAATAAATACGTAAACACCCTTTTTTATAAAAGGAAGGGACATTTGTAACATTTTTATACAGCTGACACGTAACGCTCCTATTCATGACATAAACACGTACTAAGTATATAGTGTGGCTCTACGTTTTTCACATGGAACGTGGAATGTTCAACTTTACGACACTATCTAGGTGGTTCTGTAATTATGCTGTTTTAAGACGGAATTTTCTCTTCAGCAAATTCAGGAAAATCTTCGTCTTATTTTCTGTTCTTAAATTTTGAAATAAGATAAAAAAACAATAATAAAAAAAAAACTAAATTCGGTAAAAGTTTAATATATAAAATAATTGTCACAACATATTTTGTGTTAATATTTCGAAGAGCGTTTTGCTATCGGTCTTTATATAGATTAACTGCAATTTTTCGCCTCAACATTGAAAGAGGTATAAACGAACGATGAATAAAACAATGCGAGTTCTTGAGAGACAGTTTTTTATATTTTAAATGTTTTGTACAAACACATACAATAACCATTAACTATTTTTTCTAACATTGGCTCACTCGCCTTTCAAACTGGGACACAACAATACTAAGTATTGTTGTTTAGTGATAGAATATTTGATACACGTAGTATCTACCCTGAAGTCTAGCATCAAGTAAATTAAAAATAAAAGAGATAATAGCGCTACCTGCTGGATTTGACACAGCTAATATTATTAGGAGCTCATTCATTAGCTCAGACTTACGGTACAGACGTGTGGTAGTGAAACTCGACTCAAAATTTATTTGTAAGAAACGATAAGAGATTTAATCTAATTTTGTCTTCAAACAGAATAATTACAACAATTTAGATAGTTCTATGAAGTTATTATCCTATTATAGAGTTACATATATATTATTATGTATTTTAATGTTATTCGTATATAAAAAATATGTCTTTTTCCCATGGCATTCTACTTGGGTTAACGCATCCGAATATTTATACGATTTTTATTCTGCTGAAGAAGGTTATTCGTGATATTTATAGCCGGGGTCCAAGAGATTCATTAAGATGTAAAATTAAAGCAATTAAAATAATTACTGTCGCTTCTCAATACGTATTTGATAACGTTATGTATGTACACAAAATCATATATGTTTTTCCAGTAATTGTGACACCAGCAACAACTATAAGTTAGTAACTACTTTTACTCGATTACATAAGTTTGATAACTCTTTTATTGGACAATGTATTCTCTTTTCCAACAAGATCCCAGAAAACGTTCAAAATTGTTCAATTGTAAAATTTAAAAGATTCATTTATGTGTTACATGTTATTAACTAATGTAATTTTAGGCGATTGCACATAATGGGGATAAAACGGTGACCCCCGGGCTATTTCAAATAGAAGAAAATGTATTTTATTATTGTAATGAAACTGATAATTGTTAGATATACGGGAAAAAAAACCGTCCAGTTACTTTCGCCCGTTCTTCTCAGGTCCGAAGTAATTATTACCGGACCGGTGATATGTTTGGGCATTGGTTGGCGGACGAGCATATGGGCCACCTGATGGTAAGTGGTCACCACCGCCCATAGAAAAAGACGCTGTAAGAAGTCTTAACCATTCCTTACATCACCTATGCGCCACCAACTTGGGAACTAAGATGTTATGTCCCTTGTGCCTGTGATTACACTGGTTCACTCACCCTTTTATTCGGATCACAACAATACAGAATACTGTTTTTCGGCGGTAGAATATCTGATGAGTGGGTGGTACCTACCCAGACGGGCTTGCACAAAGCCCTACCACCAAGTTAAGGTCAAGGTCAAGGTCAAGTCAAGGTAATTAAGCAAATGATTTTACATTAAACATATTTTCAGTTTGACACTCTATATTATAATGACAGTGATTTAATTTGTAGTTGTCATTGTAATTTTTTAACCAGATTTGTACCTACAAAAATATTGGAGGTAATCGTGACTGCCTCGTTGGCCCAGTGGCTACGTATAAGGCCCACGACCCCAAGGTTCTGGGTTCAAAGTTCAGGCAAGGCAAGCAAGATATTCTGGAGTCTAAGTTAGAAGTGTGTACACTCTAGCCACTGTTTTTACGCACACTTTAATACGTTCTGCGCAGTGAGCGAAATCGGTCAGGATGTCATCATCATTATTATTGAGTAATTATTCGTAATTAATAAAATAAATGTACATTCATTTATCTCAAGCTATCCGATTCAACCAGTAAATAAACATATCTAGGAAAATACGAAACTATCCGCCTGTGAAGTTATTGGAAATTGAATTCGCCTTGACGGCAAAATGTGGTTCCACGTTTTCTGCAATTTACCGTCTGCGTTTTGTTTTATTCCTTGTATAACAACAGTCGCACAGTCTAAGCAGATTTGTTGTAAATAAAATACATTTTCTGTTTAACGCATTCTTCTTAATTACATTACATTAACAGCCTGTAAACTTCCCACTGCTGGGCTAAGGCCTTCTCTCTTTCTCCTTTTGAGTAGAAGGTTTGGAGTATATTCCACCACGCTGCTCTTGGTTTGCAATGGGGGTTGGTGGAATACACATGTGGCAGAATTTCGTTGAAATTAGACACATGCTGGTTTGCTCACGATGTTTTCCTTCAGCGCCAAGCACGAGATGAAACACATCTTAAGCACATGAAAATTCAGTTGTGCTTAGTGGTTTTGAACCCGAAATCATCGGTTAAGATGCACGCGTTCTAACCACTGGGCCATCTCGGCTCCCTCTAATTCTTCTTAATGAATTGTTGCAAAACACCATGCCCATGTAAAACTGTCCAAGTTATATTATTTTCTAAAGGAATTTTCTGAAATGTCCACGAGAACCATGAAATTTAGTCTCAATCTCAAGAAATTAGCACCTTACTTTTATTGTACAAATCGCCGTTACTTATTTTAATTTTAAGGAATTTGTTTTTCGCATAGATGACCTTCGAACCATATGGTAATTTATTTTCCGTAGATGAAAATTTCTGCTTGATCTGTGTAAATTGCAATAACGTTTCATATAAAGTAATTAAGTTTGGATAAATCGAGGGTGTTTGGTACGATCTGCTCAAATGTATAATTTAAAACAAAATCTTTCGCGTTCGAAATGGCATTGGGTCTGATAATGAAATAAATTGGTGGCAATTCATGTACAGCGAAACGTCAAAGAAATTCTAAAAGCAATCGTGGTCTATTCAAGTAAAAGGTTGGCTATTGAAGAAATGTATCCAAGGACTGTGACTGAGTGAGTCTTTTCAAGTTTTCGATATCGTTTGTTGTGCGCTAACAACCATCATTGAAAATCTGAAAGGTGAAAGAAACCTGCAAGTCGTAAAGAACAGATCTTGTATATAGATTTTGATTGTGAATTTCTAAAATTTTTTTAAAAAGGAAGTAAATATTTTGTACAGATATATGCTATAACGATACTTATACACACACTGCCAAAGTGAATATAAGAATTATATAAAATTTGGTCACGTCATGCACGTAATTTAATTGGCAAAGAGCCTTTGGCAAGATAGCCTAGACGGGTATCGATTAAAATCTTGCATTGTTGCAACTTTTTGGTAAGTTCCGAAACAAAATTAATACAAATATTTTTTTCTCACAAGTTATCCTTGGAAATGGCAGAATTTAAGTACTAATACTTTCATTAAGTACATATATGCTTCTATCCTCTCTCAAATCAGCGTTAAATTAGTATTACGAGAACCTTACACTAATATAACTTACAAATGATGCATAGAACCTACGTTTTTCCTATGATATGCTAAGAATCGTAAAATAAAAAAAATATATATTTAGCATTTTATGTGAGTTCTCATTGCAGATATATCATTATTTTAATGATCATCATAATATGATGTTATATTTAACTTATATAACAACTAGCGGAAATATGGGTTTCATATTACAAATCATATGTGTAAACTTTTTGTGCTTAATTAATCGTGGAAAAAAAGTAAGATTTTAAGCACCGATCACTGTCCGTTGTTATTAAGTTTATATTTCGCTCAGATAATCGGAATTGCAATTTAACGGGGAAATCCTTTATTGCTAATATTATTACCGTCAATTGAAAACGGCATTTTTATCCATGTTGTTTTATGATTGTTATAAAAAACAAAAGAAACATAAAATTACAATTGCGTGAACCAAAAATTCTTTAAATAATTTACTTTGTAGCGAAATTCTTAAGAATTTGTTTTTATAATTTTTATCTAATCATATACAGTTAATATTGTGATGTTAAAACAGAAAAAGATACATAATGTATTTGTACGTAAAGTATAGAGAATCCATACTTAATATTATAAATGCGAAAGTAAATCTATCTGTCTCGCTTTCACGCCAAAACTACTGGACCGATTTAGATGAAATTTATATATATATGATAGAAGGATACACGCCACTGTGGAATACAAAGAGGTCTTATATTAACGTAACATTTTAAGTTCATTTATAAAAATATTCATATTCTACGATGACGACCTCAATGGTCGGGTAGTGTGTACACCGGTTTTCATGGGTACGCCACTCCGAGATCCCGGGTTCGATTCCCGGCCGAGTCGATGAAAATAGAAAAAGTTCATTAGTTTTCTATGTTGTCTTGGGTATGGGTGTATGTGGTAGCGTCGTTACTTCTGATTTTCCACAAATGCTTTAGCTACTTACATTGGGATCAGAGTAATGTATGTGATGTTGTCCAATATTTATTATTTATTTATTTATTCTACGCGAGTGAAGCCGCGAGTAACAGCTAGTATACGTATATTTTTTAACCATGAACTACATAATATATTGCTGAAGTCAAATTTCATAGACAATTTATTTGTATATTTTCATAGACAATTTATCCATCACCAAAATAAATTCTCTTGATAGATCAAAGCGTCGAATGTTTCTCACGATTCGGCGTTAAAGTTGACAACGAGGAAAATCGTCCTTCACGTTCAGGAATACTCGAATGCGCAATTTTTCGCCTCAACATTGGAAGAAGTATAAACGAACGATGAATAAAACAAAGCGAGTTCTTGAAAGACTGTTTCTATATTATAAATGTTTTGTATAAAGTGAATTTGGATATATTTACGCGTTAGCAATGGAAAAACATTCTTGGTCCAAACATTTTATTCGAAATTAATTTAAATTTAATTTGGCAAATGCGTTATTGCGTCCACTTGGCTGGTTCAAAGTTAGTGTTCAAACACAATTCAAAAAATGCACAGGTTTATTCAAAAATTATTTAAGTTTGTACTAGGAGATGGTAGGACAGTGACTGTTACTGTTGACTTAAAAACATTTACATTACACATACTGATGTTGTATAATTTTTTTTTTTTCATTATTACAACATATTTTTAATATATATCATTAATTATAGTTTGATATAAACTCTGTCTCTTTGTTGCCACATCACCAAGCTACGGAGCTGACGGTAATGAAATTTGATAAACAGGTAGCCTGATTCAGGAGGAGGAGAAATAAAAACCGCAGGTCAAGTTACCTTTAGCCAAGTTACCAAGGGGAACAGCTAGCTTCTTTTATGGAATATTTTAAGCTTATAAAATTTCAATGCATTTATCAAAATATTCTATTTTATTATTAATCGTATTCCTAAACTTTACTAAGTTCTAATCTGAAATAAAATAATTAGATTGAAAGATATAAATCCTGAAACTTGCCCGAATACGAGTAGTGTCTGAACGTAATTTATGGAACGACTTTCTGTGAAAAATGTCCCAAGCCAATAGCAATTTTAAAGGTTCGGACACACAAACGCGACCAAGCGACTATTTTATCTCGTTCCGTTACAAATAGCTTGGCATTTAATACACTAGCGATTATAAGAGCTGTATAATACCCACGTAGATGTTTAGTTTTAAATTTGAAATACATAAGGTATTTATTTATAAAATTTATAGCTACAATATCATATACTGGATACTGGATTTTACTTTCATTATGTGTTGTCTTCCATTCGATGTACATGTAAATCATTCATTCCCTCATTCGTTCTATTAGGCAACTCTATTCAACTCATCAAATAAAACAAACATTATAGTCGATTACTTTATTATGCAATATTTACAATTATCAGTACTATTATTATTAGATATATTTAGTGGTTCAATCTGTTATAATGAAAGCAATATTTTGTATGCAACATATCATTGTATAAGGCGCAACGCTCTAGCCTTATTTAACCAATCCGAACGCGACACGTAGCTTCCACAAAGAACGCGTTTACCGTTGAAGCCCGTTCTGCCATGCAAAACTCTGAAGTTGTCCATCACCATTACAAGGCCTGTGGTAAAACACATAATTTATTTATTTTATATTTTGAAAATATGAGCACTTTAAGAAATTATAAACAAAATAGAGTAAATTTAAATTATAAGAATAATTAATTGTTAAAAATATATTTAATGACACAAAAACGCATGGGTCTGGAATGTAATGATTTGATTTGTTTAAGAGACTCCAATAATATACTTCTATTATATTCAAATCAAAATATTCACGTAGGCTCATAAAAGAACTTTTTTGTCGTCATATTACAGTTTTGTATTAAATAAAGACTACCATCGTATTTTAGTGGAAAACTCCATACTGACTATAAAGTGGGAATAGTTTTTTTTTTTTTTTTTAGTTGTAAAAAGATGCCTCAACATTTTGGTAATTGTAATTGTTATTTTAGAAACAGTCAATACTTAATTTGAGATTTGATACTTGATGCTTAAAGTAAATTTTGATCCTATACAAATTATATTTTAATTAATTCAATTACCAGTTATTGCAAACTGCCACTTAGTGTATATCGTATTAATATGTACATTCTAGAACGTTCTACAACTTTAAACTTCCAAAGTTTTGAATAGTGGAATGCAAAGAGACGTTACGAGTTACCGATTGTATTTCAAGCCTTACCTGGTTTAAGTTTAAATTTCCACTGAAATTCCGGATTTTCATAGTATCTTGACAAATTCCGCAACGAGCGATAGTATGACCTGCATTCCTCGTCGTTGGGGAATGCCATCGCTGAACGATCGTACACGTTAAATCTATAAAATATTTATCCTTTGGTTAAATAATACATAGATATATTTTATTTATTTCAACAATAATATGCAGTTCTCTTTTTTAACCGTATTATGCTTGTAGCTATGTTACATGTATTATGAAATTATATACGTTTTGTGATTCTTTTACTGTGGTCAAGAATGTATCTATTTATTTTTTCTTTTTGATGTAGGTAGGCGGACGGTTAAATGGGTCATCTGATGGTAAGTGGTCACCACCGCCCATGTCATTAGACATTAGTACTGTAGAAAATATTAAACATTTCTTACAACGCCAATGCACCACCTCGGGAGCTAAGATATTATATCCCTTGTACCTGTAGTTACGCTGGCTCACTCAACTTTCAAACCGGAATAATAATACTAAGTATTTTTGCTTGGCGCACGAACTTACGAATATAGATATAGAATAATTACAAGATAACTCTAGTCTATATTCGTCAAATCACTCAATATGACTTTAATCAACGTTTTTGAAACTGGAAGCTTTACTTACAAATAAATAACGTATGTTCATTTCATAAGAAGAAAAGAAAATTTTCACTTCGATTTATTGAAATATATGTGCAACAAAACCAGATTATTTTTAAAATAATACTATTTTTGTTTTATTTGTCTCTTTTATCTATACTTATTAAATTAATTCTTCAATGTTATTATTTCTTATATAAATGAAGAGTGATTCATATTTTATTTAATCTATTACATATAATTAAATTGAAGTGTTTATTTTTTATATTAAAATAACCGCTTTTTACTAAATGCATATGTATGTATACATGGTACATATGTACCGTATATACAGATTTTTTTTTTTAATTTTTGTTTGTCTGACTGTCTGTTTGTTCCGGCTAATCTCTGCAATGGCTGGACTGATTTTGACGAGACTTTCACTGGCAGAGAGCTGATGTAATAAGGAGTAACTTAGCTACAACAATAACTTTTTTTTTAATTCAAACGCGTACGAGGTCGCGGGCACAGCTAGTTATTAATATAAAAATAATTTCATATAAGCAAAATATAAGCTTCGTAACACAACATTACATATTTGATTAATTCCGAGTTACCCTTGTTTAGTGTTGTGTTAACTCATTCAGGAGCGTAAGCTTCCTAATTAAGGAGGTTCATACCTTGAGAGCATTCACGAACTTAATAAGGAAAGGAATAAAAAAGTGTAATTACATTTAGGACGCTAATTAATTTTGTATGAAATGGCCTGGAGAAAAATACATTACATTTGATTTTATAGCTCGTATTTTGTTTATTTAAAAAATTAAAAGTCTTTTAAGGATTTTTTTTCCATTTGTTTCGAGAATGTTACAAGTATATTATATTCTGTACAAAATAATAAACCAGGTATTATATCGTTACAAATCCCCCTAACAATTCGAATTGTATTGCTATTCCAGTATTTTTTATTTTTTGGTTCGTATAATTCAATTCCAATCGGGCGAGTGAAGTGCTGTACTCCTAGCTAGGTTACAATATAATCTGTATTAACGAGTAGCAGTCCCGTTCCCCTTTTTGTATGTTACAAAATAATTATGTACAATATATTTTCCCTGTATGACTTTTAATAACCACATTTAATTGTTAACAAAATTAATAACAATATCTGTCTGTGTGCGCATATGGTTTGAAAGGTGTGTGAGACAGTTTAGTAATCCCATGGCAGTAAATGTCTTTTTTTTAAACATGTGGTGGAGCAATATAAAAAGATTACTATTTCATACCCTGTCAATTATTACTGTAAATTATTCTTATGTTCATCACTCTGATATTTAAAAATAAAAAAGTTTCCAAAACTAACCTCAAATAAAGCGAATATGATTTATCAACTCGTATATTTCATGTCTTGGTGGTAGGGTGATGTATAAACCCGTCTGGGTAGGTACCACCCATTCATCATATATTGTGACACCGGAACACAACAAAACCAAATTTAAAGGTGAGTGTGCCAGTGTAACTAGAGGCAAAAGGAACATAACATCCTAGATCACTAGGTTGGTGGCGCATTGGCGGTGTAAGGATTGGTTAATATTTCTCACAGCTCTAATATCTATGGGCGGTGGTGACCACTTACCAGGCCGCCTAACTATATCGTAAAAAAATGCATTTAATTCAGTATATTCAAATGTTTCAAGCTTTTGTCTCTAGTTAAAGTTAGTCCATAAAAAGATGTAATATTGATTGCATCAAACCTAATTTGTGTGATGTCTTTCATCTTGTCCAATTTTATGACTGGCGCTGAATATCTATAGTGGTGACCATCTTCTAAATATTCGGCTTCCACGTCAAAGTTCGTTAAGAATTCAAAGTCATCGTGATGTTCGTTCTTCAATCGGGTCGCTCCGTAAAATCCATCAACTAGTAGCGTTTCGCCACCGGATCCGCTGGAATGTTCTAGACAGTGCAAAATCTGAAGTCTGTAATATTGAAAAAAATAAACTTATGATTAGACTGTATACATATGTATATAACGTGATGATTCTTTTATACGCTGAAAATTAATGCACACATTTTATAACAAAAGATTTAACAAATGAAGTGAAAAAAGACAATATGCATTTCTATAGTATATAATATATACATATTGCCTCGTTGGTCCAGTGACTTATGAGATTTTTCTTTCAAAAATTTTTCAGTACAAAGCAAACAAGTCTAAATGAAGTTTGTACACTCCTGTCTCGGAAAGCAAGTAAAGGGGTTGGCCCTGCGCCTGACCTCTTTTCGGCCTTGTCAGATGCGTCGTCCCATTGGATTATGAGAATGGAGAAGTAAAAAGTGATCTTGTGTTTGCGCATACATCTGTGCACTTCTTATGGTCTGCGTATTTGGCAGGCCTTTGAGATAGGTTGCTGTGACCCATCACTGTAGCATGTGAGGGTTTTTTGTGTGTATTTTGGTGCACAAGGCGTCCTGGTTAATAGCGAGAATTCCATATCCCACCAATCCACGTGAGAAAAAAGCGTTAGTGCTTTCCCAGCGAGAAAAAAGAGCTGATGTGGCCGAAATAGATTTTTCGAAGATTGGATTCAAACCCCAGCGAGCTCCAGTGAATTTTCATGTGCTTAGTCTGAGTTTATGAAACGTTTGCTTAGTTAGTGTTATTTTATGCATATAGTAAAATATGAATTACCACTTAATTTAAAATATATAAGTTATCTTACGACATTCTAATTTTCGCTGAGTGAAATATGAATAAATACATATTGAGAACGTGGTTCAGCTTATAAAAAATAGGTACTTATTAATCTAATCACATAATTAAAGAAGTACTTATATGTTAGAGATATGATACATTAAAACGAAGAGAGAGGGAAAGAGAGTTGAAGAAAAGACAGTTGTCTTCACTTTAATAATAATGTAACAAATTCAACCTCACCCTGCAGCTTCAGTAAAGTAAGTATTGTCGTTATGTACAGCTAATGGTAAATTTGTATATGCGGTGTCAGCGTGATCCTGCGTCGTAGTGAACTCCCACATCCCACCGAACATCGTGTGCTGAACACCACCTAATGCATTGCACACTGCTTCCGTCGCTTCCACTGATACGTCTACCTAGAGATGATATGGAATTAATTAAAATATGATTTTGCATTTATTGGCGATGTTACATATACATGTGTTATGTTTTCTTAAAACATTTAGTTTTAAGAAATTGCAAATTGTATATTTTTCTCTCCTATTTTATCAATTTTAAATCTTAATTTACAACGTCGCAACGAAACTTTCATATATCGCATAATATTTGTTACTTAAGTAAAAAAATATGATAGATTATTAATTATCTTGAATTACTATTCAATTTGATATATTTCAATGACGACAACGACTTCGCATACTAATGAAGAAACAAAATCATTGTATTTGAATGGTGACGGAATATAAATTCACTTATTAATTATATTTTTGAAGTACTAATAACGAGATACGTGCTTGTACCTAGGCTACCAATTAATTTAATTATTATTGAAGGCAAATTTTTCAGAGCGCGATGTGAGAAACAATTGATGTCATGTTTTATATTTGAGAGCAACGTTTGATTAAAACGTTTTTATCGCAAAAAGGTTTAACGTATGTCTTGGTTACTGAGTTAATTGTGATAGGCTATAAAGTAAAATAAATTATTATTGTCTGTAAAGACAATATTTTAAGTTGAAGAAATATTTTCTGTCTTGATTTTACTAACTTCGACAAACGTCGAAGTTCATCATCTGCCATAATTGATAATAATGTGAATTAAATTATTTCATATTTAAATGAGTTGATGATAAAAAAGAATATACGTAAATACACATGCTACGAATTCTTTATTATTTTTAGTGATTCTGGAAATAGATTGTCTCGATTACACATTCCTTATTCAAATAAAAGTCTTAAAGTACTGTTTTCATTCTTACATTTTCAATCAGAGCTACGCCGTAATCTAGGAGGGATTTAAATACTGCTTTCGCGCCATTGACCGAATTAAGGAATTCATCAACATGAATTTTCGTGACTTTATCCGCTACGTCTCCTCCACTCCACATTATCGGCTTTAGTCTTCGACTGTCCCTCCACTTGTCATAACTAAATTCTGCTAAGAACTCAGCTTTGTAAACTGATTCATGATTATCACTCCCTGGAAAAATATATTGTTATTCATATAAAAGCAATATTGTTGGATATTGATCGAATCGAGATGGATATCCAACAGGATAATTACTTGAAAATCTAAGAAAGCACCTGTGAAGAAGAGTAGAGAGAAGTTTTCATGTGTTTATATTATTAATTATTAATCTCGTGAGAGTGATAGAACAAGGAAAGAAAAACTGCATGTGGTAGATGAAACTCTGACACATTTATCTACCAAACCTCACTAAAAACTACTAGCATGAAGTGGAAAATTTTTGTCCAAAACTTTAAACATAAATAGTTTATTATTATGGTTGCAACTTTATTTCTCACCCTATAACCTAACTTTTACATCTAAGTTTTATATCAGGGCAATCATACTGTGCGTATTAATTGGGGCTATCAAAAATTACCTATCAACTTTGTCCAACGGGACATTGTCGTGGTGTTATTGTTGTTCTAATAGTAGCATGTGATGTATTGTCAAACACTTGAATATTATAACTTATGTATATCAAAGACAACAACATTTCAACAATCCACAATGCCTCAAGAACAATGTGTAAGAAGTTTAAATCAAATCAAATCAAAATATATGTTATTCAATTACGCTTTTGATATTTATTATTTATTTTACAGCGGTTTCATATTGACTGAAAATGATGACGTTGATACAAATTTCACCTAATTTGGTGTGCTATGTGCAATAATTTAATGAGACTATCTTTATACGAAACTTACAATATATACTTTATATATAATAGTTGCTCGCGACGAAATTTTACATAGTTTAGCAATAGCTCGTAGGAAAATTAAATTCTTGAAATACTTACACGTTATAGTAAGTTGATCTTTATCATATTTCACGTTGCTTATGTTTACGTCTGGTATTTGTAATAAGTGATGAGCTCTTTGGAATGTATCTGCATGGTAGCAAGTCGAACATCTGTAAAATTAAAAATTGAACTAATATATATATGCCAACATATATTCACGAACAAAGATGTCGAAACACACATAATTCGATTACATTTGGATGTTTTAAATCTGGATAGATTTTGTCTACATAATCTTATTTCATTATTTTCGATCGAAATAAAATAATTGATTTATGATGATTTTAAGCTTAAAAAAATAAGTAATATATTATATTTATATAGCGACGATTATATAACTGTGAGAGAGTGATGACACTGTTTAATTTTGGCAAAATAATATTTACCTGCAGTGATCACGCAGCCAAAATTCTTCATAAGCAATTGATGTGCCATTTTGAAATTTTACAGTTAACACTTTGTCTAGAACACTAATTGTTTCTAACACTGCAATAAACAATGTACATAATTATAATCTATGAGAATACTTTTTTAATTTAAGCTGTAATATAATATTGGATATAAGCGTAATTTATATTTAAGTGAGGTACAAATTTCGAACTAAATAAAATTGCTATTATCACACAAGTCACGTTAATTCGGCTGTTTGGAAACAAGCCTACAATTTAAAGCAATTGCTCTAATTGCGATGAAAATGTTCGCAAATACATTGAATACAAATTTGAAATATATACCTATTTCGCACGATATATAAATTTAAAAATTTATAAAAACATTTAATTTTAGTATAAACTATAAACTAATATATTATCTAACTAATTTTAGTTCTGAATTGCAATTAATATTTTATCAGTAAAAAAAAAATATATCTTAAAAAAACATCAAATATTATTCGCATATAATTTAATAAAAGTTTTAAATCTCACCTGCCATTTTCTACAAGCTAATGTATTCAGAATACACGTCTGTCGTCACTCATTGTCTAAATGAGCTTGTGAGATTGCTGAGCTCAAAGTACATTCATTAAAAATAAATAATATATAACACTAATTGGCTTATCATCTGGGGTCATTAGGTCTATATGACGATTTAGGTTTAACGTCCGCTAGCAATACGTCACCGTAATATTCGCGCGATTATAATCTACACTATTATTATTAAAGGTCTAATAAAAGTTGTATAATTGTTGTCAGTGATTTATCTCTTTTTGTCATCAGCAATTTGACATTCAAAACATAAGGCCAAAGCAATATCTAGGTCTACAAATATTACATCACTTATTAGGGAAATAGGTTGATGTGATTATTAATAACTTTGTTTAGATAAGCTTGCGTTTCCTATGATTTATTTAATTTTAGTTTCTGTGATTGCATTAAATTATTGTCATTAATGTTTCTCTGATAATTAAATGTTTTATATTAAATTTATTTTTCTAACTGCTACAGCTTCCTTTTTGTTTCTATCTTTTTTTATTGCTTTTTACACTTAATCTTTATTCGCATGATAGTTTTTTTTAAAGGAAAATAGTGACATATCAGAAATTTTAAGATCCAGAATGTGTTTGAGATAACTATCATGAAGTTATTATAATGGTAGAAATAATAAACCGCATATATCCTCCTTGATACCACTTTTAATGTAATTTTTACCTATTAAACCTATTTTGTCTGTGATAATATTTTTTTTGTTATATTTCTGTTTTATTTTTAAGAGATTATCTTGAGTTTGTACTGAAATAAGATAAACGGCTATAGTTACACGATATATTTTCACTCAGACTCCTTAAATGCTACAATGAAAGAATAAATCAGCAAATACCGTTGGGACTCAGGACATGGAGACATTATAAGGATTATTCTTCCATTTCAGACACGTGATATGTGTAAAAATGTCACGTAAAACGTAAAGTGTGTGAATTCCATTCGAAAAAGTGCCGAAACGTTGGCAAAATTTACCAAAGTACTTTAAGTCTGTATTTTACTGACAAGTATGTGTTAACTTTTTCTTCGATAAAATTTTGTTGAGTTTAATCCCAAAAAAAAATGTGTACAGCTCTCGTGACAGAAGTGACACCTCATTTTCGACCTATTTGCTTCAGAAACGTTCATTAGTTGAAACGTTACCGTACTTTTTTTTTATTTCATTTATTTCTCTTCAGACTTTTCTATCCGATTCTTTTTGGAAACGTGTTGATATTTCATGCTTCCTTTATATTATGTTTTATTAAATGAATTATATAAAATATATATCAATTTATATAATTGCATGGGTGATTTAGTCCGAATCTGTGATCTTATTTATTCTTTGAAGTTGTTATAACATCTCATGTTAGTTGCCATTTAAGTAAAGCAGTTTCATTTATTTATTTTAAAATGTTGGTGTGCCACCACTATTTGAGGCAAGTTGCAGGTCTAAGAAGCGACAGGACGCAAATGATGCAAGCTGTCTTTTTGTCAAGACTTTTGGTCCTAAACCTAGCTCTATCTAACTGCGAGATTGTTTGTTTATCGGTCGAGTCAAGTCTGACTAGCAAAGTAGGATTTCATACTATAACCGTAGAAAAATATGATTAAAGAAAAAATTACGTCCTAACATTAAAGTAAAGTAAGCTTAAAACTGCAGTACATTGGTTTGTCCTAGCAATTAAAACATGCAAAAATTTAGCTCGATCGGATGGAACTAGTTTCAAATACAGAGATGGAACTCCGTGTCTGCATTTGAAGGTTACGTACATTGCATGAAAATTTCGTACATTCGACAAACCATCAATCATCAAATGTACGAAATCCTAAAAATTTGCATGATACTATTTTTTTATATTTTATTATGGAACGAGATGCTCTTATGAGCAAAATGAAATTAAATTGGCTAACCAAGCTTACACTAATTACGACAAAATGTAATTCGTAAGATAATGAATATTTATATACTAGACGAAAACCCGGCTTCGCTCAGGTTAAATAAATAAAATTCAACAAATACGGCTTGTCATTTATTGATAATTTATTGTGGATAAGTTTCCATTGAGGTTACCGTACACCTGCACGCAATTTTATTTGTAACACAATTACTAAACTCACCCGTAAACGTCAAACATGGCCATCTTCATTGAACCGTTGAACTTCATGTCATTGAATTTTGCGGATATAATATATTGTCGATTTGAAAATAATAATTTTTGAACGATCTCGAATTGTGGATAGGTTTCGATCGGGTCTATCGTAGACCTGCACGAAATTATGAATACAGATGTCACCTTTAAATAAGTCTTATTACTGTTATCACATCAAGGGTTTCGAAGGCGCTAATAAAAGGCGTAGTGCACACATTGTTTACGCTCAATACATATCTTAGGTTTCTTTTCTATGTGTATGCCATTACATAAATCCTGGGTCATAGAAATACTTAAAAATAGCTCATTATTACAACGATTTAATTTACATCTAGTAAAGCCAGTGATAACAACTAGTTAATAATACACACTTAGAGACCGCGCGTTGCTTTCATTATGAAATATCTCGTATTACATGCCACAATATCAATGTACATATATTGTATTGTGTAAGTATTATTATTACGGCCCGCAAAGCTGCGAAAATCGTACCCACATATCAGCACGGTAATACATGTTTTCAGTTCAGGATATGGGATATTTTATAAATATCTTTAGTATACATTCGGACGCAAACATTGGTCATAAATGTTTTTTTTTATATATTACTTATAAAATGCAATTGTAGAGCATGTAAAATATATCGGATATTAATCAAATTATATAACCGACTACCTCGTTAGTCTACTGGTTAGTTTATAAGGGTACAAAATTCTTGGATCAAAAAACAGGTAGGACCAATAAACTATACATGTTTGTCAATGAATTCTCAGTATCAGCCCGGAGAGTCAGGGACATTGATCAGAAGAACATCACCATACATACCATTTATACTTCTTTCATCATAAAAAAAAAGAAAAAGAAAAAATACATCGATAACTTACACGCGTACAATCTCTTACTACTTAAACACACACACATAAACACTATTATGTTATTACATTTAGATCCCAAAAAAATCGATTCTCCACTGTCATTTTGTTCGGACTGTGTGTCGTAGTCTTTTATTCATATAGAACACCCAACCGTAAGCGCCGGAAATATGATAGACGAAATCATATTTTGGGTCAAACGTTCTATTATGTCTATTTTCGTTATGAGCTCTAATAGTAAATAACAGATGTACATCTGGGTTATAAACGGTTGCTTAATATCGTTCAATTGTTTTATGACAATATCCTGAGTCGCCATAGCGTTTTTATATAGAGTGGACAGAATGCTAATTATGGTACATACAGTCCTACAATTCTATCGTCTGGTTTCCTGTATTCATCCGGGGTAGAACGTAATACGTTTCACTAAATCATTATTTGTTTTGTGTGTTACCCTGACAGTTTTTCCCACTGCTGAAAATATTTTAATTAATGGCATCACTGATTTAATTTATTATTCATTAGTTGAACGTTTTTTGACATTTCTCTCCGTCTTTCAAATCTATTTTTTAATTAATTATTAATTGCATCAAAACCAATTACGCTTTGTTGTATGTGTTTATTAATCATTGTAATATTAATTGTAATATTATTTAACGACCTCCGTGGTCGAGTAGTGTGTACACCGGTTTTTATGGGTACGCTAATCTGAGGTCCCGGGTTCGATTCGAAAAAGTTCATTAATTTTCTATGTTGTCTTGGGTCTGGGTGTTTGTGGTACCGTCGTTACTTCTGATTTTCCATAACACAAGTGCTTTAGCTACTTACATTGGTATCAGAGTAATGTACGTGATGTAGTCCAATATTTATTTATTTTATATTTATTATATATTGTTAAAAGAGAAAAGTCATAAAATACCAAGTGGACGAATATAAATCTCTTTACACATTGGCGGTGACGTATACTTAATGTATACTTAATGCAAATACGCGAACGTGCTAACCCAAGTATAGCCATTAGATTTGTGATATTTTCATTTTAAATTCAGCATACCACCAGTCAAATACCTAGTTTTTTGAAATCGTGTCAATTAAAAACTTATATAAATAAATAATGCATTACTAAATTTCTGCTCAATTAAAGATGCGGTGTCAGCCCAGCAATGGAGCATTAGAGAACTGTTATATTTTTTCACGATTATACCCAATATTAATATATAAGTTAACCATAAACTAATATTATTGTTTGATAAAAAAACATTTGTGTTAAACACCACAGTATAATATACTGAAAGCAATCTGAAGAGATGAAGCTTGAGCATTCTAGTCAATTTCTCAAAAGTGTGTTCTCTTCAGATAGCGAGTTTCAATTGATTTAAGACACAATAGTAATTTGAATTCTCATTCTTTTAAAATATTTAATCAAAGATTAAATTAATACTCAAATATAAATGTTCAATTGTTTCTCTACTGCTTTAAGATCTGATCTGTGTTTTATTGTTAAGTAATATTTAATGTCTTTCTATAATTACCACATTTTACTTATACCTGTAATAAAAATGCGACAGTAACTCTGTCTGTCTGTTTGTCTTTCACGGGCAAACCACAGAGCCAAATTTGATGAAAATTCGTATGGAGCAAGCTTGCACTAAAGGACAAAGTTTATTTTTTTTATGCCTAACACATAGTTTATTCATATTGAAAACCATTAGGATGGAATGTCATTGCTATATGCAATAGCATATAGGAATTAAGAGTCACTAACAGAAAATGTATCCAATAGCCCATAGACTGTTTGAATAGACTGCGAACATGTACAAGGTCAATATGTACATGTACTAATGGATAAAGAGAATTTCAATTTCACTGGCGGACACAACTTCAAAGGCTTGCTAGTAGGTTATACGGACTTACAATAAAATAATATGGCATAAACTATACTATACTATAGTGTCATTTCTTCCATTTATAAAGTATTTTACTTAAATTAACAAAACATATTTCTCCAATAGCACGAAAAATCGTAAATCGTAAATGCCAATGATATATTAATATCTACATTAATATCATAAAAATGTAATATATTTTGATGAAAAACTGAACTATCGAATATATCTTTAAGAATTATAATTATGTTGCAACATCGAGGCGGATAACTGATTACAATACATTTGATAACGGCCAAAACTTGTGTATCGCTCGTAAAATTTATATCAACAAACACGGATCTCAAGTACGCAGCCTTGACTTGCGTCTGACCCTTCTTTCGAATGGCAATAATGAAATGGGAAACCTAACCGCTCTTTGAATTGTAAATGTAACGATTTCCAAGCGCTTGCTGTAACTTCTTGTCTCTCTTGTTTTTGAAGGTTAAGTCGCTTGAATAATTGGGGGGTTTTATTTGAACTAATCAGACTAATGTTATTCAAGTTAGAAGTTTGTTTAAAATTATCTGTTAGTATATCAGTCTCATACAAATCATCTACGTTCGTTGGAATGTAAATTTGCAAGATAACGCCCCATTCCTCACCGATTTTGGCCACCAGTTTTAATAGAGATTTGTCAAATGGTTATTATTTTAAATCAATTTTGTGGAAATTTTAAAGAGCGACCTTTAGTACGAATTCGGTCATGTTCGAATACGAATTTCCACCAGCGTCCTTTCTGATCATTTTATTTCGTTTGCTTTGAAATAAATTCCTAGTTTTTATACATTTTCGGAAAGCTAATTAAACGATTTTGTTTTTAAAATAATCTGCAGAACAAGTTTCATAATAATTTTTTTTTTGTTTTTCAGGCACATTTGAGGGAAAAAAATATAGAAATAAAATCGTTTTCCGTCTCGCATTTTTAAATTTGGATCGATAATTATTGTTTAAATATTGAAAAATATCCAGTGTTTAATCGTTTTTGTAAATCAGAAGAGAAAAAGTAGATCTTAATCGAAACGTTTTTTTTTTTTAAATTTTGAAGTTGCAATTTTGACTTATTTTGATAAAATCTAAAAACGTGATAACTCAAAAATGCTACACTTTTGCATTATGCATATGGGGGTTAAAATTATCGCAAATAGTCACCCCTATCACCTCCTAACGGGAATACGTCGAATTACCAATAACCCTGTATATATACATGAGATAATTTAGCATGTTAAGTTTTCATTTAAAATATTGATAGAATTTGGCCCGATATTCGGATTTCTGGAATTACGCCAAATATAGTCAATTCCTAAAGCTGTTACGATTATGAATGTTGAAGTATAACAGAACGCAATAATTATGATATCGTAATAATTTTAGTTACTACACTTTCGTATAGAACTATAGGTTATTTGCGAAGCAATTTTCGCCATTAATTCTTAGCCCTTATTCAGATAAATATCTTATTAATACCTAAGAAAATGTATTATAATATACAATCACCTTTTACATTAGAATATAGAAGATATTATTAGAGCTGTCTTTATAAACACAATGTCATTAGGGAAATAATTATGAATTCGGTCTCACATAATGTTTACTCTATAAATGCTTAAATATTGGGTCTTAAAGAATGTTCCGTAGCTGTATAGTTTTAAAAAAAAAAAGATTGACATCTCTCACTTGCTTCTGGAACGTTCTCGAATGTATTAACATACGGATTAAAAATCTTTTTTCATCTTTTTGGTGTTTGCATTTCCGACATTAATCTATCAGATATCACATATTCGAAATTACGTGCAAAAATATCGTTCGTAGAAAACGGGTGTTAGGAAATAAATTTATGACCTGGGCAGTAGAAATTACCCAAATTTGAATCAATAAACCGTGAACAAACATTGGTCTATGTTTCTCAATAAAATTATGACTCAATACAAATTTTATATTATTTATGTTTCTCATTTATAAATTTACTTAAATAGACTAATAAATAAAGAAACTTTATTAAATGAATCGCTATCGATCGGGTAGCTACAAATCAGTTCGCTAGTAAATAATAAAATTAACTGAGATGATAAAATATACGTAGACTATATTTAAGTTCTTTATTGTGTTTTATTTTATTATTTATATATCAATCATTATCTTAAGAATATTTAAAATGTACACGATTTGTTTTATACGAGAAAGCTTATCTCTATTAGACATTTCTTTCAGTCATCCTAGTGTGAGTTAAATGCTTTATAATTTTATTGATGTAAGTAATGGTTAATTTGTTTACAATGCGCATTGGGCTATGGGCGTTGGTGACCACTTACCTTTAAGTTTTTTGTCATGCCTACATTTTTTCTGCCCACATATTTCAAATAAATAAAAAAGGACTAGTAAAATAATAAATTCTTATAAATCAAGTGTACGTTAAAGTTGACCTTTGTCAAGTTTTGGCGTAATGGGAAGCTGGAGTGCAATTTGAAATGCATTATCTCTGAATGCGACAATTGCCTAAGTTAGTTTCAAGCTACTTCAGGCCATTATACTAAGTTGAAACACGGAAACCATATTCGATTATCAACTTCATTATAACGAAGTGCTGAATCTATTTGCGTTGAAACATGTTTTTATATTGAGTTTTAATAGAGATACAATCATTGAGAAGATGATGATTAGTACTATGTATATTAAATATAAGAAATCGGCCATTTGTGAGTCGAACTAGCATTTAAAAACAAGCTAAAATCAAGTATTTTTAATGTTATGAATATGTTCAGTTCTCCTTTTTACCATCACATGGAAATTTTCTCACGATATTTTCCTTTACTTTCAGTTATCCACGAGTTTTGTCCAATGGACCATGTCAGCAACTTAAAGGTCTGTTAAATTATATCGGTAACAGGTGTGCTTGAAGACAATTTATGACACGATTCTTAGACAAAGCGGTTGGATCGTTACCAATCAAGTTTGGCTAAATACATCAACATGTCACTTCCCCCTGTATTTGTCAATGTCAACCTTTATCGGTAGATATAGCTCATAAAACGACATATATTTTGTTTTATTATTGGTGGTAGGGCTATGTGCAAGCCCATCTGAGAGGTACCACCCACTCAATACATATAAAATTGACTCGATAAACATGAAACATGAATTGTCCTATTATGCGATATTTTATTATGTTTACAAACAATCTAGTCTCGCCTAGAGCGATTTTTTCAAAAGCTTACATTCAATTTTTAAAATGAAAAAATGCTTATGACGTTTATTACATTTACTTCACACAAAAAACAATCGAAAGGGTGTAAGGTTAAAATTTGCTTTCTCAAGACAGACTCTTAATTAGCCTAATTTTAAAAAAGTACAAAATGAAATATTTTTATAATTGATACATTATATATGTAAAAGGCGATAGGACGAAAAAATGGGCCACCTGATGGTAAGTGTTCACCATTGCAAATAGACATTGGCGCTGTAAGAATTAATATCAATCATTCTTTACATCGCCAATGAGCTGCCAGCCTTGAAAACTAATAAATACCCCAATTACACAACAATACTAAGTGTTTGGCGGTAGAATATGTGGTGAGCCTACCACCAATTAAATTAACCAACGCTGCTGGATTTATTTAATTATGTCTATTTCAATTATAAACCTATCAAAATAATTTAATATAAACATTGAATTGAATATAGCGTGACATAAATCTTGCTATTTGCTTGAATGTATATTATTTTCTAAGAATATAAAAATCATTTTTATCTTAAAAGTATTTACCTGAGAATTGAATTTTACGTTACACGAAATTGATATTACAGGTTATTTTTATGCTTCGGGCGATGATTTTTTTAATAATACATATCAAATCGAATCATTTCAATAATTTAAAAAGAGTAGATAGTAATATGCTTTTCAAAATCTGTATTTACTTTTAACCTAATTTATATTCATCGACTTGTATATTTCGATTATTTGTATGAACGTTAAAATAAGTTTAATCTCAAATACTCACAATAAATAGAACTCCATTTTGAAGATGATCCTAATCTTCAAACGACTTCTTAAAGGCAATTTATTCATGTTTCAAATGCCTTGAAATTTAATCATTTGACAAATAAATTTTATTCAAACTCATTATAAATACAAAATAAATTACTTTTAAACTATACCTTCGAAAATCAAATTTCAAAAGGAATAAAAACGGTATCATATATACATAAATTTAACAGATATACCATTACAACAGGGATAAAATTTAGTTTGTCTTGAAAAATTATTAAAGTCATAACAACAAATACGATTAATACCTGTAAACTAAATTCATACATCAATTTATTTTACCTCCTGGTTTGAAGTTGTATTATTTCTTCAATAACACTAATATTATTAAATTAAATAAAATGGGTAAATAAGTAAAAAATAATTGGGTATTTCCAGGTACACCAATCTTCTCAACAATCTAGGCCATAGATCAGATTCAAAAGTAAAATCTTGGAGCGTATAGTACTCAGGTTACTCTACGTCCCACGATTTTATTTTGAGTCTGATCAACGCCGTGCAGTTGAAACCCAAGACAAAATTAAATGCAACATTCTTCTTTCAGCCGTACCACAGATACATTTTGGGGGAAACTGTGTTGCTTTAAGATGAATAATGTCAAAGTCGATCCGAACTAACGGTACATCTTTTGGATAAATTTGCGAATTGGGGTAGTTTTTGTACTGGTCGCACTCGGAAAGCCTTTCAAGTTTTTGAAAAATTTAAAACTCGCATAAAAAAAAATTGCAGTCCTCTACTATCGGTTTAACATCGAATTTGAACTTAATATTCGGTGTATACTTACTATATTGGTGAGGTGTCTTTATAATTAACTTCGTTTTTTCATGATTGAAAAATATTTCATAGCAGATATCTTTTCCTATCGACCTAAGAGATAGTTAGGCATTGATTTTTGATTTTACTTGGATGCATTGGTTTGCAATTTTGAAAGTCACAGTTGTGTTTATTTTGTGGAGTGATTCTAGAGTGTATATGAATGAAGGGTGCGCTTCAGCAGTGGCTGTTCTATTTATTGTTGGAGCTATCCGAGTATTACTGGAAATTTGATTTAATAATATCGTCATCGTCGTCGTTAGTAATACTATCGTGACGCAAGTATGTTACTTAATATTAATTTTCAATGAGACAGATTATTTAGCCGTGTCTAGCTGATATATTAGTATTAACAAATACAGTAAAATGATTGTAACTAAATTTAAGAACATTATTTTAATTTCTTTTTTGAACCAAATTTGATACTTTATTAATTTTATTTTTTTATTGTATTACAGCTTTTATGAAATCAGATGTGACCATGAATCTTTGTTTTGATTAAATGCCTAGAATTCAGTTGCAATGTTAGTAGTGCTATGCACTGTATTCTACTTGTAAAGGCCTTTCATTTGATATCCAATACGTATATTAAAGGGATTATAGAATTTTAATTTTACATGGTGTATTTTAATAGCCAAATCCTTTCATTTTATACCCATATTAAAGGGTTGTGAAAAAATATGTAATCCGCTGTATTGTGGCGATGGCCATTTTGGATTTAATTGTATTGTCATCACAACTAAAAATTAGAATCTGACATTTTGTGTGTATCAACTGCCAGATCAGTCGATCAACGGGAAGGGGGTAAAATTTAAATTTATAAATTTGAACCCTAAGAAGAAACAGGGCACGCTAAACAAAATCGTTTAACAAAATGAAACGTTTCTTTGAAATGTTCGAGACTAAATTGAATCCTTCGTATTGGTGATGTGTATTGTTGGATATGAAATGTGTTTTTTTAAACGTTTTTACGTTCGGAAAGAATATATTTTATACAAACACTTTTATTATAATCCCATAGAATTTATCGCGCACATAAAATATTCCCATTTTCTTTTGTACACGTGGATCAAATGATGCTGAATTTATCGTATCGAATGAAATGTAATCATTCAGAATAAAAGAATAACAAGTAAAGTATGATTGTTGTGTTATTCTGTTGTTGTTTATTATGAAAATGATAGAAAAAATGTCTCTTTTATTCATATTCTTCAATCTATTTTAAAATTCAATTCGGCTATTTCCCGTGGTATGAGACCCGGTGATCTTAAATACAAGTATACCCCTATCATAGTCACACTTTGCATGAAGGAGTATAATACGAAATATTAAAACAACTATTTGTTTACCTAAATTATTTTGAATTTTATATTGCATCATCAGGTTTTGTACAAGTGTTGTTTATACAAGTGTGTTATCATAACTTAATTCGAATTTATATAAGATAATAATATTATAGTTAATCTGACACGTTCTTAATTAGCACGTGTACATGTTTTTCATGATTAAAGTTTAAATGGAAGCTCATTCTCTACAGCTACAGCCATAACGATTTATCTCAATATAAATATTAGTTAACTTAACGATGTGAAAAGTCTAGTCCCAAATTGGCTTCAATTTAATAAAACTCCCTTCATAGATTATTTTTGTAAATATTAACCTTGAAGCTGTCCCACATTGGGTGCCAATAATAATTAGCCTTGTAGCAATATCGATATAGAAACATTACAATCGCTGCTTTATGAAAATTTATTATAATAATTATATCAATACAAACTTTTTGGAAGTGTCGTATTTTAATAATACTAAATAAGTTCATACCGAGAAAGAAAACTTTGTAATGTTTTATTGGAAGTCATCCGTCTTCATCTGCAGAAAGAACAGCCGTGACAGAAAGATTGACAGCTCTAATTGAACGTAACGAACGCTATTTTATTTCTTAAGAGGTCGTCTAGATAATGTGCTTGGAATAGTTAATAGAACAATGAAATAAGATAAAATACTAAAAAAAAAAAGAACTGAAAAATGAAACTATTTATGTTTGTTATTAAAAATGGGTATATAATATATTAAACATTGTGATATAATGCTAAATAGTATTTATATAATCGGTTTTTACATTATTTTTAATGCTCTGAGATAAAGTGAAATAATTGGAAAGAAATATATAATGTGAAAAAGGTAAGGAAAAGCTCATAATATATAATATAATACAATTTAATATTTTAATTTTATTAATTACAGCTCAGAATGGACGGGTAAACTACCTAATTATACATAAAAGACAATCAAGAATAATTTATGAATATATTGTGGAATAATACATTATATGTACAAATTGAAAATCTAAATAAAAATAAAATAGATAATTAAAGGCTTTAGAAAATGAACGGAGGAATAAATTGTAAATAAAATATTAATTTACTTCAATAGACGGTAGGTTCGAACCACTTGAATGTCAACTTATATCAAATCAAATCAATTTTATTCAAGTAAACTTCACAATGAAGCGTTTTTGAATCGTCAATATTTAAACACTACCACCGTTTCGGAAAGCAGCCTCCAGCGAGATGAAACGGCAAATAACTCGCATAGTTGCTCTTGTCAAATAAACAGATTTACAATGCTGTTTTTCACAATAATTAGTGTCCTGTGATGGACCCGAGCCTAAACCCTGGCGTTTTTTTTTCTAATATATTTAAATAATCCAAATCAATCTAGCCTTTGGAGTAATCGAAGGTGAACACATATAAAATAACATACGTACTGAAAATAAGAAAAAAGGAAAAGACAAAAATACCTTAAAATTAAGAAAAAGAAAAGCTACTCCTCTTCTCTACTAAATTGTTTATTCTGGTACATAAATTTGTTGTTAATCAGAATATAATGAATTACATACAATATTAATTGGAAACTATTTGGTGTAGGTTAAGAATGCTTTTCCAATATATTTAATTATCTAAACATTCAATTAATTGTCATGTCTATTAAATTGTTATCAGAACAGTAATATACTTCAGCGTACAATATTAAACAATTATTCGAACTTAGTAGTCCTTCGATTCATTAATATTTAGTTGATGTAGGTCTGTGGCAGAAAACATTAAAAAAAACATAAATTATGGACTTTTAAACATGTCATATTATAGTAATCTTCGTAGCAACTATGTATGTATGTATATGTATGTAATACTTATATATTGTGATTTGAAAGTATAACATTATTATTTTGTTTCAGTCATAGACTGTTTGTATAAATAATATGTTTTGACTATAAAGAACTAGTAAATTATAATGTTCTATATTCATTTGGTAAAAAGCAGCATCTAGTAGATGTATGTATGTAGGGTGTCGAAATGTATTTCTCTATGCTGCTCTATATAATAGCTGATCAGCAAATGAATACGGAGAAAATCTTAACATCTCAATAGTACTTATCCTAATTTAAAGCTGCGATCTTTGATTGAGAGTCATGTTTTCTATCCACTGGTAAATCGTGACTAAATTAAATTAATTCAGCTTAGCTTCAAATTCCAACTTTGTTTCAATTTATACAGAAGTTACTGTTGTGTTAGTATTCCTTATAACGACATCGGATTTGTAGAAAAAAGTATTATTCACAGGCTGAGCTTAAGCAAGACAGGAAAGAGAAGCATTTTCGGCAAGAGTTCGGAAATAATAACATTTACAATTCAAATAACGGTCTGGTTTGTTCGCCATTTCATTATCCTTGTTCAACGCGGAAAAAAGGGTCAAGCGAGAGTCAAGGTCATGCGTTGAAAACCACGCTTAGAGTATTTTTTTCCCTGTGTTTTAATTCCCTGTATAACGTGGAACAGATATAATAATGACATGCTTTTATTATAACCCCTAATAATGTACATCGGCAAATACAAAATTAACTTTTTCATTCAATATCGTTTATTGTTTACCAATTTCTAACAAAGAGTAAGTCTAATGAAAACGATGTTTGTTACACAATACAATATGTACGTTCCCTTATATTGAGTGAAATTGGTATAAATTAGGTTATGTATATACAACTCTGAGCCGAACATCGTCCAAATTAAAAAAAAAATGTTATAATAAGTTTTAAAAATTGAATATTGACAGCATACTTTGCGTACCTCACTCGTACTTATCAAGGATCGTAGTATTTATTCGCTTGGAGTAAACATATTATCACTGGATAGACCCATTTATTCAAACTTTTTATTTCAGTATAAAGTATGTATCGCTCAGAGAGTAATTAGCTCTCATAATTTCTCATAACATCGGATTTTTGTTAATTTATATGTTTCGGAGCTACCAATTAAAATGTTTTAATGAAATTTTAAAATAATTTCGGATTCAGCAGCAATTCAGTTTTTGTTTATAATTTGAAATATTGTCATAAGCTTTAGGTATTTATTTTTGTGAGATAACACAGATGATTCTTTTATTATGCAAGGGAGTTCAATCATTTCCATGTCTTAAGTAATATGATTTTGATGCGACCCTTCAATGGCGCGCCTTGGGGTAAACCCGCTCGTATATAGCGACAGCATGACGCTTTCGCAACTCACGTAGGTAGGCCTCATTAATTTAAAACCGAACATTAAAAATTATAATTGCTGTGTTTCAGCCTAAGAGTGATTTAGTCAGTATAATTCCTGGCTCAAAGAACATAATATATTAAATAGATAATAGCTTAAATGGGGGCTCCTTTTAAGATAAACCATCCGAAATATTTATTTATCACAGTGTCTATACTTCTTCAAAAAGTCTACAGAAAAATAATGGTTCTATATGATGATTAAATTGAAATCATCAACATCAATCAGGTTTTCACATCTATTGACACTCCGAGCAACAATTATATGCAAGTTTATATGGTTTTTATTATTCAAATATATTACAGGCGGTACAAGATCATGACTAAAATTTAATTGAAATACAATCATATTATTTATGGATAGTATTTGTTTTTAAATAAATGGTTGGTTTTTAACATTATTTTCATTGTCATCATTAATTTCAACAATACTTAAGACTTTTCGTACTTTCATTTAGGTCGTCAATAGGCTTACAGGGCTAACTAAAGTAAGTGAAAATGTTTGATTGAAAACTATCGCGTAAAAACCGCATTGATTGACGTTTTATATTTTGTAATACCTACTGAGTTTTCGATCATTGGACCAATTTAAATTATGTGTTTCATTTAGAAATTCAATTACTGCTTTTAACACCGTCTGGAGACATCTTTACAATACAAGATCTAAACAGATATGTAAAATGACGATTCAAAAGTACTTCAAAAGCCTACATGACTAAAGTATATTTCGATTTTGATTTTAAAATTCACCTAATTCCATGACAATATATTGTCGTCAATTTATATGAGATATATATACGCGTAAAACTTAATTAAGTTAAATGAAGTATAACTCTGTATCGTTTTATTGAATTACACGATCCTTCAATCAATTATAATAACACCGAGCTTGAGTGACGTGGCGGGCTTGTTATGAGGGTACTCTACCAAATAATATGTTGTATCGCCTTACATATTATAATGGGATCTTTTGCAACGGGGTAACTTTACGGGCATTGTTAATCAAAGAGGATACGTCGAGTGCGTGTTTTTTCGGTAATTGATTATGTCTTACTAATATGCGATTACGAAAGCGATCACGCATTCAAGTGTAAGTCTACTTTTTCGTGTTTTCTGTGATTAATTTATGTTATAAAAACACTTGAAATTCACGCTTATCGTGACAATGGTCTATTTCAAGATGGCGGAAACTATGATGCATGGTCACTTAAATAATTATACGTCACGTTATTATTAGGAGAACACGAAATGGCGATGCTGCATTGCAAAAAGCTGCTGAACAATGCCGGATGAAGAAAAAATTATATCGTTAGCTCAAGAAAAAATCTTAATAATCAAACCAGCTAAATTATATATACCAAAGATATCTGTTTGTGTTTTTCAATATAATATGTACATATATATCAATAGATCTTGTTTAAATGTAAATATTTTTTTGGGATATATCGGAATACAGTCCGAACTGATACCTTTTTCCGCATCATGATTTATAATGGAAAGTAACGCGCTTGTTTTCAATAAAAAAATTCCTAGAATAAGAAAAATATAATATTAGCCAAAATGTAAATTCTATTAAACACTGAAAAAAGTCTTGGAGACATTCATTCATTCACAAAACTGTTTGAGGACAACCTTTAACCTTTTGACTTTGACACAGGTATATAAGATATTAACAACTGCGCCTGACATGAATTGCTTTCGTTAAAATGTATTATTATTAATTCATTCAGATTCACATACTTAAAGCTTAAACAAATCGAAAAAAAAATTATCGCCAGCAGCCTTTAAATGAAAATTAAATTTACAAAAGAACACAATTATAAACATACTGTTAAAAGAAATGTATATTTAATAAATGGAATTTACTGAATAAAATCATTTTAGAATTAATCTTTGTGATTTATGCACATTAGATATAAGTCCGAATAATGAAGTTAACATAAATTATTTGAATATAAACAGGCTGTATTTTATGGTTCACTTTATTTGCAAATGCCGATAGTTTTCTATGACGCACTATTTTAATTGAATAGCGAAATTTAACATACAAAATATTAAAGAAATAAATTACTTTAAAGCAATTAATAAATAAATAAATAAGGATTTTAATATTATTTATTGAGGACTCAAATAAGTCTAAATTCAAATTGTATTGTAAAACTGTTGTTTAAATCATTATTAATATATTTTGTTTGTAAAGTTGTAATATATTTTTTTTAATTATCGTTACCTCAGAACTCCATTATTTATAAAGGCATATGGAAATTTTTATTTGTAGGTAGGAGTGCAAACTTCCTGTTTGGTTTTATTTAAATTAAAAATACTTTTACTTATATTATATTGTGTTTATTGTAATAATGTTTCATTCGAACATCTCTTTTGACCTTAACATGTTACATTTGCGTATGTTTTTATCTATTTTCAACGAAGATTTCCAACCTTGGCTTGTTTAAAACAAGAATAATTTTGTGATCCAATTTTATAGCGTCAATGAATGAGCAAGATTAAAGTTCTGCTTAAGTTGACGAGGGTGTGAAAAAGATTAAGAGCTCCGTGACGTCGAATTTCCGTTCTACTATTTGGGTCAGTGTTGCGCAAGTTACCTCAAGATCGATGAAAGTATGTTCATATCAAATCATTTTGAATCTTGTTCAAAACATCAAATATTATAAAAAGAAGAAAATATATTTTACAAAGAGAATATATATTCTTATTTATACGAACATGCATTTTATAATACTCTTGTAATCGTTTGTGATTTTTTTATGAATACGGATACAGACTTCTCAGCATTTGTTTCCTTTCATTATAATAATATTAGTATAAAGTCTTCTGACGAAGACTGTTGAAAGGATTCACTCTACTTGGTGGTAGGGCTTCGTCCGCCTACTTATATTATAAAAATCCAATATCTTAACCTAATGTAGACGTGAAGATCCAAACCTTTTCCTCGAAAAAGGCGATAAAGCCCATTTATAGGCAGTTGCTTTTTTTATTTTTTTTTCCAATTAAAGGTACCTCGGAAAAATATACAACACTGATTTAAGGACAGTCGACGCAACTTAACAACTATCGCTGGACTTTATCCTTACACGGGAGTCTCTAGATCCTCCGCAGTTATCGCGACATCAGCCCGATAGACCTGGTAAGAGAGGTAAGACTCACATGATTCAACATGAACAAAATTGTTGGATCCCTCAATCGCTTCATCTCCCGCGTGATAAATTACTATTGTGAAATTAATATTAACTATACGTAATTGTATTTTTACCTTTTGTAAATAAAATTAAATTATCTGGAATTATTTGTCTACAGTAGTCAAAAATCAATACAATAAATTAGAAATAGAACTACAAGCAAAATGAAACAAACAATCAGGTATATTAACCAAAAAACAAAATATTTCTTAGAACAAAAAAACAGAAAAATCACAAACGCAAAAGAAAAACAAACAATATTAACGAATATCATTTTCAATATGAATACATACAAACATAGGAATAATACAGACAAGTAGACAACAAAAGGATAACTTTAGCCTGGAAAAAATATTGGGGATTGAAGTTAATAATGGAAAATAACACTAGTAATATTATTCTAAAGAACAAGGTTTAGAAACTGCAGTTTTACCATGACTATCACCTTTTGATGACATCCGTAGTTGAGTAGGGTGTACACCGGTTTTCATGGGTACGCCACTCCGAGGTCCCGGGTTCGATTCCCGGCCGAGTCCATGTAGAAAAAGTTCATTAATTTCCTATATTGTCTTGGGTCTGGGTGTATGTGGTACCGTCGTTATTTCTGATTTGCCATAACACAAGTGCTTTAGCTACTTACATTGGGATCAGAGTAATGTATGTGATGTTGTCCAATATTTATTTATTTATTTATTTATCACAGTTGTCAGACGTGGTCATCGAAAAAAAGAGAACGAAGAAAGGATTGCTATCTGCCGATCTAAAATCGAAAGAACTATACTCAGATTGGCAACGGCAACATCAGAAGGAAAACAAAAATAACAGAAGCACGAAAACGAATTAGATTACTCAGATGGCATTGGGCGGGACATGTCTGTAGGATGAGTGACAATAGATGGACAAAACGTGTGACAGAGTGGCTGCCACGAGAAAAGAAAAAAAAATAAGAGAAGACCAAATAAAAGATGGAGAGATATAGTCAGAGATGTGGGTATCAATGGGTGCAAAAGACGGAAAGTAAAGTACGGGAAACAGATGTACGGAAAGATTTAGGAGAAACTTACGCCGCTGAGGCTACTGCTACAAAAATTCATTGATATTTATACCACACTAATAAGTCATAATAATATACAATTTTTCTAAACATTGTTATAATCTAGAATAAGTTCTCATGTAAAAGTTCATTGTAGCAGAAATAGAGGCTATAATAATTATAATTTTATTTTTATCTGTATATTGTTTTCGTTATATATAACTATATAACTAAAGTTTATTTTAAATATTTAACTACATATATAGTAAATTGCATTGTAATTCGCGACAAAGCTTAAATTGTATACAAATACCCATGCTTCATTATAAAATTAATATTGGTGTTGAAAGAATGGCATAGACTTAAGAAGGATTCTACAGCATTTAACAAACTCGTTTAAAACGCTTAAGCTTATAACCCCTATGAACTCTTTAGAACTCATCACTTTAAATAAGCTGTACAACGTAAACCTGCTTAAGATGACTGATATTCTTAATCAGAAAGAGCGTTAATTTTACGGCGGATAATAAGATCATTAGCATGTATAATTTCATTATTGATCAATGGCTGTATGGATAAGATAACTATGAAATATTGCAAATAAAAAAAAAAAAATCCTCACTACTTGCTTGAAGAGATATCTGAATATCTATTTGTTATTCGCTTTAATTTTTTAGATGATTTCTCACGTCTTAAGATTCGCGGTACAGTTATAGATACTGTTATATTGGAAAATATCTTATGTACTTGTAATCATACTATAAACGGATGAGCTACTGGTATTAATTGTGCTAATATTCATTGGCCTTAAAATATTTTAAATGACAAATCTTTACAAAAAATGTATTAATAAATTGATACAAACAAAATAGCGACAGCTTGAAGTTAATTTAGTTTAACATAGAATATAACGTCAAATAAAGTTATGGACACACATTAGATTGTATACAGACAGGCTAAGATTAAAACGGATATTATCAAAAGCGTTAGTCGGTAATACGTTTTAAAAACGAATATCGACGTTATTTGTTTTAAAAGAAAAATGTCGAAGTTATTTTGAAATTCATAAAATGCTTTCTATAAAACTCAGTATCAGTTATCATCATTTTCCGCATATAACACAACCACAGCCTGTGACATTTCAAAAATATTGTCGAATAAATAAAGATAGGTTTTTATTTCAAGAGATAAAAAATTGCCATCATAAATTCTGTATTATTGTCATTTTAATTCTAACAAACCGTCGTTGCTTTCGTTGTAGCAACGTGTATTGTAACGTATCTTAACATTTATCAAATTTATGGCGTCGTGTTAAAAAGTAAATAAAATTATACAATTCCTCTTTTTAACATGATTACTTTCTTTCAGCATACAACAGTCGCGTTTCAGTGATTTTTATTCTTCAATGACGCTAGTTAAGAAAAGATAAAGAAATTCGTTGAAATTTTTCAGCTCTGAAAATCGATAGCAACAAACAAATAAAATGGAGTAGTACTAGATTATTATTATTAATAATTTTACAAGGATAGAAGAGTAATGGACGCCTCGGCGTCCACAACCACTCTGTGGAACCAGCTTTCGCCAGCGGTTTTTCCGAACCGATACGACTTGGGAACCTTCAAGAATAGAGCGTACTCCTTCCTGAAAGGCCGGCAACGCACCTGCAAGCCCCCCGGTGTTGCAGATGTCCATGGGCGGTGGTAGTCACTTTCCATCAGGTGAGCCTCCTGCAAACGATTGCCACCTCTAACATAAAAAAAATAATAATAATGATAAGAAATAAGCATTAATTTTTTATCACACTACTTGGTCCACTTATCTTCCTCGTTTATATAAATGATCACCATTATTTGTTAGATCATAAGAAGGTACTATTCCTTTTTGGTCACACTTTTGGTAATTTAAAAATATTAACACATGTAGACTATGTTTGATGGTATAAGCTGTAAACAATTCTCTATTAGATAAGTGCTATTAACCTCAATTTTATTTGTAAAATTGAAAGCAACTGTTAATTTTGTGATTCATGTTCCTAAAAAAATTAAAAAATCTCCAAAAAATGTGACGTGCATTCTATTAATAGCAGAAATATTACTCCGCACTAGGCAGTCTGATGCGTGCCAACTACCGGTTTCAAATTCGCACGTATAAACAATAGCTCGGACGACATACAATCCAATAAAGAATTAAATAATTTTATTTCTTTATACAAAATGCAGTAATATATAAATGAAAAATATAATCATGTATAGCACTCAAAGAACAAAAAAATAAATAAAATATAATCAGTGTAATTCAAAAGGTATACTTATAAAATAAGAATATGCTAATTTAGTGAGAGTGGAGCTTGAAAGTTTAGAAGATTGGTCAATGATACCAAGAGATATTCTACCGCGTCGTATGTTATGGAATTTAAAAAACAATTAATGAGTTATCATATAATGTTACAGAATCAATATAATGTCAAAGTCAAAGTCAAAAATCTTTATTCAATATAGAAGTGTTTACACTTGCTTATTGATAGTCAATAAACCTCGGACCTGAGAAGAACCGGCGAAAAAAACTCAGCGGGATTTTTTTTTTTCCATTTTGCATGTACAATAATAATTATATTTTAGTTATTTGAAACAGTCATTTGAACAGTTATTTGAAATGGTAATACTTAATCATGAATATTACAATAAAAATATTAATTCCTGATGTTACAATAAGTCACAGCTGAACCTCGGTAATGCAGCCTCCTCTCTAATCCAGAGCTTATTGGTATCCGACATAAGCAAAACAGTGGCCAACGTACGGTTGAACATGTTGGAACTTGTGTTACGTGGCATCGTCACGTGTTGCAGCATGTGCTGTCACAACCTTTCTGTGACTTGAGTATTGAATTTATTAAATAATATATCTTCTCAAAAAATAAAACTACCGATCTAAATGGTGGTGTCAATAATATGTATACGAAAAATTGCGATTCAAGATCAACCAGTGAATCAAAATATTACAAACCTGGAAAACAGATTAAAGAAACTTAACCGTTTTAATATAAACATATAAAATATAATTTTTATGTTCTACAGTAGGGTTAATAGCATGATAATTTTATTTAAAATGGCCTAAATGCGGTGCTTTAATGCCCAAGGTGTGCCGTTTGTGAGCTTTAGCACACAAACGTTCCGTAACGTTTTTTTTATATTTTATTATTGATTTTTTTTTAAGTTTCCTTTTGTAGAAGCGTATTCGTTTTAAAAAAAAAAGTTACTAACATTGTGTTAACTGTATGTACGTCACAATTTCTGTACAAATTCAACAGAATTTATTTGATATTGTTGGTGTAGTATTAATTATTAAAAGTAAATTAAATAAAACAACAATAATTTGTACGAAGTTCAACTATTTTGAAATAATTAAAACAATAGGACAGTCGTGTACATAACTGACAATGGCAGAAAGCCTGCCAGTAAAATTATCCATGGCGCCAGATTGAGACCTCGCTTTAGACACAAGAGGTCCGCAAACAAAACTCGAAGTGAGCTTTCAAATTGAAATGGTCGAACCGAGTGTCTGCTACGTGACCGAATTCAAAAAACCTTATACGGTAAATCGTAAATTTTGTATATTTCTTTATTTCCAGGCCCAGAAAAAATATTTGCGCAAAAGATAATGGGTGCATTAAACGATAGTCGATATGTCTTAAGTGATTCAATTGGATTGAGGTCGTAAAAACAGAGATTAAGCTTATGAAACTTCATACGAAGATAAAAATATTAAATTTATGATGAAGAACGATGGATTATAAAATCAAAATATTCTTTGTTCAAAAAGGCACATAAAAGCAATTTTGACTCAACATATTACAGTGTATTAAATATAAAGTTAACAACTATAAGTATCTTTATTGTTAACAACTATAAGATTATCCGTGGACGTTGAATATTATCGTACATTTTATATGTGTTTATTGCATAAGGTCGTCAATGTGTCGAGGAAAACAGTGCCTTTATTTGTGCTACGATCAAAATTCCTAACGTTAACTTTGTGTAAAGCTTAACAACAGTCTGTAAATGTCCCACGGCTGGGCTAAGGCATCCTCTCCCATTGAGGGGAAGATTTGAAGATTATTTCACTACGCTGACCACAAGCGAAAGATTTCACTGATATTAGACACATGTCGGTTCCCTCAAGATGGTTCCCTTCACCACCGAGCGCTTGATGAATTATAAACATAAAATTAAATACATAAATATTCAGTGGTAGTTTCCTGGGTTTGAACCTGCAATTATCGTTTAAGCATCTTAGCCGATGATTTCGGGTTGGCGTTCTAATAATGAATTGTTTTTGATTTTTTACTTTGACATTTCCACTCAAAATTATTCAAATAGTAAATCATCGTAAAGGTATATATAACCATGTACCAGTATTAATTAACAATGTAATTACAAGCACAAACATTGTTTGTGATGAAGCGTCTGTTTGATCATCGCAGACATACTCCAATGGTTTGTTTAGTGGGATGAGTTTTCGATGAGTAATTCCGACTATACACATGACGAATAGGCTGAACTTACACAAAGTAACAAGTGTATCGGGGCTTTTGAGAATATTTGCGAAGATTTTTGTATTAATGTATCTTATGGAATTAGATAAAGAGCAAATTTTCCCACTGAAGTTATCAAGCATTTGTTTTTATGTACAAGCAATGATGGGTTAAGTTTTTGGTCAGACGTTATACATGTTGTGAACGAAGTTAATCGATGTAAGATATCTTCTCTAAAAGCTAATGAAAACTCGCACATTTTCTAACTTTCCTGTTAAATTTACTAATTATAGATTTACAATTATAGACTGTGACTTTGTAGAACACACGAATCTCTTGCGAAAATGTTGAGATCCAGAATAAAAAACATTGTTTATGTATACAATTTATTTTGTTGAGTGTTCACGTATTTAATTGGCTTATTAATGTCACGTACGGTGGTGGAAATATTGAAGTAACCAATATATGTCAGATTTAACTCTATCACATGTGTAATAACCCACCCACATGGGAGTAGACCGGTGAAATAAGTCAAGCCATTACCCTCAACAGGAGAGAAGGTGTACCACGAGTTCAAAGCAAATAGTTCCTATCCTAGAGAGGGAGCCAATAGATCCTTAGACCAGACACTTAGACCCAAGACAACCTTTCAGCCAACCTACTTTGGGATCCTAACTCCCACACACAACTTTACATATTATTAAGGCGGATGTAAAATGTAAACTTTAATGCACAGACATGACGGTGTAAATTTTTCATAGAGAATATCATGACTATGAGAGAATAAACAAATATATTATTACATTAATACTAGTGGAACTTTAATAGGATATTACTTTTTATAGATAGATGGTTATTATATAAACACGATACATCTATTTATCGCGATGACCACACACGCGACAAAATTCAACAAAACCGTATGACATATTGTTTGCAACGTATTATTTACAAATACTAGTGCATAAACAACAAACGTACATATTTATCGAAATAATATTCGTATGTATGTACGAATTAGATTATACTCCGGCATACTCCGCATTATAAATTATTCGTATCAAACCGATATCGAGGTCACATTCTTATTCGTACGTAATCATTATTAAATGTCAATATAAAATTGCGTTCATATGAGATAAACATCTCAATTCTTGAGTAAATAATTTAATATATGAGCCTTTATTGGGGTTACATTAATAATAAATGTATACGTATATATACAGTACACGTGCTGCTAATAGTGTGATCACTTAAAGCTTAAGTTTTAAGTTATAATGTTTTTGTTTATGAATATTAAAAAGGATTATATGTAATATATATTATTAGCGACTTTGGTAATTTTATATTTGTCTGTTAAGTAATTTATACTAATCCTATAATAATGTCCTCCCATCTGAAATGCAGTTTTGTCAGCTAATCTCAGAGTCCAACCATCGAGGCAAAAAAGCACAAATGTGGTGGAGAGTTTATATGTGACATGTTTGTGCGTATGATATTTCACGTTTTTAATAAAATGAACACGATATGTAATCGTTTATGCTGTGTCTCAAATATATTTTTATAATGATTTAATTTTTTTCAATTTATAGCATGCCCGTTTTATTTAAATATGAAATTATTTTGTTCTCCCTTAGCAGTTACACCGGCGGAAATAAAATCGGTTTGCTGTTCTTGTGGTCGGGATTGATAACCTGAGGTTATGGTTATCATAGAATAATCCTATATGGTATTTGCCCTCAAAGTCCTACGAAATGGGTATTTGGCCTAAGAAATGGGTATTTCTCTTTACACATACAACAGTAACTCCTCTCCCTTTTAGGGACAAGGTTTGAGCATATTCCACCACGCTGCTCCAATGCGGGTTGGTGGATACACATGTGGCAGATTTTCGTTGAAATTAGACACATGAAATTTCCTCACGATGTTTTCTATTAACATTGAGCAAGAGACGAATTATAAACACTAATTAAGCACATGACAATTCAGTGGTGCTTTCCTGGGTTTGAACCCACAATCATCGGTTAAGATGCACTCGTTCTAACCACTGAGCCATCACGGTTATTTCCCACCTTGTTCTCTTTCCGCACCAATACTGTTTTCATGGACAATAACAAGTCATATTTTAGAATTACTCTTTACAAATCATAGAACTTAAGATTTCAAATTATTAAAATCTTTTCATCTTGCTAGTTTAAAAATGGAAAAATTTTTAACCAAAAAAAAAACAAGTAATACTGAATAATATCAAGAGTTGCGATAGCTTTTATAACACTTAAACTAAAATAAATGACTGGAGCCGTTGCGAAAATACTTCAATTTATTTGTTCTCATGAACGGCCGGAACCGAGAGGTCGAGAGAAATACATACTGCAAATGAAATGCTAAAAAAATAAATGACATGTTATGATAATAAGCATATTGGACGCGTCGAGAAGAAATTTTATATAGAAAAGAAATGCAGAAAGCTCAAACATATACATAGTATGTAATTTAAATACCTTTTATTAAATTAAATGTTTTTGCTCAGGTCTAAAGTGGCAATGTCAAAAATCTTGTCCACGAGGTGTTCATCATAAAAACCAATTTATTTATTAACTTATCGACGAGTTATACTCGAGTGTATCAAATAAAATCCCAAAGAGCATTTTGATTCAATAATTTTCTAGAAACTACGTATGCGTAAACAAACAATGTTATTAACTCCAAACATTACACGAATCCATTTATTAGCGCAGAACCAGATTGCTTTGTTTCGGTAACAAATGTAATTCTACTCGATAACTTCGCAAGGAGAATCAATGCCAGTACTATCTATCGTGTGTAGTAGAAAATCACATAATTCGATAATAATGAAAAGAAATATCTAAAAAATATTTACATTTTGAACAAATGCAATTATAATTCAAAAGCGTAATTCAATAAGATTGAGTTTCGCTTACAAATACTGTTTTTGTAAGCGAAAGGTTTTATTATTCTAAGCAATTTACATTTTCTATAAAATTAAACTTAACTGAACTAATTTAAACATATATTGCGACTAAATAATAATAATAATATCTTAATTTTCAGGCATCAAGGACCATAATTTTGGTACACATTCAACACATTTAGATCACACAATCACAATAATAATAATTTAAATATATAAGAATTAATAACATAAAAAAGGAAATAATACAAATTTATGATAAGAGATTGAACATGTATGAGGCACATTAACCAGAGTAATACACAGACATCTGGATCTTCCGCCTCATCATACAATCGTTCACGTATAACCATTAGGATAGTGTCTCTGTTTCCACGTATCAAAGATGTAGATATTTTCCTCATGATCGCATATAAATCATCTGTGGGTGCTTGAGCATACATTTCTGAGACACTACAGAATCGAGGCATACCCAACAGTATTCTAAACATTTATTGACCACGAAGAGCGTTGTTCGATTTTTGAGTGTAGGATGTCCAAAGACTGCATGAGTAGAAGGTTTGGCAGTACGCTTTAAATAATAATTTTGGACACACTAAAATAAACTAAAATGTTATCTTCCGTTTGCTTGTTAGTTAATTACACTGGTTCACTCACCCTTATAATCGGATCACAACAATACCAAATATTAGTATTAGGCTTAAAAGCAGACGATGTCATGGGTAATATAATTTAACTGGAGTTTAAAGAGAATAATAAAATAACACAACTGACTTGTTTTTAAAAACAGTTTTGATAATGTTTAAAAATATTACTTAAAAATTACGTAACAGAAGAAATGAAAGTCAGTAACTCAAGAAATTGCAATCAAATAATTGGCAATAACTAAAGTCCAATATAACTCGCCCCTCAAGAATAATATTTGCAAATAAAGTCTGTAGACTAAACCCTTTATCGAAAAACTGTCATATCAATGACATTTTATATGACTCTATCTACATATATCAATGATTACAAAACTATTGCACTCGTATGGAAATTTATATTTAAAATGATTAAAATATAAGAAACCTCATAAGTTCCCCCTACAGAGAAATCAAATAGAATACCAAAGATACTTATTATACGCCAACTAATACACACTATTACATAATATTGTGCATACGTTTCCACGAATCCTTTGCGGCGACAAAGTCCTTTGTAACTATACCAAGACGTAAACTCAATATCCCGATTGTCAATTAATGATACTCCGACCATTCCCATAGAGATCATATCGACATGTATTCAAAATATAACGATGACAATATGTAATGTCTAATTTACTAGGGAATTTACTAGCTGCACGACCTTATTCACAAATAAACACACACGCACACACACATACATGTTCTTACAAAATTGATTGTCACTGTACGAAGTTTTAATTATAAGTGCATAGTATAATAATAGGTATTTAAATAAATACATGTTTAACATGTTCAAGATGGCGACCGACGGCGAGTAAAAATTAAAAAGCTTTGAACCCACAATATTTAGTTATAATAGCCACTGTGCTATTTCGGCCTACGTTTACACGATCTATCAATAGTTAGAATTACATGTTTTTTTGAAGTAATAACGTCTAATGGAAGGGTAAACCGCTTCGTTACGTAACGCGTTACGTCGCCAGTGTGTCTGGCTTCCATTTCGCTTATGCATAGGCAGCGGTAGGCAGGCAATAATTATACTAATAATGTTCACGATTTACAACTAAGAATAAAATATATTTTATAATCAATAAAAAATTATTAATAAATAACCTTTCCTTAGATTATCATATTAATATATATAAAATTTAATTAATAACCTAAGCTTTACTCAAGGTAAATAAGCGTGCGTTCGAGACGCACACGCATTTTTTTCTATCTAATTTATAAAAATGTAAATATAAATAGGTTAAATAATAAATCACTAGCAATGTGTATATGGCTATACAAGCGCATCGTCAGCGTCCCTTTAATTAGTGACAAAAACAGACACGTTGTTTTAACATGAATGCAATATGAGCCGCTTGGGACGCGTTCACAAACTAAGCTCACGTCACATTAGAAATAACATCACTGGCATGCAAATATCCTTCCAATATTATCTGCTAATTATTACTTGAAACTATCTGCTTGCATTTTATGTTTTCCAGACGTATAGCTTGTTTCTTTCAGATTCGATGTACGTAATTTTATTAATTGATCGTTAACAAAAATCTGAACTGCTCTGTACGTCATGCGCGCGTTGTAAATCAAAAAATCATATTTGTTTATTAAAAATTTAAGTATTATATGTAGTTATAGTAAAATTAAAATAATACCTAAGAAAAACTAACGAACAAAACGGAACGATTATTTTTTCAATATTCATCATCATTTTAAATTGTCGGAACATAGTAACCACTAATCGGGTTTTCTCGATAGAATCTAAATTCCGAACTGTAATTTTAAACTGAATGTAATATATATTAATTATATTAATGTGAAAAGTGCTTCTTATTGATGCTGAAATAAAATGTATTTTGATTTGATTATATTATCTTAACATTAAAGTGCTTACAAAATATTTTTTTACTCTTAATTATAAGGAACATATGTAGTTATATTATAATTGAATAGGAATCAAATATAAGAATTTTATATTTCGAGCGGGAAACAGGAAAATAACAAAAGAAAACAACAAAGAGAATATTCAAGGCACGTTTTAAAAAAAAATAAGATTTGTAAAATATCAATCTATAAATATAATAAAATTGTAACTGATATTTGAGAAAAAATATTACTAGGGGTATTTATTGAAGCAATAGATAACATGACTATGATTTTTAGAATTTTTTGCTGTTCGTTTGCTACCGCTAATCTCGGAAACACCTTTACCGATTTGGATGCGGTTTTCACTGATGTACTGTAGTAACCTTGCGGTAATATAGATGTATATATTCAGCAATTAAAAAAAAAACATCTAAATATACTAATTGAAAAAATATCGTCAAGTTCATTTGGTTGAAACTTTAGTTAACTATAAAAAAAAAATACAAAAAGTCAAAAGTACTTTAAGTCACGCAAACGGAGTCGCAGGCACCAGCTAATTATATAGCATATTTTTACTGTTATTGTGCGAAAAATCATAGAAATATGTAAAGATTATAATGAAGAAAGTATATTTTTTTGTATAACAAAATTGTAAGCCGGCCTAGTGTAAGGACCACTTAGTGTAAGAGATGGCATAGTGTAAAAGATGGCATAGTGTAAAAGACGGTTTTGTGTAATAAATAGCTTCGTGTAAGATATTGTCTTGTATAAGAGACGGCTTAGTGCTTACACTAGACATTCTTGACGATGAAAGAAAAGATCATATGGAAACCAACATGAGTCGAATGAAAATCACACATACATATATCTAAACCGTACTAGAGCCAATTACAGGAATAAGCTCTAAATCATGGTAGCTATTTATAGCCCCGCAGTAGGAAAATTACAGGCTGTCACTTGAATTCTCACTAGATACATACATAGATACGGAATGATCCGTCGTTACCACGGCGAGACGTGCTTCACCTAAAATCAAGTTAATAAATTTTATATTACATGGCCAGATAAAGTCCAGGCTGTAAGATTTAAGGCAAAAAACGGGTGCGAAGTCACGTAACTCATATTTCGTAGCCGGCAACTGATATATTGTGTCATCGTCACACTACAATTGATGTATTGATATAATCTTACAAATATTATTATTAAGGGATTTTTTGTAAAGGCGATTATCAAGTCATAATAATTATATGATTTTATCGAGGAACAGGTTACTTCTTAAATTAGTCAAATATTACTTTATTTGTATACAGTTAAAGCCTTAGTGTAAATAATTATTTTGTTAAAAATAAAAAATATATTGCAAACAAATTAAAATCATAATTTAATATAACGCTGATGAAAGCGGGCAGATAACAATTTGCAAACATAGTATCGGAGCTTATACTTTTTAAATTGCCCTTGACAATATAGTATGTGTTTATACGTTGCTTATTCCGAAACATAGTTAATTATGTCAACGTGGTCGGAGACAACATTGCAGGCTCAGGTACATTTAGTTACTAGCTCTGGCAAAACTACGTATTTAATTTATTGGTACACAAAAACATTATGTTGATAGTTTATACATTTTGAAAAGATATAGACATAAAATTATGTACTTTCTTGACAAATTACAAATAAATTATGACGTCACAATAAATTTATTAATTATAAAACTACGTAAGCCGTGAAGTACTACGAGAACCGTGATGGCCAAGCGGTTACAAGACATTAATCCCAACTGATGATTCTGACTTCAAAGTTACTAACTAAAACATACCCTTAGTCAATAAAACTAGTATGTGGCTTAAGAAATTAGAAAACTTGAGTTATAAAAACAAAATAAACAGCCGAGCGTGATACTGACTGGGTTTGAAAGATTGGGAAAGATTTCGTGAAGATAAGAAGTACGAAAGAGAAGATGCTGGTTTTCGCTGACTTAATTTTTATTTAACACACGGCGTGTTGAGTAAATTTATAAAATTTTACCTAGATATTTATTTATATGTTTATAAAACACATAAATCACCCTCCATTATAAAGCCCCACCCCCCCCTGAGGTTTGTATTAAGTAATAACAGACAAATACTTTCGCGTTTATAATATTATACTATATAGTACTCATATAAACACGAAAAATAAATTATTTGACTTTATATTTTGGTTCAAAGTGATATCGTGTTAGCCTAAATAAAACTGTAAGGAAAAATAAGAAAAGGTGCTAAATAAATGGTAATCTACGAGAAGCAAAATACGTAAGACGTAAATGTACTTACCGCGTAAGTATTGACCTACTTTGCGGTTCTCTGAGTTTTTAAAAGCTTGTTCCTATTTTAACTTATGGAAAAATTAAGGTTATATTCATATTACTTATGACTTTATTTAGTATGGTCATACCATATTTGTGCACTGATAACTACTGTACTGTACTATGGAACTGTTCAAAATTTAAATCAGCCAATGGGATGTTGTTCGTATAGGGAATCTACTACAGAAATACGTTATTTATATCAATTACTCTAAGATACGTTGAATATATGTTGAACGGTGACCAAACTTAGAAATGGTCCGTCGTTGGATGAGTGATCCCTCCCAAGACCTTTCCCTAAAGTCGAAAAGAAAGACGTATAATGACAAAAATTTAGTCGAGTTCTTGCAAATACTAAATGAATATAATACGTAGCAAGTATTAGTTACAACAAAAAAACTAACACTATCAATACAAAAAGTTTGTCGAGTCGAAACTAGTTTTGTCCCCAAGGGATTTCCGTAATATATTATACGCCTGTAATAGCCTTTTAGAGCGCTTTCTTAAGAAAATATAGTCTCGGTGAAATATTAGCTAAAAGGTAACTTTGGTAATAATTTAACGAACTCCAAGGATTACTTACCCAAAATTTTCAGTCTTTGATGAAAAATCTATTATAGAGAATATTATATCCTCGCAAAGGATTTTATCTTCAGCAACGATTTTTGATAGAATATTTTATTTTGCAGCGAGACTGTCTGCTCTTCTTCTCTCGCTTTTCAGGATTGTCTGGATTTGACAAAATATATGTTGTGAAGTTTAATAGTGATATAGTATATTAATCAAGAACTGTTTGTAGTGCATAATATAACAAAATCTATAAGCATGGAAAATATAAAATCAAACGTTTGTTTGTCTTTAATCCTTATTCGATTGCAAAGATGTATAAGGCTGTTAGAATTGAATTGAGTTTAAGTTATAGCTCTATACTTCGTTGTTGGAACCACACAAGCCTAATCAAAGTAAGACTTTTATTACAATAATATTTTCCGTTTGGTTGACGTAATTGAATAATATTTTATACATTAATTTAGTACTAGAAGAAATATATATTACGTTACTATCAGTGTTTAAAACGGGATATTTGACATGTTTTTTATTTTTTATTATCTACGAATGTCTTGTGTCTCGTGAACAAGAAACGTGAACAAATAAAAATAAAAAAACATGGTAAATATCCCGTTTTAAATACTGATAGTAATAAAAATAACTTTGTTAATTTAAAATCTTATATATTACGTTGGTCGCAAGTGTTTTCCGTATGTTATTTTTGAATGTTCTCTTATTCTAGATACGATTTAATAAATAACAGAAAATTTCTAGACATAACCTAGAAGAGAGAGATGCTTGGCAGCGACATAATACAATGAATAGCTTCCATTGTGTTTTGTCAAGTTTATTTTAGAAAACAAAATCGCAATCAAATCTGTTTCTATTAAAGCGGTAATTGAGATTGAGTCCTAGTTCGTAGTTTGGAAGTCAAATTTAATTTAAATTAATATTAGGTAGGTAAAAAAAAATAGACTCATCAATAATAAACCAAAAAATTCTATCTTATAATATTCGCAATTATAATATTATAAGATCTTTTTTATATTTTTATAAAGATCTAAAGATAAACGGAACAGTATAATAAAAGGCAATATTAGATAAATTATTGAAATTTTCACCCTCTGGATTCATTTCAATTTTTTCTTTACGAAATAAATTAAACTATACATTTTATACAGAAACAGGTTTTTACAAGTCATATATTTGTTTAGAACCAATATCTTTAAATAAATATCCAACAATAGTTGAAAATTACAGACGGTTAAGTTTTCAGTTTGTTAGTTCAGACACGTAGAATACACTCGGTTCGACCTTTTTCAATTTTAGCTGAGTCCACTTTAAGTTTTGCTTGCGTACCTTGTGGTTGCAGCGAGTGCTAAATTTAGTACGTGTGGATGCTCTTTTATATTCCGAATATAATAGTACATATTGAAAAATTAAGGATTAGCAAGACAATAATCAACGAGGCATTCAATAGTTAGTAATAAATAAAAAACTAATAGTTAGTAATAAATAAAACATACAAGCTAAGCTAAGTCCCAATTTGCACATCCTCTGAAAATAAACAAATAAAGTTAAATAACCTAATTTACAAGATACGTGCTTCAACTTCTCAAAAACTTAATTTAGTTCAATTTGTTTGGCGACGAGCGATATAAACGGGCTCTAACAGAAATTTATTGGTTGGTTTCCAAATTTATCTTCCAAGTTTATTTACAAAGATCTAAGGACTTTTTTCTAGATCAAAGTTAATACTAAAAATCTACATCTGCTATGCGAAATAAGGGACAACTTAAATAGTTATCTTGCAGTACAATAATATAATTGGAAATGAGTGAAAAAAACTGTTTTAGTACACTACAAGTTTCTTACTAAAAAGTCATTTAAAAATATTTTTATTATATTTAAAATAAAACATAATAGAGTTGGTTCATAAAAAATATATTTACTTACGAGTAAAGGGGATTGCTAATGTGAGTTCTTTACGTAATCTTAAAATCAATTAAAGTTGAACGAACAATTTCATGGCACGTCGGATTCTTAGCAAGTTAGATCTTGATCATCCTTAGGAGAGATATAATTTGTTATCGAGTCACGCAGTAATGCCTTTAGCGAAAACAAACTTGCAGAGAGCTCTTCTAATCGTTCTTAAACGTGATTAGAAACGAATGCCAAAGATATCAGTTATTCGTAGATCTGGATAAAATTAAAATGATTACCATTAAAACTATTCAGAAACATAAATATTTCATGTATAGCATTTTCCCCTTTGATTGTTTCTGGGAGAGGGTAAATTAAACTGTTTATTTTTATATATCATATTCTATTTAATTTTATACATTATATTTTAAAGCAAATTCACCGAGATGGTCCATTAGTTACAACGCGTGCACCTTAACCGACGATTAGGGGTTTAAATCCAGACAAGCAGCCCTAAAATTTCATGTACTTAATTTTGGGTAATAATGTAGGTATATTATGTTGTAGTCCTCGTGCTGGGCTAACTAGCCCAGCAGTGGGTTACAGTTGTTACTTTAAAGCAAATTATTCTATGAACGGAAGATGTATTAGATGTCATGGGGAAGCTTGAACCGCGCCGATTAGGAAAGTCGCTAAGCTGTTAATTGAATGAGTAATTAAGGTAGTTGGCTGAGAAGTACACATTAGGTTGAAGTAAATCGTCTGGTCAAAAAATAAAACTGTCTACAAATTCTCAGTAGCAGCCTGGAATGTGAAAGTCGTGTCAAATTGTCACCCCATCGGCATATTATTAGAATGAGTGAAAAAAGATTGTGGTTTTGCGTGCAATTTGTGCTCGATAATATCTCCTGCTTTGGGGCTAAGCTTTGAAATTGGTTGCTGAAACAAATTCTGCCTGGATAACACTTTTAATATTGTTATACATCTGAATAATTACTTGATATACTTGTATATATTAGTATAATTTGGACGATCTGGGAACCTACACCAGTTTCCTTTGTGATATTATATCATACCGTTTTTCATTAAACCGAAAATATGTTTCATAATGAATTTATACTTTTCGAAGATTATATAATATAACAGCTAGAATAAATTTAAATGTGATATATTTTGATGTAAACATATACCTATAACTTTAGTTTGAATATTTTGTTATTTTCGAATTATTTTAGAATTTTATTTATGTATTAATTTAAATTTATTGAAATGTTTCCAAAACTTCCAGTTAATATTTTAAAGTGTTGCCAATAATTCTATTAACAAAGCAGTTAAAATATATATTATATCTATATATTTTATATCTGCTGACGTCTACATTAAAATAAGTTAAAATATATTTAAAAGCTAACTTTAATTTATTCCCTGTTCTAAAACTACAATATTGTATTGTTGCCTGCACGATGAAATATTAATATGTGTGTAAAATTTCAGCTCAATCGATCTAACAGTGGAACTGGTTTAAAATTCAACTGACCCACTAACAGGTAACTGGAATTGTCGAAAAAGGTCGATTTTGTTTGAAGGTATACCATTATAAATTAAAGAAATGTCATTTAAAATCATATTGAAAAGACATTTCACTAAACTCGAGAACACACTATGATAAAATAACTGCATTTACATTAAGCTCACCACTAAACATCCCTTATTAATGTTGGGAGGTAGGATGGAGCTTATTCAACCACGCTGTACTAGTGTGGTTTGGTTAACTAACATGAGTTAATATTTTATTCATGACATTTAAATTGTTTCATAATGTTTTTATTAATAAATGAGTTATACACTAAATAAAATTAGTTGATATCCAAGTCCAAGCCATAAATATTTTATCTTTGAATATTATATAACCATTATATAATCATAATTTACTTCGTGGTTGAGATAAGTGCATGTCCGTCTGTATATAAGGCTCCCGTCATATATTCTTCCTAACAACAATAATTAGTATCGTTGCGTTTAGATTTTTTGATCACATCTTAATTTCCAAGGTTGGTGGAGTATTAGTGATCTAAGGAATGGTTAATATTTCTTACAGTGCCAATCGCTATGGCTTGTATTGATCACCTATCACTTACCATCAGGTGGCTTGTCTATCTATTTTAAAAATAAAAATACGAGAAAGTTCTATTTGTTCGTTTAGAAGCATTTGCAAAAACAAACCACATTCAATATTTTTTGTCATAACTTTATACGGTTGGTAAACAAAAGTTGCTAACAAAACGGGTCGTGGTCGCAGCGGCGACAAGCCTCGGAGTAATTATGTTTGTTACAGCCCAAATTTCATTTTGCCTTTTAACTTTGTTCTAGTAGATGGTTTGACATAAAATAATATCCTAAATAGGCTCTGAACTATTTTTAAATATTATTGGAATTCTCTCAAAGCAAATTTCTTAATTCTTTCATAAATAAATTATAACTATTTATTAGTATTTTAATATTATTGTAGCAGAGGGTAAAACTGTTGAAGGCATTAGTTAAGTGATTTAACCGGGAAAGACAGACAGAATTACTTTCGCATTTGTAATATTATCAATGCATATAATGCACATACATATATTATATATTGCCAACCCGCATTTGCCCAGCAGGGAGACGTTATGGATAGTGGTTGTACGGTTGTATGTTTATTTATTTATTTATTTATTTAATCGATACACCACAGTATTTGAAATATAGCACTTAAAACAAGAATACAATAAAATGACAGATACAATTTCAAACACTTAATAGGTATATACAGCATTAATAGTTACGTTAGCCTCCAATAACAATTTTTTTAACAATACTCTATTTAATAAATACTACAGACTGCAATATAGACGCTTATTAATTATTTTCTTAGTTAGTTCTTAAAGGATTTTTGTCACAAGCTGAATTTCACGCGGGTGAACCCGCGAGCTCATTTTTTTGTCTTTTGTCTCTTTCGATTAAATAAATTATATTATTATATTATAAAAGTGTCAAACGCACACATGCATGTTAAGTTTACCTTAGAATTAAGAAAAGAACTAACGACATCTCATCCTTAAAGCTTACATACTACACCGAAACAACTACATACATAGATACACATAGTGATAATCAAACCCACCTTTATGCTTCACTTTTACAGTCGGATAAGCGAAAAATTGTTATCGTTATTTAGTTTCTGGAGCAATATATTGGCCGTGACAGGTAATTATTTTAAGCACTACTTATGATGAGCGAAGCATTGTCTGGAAAACAATGAGGTTTGCTCATATTCGTGCCATGAACAGACTCAAGCATTTACAAAGTTGAAATCAGAAACAAAGAAAAATACAATCTGAACTATACGATAGCAAGTTTGTGTGTTATAATCTCAACTATTCGATAAAATTTTGCACACACACAAACTGTTTTAATATAAACAAATGTGCAGCAAATATCGATTTTCAAATTCTAAGTTATGAAATCATTGATTCTTATTATCAAGTTCCGTTTAACGTTTTTAGCTTGCAGGTATTCTTAAAGACCCGTCTGGGTAGAATACTTGTATTGTTATGTCTTATTTTATATACATTAAACGATGAGCGAACTAAGATCCTCATTTCCGGCGCTTGTCATTGAAAGGACTGTTAATATTTCTTAATAAAAATATACTTCAATTTCCTAAAATACGAAGTAGCCATTATTGGAACGAAGTTGTTTTACGCGCGTTACAGTTAAATGGCAGAAATCGTCACGTTAGGACCTCTCTTTCTCATTTTCTCCGTCTCTTTTTATTGTATACGGTTATAAATAATATTATTACAACTTATTCTTTGGTATTGTTTTTATTAACGCGGAATAGTTTTTTTTAATTTATTTATTTTAGGTCGCCTTTTAACATAAAAGGTCATTAGCGACCACAGTTACATGACAATTCTTATATTAAATTATAAACATTATTTAATTTCATTGAACTTTTCTTAAGCCTGTCTACTATTTAATACATTATATATATCGAAAGTAATTTCGTTCTTGTCGTCTGGCTCACGACACCTTCTTATTCTATTTACCGACGGACAAGTATAATAAGATTATTTTCTTCAGTCGTATTACTAATATGGCGTCGTATGCATCAGCTGTTTTCCCTCAGCTGCATCGCTTATCCCCTCACGATGTCGACGTTCACATCTCATTAAACATCTGCGACATTCAAGCCACGGCTAGTATAGGTATTGTACATTGTTATCTGTGCACTTTAAATATACCTTCTACGTTATACGCTGTGGTCTTTAAATCTATAAACTTCCGCACACATTTTTATCTGTGCTTGTTAATAAATTAAAATGAGTTCATACAAAAATTGATAAATTAGAATACTGTTAATCTTGGAATTAACCAGTAAAATTTAAGGAAAAATACTATACATTTAAAGACAAAAAGTAATTGAATCTATGGCAGTGATATTATGTTAATAATCTTCCATGTAAAAAGAAACTAATTATTTTTTTATTTGCATTTCTGTTTGACGGTGGCATAATGAAATTGATTAATTTAATTGATATTATGTATGTTTGAATCGAAACGTGTCGGCTTAGTTATCGTGAACAAGCAGTATCGTGGTTACAACTCTCTCTCCGATTATATATATTCCGTCGGTAATTTCACGTTAGGCATAATAAACATATGCCCGTGGCATTAGTATTTTGATTATCTAATACTAAGTCATAACAAAAAGAGCCGAGATGGCCCAGTGGTTAGAACGCGTGCATCTTAACCGATGATTTCGGGTTCAAACCCAGGCAAGCACCACTGAATTTTCATGTGCTTAATTTGTGTTTATAATTCATCTCGTGCTCGGCGGTGAAGGAAAACATCGTGAGGAAACCTACATGTGTATTCCACCAACCCGCATTGGAGCAGCGTGGTGGAATATGCTCCAAAACTTCTCCTCAAAGGGAGAGGAGGCCTTTAGCCCAGCAGTGGGAGATTTACAGGCTGCTAATGTAAGTCATAACCACCGCTCATAGTAGCTGTAACAAATATTAACAATTCCATACGTCACAAATCCCATTAACGCTAGTAACTAAAAAGTTATATCCAATGTGCCTGCAATTACACTGGCTCACTCATCCTTCAAATTCAAACACAACCAAAAGTAGCGCTGTTAAGCGACAGAATGAGTAAGTGGTGTTTATCAAGACACACGAATTAAATTACAAAAAACATAGATTACAAATTACATAAAACAAAACAGTAGGTAGGTATCTGCATGGATATATTAAAATAATACTAAAAATCTATTCATAATTGTAATTTAGTTATAAATTAACAAACAACGAACCTAATTAGCAGCGCTAACCAACCCCACGGGCATGCATATGAGGATGCATATTATTATATGCTCGTACATAAATTGAACTGAAATAATTATTGTATTATTTATAATAGAAATATGAAATACATTGTAATTAGAATAAATATGCAAAAACTAATAATGCAAAAATTAAACTTTTTTGGAACGCAAGACTGAATTCATTCACACCGTATCGGAACACAAGAAGCCTTATTTCCACAAAAACTCATAATATTTATATAATTTAAATTTATTTAATTTAATTTGATTCTAAGGACTGAATCATAAACAAAACATTGTTGTTCTTTTCCAGATTCAAAAACGTGACAGTTAAGATCCTCTATGTTCACTTAGCCAATTAGATTCTGTAATTAAGAATATAAATATACATATATTAGAAAACCGACCAATATTTGGGTTACTGGTTGGTATATATAGTCTCCACCTGTCATAAACTTTGTTATTGTATGAAGTGTAAGTTATTATACGTCATACGTAGGTGGACGGGTAAATGAGCCACCTGATGCCAATAGTCACCACAACATTGGCACTGTAATAAATATTAATCACAACAAAGCGTGTACTAATATCTTATGTTTCTTGTGCCTGCTGTTACATCGAGCCAACCCTTCGAATCGGAACACAACAATTCTAAGTATTGCTGTTTTGCGGTAGAATTTTTGATGAGTAAATGGCACCTACCTAAACGCGCCTGCTTAAAGACCTACCACCAAGTAAGGCTCATTCATTATTTGAATCAAAACACAGTTAAGCGTTTTCATACATTTCATTTTTCATTCATTTGGTTACATTCTATCCAATATAACCTTTAGAAAAATATTGATTTATATATTAATTAAAAGTAACAATACCTCCATGTTTACAATACATAACTAACAAAACCCCGACAGTGACGCAGAACATTTACACTCACATAAAAATGCGAAACTATCGGTTAAATATGTTGTAGACGTATGTTGTTATCGTGTAAACGACTAACATGTGTAGGCTCAAATTACTTGCTGCGTCGTAGGTAGGTAATAAAGTCCGTTTCACGATATGTTGCGAATGCACGAACTAACTGTACGTACCTAACTAATATAACCTATGAGTACATTATTGGTAAAAATAAATATAATTAATAAAATGAATATTTTCACACTTGAGTAATGACAATATTACAAGAACTCAAATCCTTGAGGCATTTAAGACAGAAAACCTTTTCTTACCTTATATAAAATTCAAAAGGAGAACCATTTCGGATCGCATTTCAAATGAATATATGTCCGTCCTATGATTCTATCCTAAAATAACGTAAAGAGGTTTATATAGGAATAGAAGTAAGTTGCTCCAAGGTCGAGGGAGTGAGTTCTCAATTAGTTTCATTATAACCTATTAGTATGGTATGGTATGGTAGTGTATACCAACCGTCAATTACGTTTGAAACTACGACAGGGCAATTTCGAGGACCCAAGTAAATAGTAGCAAGTTTCTAAATTACATTTCTAATTTCTGTATTACGTCGTTCCTGACTTCAGTTTAATTGCAAATCATTTTACATTTACTAACTAAAAAACTAATATTAAATATATATATCTTAATGTAAAGACTATTAGGTGATAAAACTTGGGGTTAGAATTCGTCGATTTTCAGGCATAAATAAATTTAATTGTACATGATATTTGCTTGTTTGCCCATAACGGATTACGGAGGACACAATCCCCGCTTTCCTGCACCCAAAGGCAGATCGCTCTGCATTAGAATATGAGCTTTAAGAATTCGGATGGACCGGACTCTGCTACATTGCTAATTGGTTCAAGTCCTCGCTTTGCCACCGCCAACCCTATCTTTGAAGATCTGTGTAAAATCTAAGCACCCAAGCCGATCTGATCCAAGAGTTCAAGTTCATTCATTCATACTGAATGCGCTCCAACTTCAAAATCATCGTCACGTTCGCGCTCAATAACTCAATAACCATCAACGGTAGGTTAAAAGTGAATAGGACCTAAATTGTAGAGCGGAAATGTGGCAAAAAAGAATATCTTACCATAATTCACGTAACACGACGCTTAGATGCGCTAAAAAACGAAGTTGAAAATGCCCATAGGAAATCGAGATTGATAATTTCAAGATAAGCTTTTCTAAGATAACTGGACTATTATAGTTGAATTGGCCCCTTAGCACCATCAATTATTCTTCTGTTCCAATGTAATCAAAAGTCAATAACGTGTATGTAAAAGTTTTTTGTTTCATGGAATTTTATTTCAGTTGATCCTTACACCACAATATTTCACACAATGGATCTATAATACTGTTGAGCATCCGTTTTTATTGATAAGCGAATCAATAACTAATAACATTTTAATGATAAAAATATATAAATAATTATGAAATATAAATTAAAATATTATAATTTATTTACAAAAATATATGAATTCGTTTTTAATAATAATTAACCACTTCAATTTCTACGATACATATTTCCATAATTTATTTTTTTATACTCACGATCTTTATAACGTCTGGCGGAAGTAATGGCCCGCGGAAATGATCTGGCAATAGTAAATATAAATTTTTGATAATATTCTTGAAAACATATTTAAATATAAGCCTTTCTACTTTAACATATGTGAGTAAGGTTTTTACACACCTTTAGTTCGCGCTACCTGTGAAAGGGCCTCGCTTTCTAGCTAGTAAGTGCGTATACTGTCTTAACTACATAGTAGACTAGAAATCTGTAAGGTCTGGGGGCTTCGGGATCTCACTCTATTATAAAATTGCGTAATAGTTAATGGTTTCTCAAATACCGAAATGAAATTGTTAATAAATAACGAGTGGTGTCATGTGACATCCGGTCGGAACATAAGTTCTTTCGCTATATAATTCGAAGAATAAATGCTTGAAGATTATAATATTAACGATAGATAAGAAATAAAATTTGATCACGTTTTTTTTTTTTCAATATTATAAAAATATAATTTTTAATTTATTTATAAATATTAAATAATTGTAATAATTATTTAATTATTGGTTTAGTCATATGATTTATTAAGTGATTGGAGTTTAGCGTCCGATAAGGAATTTCCTAGTAACAACTTTTCATTTTGTTTTTTTTTTTTCGTAAATCCTGACATATCTACCAACCCGCATTGGAGCAGCGTTGTGGAATATGCTCCTAACCTACTCCTAAAAGGGAGAGGAGGCCTTAGCCCAGCAGTGGGAAATTTAGAAGCTGTTAATGTAAAAAAAAATACATTTTTATTTTGGGGATTCCCCATAATCTACGTGGATTGGGTTACCTGCGTGTTAAATTTCATTTCAACAGACGGATACAATCCTTTCAAATTATATAACAATTCAAGTTATGCTTAATTCGACTCTTACGAGTAGGCACTTTAGATTCGACCTTTAAATAGTTTAATTAAAATTTAACTTAATATTTTTACTACCCCAGCGTTGAAATAGAAATTCTACCGGGTAAAACCGGCAAGAAGCTTGGTAGTAAATATTTCCTGACAAATGCATAAGTAATTAAGAACAATTGAATAATTACTATTATAACATTAGTATAAATAAATATTAGAACTTTGCCGCAATTGGGTAAAAAGTTAGTATTATTCCGTCTAGCTACACAGACGCATTACTTTAAAGTATTTCGTAACGTCTAGTCTCGTTAATTTTGATCCTAGGATATTTTAACAGAACAAACGTCGGACTTAACTTTGTAACAAACTCAATTCCCTAAAAATAATTATACAGGAATGAGTAAAATTTTATGTTTAAATGAAAATATTCATAGTAAACTATAATTGTGAGGCAAAATATGTGCACTGAATGTAAATTTGAAACAAAATTTACGCAAATACTATATTTTATGATAAAATCTTTGTTAAAAACTTTTCCAATATACCAACTAATCTATTTTGAGACTTTTAATTCTGCTATTGTATTCAAAGTAACAATTTAATATGGGATCGGTAAATGAGAAACATTTTTGTATGAAGTATTGTTGAAATAATTATAATAAAAAAGATTTGACAACTGACAACTGTCATAATAAAAAATATGGGATATACCTATATTCAAAAAAAGCCAATAAATAAATTTAATATGGAGTAACATAAAATCTGTATAATTAAGATATTTAGTAAAATAATTAAAGTACATAAATTGTCTTTTTAAGTATATAGTTTACCACACACGCGCGAACATACACACGCACACAAACAAAAACACGCACGAACACGCGCGCACACACACACGCGTACACATACACACATATACACACACTTACCCATACAAGGGAGTAAAGAGCTGCGGTCATGCCGTTGGCGGCACACGAATTAGCCTCACTTACAAAATACGCTAATAGATATTTTATATCAATATTAAATCAAACTTCTATAGCTAAATGGCATACGGGTTAGGTACATGATATGAAAGCCACGTTCGACTCTGATCCCTTAGGTCATGGTTGTACCCACTTGTTATGCTAGGGTAAACGCTTAACCGGAAAGTTATAAATATTATACTTAAAAAAAGATATTATTTTAATGTTTAAAATTTATTTTAATATATAACTTCGTAGTCGTCCCATTAAAACTGTTTATGCTCAAATTCGCTGAAATTTTATCCTCATCGCACGCACAAAAGTTTCATTTCGTAGAGATTTTTACGAAATACGAAAAATGAAAAACATCAAAGCCTATTTTTCTCAAAATAGTTTCCTGAGTACGATCCTCGTTTGTCGGAAAGTTGTTGCCTAAGTTCTAGCTGCGAAAGTAGTCCACTTCCGAGTTCTTCTTTTATTTAAACTTCCAAGGTAGTTTGAATCGGGCGCCAAGTTTATGATATTGCATGTCACATTCGGTTCTTCGGAAGTATAAACTTTGATACCTCTCTTAAATTATCTACAAAAGTATACGTTAACTTCTCTTAAATTTAAAAGCAAACATTCTCCTGTCTGATTTTTATAATTTTAAAAAGCTCGGAAAATATAAGTTTTCTTTGTGTATTTTTCTCGTGGAAACTAAAATCAAAGGAATTCTATTGAAAAGTATAAAAAGTGAATATCCTTCCTTTGACTATAACGAAAAACAAACGAGGGATTGTTGTAACCTTCGTTGATTGATTAGTAAAAATAGATAATGCGTTTATACAGTATCGATTACATTGACCACTGGTTCTATGTTCAATGGCCGTGAATCTGCTAATAACACCTATTTTACTGTGTATCATGTACCGTATATTATCAACCTTATGTCCATTGACATTAAGTTTTAATTTACTCGTGTATCAACAAGGAGAAATGTTAAGGCCATAACTCGTTTGGAAAATTGTCACACGTTGGAAGTGTTATTATAGGTAGCACGTGTCAGCTTTGATAAATTATGGTTCATATAATGGATCTGTTTAAATAGACCATTTTATCTTCACACGAACGGTCGGTAAATTCGACGATGACAGTTTGTTGTTTTATGGACCAGCCGTATTTTGTGTATTCGAAAAATTATAAAGTAGGTATAATGTTTTTTTTATTAAAGCCGTCGATTTATAAAGAGATGTCAGACTTCACTAGAAGCAGAACCTTACAATAGTATAATTTGGTGTACGGGATGACACGGTTGTGCATTTCATTGCATCACCCTGGCATTCACTACTAATGAGGTTTTCCTGAATACAGTAGTGGAAAGCAAATAATCTCTTTTACCTCTCTTCTTTGTTGGGGGATTTAGTAATTCTCGCCCAACTATGTCATGCCATCCATATGATTTTATTAGTTACAATAAAATATACAGTCACGTTGCTAGTAGGTAAATTTCTCACCTCAGCTACCTATAGGGCGGTGTTTTGTTGTTCTCGCCTCGTGAACTGTGAATATCTAGGAGTTACATCACAGTTAGCAGAGTTAGTTCCACCAAATTAGAGAGATTCAATGCCCGATTTAAGTAGGCTGTGCGTATAGCCAAAAAGCCACACTAAGCCATTGCGTTCCTTGCCCCCTCGATGTAAATTATGCCTATGCGTCCTCTTTTTGCGGTCTTTCGCGCCCCCCCTATCTATCGACGATGGCTAGGATACACCAGAGTGCGTGTAGAACACAAAGCTTTTTCACATTCCCAATTCACAATATACGAACTTGTACAGACTCGATATAGAGTGAAAACTTTTATTAATTTCACCGCAGCAGTTTTAACAAGTAAACTGTGGGCATAGTAAAAATTCGTATTTTGATCTGCACCATTCGTGTCCCAGTACTAAATGAATTACCAACCACAAAGCGACGGGACTGCGTGAATTATTCATCGCGGGTTTTGTGCCCAACGCTTGTTGGCACGAAAGTAAATAATATAACTGTTGAAGTATACAATATGTGAAATAAGCGAAATTGTTGCGTAAGTAATTACATTTAAAGGAAAAATGCTGCCAGCACCCTTGTCGCCATTTAACACGATCACCTTTTGTTTAGAAATCAGTTTTAATGTTTCATTACTAATTACAAAAACTGTATCAAAATCCGTTGTGTAATTTTAAAGATACACAGGGACAGACAGCGGTAAGCGACATTGTTTTATACTATGCATTGATTAGTATTTAACTTTGTATTTCAAATTTCTTGCCGATTCTTCTCGGTAGAATCTACAATCTACACTCAAAAGTGCTTCTAAAAGCTTACTTGAATAAAGTATATTTTGATATATAGTTAAGCGTGAGCTCTCATCGTCTGGTGGGACAGAATTCCGGAGCTATCACAGATATATTGATAGCTGTAGGATCAACAGCTTTAACAGCTACTTAGGTAAGCTTTGCTTATGTAATGTATTTTTTTTATATTAAGAATTACGCCGCGAAAACAATGCATCGTAATCATTCGATATCGAAACCAATAGTTTCTTGTAAATAATTAGTCTGGGAAAAAAATGATTCCTTTGAACCTTACTTATAAAATATATCTTATATATTGACAGCAAAAATTATAAGACACTTATTAATCTTTATGTTGTGTAATGGATAATAAATTATAATGTTTCAGTACAGAAATTGATTATTCATTAAATATTATAGCAAAACGTGCACTCGTAGCAAAATGAAAGCAAATCATATAATTTAATAATAAGTAATAAAATATAACTTATAATCCGATCTGGTCCAATTGAATGGACAACACGTGAATCTTACCGAAGAATATGGGTTCAATTACGAGCGAGCACCACTGTTTTTTCATGTAACATAAATACTTAATTTATAATTCTTCTCGTAAATCGGCGGTTAACGAAAACCTGCAAAGATCGCAATCTGTAAATCCAAAGCTTAGATGTTAGGATAATTCGTTGAATATTAAAAAATAAAATTATACAGGCTTAGTGCATATAGCATCAAAAGTCTCTTGTATTTGGTACCATTATCGCTTTCGCTTAACACGAAGTTATTAATTAATTATACTAAGTATAATTTGAATTTAATTTCCTTATATAATTTAATTGCCAATATATTGGCGAATGGCAAGCAAGTTACATGTATCAATAGAGATGGCGCTCATTCAACGTTAATTAAGTAATTACATTCACAAAATGTCTTTATAACTCTTGAATTTTATTTTGTATTTTAAAGAGAGATTATATATAAACACAAATTAAGTATATGAAAATTGTGAATACTCAATATTTGCTATTTTGTATTTGAATCTAGAATTTTCGAATAAGATTATCTTGGATGTTCAATATTGATCTTAATTTTATTAGATATTCTTTAATAAAGACAAAGGATTTTAACTTATATAAATTTAACATAAATATGATCTTCTGTTTGCGTTATAAAGCTGCTCTCAAATATGATTGACGAATTTACTTTAGTAGAATCGTTTGAGACGTCTACACTAAAATAGTGTTTTAAATTATATTATTATGTTTGGAGGTTTAATCTCATTCTCACTCACTGGCACAATCATTCATTTGCTCACTCTCTCAATCATTCACGCGTGTATAGCTCTAACGAAATTGGATTTATGAGCCAATTATGACGCAGAAAAGGACATAGGTGGATATAATATTTTATCAATTATGTGATCATTCGTAGGCACGGATTTCTAATTCATGTTTTTTCGGCTGCGGAACAGAATATACATATTTCGGAAACTTAGGTCAAATAAGCGAACAGATATGGTTACCTTGTTAAAAGTTGTCGCGCGTAAAATGTATCAAAGTTTATATAGGTCAGTACATCGAGTGCTACTTCTGTAGATATTTCTGTGAATACCTTGTATTGTATTCATTTAGAATGATTTATTACTAACTACAAGTTCTCTTGACATGGATTGAGTTAGCGTATCTTAATAATATTTTTTGAATTTAGTTATGATATAGATATTGTGTAGAAAAATATTATTGTCAATATTACTTATTTCGATCAACATTAAGAGCGCGCGTAAAGCCACCAAAATATCATATTTCACCCGCGCATCCCTTACGTGATCCTCGGCTCGAAATCTAATTTATTTACTGTTTATATCGTCAACAACGGGTAATATTAATTTTATCTTGTTGTATATGCTTTAAAAACAATTTCGAAGATTATTCCTTTTAATAAGATTTTACACTATGGTGTTTATTAAAAAGCGCAGGTACATTTTTTGCGTACCCCTCTTCTCTCAACGGAGCTCAAGTGTTTAATTTTAGAAGCAGTCATATTTTTATAACACGCGTCGTATGCGACAGAAGGTGACCAGATGGTCTTTTGCGAAAACATAATGTAGTAAACGTCAAAATTGTATTCGAAGTTTTCAATTATTTTTTTAAATTGACATTGAATATAAATTTTTGAATAAATACGGGTTCACTTCCAAACCGCTTTCTTTATTTCCATTTCTACATGCGTCTTTCATGATAAAAACAAATTCAATTATATATATATATATATATATCTGTACACAAAGGTGTTTTGTACTGATATCACTAATAGAGTGGTATAATACATAAAGGATTGATAGATTACAAGTTCATTGACTGTATCAAGTGCCTGTGGTAGCTATACAAATACACACTTTTCGCACTGCATCGAATTCTAACAAAATCAGACTATATTTTATTGAACTAGGTTTTTTCAAGCACTTTTGAATCGTCGTTTTACAAAATTCTATATAGCTACCATCGGTTCGAAATGTAGATTCTACAGGGATGAACCGGCAAGAAGCTCAGTAGTGACACTTTTCCAATATTTGACATACAAAGTTATTTCAGTTAGAAATTATTAAATAAATTATTAATTAAATTATTTTATATAATATATACCATGCCTGAAAGTCAACAAGTATTACCTCTAAGCTTATTTATCATCTATATGATCTCGTGTTAAAAATCTACCATATTAATGTGTTTTAAGCAAATTATTTGAATTTATAAATAGCCGTAATTAAAAAGCGGAAGCGGAATTTTATTGCAGAAACGAATACCTTGTGCCAGGAAGTACAGGAAGTGTATTCATTGACTTTGCGAAGTCGGAATCTTGGCGTTATAAGCTTATCCTCACTTCTCGTGTTTATTTGTACAATAATTGTTGATCATCACTCATTTTATCAATATTTTTTTGTGAATATACATACATAACATAGTTGCAAATATATTGTGATGTAACTGTTATATAAAAACATATAAAACATAAAAAAACATATAAAACATATAAAAACATTCCGAAGAGAGTCTTTAGCTCCAAGATAATAAATAAACCAAGAAAGCTCTCTTTTATAAATGAAAAACAGATTAAATATCAGTAACGTTATCTCAAATAATTCAGTTTTAAATCAAAGTTCTTGTTGACGAACGTCGCAAGGGGCAGGAATCATGACGTGTTTCAAAATTGCACGAAATTATTAATTTCTATCTTCATTAACGTTAAAGTTTCCTGCAAGAATTAGTGGCATACGCCTCAAGTCTTTCCATGTCTAAATGTTGCTATAAATATTGAGCAAACGAAGAGAGATCAGCATCTATATACATACATATTTTGTATTGCCTTTCAATTACTTTGCCTATCTGTTCAAGATCCGAGGACGCAAATACTGTCGCTGAATGCTGTAAACCCGACGAGCCCGCTGTGTAATCGCTTTGCGTTTTTTTTTTTTTTTTCATTTCCTTTTCGACACTGCCACTGTCATAGCTCTCGTATTTGTTCGGCCTTGAACTTTTTAACTTTTTTTGGTTTCTTTTTCATACGAGTTGTTCTTTCTGCGTCTGCTATAATTTCGACCATATTTACGGTCTTTATAAGGCAAATAAGTAAAAACAAATAAATATATATAAAAAAACCATACAAACATGTCCATTATTGTATAAAAATCAAAAGCAGTTTTATTAATTTAAAATGAAGACAAAAACTTAATGCAACATAAATTTGAAACGAAGTCATATTTTTAAAAGGCTTATTAACTTTATAATGTTGTATCTCAACATAACACGGTATAACATTTAATTAATTTTGCTGCACGTTGCAGAACAAAGACGTCTCATAAGAGGGTTTTCAGACTAATCCAGTACGCTGAACTCTGAAAACCGTCTTATGTTTTCTTCCGCGGTTCTTATAATTATTTTTTCTTTCGACTATAGTCTTTTCTTTACAAAATTTCTTACAAAAACTACGGTTTATTCAAATAATGTATTTTATAATAGACTGCAAAATCTTTGCGACCGTACTTGCTTTCAAAAAGGCTGTTAGCTATTTCTCGTATTTTACGATTTTTACATTTCAATTTTTTACGGAAAGTAAGTACAGGTAATATAATATGTTACTTAGCATGTACAGTGCATTAATTTAATTTTAGTTCACGCCTATTTGAATTTTTGTTAATACATTTTTAATATATACCTATAATTTTCTATTACATGTTATAAAAGACTAATGATTATAGAAAAATATTCTTTACCAAATCAAATTAATAATTAATTGTTCGTTTTGTCATAATAAATTGCCGTCACATGGAATAATTGTGATTGGGTGGTACCTAACGAGCGTTCACAAATACCTTATTAATGCTAAAATTATATAATAGTATAAAATAAAATTATATAGTAGTACCTACTTTATTTAGTTTACAAAATCTATAAATGTACCTATTTATAAAAAAATATACATTTATAATGTAAATTTTGATGATAAACGTAGACACAATTTTTCACTTTTTCCACTAGCGTATCCAAGGATTTGTGTATTCACATAAATTTGTCTATGCCGACACATTAGTCTTACATTTAAATATACATACATAATTTTTCATCTCTCTAAGGATTTCATAATGCTTCTATATTTTTTTAAATTAAATTCAGCAATTACTTTTTTAAATATACGATTTTCAACAAAATTCTGTGTAATAAATATAATGAATCGTTCCACTAATAATTAAGACAAAGTTATAATTCAAATAATAATATTCATTTAATTTACTTGGCGGTAGGGTTTTTTTGCTAGTCCGATTGGGTAGGTACTATCCACTTAACCGATATTCTACTGCCAAACAGTGAGTGGTGATTGAGCCAGTGTAACTATAGGCACAAGGGATATAACATCTTAGTTCCCAAGGTTGGTGGCGCATTGGCGATGTATAGAATGGTTAACATTTCTTACGGGGCCAATGTTTATGAGCAGTGGTGATCACTTGGTCAGGTGGTCCATTTGCCCGTCCGCCAACCAATGCCCAAACATATCACCGGTCCGATAATAATTACCTCGGACCTGAGAAGAACGGGCGAAAGTAACTGGACGTGTTTTTTTTTGCGTATATCTAACAATTATCAGTTTCATTACAATAATAAAATACATTTTCTTATATTTGAAATAGCCCGGGGGTCACCGTTTTATCCATATAATGTGCAATCGCCTAAAATTATACCTATATCACAAGAAAATAAAATTTTAAATTATTTGTAGAGATTCAAAGATACATCTAGATATGTAAAAGAATGAAACGAACACAAAAAAATGGGGGTGTGTTCCAGTACAATCTGAAAGAGAGGGATCATATCTGGTTTGATAAGTGTACGAGCAAAGAGGTTGCCCATATCGTTCCTATGATAATTTATACAGGTATAATGCGCGTCTCGTTAGTGCTGTGGACTTCAACTTGAGTATCTATATTTAATTTACGGCTATGCAGACATTTAACGCGGGGTATATAATAACATTTTAGTCCATAAGTGTTGCCATGATTTGTACGCAAATAAATGATTCTTATTTTTAATACGCATTTGTATGTATTTAGTAAGTTTTTATACCTACAAACGACTTAAGGACTTTATTCTCTTCTTTTAACAAGTAAATACATTTAAATTGATAAAATAAATGTGAAAATAATAAAAAAACAAGATTATAAAATATATTATGAGAAAAAAAGATCTGTTTTTACGTTGTGTAATTCAGCGTAAGGTTTCACTTTAAATATTACAAAGCATCCGTCCTGAATAATTGATCTGACAACCAAGCACGGCTCCCGTGTCTAGTCGAGTGTTATGATATACATCGCTTTCAATATAACTTCATTACACAAATCAATATTTGTTATGTCAAATTATACTCATCCGAATTCGCCTACACAATTATGCCATTATTTAAATAACTTTGACATAAACGAGCTCCTGAAGCACAATTCTAGTAGCAAAAGATCGTGCCCATAAGATTTTGAATCAAAAAGTTGATACAGCGTCTCAATGATTTCATAGCAAATGCACTCGAAACGTGGCTAAGTACCCATGACATATCAACGACATAAAGATGCATGTTTACATAATCCATTTATACAATATTTAATAAATAACAATGATTTTATCTTTTTAGGGTAGTGAATTACTACCTTTATTTATTACTAGTATATATTTATTAAAAAATAGATAACATTAAGTGCTTAAATATATATACAAATATGAATTAAAAATAGTTACTGTATACATCTTGACCGCGTGGAATGGTGGCATGAATGCTAGCAGCATTTCCCCGTTGAATCGCAATTCCGATCCTCTGGGCTAAAAACGAACCAGCCCTCCTGTCACCAGTGGAGGCAATAAGGCGAGGTGTTATACTTTTGATGAAGCTTTTTGCACCATTACTCCAAGGGCCAAGTGTTGCGACAGCAAATGGGAATAAAAAGTAATTTGACATTTTTAGGGTTGGATATCTTTAATGTATTAAAAAATAAATAATAATTCATAATTAAAAAACTCACTTATTTCGAAAAGACCTTTTGACACATTTGCAATTTTACAGACGGATAATAACAAATGCAAACCCAGTAAACATGGTAATGGAAATATTCAAATAAAGTATTATTGTGATTAACGTACATAAGTTCACTGCAATTTTAGAAATAAACATATTCCGATACATAAATAAAACAATTTTTTTCCTTTACGCTTCGTAAAAATATACATTTAATTTAAATAAAAATGTAATAAATTATTTTTTCTTTATAGCATTCTTTGCATAATATATAAATTATAACTTTGTCACATTCGTCACATTTAGAACCATTATCATATTCACCGTAAATTTCAAGTGTAATATAAATTCAAATGGAAACTCTGTATCACATGCCATGAAATATTACTTAGAATTCGTCAGTTCACAGCAGACATTAATACCATACATATGAAACGATGTTCTATGCAATGCAATGCAATATATGAATATTGCCACACACGCACACACACACATATACACCAAATATTACAAATTATTCGATTGACAATACAATACAATGAGTTAATAGTTAGAGGATTAATCAGTAAGTCGACAATTCAAATGTATCATCGTAAATTTCACAAAGATATATTACCTGCATTATTACTCAACATTTATAGAAATAGATACTCGGACCATTAAGACCTGACGACATTTCGGTTTCTATAAATCAAATATTAACTGGAATTTGCCTCAAAAGCATTCAGATAGTGAAGCGATAGCGCTTCCAGTACAAATTTAATAAAATACCAAAAACGTAAACCGCAAGTAAAACCGCGAACCAATCTTAGTGAGAGCGAGCACTTGCAACTCGTAAATTTATTAGAAAAGTCAATTTAAAAATGGTTGATTTAAAATGTTAACAAAAAAAACAATAAAATACTTATTATTACAGTTTCGATATCAATATAAACCTTATAAAATCATTTATAAATTCACTTTCCCCATTGCAACCTTTTATCCGGATGAAAAATTGCTTATAATAAGAGTACCAGCCCGGACGGACCCTAATTTTTTACCTTTTACCAGATCTAAAAAAGCCGGAGGGACTGCGCCTTATCGTTAGAACAATTTTATTGCGTCTCGTAAAAACGAAAAGCTATACGTGTAAGGGTTTGTTTGCGTATTAACTGATAACTGATAACAAGTCACGTCGGTCAATGACCGACGTGACTTGTTATCATTGACATTGATATACAGAGTGATATTTTCATATTGAGTCCTAGCGACCCGGCTGGAATTTGCAATTTATTAATAAAGGAAGTAAGAAGCGCTCTTTGCTAGAAAATATTTGATCGGTTTATTTGTTTCATAACGTTAGATATTAGTCTATATTAAGATGTCATCAATGTGAAACGTGAATGATATCATAATTTATTTGAGTTGTGAATTTATTCACAGCTTATACATTTAAATTTGGATATTTTTTCAACTGTCAAGTTCAAAATGTTGTTGTTAAATTTGAGTATATTCTGACGACGTCTTTGCACGTAATTTGGACTCAGTGATAATATATGCTGCCGCGGACTGTTCCTGTAGACTTGTTTTAAGACCTACGATTTTCTAGTACATCGTTTTCATGTATCTCCTAAAGTTTGACTGGCATTAGCCATTAGAAGCATACAAAAGCAGGTCTTTGCGTGAAACATTGTCATGTTTTAGCCTTTTTGTACCACATACATATTTATATATTACATATACAAAGCTTATTCGTTTCTCGCTCGTCATATTGGTGACAACCGTATTAAAATCCATTAAGTGTTTTGAAGAAGAAATTGGAGATCCAGCCAGAAACAAAAATGACTTTGTTTTATACTATTTACAGATATAGGTTATCTATATCTAGCTTTATTATTTAACATTTATAGAACATGAAAAACTTGAACTCCCACCGTCAAAGCAATAAGCATTTACTTAGATCGCATGGAATTAACACTCTGTATTTGTCACTCTTCGGAGGTATTTCTTTCAATAATTTGGTTATATAGATTCTACAAAGTTAAAAAAAAATTTGGAAGTCAAGTCCAAAGTCAAAGACAAAAACGTAACAATTCAGACATTTACGAGAATAGTCTGTGAGTTGCTTGGTACGACTATTGCACGGAGATCATAATAACATTTGCGTATATATAGATTATAAGGCTTTGGCAATTTATCATGACGCCGTTCTTTATTGCTACAGTTCGTAGAACGAAAGATTTTTATATTAAAATAAATGTATTATAAAAAGTATGTGTAACATATTTTTGTTATATTGATTGGTGAAGATTGGTGAAATAAAAAATACATTTTAACAAACCTTATTCGTAATTCCTACCTTCGGCTCCTGTTTTTTTCTACTCGTAATTCTTACGCGGTACATTGAATACGAAAGATAGTGAACGTGCCGCGTTGTAAATACACTGACAGACTTGTTTTTATTTAAAAAAAATCCATCTGAAATTCTTTTGTAAGGTGTTATATTCATTAACATATCTCTGTGTTTATTGATTGTTTGGGCTCTGTGCGATCTAGTCTGATTGTGTGCCACCCACTTATCAGTGATGCTACAAAACATTATATTTCGGTATGAAGATCCACTGCACCGTGTAATCAGGTATAAGGGACTTAATACCTTAGATCTCATGACTTCCGGTGTAGGGAGCGACTTATATTTCATGCATTGTTAACAGTCCAGTCATTTGGAAATGCTAATGAACTGTTTTATCCTCGATATCTCAACATTACATAACACTAACAGCCTGTAAATTTCCCACTGCTCGGCTAAGGCCTCCTCTCCCTTTAAGGAGACGGTTTGGAGCATATTCCACCACGCTGTTCCAATGCGGGTTGGTGGTACATGTGACAGAATTTCGTTGAAATTAGACACATTCAGGTGTTTTCTCACGATGTTTTCCATCACCACCGAGCACGAGATGAATTATAAGCACATGTTAATTCAGTGGTGATTGCCTGGGTTTCAACCCGCAATCATCGGATAAGGTGTACGCGTACTAACCACTGGGCCATCTCAATATCTCAATTACAATCAACTGTAGGTTAAAAATTTATAAAACTTAAATTGTAGAGCGTATTTGGTGGTAGGGCTTTGTGCAAGCCCGTCTGGGTAGGTACCACCCACTCATCAGATATTCTACCGCCAAACAGCAGTACTCAGTATTGTTGTGATCCGGTTTGAAGGGTGAGTGAGCCAGTGTAACTACAGGCACAAGGGACATAACATATTAGTTCCCGAGGTTGGTGTCGCAATGGTGATGTAAGGAATGGTTAATATTTCTTACAGCGCCATTGTCTATGGGCGGTAGTGACCACTTACCATCAGGTTACCTATTTGCTCGTCCGCCTACCGATATCATAAAAAAAAGTGTAAATGAAGCAACAAAAAATATTTTATCACAATACTCGTATCACGATGCACGGCCGAGTTATCGCAAAAGAAAAAAATCGAAATTTAACCCCCTTTTAAAGATGGCGGCGAACGCACATCAACGCACACGCGAATCAAGGTCTACAATTTAAAGTTAAGTTTTTCCTCCTGCAACATATTATCTAACAATCAACCTTACCACTTAATTTGCATGTCTCGACCTGTTTTTTGTATATACATAATAACTGGACTATAAAGTCAATTGAGAAAGGAGAATAGTTACCGTTAGGTAAACAAATAGCTAGTCTACCAACATAATAAAAAAAAAGTTTTTTCTTTTATAGCTCCTGCATCTACAATTATTATGCAATAAATATATAGAAGCGATATATTATTTCATATTTGGCGAACTTGCAAACTTTGCAAATAATCAAATCATCTAACGTGACGATGGGAAAATAACCAGACGACCATCAAAAAATTGAAGCACAAAAACAAGCTATTTGGTATGATATTATCTCTCTCCGTCACAGGTGTATTTGATTACGAAAGCCATATTTTAACCACACAATAAATTTGTATAAACCATAAAATAATTCGTAGTTTTATTTATTTCAATTATTTCCAATAAAAATTATCCTTAAAAATACGAATTTGAACATATACAATGTGACTTCTAAATACACGAATCTGAATTTAAGTATTCATTAACTAATTAATGCTAAAAGCTTAATAATACTTTAGGTCACTGAGGATTTAATAGAAAACCCTCGAGAGACTTCGAAGTCACGAACTAAGATAGCAAAGACTTGCTTGTGAAGTTTATGTACCAAGTATTATAACCAATACAATAATGATATAAGGAACGAGATAACAATAATAACATTAACATATGAAACTAAGGTACGTACATACGAAAGAGAAATGGAAACACATCTTTTTATTTTATATTTGAACGGCAAATATGTGACCGACCCACCTGATAAGTGGATACAACCGCTCATTAATATTGTTACCGTAAAATATATAATGATATGAACTTGTTTTGTTGTGTTGTGTCCGTCTGGTTGGATACCTCATCAGGTATATGTATAAATGTGTGATATATACTTTCATCTAGGTATTAAACTAGCATAGATGTGTTCCGGTGTAACGGGTGAGTGACATAACATCTTAACTGTAAAGCACGTGGGCGCTTTCGCGATGTAACGAATGGTTCATATTTCTTACAGCGCCATCGGCGCAGTAAGCACTTAAATTAGCATAATTATCTCGTGAACTTTTCTGGCCACCTACATACATATATGTAAAGATCTATAAACACCTGATTAAGCAAAGTCATTACTATTGTTTCAACTCAACCAAGTGTCACATGAAATGAAATATAAAAAATAATATAATATTTTATAATTGATAATATGACGAATCCTCATCATTTTTTAATACAGTAACAGCCATGGAATGAGGTTAATTTTTCTCCGTGCCATAACGAATATTATAATTGTTTTAAATAAGGATAAGTCAAAAAATACCGTTGGCTTGTTACGATTACTTATACTCGATTCCAACCATAAGAGGAGAAAAGACCAATAAAGAAAATTTGACAACAGATTAATATAATTGGTCCAGACCTTGATTAATCTATGATATTCACTATGGATTTGCAAAAAAATTTTTTAGGCGTTTAGAACGTCGACGAAACTATAATCGGAACTTTGGAAGTAAAATGAAAGTAAATAAAATAAATAAATATTGGACAACATCACGTACATTACTCTGATCCCAATGTAAGTAGCTAGCTAGTAGTATTCAGATGTAACGACGGTACCACAAATACCCAGACCCAAGACAACATAGAAAATTAATGAACTTTTTCTACATCGATTCGGCCGGGAATCGAACCTGGGACCTCAGAGTAGCGTACCCATGAAAACCGGTGTACACACTACTCGACCACGGAGGTCGTCAAAATGGAAATAAGTAGTTAATTGTAATAGTGTTGTATTATAAATAAATATGTATTAAACATAAACTCCTAGTAGTGCACAATATAGCTGAGTTATGAGTAAATCGCATGAAATAAGGTGTCCTTCCATTGGAATAGGCTAAACGAATCAGAAGGCTATGAATAACGTAAAGTAGGGTAAATGTATGTGTATAAAATATAAACGCCAACGTGTCTACTATCCGTAATGTAATCAGGCTCAACCCGTGCTGGCCCTTTAGCCTGTAGTACATACATTTTTAAAGCAATAAAAAACTGACTCATAAAATATGTTAGCTAAAATTAAGAGTTACTTCTGAAGTATACTAAACTAATGATCACAAAAACCTTATAATCATTGGAAGCAAAGAGTCCTACTATTAAAATTCAGAACTTTTTTAATAATTCTAATGGAAGCTGGACATTTATTACGTCTCGCTAGATCTTACGAAGGAGTCTAAAATTTAAAAACTTCTCTGAAATTTAAAAAAAAACTTCTCCTCATGACTTTTTCATACTTAAATAATATTATTCTACTCTCGTTATACAGTAACTTATACAAGCGCCTTCATCTAGACTGAAAGTAACATATTTTTCTTTTGAACAAAATTGACATTCATTAAGTAAATCCTTGCTTTAATATTTGTAATAATAATTTTATCACGAACACAGTTATATAATTCACTTTCCGCTTTTTACAAGTCCAGTTTAAGGCAGAAATAATAAAATTCTTTCACGAGCGACGGTGACCACAAGTCGTTATTTTTAGTATGTAGTTCTTGCGTATATTAATAGGTTGGATGATTTAGATTAAACACGTAAGTGGCTGTAGTATGTCTATGCATTACAATAAAGTATAAGACACTTTTGGCGCTATCGAAATATTAACTGAGTATACTAATGAGCTATATCAATTAAATTGCTTAACTTTGCATACGCAGATCTTTCTGCATGATAACAAATCAGTTTTCATGCTAGTTTTCTTCAAGAATGTAGTTATATCACTGCAATTTTGTTGCCTTTTTTTGTTTAGCAAGGAAGTTTCGATATTTTCGAAAATAATTGCAAAAAATCAGTTTTATACTCTGTGAAATTATAACATTAAAATAGAAAATCGTTGTCAAACAATATAATAATTGAAATGTCATTTACATGTATGTATATAATAATACATAATGACTGATAACAAATTCTTGTAGAAACTATCATTTATTTATCAGATCAACATAATTTATTTATTTATTTAAAGTATAAATATTTACATTTATTTCGTTACAAATATTAAGTTTCAAACAATAAATCGATACAACTTAAATACAAACAAAAACATAAGGATATTTATATATAAACTATGACAAACTGACAGTAGTTAGTTACAATAAAATACAACTTTTCAATAGTCATTATTTAGTTGCAGTTTAAACTTCAACATAATTTGTTCTAAAGTTTTGCTACAATTTAACGAATGACCAACCATTGCTGGAGTAAGTTCTTTAACTTATCGAGAAGTTAACATTGTAAATTTAATTCTTTAAGCTGCATTCATGATTACCATAGACAAATAATGGTTCAGTTGATTTAAATTCAACCTTAAGTAAAAACCTTTATGTAAAAGACACATTCTTAATATGTCTTTGACAAAGACAGTTTCTTACTATATAAAATAAAATGTTTTAATTATACATGCACAATTAGCTTCCACTTGATAGTAGGACTTTGTGCGAGCCCATTTAGGTAGGTACAACCCACTTACCAGATATTCTACCGCCAAACAGCAGTACTCAGCATTGTTGTTTTCAGTTTGAAGGGTGCGTGAGCCAGTGCATCTTCAGGCACAAAGGACATAACATATTAGTTCCCAAGGTTGGTGGTGAATTTGCGATGTAAGGAATAATTAATATTACTTACAGCCCTATTGTTTATGGTTGGTGGTGACCACAATATCATAAAATAAAATATTAAAAAAATACTAACTCTATTTTCTGTTACGAACCATTAATTGAATATTAAAAATATTAATTGTATCCGACACTATTATGAAATGAATAATATAAACATTAGTTTTATCCGAGACTATTAATAGTAGCTTTCCGGCTTCCGTTTTCATTTTCCGGCTTATGGCTATAAACTATATCTATTCAAAAATTAAATCGACAATAAAGATTATATATATTTTATTAATAATTCCATAAATAGAAGATATTTTTATTGGAATATAATGATACATATTGGAATATCGCCAGATGTGAAAGTTTGCGTAAATTCAATTTATTGGTTTCGCAATATTCGTATTTCAGTTATCCGGAATATTAATGATACCAACATGCATGCGTAATGAAAATAACGAGTGTCTGTACAAGAAATATATTTTTTAAACAAAAGAAGACATAACAGTTACCAATCCAATTATCATTTTGTTATATAACGCCTTAACGTTAAAAATCAAACGTTACAATATGGTTGTGTTATAATTCTCTGTAGTCATAAATTATATATAATAGCTTTGTGTAAGGTATTTTTTCTCACTACGTTACAACACATATACAATCAAACAAACAAACAATACGTTATTGTTATAAAACACTATTGGTTTTTATCGTTTTTAAATGTATTCTTATAATATATAACGTGAGACAGTTAAGGAAATTAATAATAAAATTAATAGTTCTCTGAATGTGTTGAAAGAAACTTTTGATAAATATAAATAATCAATTCAAATGACAGCCTATAAGCGTCCCACTTCTGGACAAAGATATCAGTCCGAACTGATAATCATTAGCACAGATTACTTGCTCCTCGGCTTGTTTGTTAAATGAATAATGAACGATGAACGAATGAACTATAATGATTAATTAATATTCATATCACGTATATGTGGTATTTTGATCATACATTTCCTTATTAATTATTTGCGTCACATATTTTTTGAATAATAATGTATAATTTTTTTATTATTATTTGTATTACAATAATGTTAAAAAAATTGAAAGTACCTTGAAGTTAACGAGAAGTAAAGATAAAGGTAATTTTTTTTTACGAAATAACAAAATTTCAATAGCATATCAAAAGGTTTTTTTTATTTATTTTTAAAGTTAGTTATGTGTTAATACCTTACTGATTATTTTTCTAGTATGTTGTTAAACTTTACAGCCCAACTTTAAACTTAAACGGTATTATATACCGTTTAGGTATGAAAGCTTTGATAGAAATGTTGAATAGCGCTCTTGCCACAGTTTCCCTCTGTATGTATTCTGTGTACATTCTGTTGTAGGTTTAAACCCAATAGTCTACTGTTTCAATATCCGTTATCCCTATCGAAGTTGCTTCGAGCAGTTTCCGTATAACTCGAAGGCAAAATATTGGGATTGTTTCGATGATCCAATATTAAGCTTATATCTCAAGGTTCGTACCAAAAAGCATAATAAGCACATACTGACATATATGTATTACTTACATATATCTGTGTAATAATTATGTATTAAGTATTATATTTTCAGTGGTCGTTTTTTATTGTATTTAATAAGTATTCGGGCTGGAAAATGGGAAAGGAATGGTCTGATGACGTCATCAACATCCATAGACATTGATGCTCGAAGAGGTTTAGTGGCATTCCTTACATCGCCAATGCGTTACTGACCTTGGGAACTAAGAAGTTATATCCTTTGTCCCGTATTGTTTGTTATTACACATAACTAAAATAATCTGTACCAATATGAATTGTTCATTCGACTACACATACAACTAATTGCTTCATTTAATTTCCCGCTTTAAATATAGAATAATGACGTAACAAGCGTGATCTTCACTATAAATAATTCAACGATTTTTCTCGTATTATTATGAAAATGGAGTTTCGTTTTTTCCTTTTCCAGAAATCTATCGGAATGGTCAGAAAACCGAAATAAAAATGCGTTTCAACTTTCATTCATATCAAACTACAATATTTATTTATATCCCCGGCTTGCGACACATTAAAACCTTTATGGTTACGTTTTATTTGTAAATGAATAATGTTTGCTATACCTATTGCTTCAACGTTGTAAAGTTAAGAGTGCTAGAATATACTTTTTGAATATGATTATGCTCTCGTAATATCAAAGACCTATTACGGAACGGAATATTGCCGAAAACATACATTAAAGGTTGGCGAAGATCCAACTTTCCAATTTGAGGAAGCGTAATATGCAAAGCAATTTTAAGTATTCCCGATAGTGATTTATATAGATGCTACAATTTATTTCCTCTTTATGAATATTTAATTATACAAAATTTAATTTAACTCTGATCGTCTACAAATCATCGGATATTACTTATCCAGTTTAATAAAAGAATTAAAAAGATAATAAATTACTAGAAGTGTATAATTTATAAATGTTATTGTATTGAACCAGTGTTCTAATAATTAAAAAGTAATATAATAAGGAATCTGTCCAGAAAGTTTTGAATAAAATCAATTATAGTTAAATTTTGTTAGCAATTTTGAATGACATTTCAAATTGTATACATATTTTTATTATTTTTTTTTTGGTATAGTTCGGCGGACGAGCATATTGGCCACCTCAAGGTAAGTGGTCAAAACCGCTCATAGACAATGGCGCTGTAAGAAAGCGCCATTCCTTACATCGCCCATGCGCCACCAACCTTGGGAACTAAGATATTATGTCTCTTGTGCTACAAGCACACTGGCTTACTCACCCTTCAAACCGGAACGCAACAATACTGAGTACTGTTGCTTGAGAGTTGTGTGAATTTGTGTTGGCGGTAGAATATCTGATGAGTGGGTGGTACCTACCCAGATGGTCTTGCATAAAGCCCTACCACCAAATTTTAAAAACATTTGTTAAGTTTATTGAGTAAATTTAAAAACACAATAACATACATCGAGACTAATAATAACGTGCTGTACGCTTTGTTCTGATTGTGTTCCACCTTAAAATTTAAACCGAATGTCAGCTAGCTCCGAATGAGGTCCATTCTGAGTATCATCCTCAGGACCATCCTATCAGATGCGCTTTCGTAATGCTGTATTGCTTAAAACCGCTTCGTAAATAAGCCATTATTTCTCGTATAAAGTAAAGGATAAAAATAGTTATTGTGGGTTCTCCCTAAGAGATAGACATATACCATTGCGGACTTTTTTGAAGACCTTTTTAAGGTGTACATTACTGTACTACATTATTTTCTATATCGTAGGGTTGAGCCAGCATTTGCAATGTAAGCGCAAAAAATGTGTTTAGTTACGACATCACTTTGGAAACCTCTAAAATTATTTGTGTCTCTCTACTATATTGTGCATGTATTATACATATAAACCTTCCTCTTGAATCAATCTATCTATTAAAAACCGCATCAAAGTCCGTTGTGTAATTTTAAAGATCTAAGCATAGGGACAGGCAGCAGTAAGCGACTTTGTTTTATACTGTGTAATGATGATTAATGAGATTTTCAATAATAATATTATTACTGGAATCTTATTATTAATATTTATCCATTAATATGTTTTTATAATAACAAGGTATAGCCTTCATTTCCCATATATTAAGTTTCCTTACAGCAGCTGGCATCAAATGAAGCTTATTCACAGCATTCGGGGCGGGGCTTCAATTAGACGCCTGACCTAAATATTCATTTTGAATTGCAAACAGATAATTAAGCATTCAATATACTACATTTGATAGTTAATAAATATTCTAACAAACTTCATAATTATACGAGTTTAATAAACGTGTGCGTGCTTGTGTCTATGTGTGTGTGTGTGTGTGTTTGTGACTTCTAAGTTCATCGAAAGAGAAGTTGATAGTGTAAGCAGAACGAAACAGACCCTGGTCAATTTCTAGCGATAAAATTAATTGATTCCATTGTTTTTGGTAATCATTATGAGCGTAGAATTTCAATATTTCATACATATATTAACACCAGGTACTGATCATAACACTAAATTTTAATACTATATTAAGCGTGCTTAGCACGTGCCATTGGTATACCCTTGAATTGATCTTCTATCTCGTACAATTAATTTAAGACGAACAAACGTAAAACCGATCGTTTTAAGAAATAATCCTGTCATCTCTGTCATATCCCAATGATTAGACTGTGATGCAACCTTCAATATCTTTCTCCGTGGCATAGAATGATAAATAATTACGTATACATAAAATTCATGATCAGATGATACACAGATAATGTCAGGTACCTATCAACACAATGTCCTGTAACCAGATATGATGTAGGATTTACGTTATTATGAAGCAAGGTTTATAGAGTTTTGAGCCATTTCATTTATTTTATATGCATTAATTGTAACTCCAATCGAATTTACCTTTACCATGAGGGGTTTATTAGGTTTTTTTTTTATGTAATAGGTAGGCGAACACGCATATGAGCCGCTAAGTAAGTCGTCACCACCGCCCATATCCATTGGCGCTATCAGAAATATTAACCATTCCGTAAATCACGCTAATGCACCATCAACCTGGGGAGTTAAGACCTGTAGTTACTATGGCTGACACACCCTTCAAACTGGAACGCAATAATACTAAGTATTGTTGATTGGCGGTAGAATATCTGAACAGTGAGTGGTACTTACTCAGATGGGCTTGCACAAAGCCTTACCATTAAGTTAATATATATGGGTAATTTCTCCACTGTTCCTTTATTAAATCAATTAAATCTGATGAACAAAAACAAGCATTAATTATATGTCAAAAGTTAATGAATCTTGCATTTATTCAATTAAATTAAATATGTAGGTATTAAATATACAATTATTTTGTCCAAAGATTGCCAAAATCGCTTTTAACGAGAAGGTAACATTTTGTGGACATTAGATATATTTTGGATATATTTCAATGTAATTGTCTAGTTTGATACACAATAAAGTCTATTATTGTTATGGCCAAGCAAGGCAACCCACGGAGATGATTAAGGTTATTAACGATATTACTATATTATTGGTGATGGCTCAACCTACCCGCCCACTAATTTTTCAAAGGGTTATTAAGGCAGAGTAATTAGTAATTAATGTAACATCGAAGATTCCATGCTTTGAAAGTCTTAATTTTGATTATTATTATAGGATACTATGTATGTTTGGTATTATTTTTTGGTGAAAGAAGAATGCGTTTATAACAAATCATGCTTTAAATTTAATAATATGTATTTGTCAAACATACTTCCTTACTGCGTTGATACAAAGAAACCTAAGACCGTTAAAGCTGTTAATACGCACAAATTATTTACATCGTCACAATATCACGAGTCCGTCACAGCCCTGTCAGAGGTGTTGATATTACAACATTTTAAAAAAACTTTTGAATAAACGCGAAGTTTCGCGCAAGACCCACTCGTATTTATTTTATTAATGGAAAGGCATCGATCAGTTGATTATCTATGATTATCAGTCGAAACAATAGTTGTACGAAAAGTCGATCTCGGTTTGGTATTCCCAGGACAATCATCGCAGAAACTCGCAACTTACTACTTAACTATACTTAACTTTTATATATTATTTATACATATAAATAACAAAAACAAGCTCGTCATAAGACTACGATTTCGTGCTTATTCATCGACGCTGCCTGAAGTCGGGTTGGTTTCATCACGATATTTTTTCACCATCGGTAAATTTCGAAATTTGGAAACAAGGTGTTTGATGCTTACAAATGATTGAACCCGACGTGATCGGTAAAGATTCACGAATTCAATAGGCTTCTCGGATCGTTACTTTATGGTATACATGTAAAGAAAAAATCTAATTTTCGTCAAACGTCATCGAACGCGCAGTGACATGACAAATGAATTTTGTGAGCTATGAAAAAGATAACCTAGGAGCATCTCGCGATTGTAAAAAGTAAAGTACCCTAATTGTGATTTATGAACTGACATTGTTAATAATAACATTAAATGTCGTTTCTCTTCTTACAGGCGCGTAATTATTATTATTGTAAAGCAACAAGTAAATACACAGTTTTATTATTTTTATATAAATTAACCAATAAATCTCTTCTTACAGAGAAATTCAATTGTGTTTGACTATGTCGTCCTAATCACAAAACAAAAATATCAGAAAATATCTTACATACATATAAAGAGCTTAGAAATAAGAATTTATTTAACTGGCAATCTTACGGCTAATTAGCCAATTCTACCAAATAATCATTAGAGAAATTTAAATAGCTCATTGGTTTAGTGGCTAGCTTATCGCCTGAAAGATCCCTTGGGTCGCCCTATAAAAGTTATTCGTTCTTTATATCAATAAATTCTCAGTAGGCCTTGGAGTTAGGGTGATAAAACCTATTCATATATAAAGATTTTTTCACATATAAAAAGATAACTTTCCCCGTATTCAACGTTCAGCTTTTAATGTTGGTCTATTATCGCTTCAATTACTAACAGACGATTATTCGCATAAAATACAATATATCGCAGCTTTGTTAATTGCGATATAAATTAAGCCATTACGTAAATTGGTGGCAGTGTAACAGGTACACTACAACTATGAAGGTATAGAAAGATTCTTTAATATTGTATTTTGTTATTTAAAAAATGAATATTCTTAAAATACAAAAAGGGGAAAAATACAATAAACGCAACACATCTTGGGATCAAAGCTGTCAAAGTTGTCGAGTACAACAGAAGTTACAAGTGATTAATTTCTGTTTAAAATACATCTCGTGCTCGATGTTGATAGAATATATTCTAAAGAAACCTCAATGCGTCGATATCTCACAATTATCCAACAAGAAGCATTGGAGCAATGCGATGGAAGCTTCTGCTCAAATAGAGAGGCTCTTTAGTCCAGCAGTAGGACTTGTTACTACTGTTGACAGGTACATGATACTACTGTTTACTTTATTTTTTATATAAGAAAACTTTTACCTCCAAATTAAACTAACTATATTAAGTTTATAGATAAATAAATAATGTTACTTTACTTTGATTGTTGTAAATGAAAATGGATGTTCGTATATCCAAATAAGACGAATAGTGTTCATTGAATTGAATATGACTGTAAAATAAAAGTAGTTAAAAAATAATTTAATGACAAAACTTAATGAATTGATGTTTTTGTTAACTATCTAAGAATACTTAGATCCTTTACATGTACAAAATTTTACAACATTAAAAAGTTTAAATTGTTATTTAAAAAGTTTTAGATACTAAAATCATAAACCATCTGATTTAACGATTCAGATTTAGAAAAAAAAGAAAGAAGTCTCAATAGCGCAATGGTTTAAGGGCCGCCTAGCGATGAAAAAAGTCGCAGGATCGATGCTGATCCCTTGGGCTATTGTCGTACCCACTCCTAACACAAATGATAAGCTTAAAAGGACGGTTAAATAGGAGTATTAGTAATTCCTTAATTAATTTGGGTCATTGCTAGAATTATTTTTAAAAAAAAAACCAGTGACAATACATAACTTATACGATTAGTTGCCATTGAAAGAACATATAGACAATATCAATAAAAAAAATAATCATAAAACGTCAATTTAGGTGTTTTTCGTGATATTGTGCTACGTGGGACAAGAGATATAATCACGTACATGCATTAATACACATACATGAAATAGTTGAACTTTGCGATCCTCGAAAGGTACAAAAGTACCAAAATTCGGGCTTCAGTAATTTTTTATCATTAATTGCAAAATATCGCACGAAGAAACGCACCGTTGATTTAAAATAAATGTTTTCGGACTTAATTATAAGTTTTGGCATCAATAAATATTGGGAAATGATTTATGAGTCATTCGAATCGAAAATTTTCTGAAATTAATACATATTACGTTCAAATTTAAACGAGAACTTTTATATACATAGATATGATTAATGTTTATTGTCGCAGATAATTTACAGCTGTAGTTTGAACAGGATTTTGAGATTTGCCATGTTCGTTATTTGCTACGGTACCTTTCCAATTCTGTTCTGTATATGTGTGTGTGCGCATGTCTTTTTAAAAAAAAATCTAGTTAATTTATTTTATTATCCCAACGTTTGTAAATAGATTAATATTAAAATTAGGCGTAACAATTATAATAGCTGAAGACATATTTTCTAATAAAAATAAACTTCGTGGAAGATTTACGTTGCCTCTAGCGCTATCATTTCTTCAAGCCATTTGAAAGAATAGGGTTGATATCAACGTTATGAAATGTAATATATTATTATACATATTTTAATAGATTTTTTACCAAATAATCTCTAATAAATATTATTCAACAACAAATAAACTATCACCTTACAGGCTTTACCAAAAAGGTTGAATACAATATAATGAGACTAATATCACTCGTTTGAAGTTTAATACTTACCAACTTACTAACTATTTTATTAATCTTGGAAAATCATAAAAAATCTTCAGAGGAAGTAAATCAATCTGACATATATAATGTAGTTTGTTTGCGTTGCTTTAAACAAAATGTTTAACATTTTATCCTAGAATACAGGAATATACATAAAACATTGGTCGGCTATGGAGTAGCTGGCGACTGAATAATACTTACAGAAATACACGTGCACTGAGTCAAACTTCTACAAGGATTAATAAACTATGAGCACTTTTCTATGTCCCGCGGTATTCGATCATTCGTGTATACAATTTTACGCAACAAAAATTCGTAATTAAATTTCCGACAAATAGAAGGACATTTTCAGGATTAAATTTAAACCCTTTTCATCCTTTTCTGTCGCCCAGTTTTAAAACATCGATTTCACTCACAATTAGGTTTGGGCGGCTTAATTCTGCGGCTCGTGCTTAATTGTCGTCATTGTCTCTAATTATTTTTGGGTTATTAAGTCCTTCAAGGCTTCGACCTAATGAAAATTCTGGATTGGGAAAGTGTCGAGTCATCCACATTAGTTGATCACGATGAAATGTAACATTTTGAAGAGAATTAACAAATGTATTTTTGTTTTAGATATTTTACTGTTGATTATATGTATTAGAGTTTTATGTTGAAGTGCACAATTATGTGCGCAGACATAGGTACACCCTCGTATAATATTATTGTATAATTTCATTTAATACTGACAGCTCTCAAGCTACAAATTGCTACTAAGATTTTCTTGACAGAATTAAACAATTACTTTAATTTACCTTACCCATTATTCGAACCAGGGACTGTAATAATCCGTTGCTCTCCTAGTTAAATAAGTAATCATACGAGCTAAGATAAATAGGCGAGTAGTTATCCGAATTACATAAAATTTAATGTTTAATTATAATTTCGAATTAATTCTAAGTAATCTTAATCCCATATTTTTTGGAGGTTTAACATTGTGGAAAATTTAGGTCTGTTTGTGTCTGGCTTCGCCATGGGTACATTTCTGAATCCATGCAAATTACGAGGAACAAAGTTCTGATTTAAGCTGAGAAGTATCTTGTCTGGCACTGCATCATGTTAAGCAGATTATTTACAATGTCACCTATTATTTTAAAATATTTTTAACGTGCAAGATATTACTACAAACAACTACAAGAATTAATATTGAAGAATCTTCGAAGTTCAACCTTACTACTGCGGGAAAAAAAGTATTTTAAAAAACTGTAACCTAATACTGGCTGATGGCTGGGTTTTTATATCGAACGATATCGAGTATGTTTCATTCCAGTGTTAATTGATTTTGGCGAATGTTCTGCAAACTTTTTCGTATATAACGTTATCTTTCTAATTTCTTTATATATTGTTCATTTGAATGAACCCGCCGCTCCAATGACAAAAATCCAAATGGAATTTGTATTTCCAAAAAATACCGTCAGTGGTTTTCATGTACACTATAAAATAATTATATTTTGGACTTGAAAATCACTCATGCATATTTCTATGTAATTATTATTATAATATATACTGTCACGAAATCTTAAAAATCATTTACTGTTTTTTTTTATTTACCATTTAAATATACCTTTTTTAGAAACGGCAATATCGGGACAGTCTCGAGACATCGAATCCATTTAGCTAAAAGCTTTCTCATATTATTTAAAGCTGGCGTTACGTTTCCCTTAGGAAATATCCAAATTTCCTGCTTTAATATATTTAAAATGAAGTACATATTTTCAATTATCTGAAACATTCCCCGAGAGTGTAAATGTTCAATATATATTTAAAAATCAGTACGACCTTGTGAATCTATGGAATATTGTGCGTATTTGAGAAATAAATATTATAATGTCACTCTTAGAATATCAATCAGTTTAGTTTATAATATCACTTGAAAACAGGCAATGGTAGTGTAACTGTGTGGCCCTATGTACTATTAATAAGGTATTATTTTTATGGCATTTTACATTTTTAATTCATTTTGTTTTTATTTTTATACAATTGTAAGTTACACGCCATGAAATGCTTATGATTAAATAACGTGTATTAAGTCAAAGTCAAAGTCAAAAATCTTTATTCAATATAAAAGTGAAATCTACCACCGGTTCGGAATTTAACACCTCGGACCTAAGAAGAACCGGCGAAAGAAACTCAGCGGGATATATTTTTTTTCCATTTTGCATGTACAATAATAATTATATTTTAGTTATTTGAAACAGCCTGGAGGCGATCATTTCATTCCCAAGGTGTGCAGTCAACTAAATAGTCATTAGTGTTGTAATATCCTTTAGCACACAAACACTCTTTAACGATTCTTTTGAATTTTATAATTGAATAATTTTGAACGTTTTCTGGGATCCTGTTGATTGATGATTAAATAACGATGATTAATGAGGTGTTAAAAATTAAAGCCCTTAGCAAACAATGACTATCCCATCGTTTTTACCTTTCAGAGGAGGCAAGACTATAGGACCAAAATTAGATCCCTGTGGGATAAATACGGGGGGTATTTATCCCTTGCTGATGCCCCCATACTGATGTAGCTTTCTGATCAGTTTTTTTTTTTTATGTTAAACAAATCGTGCCTTAGGTAAATTACAACATCTCCTTAACCTTTATGTGAAGCTTCCAACATATTATTAATGAGATCAAAACCAGCCTTAGTATTCGAACAAGTACTTGTAAATTCAAATTGTTTTGTGTGCGTCAATGTATACTAATTTATTAAAAAAATCTTAAGATTATTAATAATATTTGCCAGTCCGTCTGTCTACTGCTTATAAAAAAAATACGATTCCGTGATCTTAGGAAAGGAAACAACAAGTGGGTAGATGTGGAAATTGAATTTCAGCAAAAAAATTGCAAATAATTTCAAGTGAACCCAAAATTAAGTAATCGGTTCGTTGTCAATAGTTATGTTAAACTCAGACATGTAATCTTTTATTTTTGCAATTAATCTTTTTCAACCTCAATAAACTATGCAATGACTTTGTCATAGAGTTAACACTAAAATGACCGATTAAACAATAATCCTATAATTTGTCCATCATTAAACAGTTAATAAAGATAACTCATATAGACATATTGCTACTAATAATACGTTACTCGAAATATATACATCTTGTCTCCAGTTTGGAACTACCCAATTTGTTCCCACTTGTCAAAAATGTTTATATCATTACGTTCAATATTGTACAAAATCAGTGAAATATTAACGCTGATACAAGATAGACGATCAATGTCAAATTGGTGAAAATGACAAAGGACTCTTCAGAGCCCTTAATAATAATGGCCACCCCGGTCCAGTCTTTGAAGGTTTATCCAGTCTTTGATGGATTTGAGCTAAAAGGTCGTAAGGTAGGGCTGCCAACTAACCTATTTTTCAAGATCAACTTAAATTTTTAGTGTATGCATTAAAGTTTTTTTATTTTAAAGCGCTATATTTAATTTAAAAAATCACAACGATACCATGCCTTGAACTTATAAGAAAAATATTTTACTTACACAACTAAAAAGAGTTTATATATTTATTTAAGAAAACTTTTTTAATTATAAATATTGGATCTTGAAAGTCGTAGCTTTTAATCTAGGCAAGTATTACCCAGTTATAATGTTATAATTAACTTGGTAAAGAAAACGCTGCTGCTGGTGGCTGTAAGCTATATAAGCTCCAAGTTATCCCCTTAGAGGAAAGGTGACACTGGTCATTCAGAGACATTTGACAGGTTGTTACTTTACTTTAAATTTTAAATCCTATTACTACCTGTATTTGTTTGCGAATAAATAATATATTTACTATCGTGCGAGCATTAACAACTAATGACCAAAAAAACAAACTTGTTACAGTAATAGCCGATCTTTTTCCCAACAACAAGAAAATCACAAAATAAATAAACTAGAAACGTTTAAACATAGAATGGATGACAAAATAGCCCCACGTTTTTCTTTGAGTGGTTCTAATGAGTCCCGCGACCAGAGTGAGCCATTAGTCGAAGTTTCCTTTCGAAGCGATAGCAAATATTTACCGAGATATCCCTAGTGCTCACTTAAACGTGGACGTGTACAAACAGGAGTAGCCCTTATGCAATTGGAGATAATGGCCATAATGCAAGAGAAAATATACCTCGAACAAATGGACGTAACTGGTTAGATTACCCGTCTCAATCTCTAAAAAGGAATTTATTTTTGTCTAGCTTTTGTCGATAGGAAAAATATTTGAAGTTAAGTTTTGAATGCACCTTACTTATGATTCAAAATAACAGCTAAAACAGCTAAACTTTTTAAAATAAATCATTTATATGTTATTGTGTACAATTGTACATATATAAAAGTTCGGTATCACCGCAATACTAAATTTTATGTATTTTACCCTCATATTATCTTACTAAAATAAAGATTGCGAAAATTTGGATGGATGGATGAATATTTGTTACTCACTCATGACAGAATTTATGAACTGATCTGAAGTAGCACATTTATTTATGTATTTATTTATTTATTAGAAAAGTTACACCATCAACGTATCACTAAGCACTTAAAATTAATATCTGACTTGGGTAACATACAAAGTGATACGTCTTTAAAGTTTTAAACAACATTAAGTACACAAGTGCTCAGTACTTTTTATCTCGAAAAAAATATCTACATTCTCCCCTCACATTGCCTAATTAGACACACTGGACTCAAAGGCTTCGTGCAAGTCTAATGTTACGTTTGTACAGACATAACTATTTCTACATCCCAATTTTGGTTCGCAACGAAACGGCATACGTGGAAGCGCTAACTAGATTCCGATTATCTTCGAAATCTTTTTTACTTCGTACAAAATATTCATGTAGATTTTATGAGTATTCACCGTGTGTTCTTCTGAACACTTTTATCCATATATTTTAAAAGTTCAAATGTCCAAATATCTAACGACCAATTTAGTTAACAAAAGATATTTTTTTCCGAACAAAACTCCTTATTTTCTGATATTTCATTACTTAAAAAAGTTAACCTTATATAACAAACATTTCTTTTACAATTTAAATTTTAAATCTAGAAGAATTTTATCTGTAAAGCGAATCCGGAGAAAATATTATCAAGACTCTATAAATACGGAAACCATTCTTAAATGTACCAATAAATTAAGTTAAAAGATCGTATCGGTCTCTTGGAATTTCAGCTTCGCTCGCTAAGTTAATGCTAATCTTGGGCTTAATAACTTAAGTCTTATTAAGTTAAGTGTAACACATACGGTATTAGGTAACAACCCTGATTAGTATTGACAATATTTATATTTATAGACTTCAATTTATATTTGACATTTAAAAAATAAAAAACATACTCCATAAAATAAATTACGAAAATTTAAAAAAATATTATACAACTTTTATGATGAGTTTAATTTAGTTTTGTTAAATGTTATTTGAAATATTTACCAATTTCAAATATTAACACAAATTACACATATGAAAATTCAGTGCTTACCGGAGTTTCAACGATTCACGTGTGCAAACCATCTCGACTCACCTAACCACTAACTAATTTAATTTATAGTATATCTTTACTAAAATTAATTCAAATTGAAGCGGTGTATATTGCAATAAAATCAATCAAACCCTCTATATATACAAATATATAATTATATATGGGTATATACATATATAGAGCAGATACAGCTATATATTTATTAATTAAATCTTGAATGTCTTAGATTAAAATTATAACACACAAATATTTTCCATACAAAATTTATCAAAATAACAAATAAAATTTACCGTATGTAATATAGCATGAATGGCTTCGATTAGACGCCAATTGTTACATTAAAACAAAGCCCAGGAAATTCGACCGAGGCACGCATCCCCATAATCTCTCAAAGAATGAAATTCCTCTGTCGTTCAATAATGGAAATTCTTTCGATGTTTATCGATACACATAAATGTACACAAACCGCAATAATGAATGATCGAAACGGGTTGTTGTGAACGCATCTTCGGTTTCAAAGACATTTTGATTCGGATAGATATTCGGTATTTGGAGCGATCCTCTAGCAAACTTTGACTAGTATTCTTATAGGCCAGTCAATAAAGCCCGTGAAGGTCAAGTAATTAGTGTCATTATGATTTTTTGATATGTGGTTTCGGACGTTAAAATAATAACAAATTAAAATTTTCATCCCTCTGGGGTGAACGCTAGGGGGTTGAGAGGGTGAAAAGCGTTTTTGCTTATAACTTTGTGAAAAAAATTGTTAGATGGTTGAAAATTGGACAGAACGTGTAAATAATTATAACTTACCTTAAATAAATAAGGTACAAAAAAAAATATTTTTTGTTAATAACTAATTTTGCACTGAACAAAAATGGTTGAAATTTTAATACAAGGTAAGTTATAATTATTTATTCCTTCTGTCCAATTCTCAACCATCTAACATTTTTTTCACAAAGTTATAAACAAAAACGCTTTTCACCCTCTCAACCCCCTAGCGTTCACCCCAGAGGGTTGAAAATTTTAATTTGTTATTATTTTAACGTCCCAAACCACATATCAAAAAATCATAATGATACTAATTACTTGACCTTCACGGGCTTCATTGACTGGCCTATTAGTATTTATTTTGTAGTGTGTAGCGATCACTATAACGACATTGAAGTGATACCACCGTATGATCTTCCGAATGTTCACTATTAACTGCGAGAATTTTCGAAAGTTTGTTTGTTTGTTCAAATATGCTATGTAATAAAACAATATAATTATCACTTAAGGTTCACGTTTATCTGATTATGGGATTATAATAATTATAGCAATTACACAATTTGAAAGCACCCTTCTAGAGCCAAACTGAAAACATACTTTTATGTTTTGTTTTTCATGTGGAAAACCGATTTTAACGATTTAAGCTCACCATAACAATGTTTTACTATTCTTCTATTACAACATTTATATACCTACTACTTTAAAAAAAAATAGATTTTTCATGCCATTTCTGTATTTTTTTCAGTAACATTAATAATTCTGATTTCATAAATACTCACTCAGAGACATTTACCCACTTCTCGATTTGTCAGTATTTTTTTTCAATACTCCTAAAATTATCACCCGGAACATAAAAACACAATTTGTATTCTATACGTTTGTATGTATTGTGTGTGTTTAAATTCTGTATGATTGAATTTATGATGACATTTCCAGCGTACTCTTTCTCCTTAGACCCTTAATGTCACAGCATGAGACGAATGCCCGGATAAAACGACACTTATTCTGAAATTGTTTCATTTACCCGCCCTCAGTGTTTTATTGTACGTGTAATTTAAACAGAATAACCCACTTAGGAATGAGGGAAGTTTACGATGTAATAGCCCACGAGTTGAATATAGAATCTATAATTATACATATATACGAAACTTGTACGTTACTTTAACGTCAATATAAATTTATATTATACGCTTCATATAGGTAAATAATACTCTTTTATAAATAAAATTATAATATATGACTCTATGACTTCTAAGCACGTGTTAATATTTATTGCTTATGTTCATGGTATATTTAAATTTTGGCGCTTTACAAAAACACTTTTCAAATAATATTACTAATAAATTGTCCCAAGTAATGTTATTTGTTTGAAGTGTGAACATATTAATGTATTATTAGATAGTATAATAAAATGTAACGCAATTATAAAATCAATGGCAAAAAGTAATTTAGAGATTTAAACCAAAATTAATTACTTATCTGACCTTTAAATAGCTTAGAGATAACAGGGTTAAAAGGATGACAGCCATCTAACATTTATCGAAACTTCGGAGTATTTTCACATCACTATGACGAAAGGAAATTAATACATTTAAGTTAAATATAAATAACAAAAGTAATTAATAAATTTGTTGTAGTGTTGTCCTTGTTTTATATTAAATTTAATTTTAAGTTATTATTAGTAAATAAAACAAAAATATTTAATTGTTTCCTGTACCATTAGGCTTACGTAGACTTATTTATACGACCTCCTTACATTGTCAATGTGCCGCTAACAACTGGGTTGTCCCTTGTGCCTGTAATCTCACCGTCTCATTCCCATTCAAACTTGAAGAATAGAACATATAAAAAAATGTGATAAAATACAAAGTAATGTTATATTATGTAATTCTGTAAGAAGTCACTTCATGATTCACTCTTGAAATGTTTTTGGTGTTTTAATTTATTTTTGTATCTATATTATAAAACACTATAGGCTTATACAAACAAATGAAAAAAAATCCGACTTGTGGTTATACGTTACAAAGTAATGGTGTGTTGTATTGTGTTATTCTATAAGAAGTAACTTCAAAGTGTTTTAATTTATTTTCTTATTTAGATTATAAAACACTATTGGCTAGTATAAGCAAATTAACTTGTTATACGTTATTTTTCTAGAATCTTTAAAATATGTTTTGTTTCCTTTATCTGACATGTCACGTACTGCGGGTTTTGCGTTTTTTCCTACAACAGACCTCTTCTAATTTTAAGATTTAGTAAGAGTTGCTCTGGTTCATAATCGGTACACATTATTATGTAAATTTAAACGCTACAAAATGTTATGAATATAAATAAATTTCGTGAATATTCCGCTGATCCGACGTAAGCTTTGAAGTTTTGAATGTTTTTAAAGATAAAGAAATGTCTTGTTTTAAATGTTTATCTCGATTCATCTTATCTTTTGATTTTATAGCCGCTTGAAGCAACAACGATAGCCATCAACTTTAAGCATTTTTTTCCTTCCCTTTGTATTCTTTCAAGTTTCTTTCACTTGAATAAAATACAAAACATTTATCACAAAAAAAAAACCAAGCAAGAATTTTAACAAATTGACATTATTAAATTGTGATTCAATATTCATGAATAACTCTTAATTATCTGAGTGTTACGTTATCTTGTTCAACAGAGCTGTAGGTCAAACACTAGGGCAGTGTTTACAATTCGCTTTTACGAGCTAAGTCGAGCTTGAAATTCAAAAGACCTTCCGCCGAGTGTGGGGTAATAAACCTTGTAAATAAACCTTTATTTCGATATGTGAACATATTGTGAGGTTAGATTTAGTTATGAACTCGAACTACCTAATATTAATATGTATTTATATATATATATATACACACCTAACATTATATAATAGTTGCGGTATTTGTTAAAGGAAAGGAAGACTCAGGTCAGCTTATCCTTTAAAATTTGATTTTTTTATGTATATTTATGATTAAAATATTTTGATATATTTATACTTTTTATACTTTCTATTGTAACTCAACCGATCGTCATGAAAATTATTGATATGTCTACGCAGTCAGGAGAACGTCTGTGGGGTTTATTTGTAAGATATACTATATTAGGTATTATCGAATAAAATAAATTTGATTCCGATTTTTAAATTTACCAATGATCCTGTTTTTGTCCAATTAAAATTGATACTTATTCGAGAGACCTAAGACTTAATTTTTTACAAAATATTTAATGATATAACTCAATTCTTATATACTCATAGGCAAGCCCACTTAATTAGGTACCGCAAACCGGCAAAATTGTATAACTATGTTCCCGTGTGAAAGGTAAGTAACACACAAGAGACGAAACATCCTACGTAGTTGGAGTATTTATTGTGTAGAAAGTAGGTCTTTTATACGTTTACTTACTAATAATAAAATAATAAAAACATGTCAGCTAAATGATTCAATGGTTATGGATTACATTAATTAAATATTTTTTTAAAATAAACCTTCGATTTATTTTATTTATAAATTACATAATATGAAGGTCACGTATTAAGGTAACTATACACAGAATTGTTAATATGACAACCCGGTATATTATCTTTGAAAACATTATGATAGTTTGGAATTAAATTAAATATTTAATCCTCTGATAACGATATAATGGTAAGTCATATTGACGTTTTTGAAATTCATGGATTTATGCGTTAATCGCTTATTTGTATGCAATTGCTGAATTAATGCTTAGTGTTGTGATATTTTGCTTGTTATGGGTGTTATTTTTAAACAAATTTTTACATGTTTGAAGCTCTATTAGTTGAATCAACGAGGTCAACGGGCCCTTGCTGGCCCTTGTTGAGCTTATCATTGTTATGTTTCATATCAGCTTTAAACAAAGATCCAAGTCTGAATATCTGCATTTCATATAAAAGATATAATGTTGTATTTAATATCAGTGAAATTATTAAGTAAAATTCAGTACATATTTAATTTACTTCGTTTATAAAAGTATTATTATTATTAGCGTCAGATATAGATATAGGCTTTATGAAAACGGTACTCCTTTTTAAACGATTATATGATTCCCTCTTTATTTCAAAATTCAAAACGGTTTGGATTCAATCGCTATAACAATTTTCTTCGACTTTATTTAATCATACAGAAATGTAATCTGTTAGATCCCTAACCTATTCATTATGAAACACTACACTTCTGAGTTACAACAACGGTATCAATTAAAAAGCTCAAACTGTGCTACAGAGTTAATCTTTCATCCAACCTCGCAGATTAATCTCCGTTTTACTTGGTTTTTAAATACCATCCGCAAAGTTCTTATCACACTTTTATATAACAAACCGCAGTTTATTTTACAGATCAATGTTAATTTAAAGAATGATAATATTATAACAAAATGTACAAAGTATGACATATAGAGGATGATTGGAGCGTATATCGTAAATCTACTCCACTCTGTAATAGTAACATATGAACCCTTGATCACGAACATTTATTTGTGCCCTTCTTGTAAAAAAATGGTAAAGAATACTCCGTCATATTTTTTAGTTTTAATGATACAATTGAAATGTAGCAACTACCACACTAGTTGCCTTATATATTCATCACACATCTATGATGTATAATCGCATGATGAAACTGTCACTCGAGGGAGTCACAGAAACGTAGTGTAATTGCTAATTAGTTTTTGATTAAGGAACAGATGGCTTAACTAATCTGCTTTCAGTGTTTGCGGGTCTTGTGACGAGTTTTGTGCATTTATGTGTCAGAACTGTCAAATATTATATATGATTTCTTAGTGTGGTTGACCCTGAGGAAGGGAGATACGACTGGGGAGCGGGACAGTATCTCGAAATATTTTAATAAATATATTGGACGGATTAAACACATCGCAAACGTAAGCAACCAAATTATATTATCTTTATCTAAATTAATTAATTATTATTATTTAATTATTTGAATAATAATAATATTTAATACTTGTTGTCGCCCGCGGCTGAGTTCGCATTTCAGGTGTTAGTCTTCTAGTGCCCAACATAAAAAACTAGTTACCCTATATCGTCACATCGTAAACAGTGTGTGTGTCGGTCTGTGAAGTATTTTTCTTGAAAATTTTTTTTTTTTATTTTGTTAATTATTAATAATCTGAAACTGTCCAGACATGCACTGTTTGGCTGCGCTGATCGGTCACAGTATGACAGTAAATGACCTTCACTGTCCGCAAACTACTGGGTCCGTAAAAACTTTGCTTTAAAACTTGGTGTCCAAGGTTGGTGGCGCATTGGCGATTTGAAAAATGATCAAAATTTCAACCACGTCAATATATATGGGCAGTGGTGACTGCTTACAATCAGGTGGTCTATTTACTCGTCCACCTAACAATTTAAAAAAATACTATATATATTGCATAACAAGACAAATCGATACTAATCAGCTGTTGGCATTAAGTTGGAGGACATTGATTTCCATGCAAGGTCTAGTTAATTTTAAATCCAATGCCACTCATTAATTCATATATTCGTGCAAAGGTTGAATAAACCTTTGCTCTCTATTAACCGACACGCAACAGAAAGTACTTTTTAAACGTATACCACTTTGATTTCACACTTATGATTTTATACTTATTCACTTAATATTACTATTGACATAGTATATTAGACTATATATTATATCTATAATATAAGCGATAATCTAAGCGTTACGTACTAAGATATCTAGGCGTTCTTTATTTTGACTTTTTTTTTTCCAATTTCTTGAATTGATTTGATGAGCTTTTTCATTAATTATCATTTATTTACATAATATTTATCATAACATAAAAAATTATGTAAATAAAAAAAAATAATATTAATTAATTTATTTTTAGTTTTACAGACGAGTTGTATCAGTAGGTCGATACGTGAAACATAATCTATTCATACATTTTCAGAACCGTTAATCCAATCAAGTTATGCTAATACCAACAGCACACAGAGGGTCTTGATGCTAGCAATAATTGCTATGCATATGCCCTATGGTTTGCATACATAATTATTAAAATATCGCAATTTATATTAAATAATATAGCTTTTACATTGACGGTAGGTCTGATTTAGTGAATATAGCTGTGGACTTTGCTTTTAGAATACACTAACTTTAGAATCGACCGGTACGATTTAAAAAATATTTCTCATTAGATTGAGAATAGTTATAGACCAGATGCACCTACAGGGGCGGAGCAGTGAGGGTAGGTTAGGGAATATAAATTTGCTAATAATCGCATAAAGCATTTAAAATAATGGTTTACTGGTTACAACTATATCATATATTTCAACCGTACGACTACAGAAATACGGTAAGCGATGATCAGGTTTATCGGTATTTGTCGGTTAATAATTGATGTGTTGCCTTTGACGGTCTCAGCCATTGTAGTTGAGATGACCCATTGAATAAATCAGATGGATCGAGCATTTAAACACGCGAACGCATCACTCTGTTATAATATGCTTAATTTATGTTTATTTCTCACCGGTGATGGAGAACATCGTAAAGAAATCATTGTATCGGATGAATGCCATATAAGTACGTATTTATCCACCAAACCACATGGAGTTTCTCAGTGCGAATATATTTTATTTTTGTATGAATATAATTTCGCTATTTGATGACATTGAATTGTACTGTTTTCATATAAATTGTTATTTGATATTCAAAATTCCTGTCATGTCCATAATTTTAGTGGCATTTGAAATACTGTTATGCTGAGGGTTGAGATGTACACGCGACATCGTGCACAAAACCATAAAGAATCCTTATAAAAAATTTGTCGAGTATCGTATCCTCTTGACTAATAAAAGTATCCATAAATTTTATAGACCTTCGGTAAGTTTTTTTTATAACTCTCTTTCGATCTCATAAATTTCAAAAGGAATGCATCAAACGACAAAAAACTACTTGATGATGTTGATCGCTAAGCCGTCAATTAAGTGTCATTTCGCTTGAATATCGAGGTCCGTCTTCCATTGGATATGCTGAATTCTTAATTGAGGTCCCAACACCTGGCTTGAGTACTTTAACTCGACTTCCCGCCAGGTGATGCTGTAGGGGTCATTAGGGTCAATAGCAACCCATAGTCCGAAAAAAAGAAATAGACAACTTCACACAACTTTTCTATGTTAAGGTGTGTTTTAGTATTGGCGAAAAAGAAAAAAATACATTTATCATCATAATAATAACATTTATTATTTCAAATAATATATATTATTTATTTTTTTGCAAAAATGTATATTACATACCTTTATTTTTAACTAAAATGCCTACATACATAGTATGATAGTAGGAGTTCCCTATTTCCCTATGTAAATATATAACGATCAAATTAACTGCGAACCTAAACAAAGATACACGTGGTGACGTTGAACAGTTGGTGAATACCATGTTATGGAAATGTCATACGGATACGACATGTCATGTGACTTACGATTGATTAAAAAGAGTAAAAAGTTATGAAATTTATTCATCATTTTTAACTATTTATTTATTTTATTTTATTTTGCATAACATTTAAAAAGCACGTATATATAGCTAACCTCTGTAATGATGAGAAAAAAGTCAGAGAGAAAAGTCAGATTTACTAATAGCCTGAATACTGAACGCTTATTGGTCAAATATTACGTCATCTTCGAATGAATGCTCTTTTATCTTAAGCGTGTCGATATAACGGGTTCGCGGCCCTCCAGTGTTATATTCCTTTCGTGGCTTATCCCGACTGTCGTCCTTCTCAGGACCGTCTGAAACAATACACGCGAGGCCCCTACGGTCAACGTCGTCAACGTCAACGGCCCTTCGGTCACGCGGGCGTTAGGACTGTATGAATCGTATAACTTGTCTTATCAATACACACTTGGTTATCTATCGTCATAATATATAAATGACGTAATTGTCAAAACCCATAATTGTGATTTAAAAATATTCACTGAATCTGAGGTTATCCTTAAAACGTAGAAAAAAAATGTATGAATGCATGCATTCTTTTATTAACTGGTGTTTTGAAACCCAACTGTCACCCCAATGTCACGTACTTCCCAATAACCTAACATCTGTCACGAACTCATGCCATTTGTTGAACTACATTCCAATATATATTGTATTTTTGTAGCCTCGTGAAAAATTCAAAGTAAATGCCTTTTGGCACTGTGACAGAGCATATTTATTCCAGACTAGTATAGAATTAAAATTAAATACATAACTTTCACTCTTTGACGACCTCCGTGATCGAGTAGTGTGTACACCGGTTTTCATGGGTACGCGACTCCGAGATCCCGGGTTCGATTCCCGGCCGAGTCGATGTAGAAAAAGTTCATTAGTTTTCTGTTGTCTTGGGTCTGGGTATTTGTGGTGCCGTCGTTACTTCTGATTTCCATAACACAAGTGCTTTAGCTTTAACATTGGGATCAGAGTAATGTATGTGATGTTGTCCAATACAATATTTATTTATTTATTTACTCTACTCCGTATTCCAAAATAAAAGTCATTTTCTTATATGCTAAATAAGACTATACTGCCTTAAGAAAACAGTTCTTCATTTGCACAACAATAATAATGTCCAAGATTACGATTTTAATCAATATGTTCAATTTTTATCGACATACGGCGTGAGTGACGCTCGTGCTTAGTGTGTAACATAAAATAAATTTTCTCAAAAAATATGTCGAATTTCGTCTTTTGAACTTCGAAAATTTTTTTGGAATTTGAAAAAGACCGAATTTTTACTTCGATAACTTAATGTGTAAAAATTGTAAATAAACATGGATTTCAAGAGTATTTGTGATAGTTTTAGATAGATATTTAGTTTACAAGAGTATATATAATACATTTAAGAAGGAATGTTTCATCATTTTCTTTATTCGCTAGTTTAATTGACTTGAGAATTAATCACGTAACATTTTTACCCATTTATGTTTTCATTACAACAACTGAATTATTTAATTTAAATATTCATGCATTGTCCTTTTTACTTTACACATTAGACGTAGAAGAGATTACTCCTGTTCGATTGCCACCTCTAACATAAAAAAAAAAAAATTAATTGCACAAAATAATTTCAACATATATGTATCATAAGATGTCTTTATTTAAAAAAAAATCCATGCTAATATAAATAAAAATTACGTTCACCTTTAATTCTACTATTTTTATTAAACATCCTTAAAGATAAAGTTGTAAGGTCTTATTAAATAATTAATAGTTGCGGGCCGAACCTTCAAAGATGGTCCAAACCAATCCAAATGAAAACTTCCAATCACTTTCCAGACAAATGTTTCTATTTCACGTTCTGCTATACGTCGACCTCGTAATAAAATTAGAATACAAAAATAGCAACATTTTACTGACATGTTTTAGACTTCCCACAATATAAACCCATCTTTTGCATGCTCTCCAAATCATAGAAGTTTAATTCTGATTGCCTTAACTTCAGGCAGATTATGCAATAGGAGGCGATCAGGCAAATGGGCCACCGGATGGTAAGTGGTCACCAGCCATAGACATTAGTGCCGACATGAATACAAAAATACAAAGTATTGCTGTTTGCCACAAAACGCACTGTCCCAGGATTCGAATCTGGGAACCTCATGTCTGCAGTTGTACAAGCTTAACATTGCCTCTTGTGGTATAAAAATACTAGAGGATATGCAAATTACTGTTGAAAAAATAGCAAGAAAGTGGATTATTAAAGTACCTACCTACCTATGCAACTTCGCACGCCGAACCCAAACGGACGATAAGCGAAGGGGTGAGCATTACCATAATAAAGGGGATCATCTTTATCAACGATTCACCTTTCTGGTATAAACTCGGACGGTTGCGGGAAATATTGCTCCATTAATGACATATACTGATTACCAACAACCACAAACGTCTGAAATATAATTTACGAATTATTAAATATTTAAAAATATATGATGCATTGTCTAAACTTAATATCTCGGTGTTTATTCACAATTTTAAGTAATAAAGTTTTTCATAAGCTGACATGCTTATAATTACATCACTATTTTGTGATTGCCGATTCGCTTTTTAAAATACTCCGTCTTAATATATGCATATATTAATAATAATAAAAATGATGATGATGATGACGTCATTCTGATTGATTACGGTCACCGCGGCCAATTCTACGCGCAGCACCAATTGCTTTATTTGGCTTCCGAGGCACGGGAATGTATACACTTCCAACTTCAAGATTCAACTTGGAATCTGTGGCCTTACATCTGAAAAATATTCTGTTTACTTTAAATGCAAATTACTTTATAATATTTCTATTAAGCTTACATCTTTCGGTATTTTGTAACCTAACACATTGTATTCTTTTGTTATTTGTCTGAAATTTCCTCGAACTACTGGCATTAGCCTCATAGCTTCTTTAATACAACCTTTAAGATATGTTTGTTTTTCTTGTTTCGACATTATCTCTTCTCGTAATTTCTTTTGTTTTTCCGGATTTTTCGCTAGGAGAAACAACGTTGCTATGACCGAATGAACAGTCTGAAAGTCAGTAATTTTTAAACTATTTAAGTTGCATATTTAGTATACGAGTAGGGAACGAAATACTCTAAAATAACCCAAAGTATTTATTAATGAAAATTAATGTCTTGTTCTGTTAAAACAATATATCTCCTAGGAGTGTTTTTGTACAAAAATATATATTTTGGAAACAATGAATTTTTGTGTCGTCATCGGTCCCTGAAATAAATAATTTACTTGATATGTGACGGGACTACCCAGGGAAATACTGTCAGTTCAACAGGTCTTTTGACAACATTACGACTATAATGGGTCATAGCTACAGGTCTACTGAGAAATATTTTTTTGGTATTACAACATTTAAGGGGAGGAATGGGAGGAGTAGTCGTGTATGAAATGTACAGTTACAAAATCGGGGTGGATTATCTCTGCAGATAACGCGGATGTTCATATTTGAATTAACTTATATATTGACCTACCGTATCAATACCAGCGAATAACATATCGCTTGCCATTATTACTGCAACTTTATGATCTATTTCAAGTAATTTTTCAAACACACCTTTTTCTTCAAGTGGTGATTCCTTTCTCTTCTTGAGATTTTCTATAGCTTTGTTTATAAAATATTCATTTAACCTTTAAACAGAATATTTCACATTTATTTTTTAAAATACTATATGTATGAATCATTATTTAGTATCATGAGAATTACATATAATATATACATAATTTCTAGTTTTTATATAAATATAGGAACTTTTTTCGTACTTGCTTGAAGAATTCAGGCATAATAACATAATCAACGTGATGATTAAAAAAAAAATATCACAACATAGGTCGAGCAATCAACTTGTAAATATAAAATGAATAAAAAATAGAATATCAAAAAATAATCAAATATCATAATTATAAATCCGAAGTTTTTTTTTTTTTTATGTCTTAGGTGGCAAACGTGCAGGAGGCTCACCTGATGGAAAGTCACTACCACCGCCCATGGACATCTGCAACACCGGGGGGCTTGCAGGTGCGTTGCCGGCCTTTCAGGAAAGAGTACGCTCTTTTCTTGAAGGTTCCCAAGTCGTATCGGTTCGGAAAAACCGCCGGCGAAAGCTGGTTCCACAAAGTGGTTGTGCGAGGCAGAAAATGTCTTAAAAATCGCAAAGTAGTTCGTGTGGTTCATCGCAAATCATTTCAAAATGTATTAAACGAATTCATTTTTCGTCAAAATTTTAGGTGAATGAATTCGCAGGCCATGACGTCTCATATAGGTACATATAGTCGGGTCAATAATATTTTTCCTGATTTTTCAATCAACGAGTTAAATAAACAAAGGCTAACTGAATTTGATCTTCATAATGTTTCATTGTTTTCTTAAACATTGGAGTCGAGATATATCTCCAAAGACTTGGCTGGAAGTCGAGTTTATTTGCAGTTATCATGACGTCATGTACAACTTGAATTAGCTTTTTCACAGGAGAGTCTTCTGTGAGGTTAGGATTTAAGCAGTTTAACCGACCACCAAGCCCACCACACCAACTGACTCCAAAGCCCACAAGTTCATCCCCATATCAAATTTACCATCGATCATATTTTTATGATTGCGTTTTGATTTCAATCTGTAATAAAATTTAATCTTATTTTTCTGAGATACTCTTTGGGATTAATTTTATTAGAATAAGTAATATTTTAATTATAGTAGTATTTACAAGTATGTATTCAGTATTAAGACAGTCGATTTCTAGCAACCCATAATACAGAAACAATAAACATATTATTTCCTAATTTTCTATAGTTGTAAGTGAAAAGTTAACTTACATTGCGAATGACCACTTCCTATGAGGTGACCGTTTGCCTTTTTATTTTGTAGGCTTAGATTAATGTTCCTTTTTATATTCAATATTTTTAATGAATTATGTCGTTTCACAATAAACAAGAAAAACCTTTACCATATCTTCTGCCACTTCAGTTAAAGTATCTCTATAAAGTTTAATCGGTTTTGGTTGTAGCAATGCTGGGTTCACAACTGATCTGAATTTGCGCCAAGTTTCTCCATGCCTGAAATATACACATAATCTATGTATATAATTTAACAAACTTAGATCAATATAGTTACAATTGTAACTGCATTTGTGAACCGCATATTCGGTTGTGTCACAACTATACAAGTACCAACTACACTTGTAGTGTAACACGAGTGAGAACTGTTTACAAAAACATCAAAATAAATACAGACTTATTATTTGCTATTATGCCATAAATTTGAATTAATTTATATAGCATTAGCAGCCTGCAAATTTCCCACTGCTGGGCTAAGGGCCTCATGTCCCTTTGAGGAGAAGGTTTGGAGCATATTCCACCACGTTGCTCCAATGCGGGTTGGCAGAATACACATGTGGCAGAATTTCGTTGAAATTAGACACATGCAGGTTTCCTCACGATGTTTTCCTTCACCGCCGAGCACAAGATGAATTATAAACACAAATTGAACCCGAAATCATCGGTTAAAATGCACGCGTTCTAACCACTGGGCCATCTCGGCTCATGGCTAATTTGTATATGTAAATTAAAAATAAAAACCAAAATAATATCATCTATGTATAAAAAATAAATCTATGTTTTATAATTATAAAAAAAAAATACAGCGGGTATAATTCAGAACTCGTGACAGTAGATGAACATTTTTTCTAAACGTAGCGTTTTATAATGAAACGTTCCTGACATTTCATTGTAGTATTATAAGTTACTATTCTAGAATCGTTCCTTAAGCCAGCCCCACACATTGGTGGTTTTTGTCTTATTCTTCAATTATAAGAATTATATTATAAAGATTATATTAGAAACATACAGTTACTGGCTCTATGATACAGTTACTGATTCAAAGAGGAATATTAACGTAGACGATCCTAAAGATCCGTCAAGTTTAACGATTGGTCCGTGTTTATTATATAATATCTCTTGTAACTTATTGTAATCATGTAACATACCTAACATAACATACCAAAACAAAAAGCAGTGACAATACCAAAAACAGCCAATCTCGAACAGGCCATTAACTGACGCCTACAATTTAATTATAGTTACAATAGATTAGCAGCAAATTTTACAATAAAATTATCTCGGGCGTATAAGGATATATTAATAATAAATATAATAAAATACGTATAATATATACTAAAAATCATACATATAATGTCAAATAAATATACTTGGTGGTAGGGCTTTGTGGTCCGTCCGCCTACCAATTACATAAAAATATAAATTAAAATAAACAAATTCAGTAAAATCACGAAAAATATCACGATGAAATGAAATTAATTGTATAATATGTTCGCAATATTGGCCGTTACAACAAAGTTGCTTATTGTTTCGCGCGAAATGTGTATCAATAGTTCTGAAATGTCTCTCATACCTCCTGGTAAGAAGTGTAGCATCTGGCCAATTATAGGCAGAGAGGTCGTTCCAGGGATTTCCTATAGACTGTAATTATATATTACATTATTGATACTATTAGCAGTCGATATTAATCTGTATATATAACAATAATTATGCCGCACATTTAACTGAAACTAGCTATTATATAGATTATAATAAATAAGACGAAGAAACAAGGTAGCCTAATGGTGTAATTTTCTGTATTATTTATTTGGCTGTGTGAAACTATGCAGAATAATAATATTTTTTTATTATTTTAATCTTATAATTATTATTTAGTTAAACGGCAGATAACTAATATACTGTATCAAACAAAAATCATCTCAATTCCCTAAAGCTATTCCTAAAAAATGAACATAACAATGATTACTTCTTAGAGTCCGATCATAATATATGTGTTTCATCAGTGTCAACGCAAAGATTTGTATCATCATTAAATTATTTGACCGTTATAAGCCTGGTTTTCACGGTGCCAGTTTCTGACCGCCCAGTAGTCAGCTACTGTATATTTTGCCGTCTATACAGTACTGTCACATTCTCGACGTGTTCTGACTACTGCCATAGCAGACAGCTGCTGTTTTGCTATTTCTGACAATTTGTTTTAAAACCATCGTGTTTCCACGAAGCGAACATGACAGTTACGAGAGCGAAATTCTAGTCGCCGCATTATTGTATTTATTACATATTCTGTGGTGAACATTTAGTAAAAATTCTTAAAACCGGGAGAGAAAGAAAAAATTGTGGATGGAACCATCAGCCGGGAATCATTGCTGAAAAGAGCATATATATGTAAGTCATTTGACAACATTTCTGTGTCCTCCAACGCCCTACCACTGCTGTTTTAAAAACCCAAGACGAAGAAAATATCTGATACTGTCAAGGCGTGCTCTGTCTGTCTGCACTGACTGGTCACTGTAGAAGTTGCGTTCATATGGGAACCAGAATGAGTGTTGGCCCAGTAGCTGACCGCGTAGGAGAGGAGGTAGGTCAGTGGACAGTTAAATTAAAATATTTTGCAGTAACTGACCTGTTTGAACAGGCGTAACTTTATTTTTAACGGACTCAGTAGCTGTCTGACACTAGACGACATTCTGTTTTTATTGATTTGAAAATCAAAGAGCCTTTTTTACAGATATTACTAGTATTCATATTTAGGGGACGACAAAAGCCTAAAATCAGAATTGAACCTGGATCGTTCACATCGCTAGGCGGCTTATAAAGAGTAGCGCAAATTAAGGTTACATTATTAAGGTTAGAACTCAAGAACTCTTGACCTAGGGTTTCAAGTGGAAGCCGTTTATTGTAATTATTACTTTGAAGTGAAGCAGTTTCTCTAGAAACAACTTAGCCTGTAAAGTTTTAATTAAACTTGTACGGTAAGGGTTTCCTACAATCATTTTTGAACTCCTTAACCTATCGAGCTATTAAAATAAACGACGTTATACTACAAATTCCCGATCAACCTAGGCTTTTGTAGGAAATTATACTAGTAAGCATGTGTGGACGTGTTATGAGAAGGTGCTAGGAACTGACATCCCTTTCTCTACCCTCGACAAAATTCGTAACATGAACAGTTTAATAGTTAGGAAGTGAAAATGTATTAGTTAGCGATTGTCAAATTAAGTCAAATTAATTGTTTAGAAAACATTTTTTTCAATAAAATGAAAATAACGTTACTAAATCATAAAGTTTAAATATGTTTATTTTAATGACTCGTACATACTAATTATTTTACGGAACTATATTTTTGACTAATTATTTTGATACGCACACAACAACGCACCAGTGTGTAATTGCTATTAAGGTTGTCAGTACGTGAGAGAAAATTAGGCTTGGCATCGAACCAAGTCATATGGTGTTTTGCCTCAAAATAGGATACTTTTTTATGCCTGTTATTGTCAAAAGTTGTTTTAATTTTTGACATAACTTTATAATATTTGTCCGCATCAGTATTGACCCACTATTTCTGCAAGCGTTCTATGCGACTGCATTAATTTCATTATAAAATACTGACAAAAAGCTTACCAGAAGCCGTATAAACTGGACACGTAATAATTTCATCGGACACGACCGCAAAAAAGGCGAACACGTCCAGCTAAAATCGAATAACTGGAAACCCCAATAACGATCGGATGGACTTTATACAACAACGAACCAGAAATAAAATAACATTGATGCGTATATGACATTCAAATACACCAGTAACCTACCTTACAATTGATAATTCATTGCAAATGGTCTCCAAATAAAACGGAAATATTTTCAGTGCGTGTATTGCTTCACTATTATTTAGTATATAACAAAGAAAAAAATCACTACGAACAGGACACTTGTTATCTTATCGATATCGTATAAATGTTTAGTTTAGTATATATGTATATACATAGCTACTTATCTAATTTTACATTTTATCTAATATATACAATATAATACTGACTGCACATTACTGTGTATCGCGGTTACTGAATGAGTTGTTAAGCAATGTACGATTCATTTGCTGCGACCTTGCTCTTTTGATACTATTAGATCAAGGAAAGTCATTTATGATTAATTCTTAGAATGTTTGCAATACCAGTTATAAATTAAATAATCCTAACTAATATTATGAATACAAAACGAGTTTGTTTCAAAATCAAAATATACTTTATTCAAGTAGGCTTTTACAAGCACTTTTGAATCGTAATTTAACAAACTATATTAAGATAAGCTACCACCGGTTTGGAATGTAGATTCTACCGAGAAGAACTGGCAAGAAACTCAGTAGTTACTCTTTTCCAACATCTAAAAATACAGTCATGTTAGTTAAATACAATATATGTATATAATATATCCTGCCTGGAAGTCAACAAGCATTAACTCCACGCTTTTTTATCATCTATATAGTCTTGTATCGAACAATATGCCTTCTTTTCCAATGTATTTTTTACAAATGATTTGAATTTATGAAACGGCAATGTTAAAAATTATTAGTTGTTCTATCCCTTGTTATGCTTTTACGTCTTACTTACTCAACAGATTATCATAATATACGGAAACACGTTATCAGAGGTACACAAAACGATATGGAATACCCAACACGAATAGAGTCATAACTTTACACTTGTCTAACTCCTATGACATGCTACGATATCCCTACACTACTAGGGTAATCCGTAAAAGGACTCTGATCTCGTGTAAGACTATTCGTTCGCCAACATATGAATGGAATTCAATATGCTAAGATCTTTTTTTATGATATAGATTGGCGGACGGGCAAATGAGCCACTTCATCAAGTGGACAAAAATATTTTCCATTTCGTACATCAAGTTGTTTTGTCCTTTGTGTCCACTTACACTATCTTAGTCGACTCTATAACCGGAATAAAACAACATTAAATAAGCTGGTTGGCGGAAAAAAATCTGATGAGTGGGTGGTACCTACCCAAACGGGCCTGCACAAAGCCCTATCACCAAGTAAAGTCAAAGTACTTCTGGTAAAGGCTAATAAAACTGTCACATGTGTAATGTCATTAACGCTGATCACAATTGAGTATTAAAACAAAATGTATTTAAAAATATTATTTACCAGGCAGGCTATTCTGTAACAAGAAACTCGAAACTTAGCGATATTGACTATAACCATTATAAAATGTATAGGATACACGTATCAAAATGGCGTATCACTGTAAGTCGGCTGTCCATATTTCACGAGTGAGATCCGAAGTTATTTCTTACAGAATCGCACTACAGGAAACAAGATTTGCACAAGCGTAAATGGTTACATATACGAAGAAGATCCAAAAGTCAATGAAATATAAATAAACATAACGACCAAATTATTTTTCTTTTCTCGTATGTTGCAAAATACCACATTTTCACAATAAAAATAAATAATATTTATCTGGAATTAATGAAATCTTATATAACTTTCATGCAACAAATATTTATTTTATTAAATAAGAGGGACCTTCTAAATCAAAATTCCGTTTATAAATTTCATATTGCGACCAAAACCAAAATCAAGTACTAGGATAACATGAGTTCAAAAGAAGGTCAATAGAAACTATTGGTTTCGACGCATCCTCAATATTAATGTAACAAATGACATTGAGTTCGACAAACGAACCGATTATTATACAGCGGATATTGTCAATTCGTACTGTTATGGAGTGCGCTTGGTCCAGCACAAAAGATTCCTTAAACTGTTATATTAGTGTTATCTATAAAATTCATTTATTTGTTTTCAATATATAAATTACTTTTATTGATAAAATAAATACAAACACCAAAACAAATAAATATTGTTTAATCTCTTCTTGTGTTAATAAGTATCGCTCCTAGAGTCATTCAAGATGCGACAGCTTAATATATTTTGTACCCTTATATAATATATTATGTTTATAAATATATGCGTTAACCATATCATAAATTAATATTCATTGGTGAAATTCATTTATTAACATATGCATTATTTAAATAAAATTTATAATGCTACTGTAAAAACCATAAGCTCCGAATGTTTCCAAGAATACTAATAGTATTTTTGTGTCTATCACAATTCCAAAAACCCAACCCTGTCACGGGTGAGGCAATAAGACGTTGTATTATAATATGTTTTAGATCACTATCAAGAACATGGAATGTGTACTAACTTAAATAGCACCTAAACTACAAATATATGTATAAAAATTAGAGGAATATCATTCTTTTGTTCAGAGTAAAATAATAATACACCTAAAATAGTGTGATTTTGTTGCAAACACACAAGTGTGTGTTGGTGATTAGTAAATATATACATAGTTAAAACAAACGAAATAGATATCCACCCATCCTCCATCCTCGTGCCCTTATCCCAATTTTACTTGGGGTCGGCGCAGGATATCTTCGTCTTACATACTTCACTGTCGAACGTCATCTCACAAGTAACATTCTTTCTAACCATATCGTCTTTCACACAATCCATCCATCGTTTCTTTGATCGTCCCCTACCTCTATATCCATCCACATCCATGCTCAAGACCTTCCTCACAATATGGTCCTCATTCCTCCGCATTACATGCCCATACCATGACAGCCGGTTTCCACATAGCTTCTCGGTTACCGGTGCCACTTTCAAACTTCCTCTTATGTACTCATTCCTTACTCTATCCATTCGCGTAACACCACACATTCATCTCAACAGTCTCATCTCCGCTACATGTACTTGTCTTACAATCATCCCTTTTGTAGCCCAAAACTCTGATTCATATAGAAATATATAGGTATAAAAATATAGGTATAAAAATTTCAATGATCTAAATATTGTACTAATTACAATACAGCAACACCATAGAAATAATACACTGTTTCATCATAATAATAATTTAATAACATATATACAAAATTTGTATTGTATATGTTTTATTGCTAATTAACAGCGTTATAGAAATGTAATGTACAATTTGATTAATTAATACAATATTATGTAACAGAATAAAATGAAAATATAACACAACTTTAAAGTATATGACGTGTGTGTGTGTGTATTTTAAATGAAATGATTCGTTAATTCAGATACAATTTAACTATACTTCAAAGATGAAATCCGTTAAAAATAGATAAGAACGTCGTTCTGAATTCAATTGTATATTTTTAATGCTTGTTACATCATACCTCAATAATTTATGAAAATCTTTTTTTTTTTGGGAGTAGGTATATTGCCTATATATTGTCATTTTTTCAAGAAATATATGTCTAGTAAAAATATTATAGTTACATACTATCATTTTTGTTCAACATATTTTCTTTAGAAGTTTATTAATTTATTCACTAAAACAATGATTAACTCTCTAAGTCTTGTCAATAACTTTAATTATAATTTTCAATAACCACATCGTACGTGCGTTAACATTTCACTCAGACGAGTCATCTAGTTGTAGAAAATACTTGACTTGGAGTGTGATCATTTACCTTGCATTGGTCATTAAGTATGGACGTTTCAAGCGCCTAAATAAAACATGTTTGTTTTGGTCAAAGTGAGTTTACTTACGATAATACTGTCTCAAGTGCAATGTGCTCCTAAGAAGAAATCTTATTCGGAAATTAAACAATGTGATATCGGTCCATTGGCTGATGAAATAGCATCCTACGATACAGTGGTCAAGGATATAATAGACTACGTGGTTAGTGGCCCGTTCAAAAGGAAGACTTATAATGAGTGAGTAATACATTTTGATATTAATATTGATCGTGTCTCGGTTTTAGGTAAGTTTGACATTGTGTTATCTTATGTGAAATGTATATGTAAATAATCCGACCGTTGATAGATGTCATTAACTCGATTAGAAAATAAATATTTATTAAAGTCCAAGAAATTGTTCAATTTCTTTCATATTTTTTTAATGGGTAAGAAATGAGAATTGGCCAGCGCTGCCAGTAGACGTGACTATATGTTTACATTATGAATGCGCTGCCAACCTTGAGATTTAACTGGCTACATCCTTATGCCAATAATAACGCTGGATTAATCGCCGTGTATGAAAGAACACAACGATAGATAGCATTAACGTTTTAAAATAAGATAAAATTTAGTCATTCTCTTTGAAATAGTAAGTAATTTTTACCTGTAAGATTGCATATAAGATACCCAATAACTCTTACCCGTAAGATTGAGGATAACAAAAAAGGTTTTTTGTTTACATTATTATGTTCTTATATTTTTATAAGTGTAGCGTAACTAATTTGCCAATATCGCTTTATAAGAATAATCAAATAAAAAAATTTATAAGAATAATAAAAAATATTGGTGTGTTCTGTCAAGAATTTCTCACGTTGCACTCTCATGCCTCAGCAGTCCAGCATGCCTTGTAGTATCTGGTAGACTAACGATACTTAAAGAGTGTTGGAAAATTTTTTATGCTTGAAGTTCATAGTCCAGCCATATTTAAATTTAACCAAGGTAGGTAAATAGAATATGTATGACAACACAAAACGATTTGTTTTTTACAATACATACACAATGGATACTCGTGTACGCGACTCAAGATAATCAAGGTCAAACGTCATGCTCTAATAGCCAGTATTTTTATAAAGGTTATAAAGAACAAAATGCACTATAATTTTGATCTATAATATTTAATACAATAAACAATTCTTCAGAGACATTCTATGAGAACAGACCGGATAGCTGTGTTGTGTTATGTTTGATAACACAAGGTCAAATGTAGAATCGAGAATCGAACTTAATATTTATACAGTTCAAAATATTATACTTTTTAAAACAATAATTTTTTTCAATTAATACATTATATATTTTTAATATGTACAAACATAATTAATGATTTAAATATGCATATAATAATCTGTGTTTATAATTCATCTCGTGCTCGTCGGTGAAGGAAAACATCGTGAGGAAACCTACACGTGTCCAATTTCAACAAAATTCTACCATATGTGTATCCATCGACACGCATAAAAGCAGCGTGCTGGAACAAGCTACACATCTTCTCCTCAAAGGGAGCCCTTAGCCCAGCAATGGGACATTGGCAAGCTGTTACTTATTATTTTATCAGTAAACATGAGTATGTTGTCTTATTCAAGCACAAATTCAGCAAATGACAAGTTCTGAACCAGCGATCTTCTTTTAAGATCGACGACTTATTTCCGAGTAACAAAAAAATATTTTTTTCAGATATTTTAGCTGTTTTCACTGTGTTACTTCTAATGTTCACAAATCCTACTTCAATAAGTTAATTTTAAAAATTCACGGCTATAAAGTGATTCAGTATTAACAAGTGTGACAGAGATAACATTTTAATAACAAAATATTCAAACTTTATTATTACTTCGGTTTTTATTCAATATTATATTATTTTTTACTAATATTTGACATGCAGATAAAGTGACTGTTATCTTAAAATCATTTATTTTGTTACATCGATACTTATTAGAAGATAAGATTGTAAAATCTGTATGTTTATCATTAAAAAAAAAAAATTAAATATGTAGGCAATTTTTATAGAGGTTTGCACGCTGTGATTACTCTTAATGTATGTCATGCGAAACAGAAATTCAGAAACCTTAACACATGAAAGCGAAGTACACAGCTACTATAATACTTATTTTTTAAAAGTAACTAACAAATCAAATAAAACAGAGAGGAAACCTCTATAATATGCCCGCCTATTATCCCACCACCACCACCAGTAGTTTAAACATTGTAAATGTTTTTATAAAAGATTATTTTTTATTATATGTATATATATTAAAAAAATATTCACAACAATCTTTTATAAAAAATGTTTGAGCTGCTGGGCACAACATCTATTCATCGATCAATTTAGTTTTAGTGACGGAAACATAAAAAGTAACTTTATAACTAGAATTATGTCTATTTCTTAGACATTTGAAATTGAAGTCAGAAAGTAAATAGGATTAGTCAGTTGTATATAGGATCTTATAGAGAAAAACTTAATCACACACGTCAGTTAACAGCTGACATAGGTTGAGTATAAATTATCTTATTTAATGAAGAAATTGTTGTAAGATTTTTGAAGAATCGGTCGTCTACAATTTCTGTTTTAACAATATTATCATTCCACTTCAAAACACTGTTGAGTAGCAGTAAATCCAAGCTTAAGAAGTAGCAATTCGCAACTTTCGTACAAACAAAGTTTGCCGCCTTTGAAAAAAATTTACAAAGTGCAAGCGGAAAGAGATTACTTTCTCACCCTCCCCTCTCCCCTAAGCTAAGCCGAGCTAGACATGGATGATGTAGTATACTAAAACTCCCTCTCCTCTGCGATCTATGGTGAAAACTGGAACTGGGCTTTCGACTAGCAGAATCCCACATAATCGCTACCTCCAGTGGTAGTTACAAGTTACAAAAACGTAAAAAAAAAAATTTTTTTCAACTAGTAATGGCTTTATTGATTGAGAAACTTATAGAGAAAATTATATTATACCTTTTAAATATACCTTTTAACATGTTTATTAGAGAACACGTAAAACAATATATGTACGTACATAGTATTGTTTTTTGTAACTTTAATCTTCTAAGAAAACTTGATAAGATAGAAAAACGATCTTTCCAAAGCCTAAATGTCTAGAAACATTAAGATTATATCGAATATATCTCAAGTAAATATGACGTTTTCGACAACTGACGATAAGATAGCCTCTCAACAAAAGGGTCTTTTCTTATCACAACATCGCATTTTTATCAAGGCACGGGCAGAAAAATGAGTTTCTCCGCCCGAATCTTTGTAACCCTTTTTATTATTTTTGCTAGTGAGGCTAAATTTTTACCAAAAAGTCGTAACGGCTGCCGAGCTTTGTTAGGAGATACTCTGATAAAAGAGATAGCGTCATATAAAAATGTAAAAAATGAGATCTTTAAATATGTTTTGGACGGGGATTTCAAGCATAAAACTTATGACGAGTGAGTAAATAGTTTTTTATTTGATTTTACCGATCGCATACATATCGATTTCGATGGCAACACAATTGTCTCACCTAAAATAATTCTAATATTTAAAAAAAAATCTACTCTCTGAACATACCACATTTTGTTTTTAATTAATTATCCACCACATACATTTCTAATGAAAGGGATCAAGGTTCAATATGCGGAAGAAAAGGATGTTCATAATATTTATTTCAATTTCTATAATCTTTTTGTAGCAGAATCTTTTACTTAATAAATGAATACTTATAATTGATTTATCTTTATTTCCAGATTGGCAAAATTTGTTGACACCTTCGGTGCGCGGCCCTCGGGATCACAAGTTCTCGAAGATTCTATCGATCACATGATTCAGCTAACTCGAGAGGAGGAATTAAACGACATCGTTACGGAAGAGCTAGAGGTAATTAAGCGCAATAAGTAACACGTTTTCTCCATATTTATCATTTCATTCCATGCTTTTCTTGCAAAAATGTGCCATAGGAATCAAAATAACTAATTATTTTATTTATTAGTAGTATGTACTATAATGTTAAAAATATTTACAGGTACCCCATTGGATAAGAGGAACAGAAAAAGTAACTATGTTAGAGCCAAGAATTAAAGAGATTGATGTACTAGGTCTTGGACGCAGTGTTAACACACCACCTGAAGGTATTACAGCTGAGGTAGTGATTGTGAAAAATTTTGAGGAACTGTCTAATCTATCAAATAAGGATGTCGATGGTAAGATCGTTGTATATGATCCAATATTTACAACATATGGTGAAACTGTAGTTTATAGAAGTCAAGGAGCATCAAAAGCAGCTGCAAAAGGTGCTGTTGCTTCGTTAGTAAGATCCATCACTCCATTTTCTATCAACACGCCTCATACCGGTTCTCAAAATTATGACGACAATATTAAAAAAATACCTGCCGGTGCAATATCACTCGAAGATGCGGATTTGTTGAGAAGATTTTATGACCGTGGAGAAAAAATTATACTAAATATTACAATGTCATCGACATACGAAACGAAGACTTCAAGAAATACTATTATAGACCTGAAAGGTACTGATCATCCAGAAAAATTGGTAATAGTGTCCGGACATATAGATAGCTGGGATGTTGGTCAAGGTGCGATGGATGATGGTGGTGGTTTATTTGTAAGTTGGGCAGCACCAGTTATTCTAAAACGTTTGAATTTAAGACCTAAACGAACAGTTCGATCAATTTTCTGGACCGCTGAAGAATTAGGTTTGATCGGTGCATATGCTTACGAAGAGAAACATAGAAATGAAAGTCATAATATCAATTTCATAATGGAGTCCGATGAAGGAACCTTTGCCCCGCTTGGTTTAGCAGTAGCTGGTACTCAAGAAGCTCGGTGTATTATAGCTGAAATCTTAAAACTATTCAAATCAATAAATGCCTCTACATTAGTTGAAGACGACAGTCCTGGTTCTGATATAAATGTAATTATCAAGAATGGAATTCCTGGCGCAAGTCTTCATAATGCAAATGAACGTTATTTTTGGTTTCATCACACTGAAGGAGATACGATGAATGTCGAAGATCCCGATGAACTAGATTTATGTGCTGCCTTTTGGACAGCTGTGGCTTACATCATAGCTGACATTTCCATTGATATTCCACGATAAACTATTAGATTACATTCAGTTAAAATATTGTTAAATACAAACAAAAATAAATTAATAATATATTCATTTGAGTTTTAAGTATTGATCAACATACATAAATTTTTTAACGTTACAATAAAAACGAAAAAGACACTAACCTTCGACACTTTATTTTCACCACTATATTCATGATACAAGTAACGATTATTTTAGATTTAAGTTTAAAAATATAATGGGGATATTCACCTGGTTATGTATAATTTATCATTTTAGATGAGTTTTAGTACAAAATTTAATATAAATAACTTAGACCACAGTAAAATAAAATTCTGTTAAATCAAATGATATATTCATTGCTATAAATCTTTTCCAGGCTCCACTTTGCTAAACTAACGCCATTATTTAGAAGGGATTAATATTAATATTACTTGTTCTGACTGGCAATTTCTAATATCTAATTAATCCTTTATTTAAACTTGTATGTAACAATACATCTGCTCCTAATTAGTAGATTTTAAGCTGGAAGATAATACCTTCTAAACATATCAGAAACTATTTTATAGGGCATCACATTAACCAAGTACACGAAATTGAGTTCAGACATTTTCAGCAGTTTCAATATTAGAAACTAGTGACGCATTGATTTATTATGTTAAAGTAGAAGAGTGAGCGAGCTAGTTTAATAATATATTTGTTTTTATTTTATTTTAAATATAAAGCAAATGAGCTGAAGTGATCATCATCGCCCATCAATACTGGCACTGCGATAAATATTAACCATCCCTTACATCACAACCTCTTTTATTTTATTTTATTTATTTACCTACTTAGGCGGGCTTCAACAAAGTCCTACTACCAAGTAAAATAAAAAATACTATGGTTATTAGATTTTCTTTTAAAGTAATTTAATGCGGCCCTTCTTAGTTTTCAATAAAATCGCAACCATCTCTTGTTTACGCAATACAACCAATAGATAGATATTACTTAGAGCTATACTGCTTCTTAGTATATGATTTTGAAGTATATTTGAATTTGTTGAATTCAATACAAAATTTTCCAGTTAATAGGATCGTCGTAATTTCCGTCGAAAAACCATTCGTAACAGTACGTAATGGTTCTAACTTTTTAAATGTAGTTGCATTGAAATGTAAATGACATAATACTTTGTTCTTTCCGCTTTTGTTTTAATAATTTCCCGTGAATAGCCGCTTGTTTCTATTGTATGTATATTTTTCTAATAATGGTAATACAATGATGGAAATACAGGAATCAGTTTTTAAATAAAGACGTAACAACACTGGAAAATAAGGCTGTATCTTACAAGGCGGCTAGACATATATACTTCATTGTAGATTCTAATTAAAATTCAAGCAAAGAAAACACGTAGGATGTAACATAGTTATGCTCTGAAATGAGGGCCTTTTGTCCGCATTTTCGCAAAGCTGCCAGCGCAAGATAAGAAGTTGAGTCGTTAGCTTTCATTGATATAGCCAGCTCTCGGTGTTACCTTACAAAAAGTATAATATATATAAAATATATTTCTTAGCTATTATGCAAATAGAAAACCCCTTATTACTTTCCAAGCATATCATTAATTTATCTAGGTAATGTCGTTAGTATAGCTTTATATATCGTTGGTTAGTTTTTAAGGGTTCGAATACGGGTCGACGCATAAAAAAATATTGACTTTTTATTTTATAAAATTTATTATTAAAAAATTCACAGTAGTGCCCGAAGGGAAAAGTAGTTGTATTTAAATTCACGTGTCTCGGAGGGCACGTAAATCTGTAAGTTGTGTTGGGTGGCCGTCCCATAGGATTATGTGAATAAGGGAGTAGAGAGCGGTGGTGTTTACGCACACACCTTCACACGTAAGGATACCTTAAAGGAGTAAATTTCAAGGAAAAAATACTCTCAAGATATTCTAAGTTGATATTCTTTGAAGTTTGTAAAATGCCAAATAAAAATAAAATATTAAAGTTAATAGTACAAATAATTGAAAAATATTTTAAAATAGCTTGTTTATTTTCTTAGATGGTCAACATCATTACTTTAAACAGCTAGAAGGTATAACTTAAGTAGTGCTTAAAATTAAGTCTTACTTTTAGACGTCCGTAATTGAAAAGTAAATTTAATAATACCATTAATGGGTCTCTCGCGAAACTTCACGTTTCTTCAAAAGATTTTTTAGCAATTTTTAAACCTATGATTGAACCAATAATTATTTTGATTTCATTTCATTATAAACGACTCACTTCAATGCAGGTTACTCAAATACATAGAGTCAAATAGTATGCATTCGTTTAGTTAGAATTGGAGTTTGACGAAAACAATTTTCTTTAATTTTTTGCCATAGTATACTGCTCTCTAATCGTAACTTTTATCCGCTCTCTAATATTAATGCTTATATAATAATTTGCAATCAAAAATCCTCTTTAATTTTCAGCACTTTAAAATGAGACCATAACTGTTTTTTATATGCAGCTATCGTGCCATAATCAATGGGACAATATAAGATTCACAACGTGTTAGCTTATTGGAGAGAGAGGGCAAATTACGAAAATAAAATAATTGCTACACGTATTTTTAAGAATAAATACCATGACAGAGAGCTATTCGTGAATAAAATCACACTTATAAAAAGAACACAGATATAATATATAACAATCATTTTGCAGTATTAACATTCAAAACACTCATTTCCACCCGCAGCTTAATCCGCGTGTGGAGGAAGGTAAAGTGTTAGTATCCTAAGCCTTTATTGTACCCTTAACTACAAGTTTCCATGACGATCGGTTGAGTAGTTAAGACGAGAAAGCTTAAGAAACAAATAAACTATTTCTTATTCATAATATTAGTTAAGATTTCATTTGTAACAAAATAAAACAATTTTGAATTATAATCCAAGCGTTACATTACGTTATTGTTGCATTCAATGTAATATGACAATTCTTTGTACTAAATTATAAATCAAACTTACAATTTCACCGAATTTTCATGATCGTAATTAGCGTTTATCTTGAATTCGGAGGTGGATAGTGAGATTGTGAGGAAGTCTGCATGTGTCTGGTGACAATCTGCCACTGTTTACCAATTTGCATTGTAATTTCAGGCATAAGGGATATGAAACATCAAATCGTATGTTAACTTCCAAGGTTGGTGGCGCATTGTCGATGTAAGGAATGTTTAATATTTTGACAATTCTAATATCTATGGTGGTCATTAATCTTTAAACTATAAACAACACTCTAATACAAAAAAGTGTAAGGAATTTGTCAGTTAGAGTATGCTTGCCCAAACGTACTTTTATTTAAATATTATTTGCTCTACATTATCAACAAAACTCCTCAAGATTTAAAAATTGTAATATTATTTAAATTGATTACAATACTATATAATACCTAGAATAATATGACCGGAGAATTGTCACTGAGTTAAAGCTGTAGGAGGCCCAGCTGTTGCGTTAAATGAGTTCTGCTTGTCCAATGTCCTGTTAATCTTTGTAAACAGAAATTCGTAAAAAATATCCCTTTAATTCATTAAGGGATTAATCAAGTCAGTCAGTAAATTATTTTTACAAATATATATATTTTTTTAAGTTTGATGTGATTTATTGCGGTTAATTCCGATAATAATGATATTTCCTTAAAACGACGCAGACGTATTAATTTGATGTAAATAGAATGGTCAAACAATCTGTATTTTATGTTCAAGATTATTGGTAAAGATAAAAGAATATTAGTATTATATTATAACTAATAATTAGTATTAATGAATAACAGTATTCGATGCGGTTGTTAAGTGATCGGGGAAATTAATTTTTTTTTTATGAAATAAACAGAGTATTTTTAATTTAATTAAGATATATTTTTCAAATGGAGATAGAGATTGACCGAAAGTTACTACGCTCTATAGAAGTACCATATTTAAATATTTGAATGACTGTTCTATCGTAGATACACTTCATTCTATTTCTTATGACGAAAACCGGAATATTTTAAATTCCAAATTCCTGCGCGACAACCTGAAGCTACTGAATTCGTTAAACTCGCAACTAATTCGTTGGTTTTCCTCATGGGTTAAGTTTTTTTGGTTTGTCTTTCCCAGTTTTGACATATACGTACGTATAACTATTTTACTTATATTATATTACTATATCTATGTATAACTCCAATTTAAGTGTATGTATGTGTATTGTGTCTATTTTTTTTTTTATTTGATATTTTCTCTATTTTTATTGTTTGCGTCGTGTATTCTCTGACCAACTTAGGGTAACCCAGAAGTGGAAAATTTATTAATTTTCACAATTCAAAATAAACCAATGTCACCATCAAAAATAATAATTAATAATAAGTCGAATAAATGAGAAAAAGAAAATGATACAGAAGGACCCTTGTGAGTGTGAGAACCCTTTAATATTACCCGTAAGCCCTTTTCACTTGTTATTTAATATTTTTATTTATATGTCAATAATAATAATCCAATGTATTTTTACCTCAGGATAATGATTGGAAGATATATTGCGGGTCATTAGATCTCGAAATTACGCCGCTACCTCTTGCTGGCTAATACATTTATTCTAAGGTGCGTGATAAGTAAATATACCGTCAAAACATGTTTTAGTGGCTTAATATTTTTAATTTAATATTTGTGATACAGATTTATACAAAAAAAAAATATGTCAAAATCAAAACAAATATTAATACGATTACCTAATATCTAAATGTCGATATAATTATATAAATATTAACGATAGAACCATCCAACCGTAGCGGATTGCTAGCAGAGGAAAATACTACTAGATAAATGTATTTATTTTGAAAAACAAAAACTTTATATAATTATTGAATTTATCGAATTGGCTTAACCGCATTGTTCAAATTAATATTTAAATACTTGCTGTAATTATATAGCAACATAATAAATACATTCATCGGAGAGTAACGTTGTTGATAACTATTTGCTTCAAAGTTAAAAAAAAAAATGTTGAAGTCAGTTTTGTTCATTATTTGTATCGTCGCTCACTTTGCGGTCAGTGAGGCAAGACCAGAACCACGGTAAGAAAATCATACTCTATTCTTATGTAGTTTTTTTACTTAAATATATTATTACATAACCTAAGCAGTACCAGTATCATTAATACATGAATTTACCTTTATTTAAATAATACATGTTTTTATAAGTAACTTGTATTAGTTCACTATAGCAACAAATTTACCATTTATATGTATCCAAAATTTTTAGACGAACGTCGTGACGATGAACTAGTATTGTGATGTAATATTTATTAAATACTATTACATACAAAAATATCCTGACGTAAAAAAATACTGTGTAATCTTACACGGGTAAATGCTATAAAAGCTAGACCTCAGTTGAGTATGCAACAAAAAAAAGTTAGAATCGTGTCGAAACTGTCCATGTGTGTGCTATAAACCCAAATGTACCATAAAATCCCTATTCGTTTTATTACATAAATTTGAATTACAGCCTCTTTGGTTTAATGGTAAGCTTATATAGAAGCGGATCCAAAAGCCAGATTTCAATTTAAACAATTTCATTTTTTTTTCCTGTCAAAATCTCCTGTGTCTTTACAAGTAAACGGTCGTATTCGATCCCATCTTATTATGAGAGAAATATTATTTTGTAATTACTTGTTGATAGGCTTTTGTGCAATCTCGCCTGGTTAAGGACCATCTCATCAAATATTCTACCGCCAAACATAATTGTAGAGTGAAGGTGAATACAAGAGATAAAAGGCTGGCGATGTAAATAATGGTATATATTATAGCGTCAAAATCTATGGGCAGAAGCGACCACTTACCATCAGATGGCTCATTTGATCCGCAACAGTCAAGATAAGCCGCCGTGTTCGAAATCGGTGAGGACAATATCACCTACATAACTAGGCTTTTTAAATATATAATTTTTCAGAGTCGACGGTGACTACGGCTTCGGTGACTACAGCGCCTTTATTTATCTACCCAAGGTATGCCGAGGATGCGAAATTAACAGCATCGGTAACGGAAGAAAAAATACAAACATTGTTCATATTAATAAACCACATAAATGAAAATAATCAATATTTTTATCAAGAAGCAAGAACGGAAAGAAAGGACCACGGATCATACAGAAACAAAATTATGAATTAAATTCTATTTATTTTAATCATAAATCTGTAACTATATTATAATTGTCCTTTGACTAGCAACGAAATTAATCGCATCACTGATTTATTGTTTTCTAATTTAGACGACACAAATTAAATATCCGTAAATGTTTGAACTACTAAAACAATATATTTAAATAATATATGATTGTTGTGTTTATATTTTCGCTAAAATACATTAATGATTGGAATCATCGTCGTCAATGTGTATACTTTTAATGGATATTGTTTGTCAATAAATGACGATCGATTTTTTAAATATTTGGATATTGTCCAATTTAACTTTGATAAAAGAATACATAAATGAATATCAATAGTTTTAATATATCGTTATTTACTATGCAGAATATTATATAGATTGCGTTCACGACTTAAAATGCGAATTTAAGTTAATATTTATATAAAATGTAGTAAATTTTGTATATCTCATAACGAGTTCTTTCATTAGCGATACATTATATGTATTATTACATATACCTTTTAGTGTCTATATTGTTCCCTAAAATTAACCTAAATAATTATTTTTTTATTTGCGCTGTACATCAGTCTTTCAGTCACATTACCATATATAAAAAATTTCGACCAACAGATTCAGAGAAAGGAGTTTGGAGTTTTTTCTAACAAAAAATCATGATTGCAGATTTTATTCAGTTTTTAAAAAGTAATCAGTTTTCCAAATTTCAATTTGTGTTGGCACAAATGAATAGCAAATCTTCAATGGCAGATTACCTTATTAACTAAACTACAAGAAATAAAAAAAAACGCAGTAACACTTCACCTTTATTAATATAATATCAAGTTAAATGTGTTTTTTATTTTACCATATAAAAAGAGTTTGAGTTTGTTGTTTGTACACATTTTTATTAGCTTCACCTGTAAATGTCGAGGACTAACAAAGCTGAGAACGCGAAAAAGATTGTTAATTGGTCAACAATTGGCACTCCACTAGTAAAGTAGTATGACGTTAGGCCGTCATGCGTAGCTGTTGCGCACATCAAGATAATAAAGATTGTTCGTTTTTATTTGGTTGTTTTGTAGTGCGACACTCCCTCTAGATATTTAAATAATCGTCGTAAGAAATCGTAACTAAACGTCAGATGGACTTCAAAATTGGAACAAGTAGTAATGATTGAGAACAATACAATAATTTAATATTATCCCTTAGTGTTATGACCTGGCTAGGATTGCCAACATTATAAAATAAAAATTAAAAAGTTTGGTATCGGCAAAGGAACAAGATTTTTTTTTTCTAACTCGTTAACGTTATACTATATTTGAGAGTAAAAAAACTCATAAATATATGTTGGTTAAAAAGAAAATAATTCATAGCAGAAAGTATGTATTTGTAATTTTTTTTTTTTAATATTTGCCAAAACAAATTTCTAATTTCAGACACTGGTAAAGATCCAAAGGTTCAGTCAGTATGACTGAATGGGAAGTATCGATAATGATTTATAGAGCTTTATTTTTCTTAACAACAATGGTATATAGTATATAACAATATTTTTTCATTAAACACTCATTGTTTATTTAAATATATATTAACTGTGTTACGATTCTCGCGCCCATTTCCTATGTTGTATATTTGACTACTCTTCTCGCCATTGCCATTGTCGCTTTTACCACCAGAATTTCTACAAAAAAAAAAAAAAAAACAAACATTTAATTTGTATTCAGTAACCCCGTTTTCCGCGGATAGCGGTGACGTGAATTAATTGTCGAAATATGGCCGTGTTGAAGCCTGTCATTCAGAAACCAGAGTTGTAATAATGTCAAATGATATTATCGTCATTTTCATCTGTCTCTTTACTTCCGTCATAATTATAGCGTGACTTTGACAATACAAGACACCATTATCTAATATAATGGTGTCAGGACAAGGATAAAATTTAATATAACAATTAATTAAGCTATGAAAACTAATTAATATTGATTGATACATAAATTAAGTATTATATAATATAAAGTCGTATATTTTGTGAGTATTAAAATCATTGATTATATGTTTTGCGCACTAAGTTACGGTAAATTGACCACAACTCATTTAATCTCATTACTCATTTAGTAGTTTTTGAAAGCAGCAATTTATTTGTATAATTATTGTCTGATCTACTGAATACAATTACAATTATGACCATTATTGAATCAAATAATCTCACTATAATACTCTCAGAGACAAACAGAAAAATATAAACACTATTGTGCCACATCTGCGCGGTCGTCTCGGCAACTTCCCCTTCCGCTTTCCTTATCCGTCACTGTGACACAATTTTAATTTTGAACAGCTTGTCTAGTAGTATACATATAAGTCAATGACAAAAATAAACACAAATCATTTATGCTTCACGGATAGCACAATAATTATTAACGTTTCATAAATGATATACGTAATAAGTACGTTCAAACAGAATGTCACTGCAGGTTTCAATACTAATTAGTAACGATATTATTCATAAACTATATTTTTACGTGTATATATGTTGTTCGTGGTTAATAGAGATAGAACTGCCAACTCAATAACGGTAATTCACAGGAAAATCAAATTCACAATCTATCAATACTCGAGAATATTCATACCCATTTTCCTCAGTATGTTGTGATCCACTACCTTGTTGAAAACCATCACCGTGTTGAAAACCACCGCCGCGAAAGTGGCCACCACCATATTGGAAACCACCTCCGCGATGATAGTTACCGCCGTGTTGAAAACTTCTATTTCAAAAGAAAAATATAATAAAAATTATTATTATTATTATTTATGCTATTTATTTATTTTTATTCTATCAGTGTTCAAATTAAATTTTAAATATATAAATACAATAATAAACACTTTTGACATTTTAAGAACTTACCTAATATTATATCTAACAATGTATGTAACTACTCAAAATAGTTTAATGACTTGCGTATCAGTACGATTCGTAACACAATTGTACCATAACGATAAACATGGGCAAATGCTAACATACATTATGAAAATATTAAATCTTAATATTGAATGTATTTTCATACCTGCCATCCCAAGCAACACTGTTTTTTTGATAAACACTATTTACAACTCCTTGACCGAGTACTAAAGCAGCACCTAGCAGATCAACACCAGCGCCAACAGCGTCACCTTGTAAATAATTACCGAGCATTTGACTGTGTAAAGGAAAATATAGATTTATAAATGTGACATATATTATGGAAATACTCCTTTAATAAAATTTATATTATAGATCATCATATAACAAAATAATAAACATGGTTCGAAAGAAGATTTCGCTATAACTATATTATGCATTAAATAATAGACGCAATTAAATGAATTAAAATTAAAAATCTTTTTTTTTTTTTTTAATAAAATCTTTAACAAATAAAGTTGAAATAAAACCGTATATAAAAGAAAGACACAGAGAGAAAGTGAGGAAATGGTCGCCTTACGTGACGATTCGTGCCGGTTCACTCTACTGTAAGTCGCGTAAAGAACTTCGTTCTAAAAAGATGAATAAGTTTCACCTTCCATCACCAAAGCCGCTGCGATAGAAGGTGCCAAAGGAGTCATAGTTGCTACTATATCCGCTGCCATACCCGCCAAAATAACCCCCACCTCCCTGGAGACACGTGTAGCTATATAATAAAGAAACAATAATCAAAATTTCATAAAATTATAACATGCGCCAGTTAGACTTAGTCAGACAAATATAAAACGGTAAGAATAACAATAACTGAATTATTATTAAATTACAATGCACAATATAGTGTTTTTTATATGCAAACGATCTTGGTCCGAAAGACAGAGGGAGCTGCTGCCGGTTTGTGGGTATTCGCAAAGACTTTTCGAACGCTCTCAAGATTATTTTCATAAAAACTATATTAAACAATCCCTCGTGACTAATTTCCGACTGGCCAAGGAATACGTGTTTTGTAAAACTGTTGTCGTATATATGATAAGATCAACAACATGTTTGTGGGACAATCTTCCAAAATTACGCACTATGTAAATATTCATTTTAATATAAACTGAGTAAATAGTTTATATGTAATTATATCTTCACTAATAATAATTATTAATTATTATCGACATTCAAAAAAAAAAAAAATTCAACACATGCTAACAGTGAATTTTATCCTTACCAAGGTTTTGTTTCTATTTTAACAAACGAAACAAGGAAACAAAACGAAACAAACAGTGACTTGTTCATATTAAGTATATTAAACACGTCAAAGCTAACTGTTCAATTGCTTATTACTAAAACTTAAAACGTTTATGTGATTGTTCGGGTTAAAGATCACGCGATATAAAGAGTAATATCTATATTACTCACTGTGTTAAGAATAAAAAATGTTTTGAATATTTCTTGAATTGAAGACAAAATAAAAAAAAAAACAAAGAAACTTAAACTTATGAATTATCAAATAATCGAATAAGAAATTTGATCACCATTTTTGTCACGTGAGATGATGGCAAAGGTTCTTTAACATGCATTGACTTGACTTGGAAATGAAATGAGGTAAAATTATAAAATATTAAAGGTTCTTTAATATTTTATATTATTAAAATACTTCAGAAATTATTTTGAACAACTTCATCTAGGAATTAAGTTTCAAAATACTGATTACATTAGAATGACATTACAAAGATGGTATAATGAAATAAAACTTCAGTCAACATTATAAATGGCGAATATTAGTCGGTTCAGTTAATCTAAGATTAAACGACGAATTTCTCACTTTACGTTGCCAGCAAGTTAAGAATCGAAGGAATCGGAACAAAGAAACATATAAACTGCCGCTAAAATTATATCAGAAGCCGTCACATCTACTAAGATACGAAGTATTTTTATGATTACTCGTTTCAAAATAAATAATGCGATTCAATTAGGAGCTCAAAACAAAATAACGCAAAGGATATCATTGTGTTCATTCAATTAAAATGTATTGTTTTTTTTCATTACATTATTTATTTTTCTATAAATAATAATTCACATCAACTTTAAAGCTGGCACACTTAAAAAAATTTCACTTAAGAGAGACGAACGTTGAGATTATATTTTTAAATTACTTAATATTATTACTATAAAACCGATATTGATAGTCAGTTCCTTAATTTGCCAGTAGATGGATCTCGTTACAACTTCTAAACATTATTTTAGTACCAAAATTAATCATTACAAATTTCTAAAAAAAAAACAACGTAAATATTTGGCGAATAACTATTATGCAATTTGAATAACGATAGTTGTAGCTTATAAGTGGCTGTATGGACGACATCACAGTCCAATAAATAAACAGAATAAGTAAATCTTACTGTGTTTTTCGCGCGTTGATAATTCGAGGTATTCATATCAGCGATATCTTCATTTGAATTCTTCATCCGTAAATATTTCGAAAGAATTTCACCTATTCTTTCTTTGACTTTTGAAATACACTATCACGGCACCATTGAAACCAGCTTCAGTTACGATACGTCTGCAGTTAACACGACAACAGTAGATCGTAAGGTAAAGTTGCTTCGCCGTAGAAAAGTGTATAAGTGTACAAGGTTTAGCCTTAAACCTTCTTATTATTTCGTGTTATTTAAATCTTTTAACTCTCAGCCTAATTGATTAAATTTATTTATAGTAAACTAGCTATTACCCGCGGCTTCGCTCGCGTAGAATAAATAAATAAATAATAAATATTGGACAATATCACATACATTACTCTGATCCCAATGTAAGTAGCTAAAGCACTTGTGTTATGGAAAATCAGAAATAAAGACGGTACCACATACACCCAGACCCAAGACAACATAGAAGACTAATGAACTTTTTCTACATCGACTCGGCCGGGAATCGAGGCCGGGAATCGAACCCGGGACCTCGGAGTGGCGTACCCATGAAAACCGGTGTACACATTACCCGACCATGGAAGTCGTCATCGTAGACTATGAATATATTTACAAATGAACTTAAAATATTACGTTAATGTAAGACCTCTTTGTATACCACATTGGTGTGTATTTCAGCCCTTAGAGTAGAATATCCAGAAAGGCTTAAATTCGAATAAAGTCCTTTTTAATCGGTAGCCCAAAAATAAAATTTCGAGCTTCTAACTTCAAAATGACGGACTTCCAGACTATCCTATATACGAAATGGCAACCCAATTTCTCTCCTTAGGCGTATAATATTCAGAAACGCTTAGATGCGAATCAACTCATTTTTAATCGGTAGCCCAAAAATTATTCATCTAGTAGTAGATATATATTTGTTGTATATGAAAATAAATACAAAATGTGTCAAAAAGAACACTGTTTTTCTTTCACCGGTGCTCCTCAGGCCAGGGCTTTTTTTCTAGACCGAATGTAACTTTTAATTTAACAGTAACTAAGTAAGTGTATATGTTAATGAATGATTTTCTATCTAAAACAAAATGAAGACTATTTTATATATTAATTTAAATAATGTGCAATTTGCTGAGTTCCGATACAGTAATATAATATTAATATTTGTGTTCTCAATCATTATTTTTGAATATATTGAAACGAGCGTAATATTTAATTATATTTTATTTATTAAATGGAGCGTGAAGGATAGTCGCAGGTTACATTATGATTAAATTAATGAATCTAAAATATTCAATGTCTATGTAAGTGAAACGAGTTCTTGTTATTGCGACCGTTCCCTATATTGTTGATCGCGCATCCCCTACAAACACGGGGTTGGAAAGTGTAGTCACTATACTCATCTTCCTCAACTTCTTCGTATTCGTCGTCATATTCGGGTCGTCTGAAAAAAATTATAAATAAATAATAACATCTTAATAAAAAACAAGGTTTGTTTATAGAATAGCTACACTTTTAGACGATGTGTTTATATTATACTCTCGAAGAAACGAATACGATAATTGATATAAAAAAAAACAGTTTACGTTCTAACATCTTTAAATAATTCGCAATTTTTGATATAATAATAATTATATAATTTACTGGCGCGAAAAGTAAATATTACAAAAAGAAGAATTATTGTCATACTTATTCTCATATGAGACTCTATTTATATGTAGCTTGGCAGTTTACAAAGAGTGAAACGTATTATCCTTTATGGGTTATTTACATAAACTGTGTTAAGGATAACTATGTTTGGAATCAACTCCAAAAAAAAAAAAAACATTTTTGTTCTTTGACCATAACACGTAATACACATATCCCTAAATATATTTCATGAGCTAAATAGAGAACCCAACGAAGAAACTTGACTACATATATTCTAACACTCAAGGGACACATTCATCAAAATAAATGAAATTTCAATAATCATTGAATTTACGTTTGGATCGGCTCAAACAACATGCGTTAATATTATTTCTAAAATAAATCCATTTCCGATCGCTGCTTAAAATGCGCCTAAGATATTAATAATTCCTTTCAAATGATAAAATTCCTACATATTACATTAAAGTATAGCATTAGCAGCCTGTAAATTTCCCACTGCTGGGCTAAAGGCCTCCTCTCCCTTTGAGGAGAAGGTTTTGAGCATATTCCACCACGCTGCTCCAATGCGGGTTGGCGGAATAAACATGTGGCAGAATTTCGTTGAAATTAGACACATGTAGATTTCCTCACGATGTTTTCCTTCACCGGCAAGCACGAGATGAATTATAAACACAAATTAAGCACATGAAAATTCAGTGGTGTCTGCCTGGGTTTGAACCCGAAATCATCGGTTAAAATGCACGCGTTCTAACCACTGGGCCATCTCGGCTCATTAAAGTATAGTACATTATTAATAAAATATATTATTAAAATTATAACACATTTTAACATTTACCTCCCTCCGCGACCTTGTAGCCCTCCACCAAAGCTCAGAGAAATGAAAAAAAAACCATAATATATTAAAAATGAAATCTTTTATGAATTTCACGAAAGGTACTTGTATTAGTTATTTTTACCCTCCAAACAAAGCATTGATGTCAAAATTTGGTTTTCCACCGCCAAATGTCATTTCACCGCCACTAAAAAATATATAATATTGAAATTTTATAATTTTGTACTTAAAATTGAAATTATATATATTATTATTATAATTATTTTGGATCTTTTTGTATTTATGTTTATCAACTATCAAATATTGGTCTTTTATTGTCATTAAAAAAAAATATATTATAAAAATATCATTGGCATAAATAATTTACCCTTGACCACCAAATCTACCTCCAACAAATCCACCGTTTATGGATGGGGGACCAAATCTACCATAGCCGCCACCAAAACCGGCCCTGCCTCCACCATATCCACCTATGCCACTACCATACCCACTGCTGTCGCCACCATATGCGCTATCACCACAACCATAATTACCGCACCTGTTTATGACAAAATATATTCAATGTCTCCGCGAAGATGTGTGATTATATAGCTCTAATATTTAGTAAAAAAAAAAACATTTGTTGCTTCTAGCTTAAACAACTTTTGTAGCATATTGATAAAAAGGAAGTTTAAGTTAAATTTAATAAAAAAATAAATAAAAGAATAAATCATTACTCACCATAATGGTCTAACTTTCATATACATATTAAAATTAAAAACAATGACTGTACATATTATCATGACCGCGAAAACACCTACACTTAAAGTATAACACCTCGCCTCATTGTCTCTACTGGTGAAGGAGGGTTGGTACATTTTTTGCCCAGAAGAAAAATCAATCAAAATATTATTTTTAAAATTAAATAAAATTATACACTTACCAGGGTTTTGCATCGATTACAACAAATATTACGACAACGCTGAGAGATACGATTACTCGTAAAATATTCTGCATAACGATCGCTGTACATCCTCTTACCGAGCCAAGTGGGTACTAATAATATTATGTAGTTCAAGTTATTTTATATAATCGACCGACCAGGACTAAAGGTCAAGAAGGTATAAATCTTACTTACAAGTTATATCCAAACAAAATACTGACACGTGAATATGAAAAATAAACCTTGTACAACAGTTTGCGTACACACATTAGGTGAAAAATATAATACCAGAACAAGTCGATTATGTACATGCCAATCAAATATGGAGGAAAAATAAAGGTGCCTGTACGTGGTGTACGTGGTATGGATGACAAGTATATAAAGGTATTGACACACATGAAATAGCTTCATTTGGGATACGTTTATTGCTTATATATATATACAACAATTGCTCTTCTTATAATAGATTTATATTACAACAACGATGTTAATTTAAAATGTAGTTCACACTTGATTTTTGATGTTTATTTATGACTTGGCATATTAAAATATTTTATTATTATTATTTTAGTTTATTTGCAATTGTTCGAGTGTATGTTTTAAGTGTGCTATTATAAATAATTAAATAAAAATGATGGAAATAAATATGAAATCTCTCAAGCTCGTTTTTATTTCTCATTTGGGCAGACACAGATACAAACCTTTCTTTATTTTTGTACAACCGTATTTCATTTAAATTATTGTATGTATTTGTATATAAATAAATAAATAAATAGTAAATATTTGACAACATCACAAACATTACTCTGATCCCAATGTAAGTAGCTAAAGCACTTGTGTTATGGAAAATCAGAAGTAACGACGGTACCACAAACACCCATACCCAAGACAACATAGAAAACTAATGAAATTTTTCTACATCGACTCGGCCGGGAATCAAACCCGGGACCTCGGAGTGGCGTACCCATGAAAACCGGTGTACACACTACTCGACCACGGAGGTCGTCAAAAATTAAAATCAACTGATATGAGGACAAAAAACAAAATCAATATATACTATTTATTTTAATGAGAAGTTGCTAGTGAGTCGGAATGTTGATTCTAATGAGAACTAAAAAAAAAATACGCACATGTAATATCATATACAATTTGCGTCCCGCCCTTTAATAAATTGCACCCGTAGGAAGCCGGGGCGGGTCGCTAGCCATAAATGTAAAATATGAATGATATTTTTATGGTGAAAAATAGATCAAAATTAATTTAACTGTGTGTAATTTTATTTTGAATGTAATTTCATATTACATTGGGATCAGAGTAATGTATATGATGTTGTCCAATGTATTTATTATTTATTATTAGAGGTTTGTGGCATTACGAATAAGGATTGAGAAACAAAGCATTACTTCATTGTTATTAATTTTATGACTTTTACGTACATTGAGTTGAAGATCAGACAATAAATATAGAATTATCTTATACCAGATTTATTGACGTTCAATGAACTTAATACGATTATTATTAGTATTCATCGTAGAGGTAAAAATATTTCAACCTGAAAGCTATAATTTACACGAATACTATGTTAAGAGATACGACATCAGATCGGCCTCGAGTATAACGCAATGTTTACGTATTTTTTTAATTATACAAGTATTTATCCTACCGTTAAAAATTAATTAACAATTAATGAACAAAGTTATCTTATTCAGGATGCGTAATAAAAGTGGGACTTCTACAAGATATTTTTTAAGGCCTTTTCTTTTTAAGTATAAACAAATTTAAATTGTTGACAGCAAAAACACTGATTATGACGATGTAAGCAATATTAATGCATAGTTTGCTGGTACTCAATTGCGTTATAACAATAAATAATTTCGTTTTAAGAGTCGAAACACAAAATGCTCAGTGTTGCCTTATATTACGTAAGAGAACATAAATAACATTTTCATTTTTGTTCGATAATTCGATACCTCAGTATAACTGAACGAACTAACATTGATCCTTTACAATTTAAATCATTTCTTTCGAATACATCACAAGTTGTTACAAATAACGCTTGTAACAACGTATCGGTACTAGGAATGATTTTTTTTTAAATACCAAAAGTAAATAGTATTCTAGAAAATGATATGCGTGTACTTGTGCACAGGTAGCCACGTGCAAGTACACGCGCAGCCGAAAGTCATATTTAACTAATATGCTTATACTTGTGCACGCGTAAGTACACACAATGACACGCATATTAGTAAACTAGTTTGATGTTTGGCGAGTTACAAGCGTAGCTGTCACGAACACCAAAATAATGAAGTTGACTCGTTTGCTTTAGTTATTTTGTAGTGAGGCACTCTACCTGTATATATAAAAAAAATCTGAGATTCTTGCCGTTTTTTCCCACTTAAATCTACAATTCAAACCGATATGTACAAGGTATGCTTAGTCATGCAAGTATGCTTGTTAAAGTTTAATTGAAGGAAATCTAAATTTATTTGTTCAGATTTCTTACTGACCGCTGCACTTGCTATTTCAGCTCAGTTTATAAATCAAAAGTCAGATGGAGCACTCGGAACTTTATAGTGAAGCAACAAAAGCGAATACAAAATCGAAAACTACTACATACATCCATTTGTTTATATACAGTCGTACGATACAAATATATAAGAAAAACGTATACAACACACAGAATCTTTACAGCTTTATTATATGAATTAGATAAGACATAAATAAATTCCTGTTGAACAATGTACTAATGTTTAAAAATATATATAATTGCTACTTGATAAAGAACTAGTATCAATAATACGATACTTTGGTTTTCTCGGGGTTTTTCATATAGTTACGACGCATTATTTAAACTCATAAATAGCAAGGTTTCGTTATCTCAGACATAAAATGATTTTACGTTTAAAATATGTTAAGTGATAGTTTATTTTATATAGAGATTCCAATCTCTAACTAACTAAAATAACAGTTTTAATGTATGGTATCTACACAGGCTTGCACAAAACCCGACCATCAAATAAAATATTACCTCCCGGTATAAGACTCGTGCGTGGAAATATAGCAATTTTTTAAACATATTTGTTTCTAACATTGTGTTTATGCTCACTTCATGTTTCATGCAAACGCGTGGCAATTTCTTATGTCTTTGATGCGAGACGAAAGCTTCAAAGCATCGTGACACACACACGTGAGACGACCTTGTATAATTTTAGTCTCAGAGCGGAAAATATACTTCTGTTTAGAAAAAGCTTAGAAATTGAACAAAGATATTTGTGTTGCAAGATAATATGTATTAAATATACATTCTATGAAGACTTTTATTCTAAGTTGCGTTTGTAAATTGTAATAATTAATAATAATAACTTATGTATTGTCTTCCACAGACAGAACAGTTTATATATTTCATGTGCTTTAATAATAAGTAATAAGTACATTTGTGTGTGGGACGCAGGAGCCCTAACTAGGTTGCCCTGCACTGAGGGTCTGCTAACTCCCCCTCTAGGATAGAAACTATTTATTTATATAATTTTACAGCAAATATGAGAAAGACTAAACATAAGAAATATAATATCAATTATAAAATATAAAAAACATAATTTGCACGAATTGTTATTAAATTCACTTGAAAAACTCTTTAACTTGGATAGAAATCAATTAGGCTTGCGACATAACATAATCAGCCTGTAAATTTCCCACTGCTGGGCTAAGGCCTCCTCTCCCGTTGAGGAGAAGGTATGGAGCATATTCCACCACGCTGCTCCAATGCGGGTTGGTGGAATACACATGTGGCAGAATTTCGTTGAAATTAGACACATGCAGGTTTCCTCACGATGTTTTCCTTCACCGCCGAGCACGAGATGAATTATAAACAAATTAAGCACATGTAAATTCAGTGGTGCCTGCCTGGGTTTGAACCCGAAATCATCGGTTAAGATGCACGCGTTCTAACCACTGGGCCATCTCGGCTCACATAAACACAGCGCGTATCACCTTCTGAATTATTCAAATTCATTATTTACTGCTATCTAAAGGAAAATTGGTAATACGTAAATATATTGACGTATAAAATGAAATAAAAAAAAAGCTGAATTATTTGTTTTTTACATTTTTCTCTACTTAAATATTTTTTATTTTAATAAATTAAATAAACAAAAAATATAATTCATTACTACTCCGTTATCTGCAAAAAACTGTATATACAAAATCAACATACAATCCATATATAAAAAACATGTCAAACGGAATCACAGGAAATAAATTATCACAAATGCCTAATTAAGAGCCGAGATGGCCCAATGGTTAGAACGCGTACATCTTAACCGATGATTGCGGGTTCAAACCAAAGCACCAATGCATTTTCATGTGCTTCATTTGCGTTTATAAATCATCTCGTGCTCGGCGGTGATGGAAAACAAATGTTTCAAAGAAATTGAAGCGTGGTGGAATATGTTCCAAACATTCTCCTCAAAGGGAGATCAGGCCTTAGCCCAGCAGTGGGAAATTTACATGCTGTTAATGTTATATATGTTAAATGCCTAATTTAAAGTCTGTTGTTAATTTTTTTAAAAAGCCTATTGTTAAAATACAAGCTGCCTCGTTGGTCTAGTGACTAATTTATAGGCTGCAGATCCCCGGCTCAAGCGCAATTAAAAAAAACCAAAGGGTTTTTCTGCTAAGAAATTCCTAATAACAGCACAGAATCTGGGAGTTAGCACGGTTTCCATGTGCCTAGAAAAGTACGTAAATCCATTGGTCTGTTACCTGATCTCTTTTCACCCGTGTCAGATTACCGTCCCATCAAATGATCAGGAAAATGAAAGAGAGTGGACTTGATTTTGCAATTGTGCAATGGATTGAATTCTCTTTTCATTCATTCGGTCGATGTGGCCATTCGGTCGACGTATCCGTAATTCGTCAGGACATTGTCATTGTTAATTACAATCAAAGGTTATTAATTGTATTCGGCGATGCTTAGCCAACATCAACTTTCATGTGTTGAATATAATTATTATATTATTATTAGTTCATTAATATAATTCGTATCTCGGCAAGATTTCCTCTTCTTTTCCCTTCGTTTTCATTAAGAAAGATTATCTTAATATGACGTTTCGGAAATAATTATGTACATTCTTTGGACCCGAGATGGCCCAGTGGTTAGAACGCGTGCATCTTAACCGATGATTTCGGGTTCAAACCCAGGCAGGCACCACTGAATTTTCATGTGGTTAATTTGTGTTTATAATTCATCTCGTGCTCGGTGGTGAAGGAAAACATCGTGAGGAAACCTGCATGTGTCTAATTTCAACGAAATTCTGCCCCATGTGTATTCCACCAACCCGCATTGGAGCAGCGTGGTGGAATATTCTCCATACCTTCTCCTCAAAGGGAGAGGAGGCAGCCCAGCAGTGGGAAATTTACAGGCTGCAATTGTATGTAAAAATGTCATATTCTTTGGACTTTACTTTTTTTCTACCGTTAAATATACGAAACCAAAATTATCCAAAGCTGTGACAAACATGGACCTGAATAAAATGTTTACTAATTATGTTGTGATTCATTATATTTTTACATTTGTATATCAAATGGTTTATGAAGAAGTCAGTATTGTATTACTTATTATAATTAATAAAATAAATAAATGAGTGTAAGCAATGCTTTAATTGGTAAACAAAATTTATAAATTGTTCCATATATACTTATACACGTACGTATGTACTTATACAAAACGTTTATCTAACCGATTGGTATGCTATATAAATATGAATTTTAATTTATTTAATAATGACGTATATTATTTCAATATTTTATACTAGATGTTAGGGCTTTGGGTATGCCCGTCTGGATAGATACCACCCACTCATCCTAATTTATTCTACCGCCATACAGCAATACTGGGTTGTTGTGTTCTAGTTTGAGGGGTGAATCGGTGCAACTTCAAGCGCAAGGGACGTAACAACTTAGTTCCCATGTTTGGTGACGTATTGAAGTGTAAGGCATGGTTAGAAACCAATATCTATGGGAGCCGGTGACCACTTACCATCAAGTACCCCAATTGCTCGTCCGCCTAGCTGTTTAATAAAAAACAAATCAATCACATATATTTTTTAAATCGATTACTTTAAAACAATTTAAAAAAGAAAGACATGCTTAACGACGAGGAATTAAAAAAAATAAAACAGTAAAAAAATATATTCATTTATGGATAATTGTTATTTAAAATTCATTTGAAATGCTATTGTAAGTATAATTAAGAATTATGTACGTAATATGTTTATAATTACGACCCAAATTCGTACGGCTAAAACAATTATCCCTTGGTTTATTTAACTAGTGAGATAGAAACATTCACCAACTGATTTATTCGCCCTCACTTAGCTAATGCTTTTTACAATAAAACTGCCGGTTCGACTGATGAAGTATCAAAGCCACAATTTATATCAACATAAAACTTTTAAAATCATTTTAATGTATTATATATTTCGATAAGGATAATACTTAATATTGTTTTCAGTGAGTTACCTATAATATATAGTTATATACAATCGATATTTTTTTGTAAATATTTTGGAAATATTCCCCTTGCAAAGTTTTTGCGTATATGTTGTATTGTTTTGGTCACCTTTCTCTTCAAAACCTATAGGAGTATCATTTTTTTCTGACTACAGCATCTCAAATAATATAAATATTAACTTACTATGTACATTTCAACCCCGAAACTATAAACTAAGATATAATAGAATTTGTAGTACTAAAAAAATATTTATAAAAACTTATCTGTTTACTTTATAATTTAAAGCGCGATTTGTTATGATCGTTTACGAATTACAACAGCAGAAATAGATAAAAAACACTTATACGTTGTAATAAAAAAATTATACATTCCATAAAAGAGGACATTGACATTTACCACAAACAAAAGACAAGTACTTTTTCATTACATTCGTCACATTACGTATTTTTAAATTAAGTTGTTTGAAACAAAAATAAATATATATAACAACAGACATTGCATCTAAATAGAAAGCGATCATAAATAATTACTCGTCCAAAAAATGTTACGTATAAGTAAATTTTATCTATACAAAATTTACCGGACGATAACAAATACACAAATTTATTATGTCAAAATTTTAACATTAGGTACTATGTTACGAAAATGAATGAACCTCAACAGATTAAACTCAATTTCAATGTATAAAGCTTTCATAGATCTCTTGCCATTAAGACAGCCTTCGTGAGAAACGCTTGGACGTTTTCTTGTCGAATTCCGTTCCAAAAATAGTGTTCCCGAAAAACCTTTATATTTAACGGGATAATTTATAGCCTATGTCCCTGAAGGTTTATTCCAAATGGTGGTGAAAGATTTTGTTAAATCGGATGAGTAACTTTGAAGATTACCCACCCGGATCCAAAAATAAACTTTACCTCTTTATAATGATTATACATAAATTTTATGTTTCGCGGTATAACATATATACATGTATATGTTAAAATATTTTTTATTTTGTAATATAACTTTTACACGATTTTTTACTAAACTTGTTTCACCAAAGGTATTCTGTGAGTAATCGCTTCAAGAGATAAGTCCTTTCACGTTTTTTCTCATACAATTTTTTTATGAGTCTGACGGAATCACTTCGTTACATTATGTGCAATGAAATATACATAAATATAGACACCATTTTTTTCAGAGCATCGTCCTAACGATTGCCAATCTATTTCTTTTCCAACTACAAGAGTAATAAAGACAAATAAACAACTTTGACATTGCATTGACGCGACATCATTGCTCGAAATCTCTTGAATAACGATATAGGATATTTATTAAGGTTTTGATATCGGAAATTTAGAAATAAAATTACTAATTTACTTATTGTTGTAAAATTAATTTGCTGTTGAAACACTTGGTCCTTGGAGTAGTAGTGCAAAAAGCTTCATTAAAAATATAACACCTCGCCTTTTTCCTCCACTGGTGACAGGAAGGATGGTGGTTCGTTTTTTGCCCAGAGGATCGCAATATTGCGATTCAACGGGGAAATGCTGCGAGCATTCTTACAACCATTCCACGCAGTCAAGTTTAGTAGAGTAACTATTTTTAATTCATATTTGTATATATTTAAGGACTTAATGTAAATAAGCAATTAAATAAATAAAATTAAAATGAATAAAAGTTAGATGTTACATCTCTGTATTTTAAATAAAGATGTATTTATCAGTAACTGGGTTTAGTGAATAGCACTGATGAGCTATTAGCAAATCGCATTGAATACGTAAATTGAATGCATTATTCCTTCTTCAATTCGAATAGACAATACAGTGGTTGACACGGTTGAGAGAATATTAAAAAAAAACAACATTGAATCAATTAAATCGAAAATGATATAATTAATATTTTATTATTAACGTTTGTTTTATTGGAATTATCTTTGGGTAAGAAAAAAAAAATGGTGCGAATTGTTTATCTAATGACCTCTCTCCGGTTCAAGACATTCATGTATAAAATAAGCCAATCGTTAAAAATAATTCACAGTCGTAATCAACAAGAGTATTCACTTAATACATTTATTCAAATAGTGATTTTAGTATATTTGATAAATAATGAATAAAACTCTAGTTTTTGTTTTTTGTTTATTTGTAATGTTTACTATAAATAAAGCGGTGCCGCATAACCGACACAGGTAAAGAGAAATGGTAAATTTATAGTTCACCTTTTATATTGTCCATTTAATTTTTCAACATTGTTAATTGTACTATTTGAGAAATAATCGTCATCATCAACATTATCTAAAGTTATTACACAATATGTGTGATTTTTAAATGCTGTTATTGCTTCAGATTACCTTGTAACATTATACTATTTATAATACGTCACTAAAGTTAATAATTCATGTGACGTTACTATTACGTATTCACCTTTGTTGCATCTCTATTACGATCGGAGGGCTCCATCTACCTTTTTTTGACTACTAAGCAATATTGTTATCTGATTATTATTTCCCTATAATTTATTTTCATCGCATAATATTACTTAAAAAACTGATTTTTTTAATCATTTATGTATAACTTCAAATTATTGAAGCCTTTTCTTTTTTATGTAATAGATAGGCGGACGGGCAAACGGGCCTCGGTAAGTGGTCACCACAGTCTATATACACTGCTGCAAAAAATATTAACCATTTCTTAGATAGCACTAATGCGCCACATGCTTGCAATTACAGTGGCTCACTCGCCCCTCAAACCAAAGCAGTAGTGCTTTGTGCAAGTGGTAGCACCAAGTATCCGTATCTATATAATGAACTTGAAAGTGTTTATATTAAAATTTTATTTCTCAGACAGTACTGGGCTGATTACAAAAGCGAAGAAGAAGAAAGCGAAATTGAAGAATACACGTATTTTGAAAAGTGTATGAACTGCACAGTTAACATTATAGGCAACGGATACAAAAACTTCAATGAGGTCACTATTCGTTCTGTGGTTAAGTGATGTCATTTCTTATCCATAACAGTGATAAAATATTATATTAATAGTGTATTTATTAAGAAATATTATTTAACAATAGTTGAAATTAAAAGTATTTTTAAAAAAAACAATTTAGTTATTTTATGTTTTATTTTATATTCTAATAACCTAAAAGGCTTAATACAGACAAAAAATAAATATTGTTCAATTGGCATAATCTATCGTTGCTTTCAAGTGAGTGAATAATAATTAAACCTTACTTAATTAATATACTGTCCAATGAGTAAAGTAGCATTTACATATATGTACTTTTTAAACTGTTAAAGTAATTACCGATAAACACAATTAATCAAATAATTACAGTTCATGTAAATAAAGGATCAAAGGCAGTAGGAATATCTCCCATAAATCTCCAACTTAATCGATTCCTGTAGAACTCCATGACAACTCAAATTCCCATGGGAATGGAGTTCCTGCTGTTTTCGACTTTTTATGATTAGATAAACATAGTGGCTAAAACAAAATGAATATCAGTCAATCGTTTCTGAGATTATTGCGAATATGTATATTATATATAAACAAGGAACTTACATTTATAATAGATTTTATTACAAAGCTGGGGAGTTAAATGATTGTTCGCACTCATCTTATGGAATACCAGTCCTACGTAAATAATTCTTGTATTAGATACTCCGATTGTTGAGGCTGTATCGCTTTATGTAGCTCCTTACCTACTACGATCCTGAGGAGCGGAGCGGCAAACATCAACGTCACTCAATATGAAGTAAATACTTGTAACTGAATGAAACAGACACAAATAATCCTTTATCTCGGATTCAAAATAGGAACACAATTATTTTTGTTTTTTTTTTCATTTAATTTCATTAAAAAGGTTTAATTTTTATTTAAAATTAACTAAATTTATATAACAACATGATTATACATAACTAATATATAAAATATATATAACTAATATATATTTTATTTATAAATGTAACACCCGTAAGTACGCACGGCAATTTCAAATTAATTAAAACTAAAATGGAAAAAAAACGAAAAATATATGAAAAGACACATTAGCGAAATCAAATTACTTAAATATTTCGTAAAATATTTTATTATTATAAATCCTTCCATATCCAATTCGTTGCATTTGTCCGATTGTGATGAAAATTCTGTGTACCCGAAATGGTTCATTGACTTTGAATGAATGAATTGAATGGTCAAGTGACGCCATCTATTGATATGAGGTTTACATTTAATAGAATCGATTGCGCTGGTAAGAGCTTACTTGAATGATGTATATTTACATTTTGTTTTATTGTAGTCGTTACATTTCAATACTGTTTCATTGCTGATTTGATGTTGCTGGAACTAAAGGCATTCATTCATTTGAGTAATTAATTTGTACTATATTATGGTTCTTGACGCCGTTTCCAGTTATGGTTAATTTACAATTCACACAAGTCGCAGCCACTTTTTTAGTTTTTACTCTCCTAGGACTGTTTTCACTATCTCTCAGTTCGGATATTTGTCTTTCATTATCTTTCTGATCTGTATAATCACGAACTTGGTAAGATTTTACTCTAAAAAATAAATTAAATGGATTAAAAAAGTAAGTAGATATAAGTAAAATTAATAATTAATTTAAGCTTTAATTAAGCTATTTAATTTCCCACGATTGAGACCCAATCAGAAAAAATATCTCACGAACACAATTTTTTTTCAATTTTAGGTAGCTAGTTTTTGATGATATTTTAAGTTCCGTGATATTCAGCGAATTGACAATAAGAAACGCTTTTTTTATTTATTAACTAGGTCTTTGGGCAAAATAGTAGTCATTTAGTCGTCAGCCATTCTATCTACTTGGTACTAGAAAAAAGCAAGACAGATTCATGATGTCGTAATCATGTCACGCAATTTGCTCTGATAAAATTACTGCGTAAAGGTATGGCAAAATTTTATAACAATCTCAATTTTTTATTTATAAATATGTAATTATTTAATAAGTTAAAACTAAAACAAAAACCATGTGAGCAGACGCATAACCAAGAGTAATAAGAAACACGCTTACCTAGGAATGGGCATAGACTCGTTTATTGCAATTAAAGCAAAGAAACATAGGATTACAATTGAATATTTATGCATGATATTCGAAAATATTTGCAGATTTAACAAAGTAAAATATTCACAAAACACACACAAAAACAATATTATACGAGAATGTATTTCAGCGAGACTGGATTTTACAATAACGTGTTACGTGCTATATACTATTGATATGAACCAGAGCCAGGTCAAGATGATAAGGAATTAAGATGAAGCTATCGAATAAAACATTTTTTTTTTCGTTTTAATTAAACATGAATAAAAAATCAGCGTAAATATTACGAAAGACTGTAGGTACATATATTTCATCTGTTCATTGTTGAAGCAATAATTAATATCGACAACAATTTAAAACCCACTACTGTATCAATTTGATCACCTTCATAATTATACCAATTAGGTGAGTGATATGCGTCACTTAAAATCGTAAATGTCCTGAATTTATCCACAGATTTGTGGTCACCATTTAAGCTTACAAAATATTTTCAAAATATGCCTGTGATATGGTTACGGTGACATTCGATCTTTGATCTCTATGTATTATAAATAATTATTCCTTGCATTAACTATATAATTAGACAAAATTCTAAATTAAGGAATCAAAATAAAGTTTAAAATTTTTACCCGCGTTATTTTATTTATATCTTTGTGTTCATCTTACCTTTTCGTTAAGCTAATAAAAAATAATAAGTACAAAATATACTTTATTCAAGAAGGCTACCGTATTAAGTGAAGCTACCACTGGTTCAGAATGCAGATTATACCGAGAAGGACTGGCAAGAAACTCAGTAGTTACTCTTTTTCAACATTTAAAAACACAAATTCATGTCAGTTAAATATTATATACATATGTAATTGACATGTGTATACAATACATCCCGCCTGGAGGTCAACAAGTTTTACAAGAAGTCTGATATCTAATTCCAAGACAATTCTATTATAGTTATTTTCTCATGAATGTTGAAGTTTGGTAAGAAGTGAGTACGACGATGACAAGGGATGGCACCAAAGGCTTCAACATCGCTAAAAACGTCCAAACACTTTTGATGCTTTTCAAAATAAACACGTACACATATACATAGCTATTTGTAGCACAGAATCGTAAAAGAAAAACTCAGCAAAAGCTGGCTTAAAATTCGCGGCCTTATCTGAGACAACCTTGGCTCACTTTAAGGAATTATACCAGATACGTAACAACAAATGTTATGGTTTGTTTGTAAATAAATGGATACTTATTCTTTATAAAAAAGGCGCTGAAATGTTTCAGTGATTAGAACAGATGATTTTGGATTAATTGGTGTTTATAATAATTATTCTTGATCTCAACTGCAAAGGGAAACATCGTAAAGAAACTCGCATGTCTGGGATGAAAATCTATCAAACGTGTACCAATGCGTATTAGAGCAGCGTGTAGGAATCAGCTCCTAATCTTCTTCACAAATGACAAAGTTGCCTTATCCCAGCATAAGGTCATTAAATTAATGATATTTATAAACGAAAAAAAAAAAAATAACCAAAAAGTTAAGTTACAATGATATCAAAGTATAGTAAAACGTAAGCGAGTTCATGCGACCGTATTTACATTTACCTTAACAAGATTGTTCAGAAGCTCCTCGAAGTTTGCCGACACTAAGTGGTTCGGTAAATATTATTTTTATCAGGTTTCGTATCGTCGGTAACGCGGGATACAGGTTTGACCTTGAATAGGAAAATGCGAAACATAATAAGGCCCTAAGAATATTCTCGACAGCAGTGTAGTCATGACTGGTGATTTTTTTATCTATTTTAATGGTAACAGCTTTTGCGCAATATAATTATTAAAAAATGTATGATGGTACATTATAAGCCTACCTATCATAAGACACTAGATTTGCAATGATTCGAATTTAGAATCGATCGTGAATTGATTTTCGGCCAAATTTAAAGGAAAAATCACTGGTAAATATTAAATTTAATAAATTGAAAGTAGAAAATATTTTTAAAAAAATGTTTTTACTTAAATGCACTGAAAATTAAAATAATCGCATTTCAGTAAAAGCTTATTTTTAAAAAGGTTTTTCTTTTAATTTTTTTATAACTTTTTGTAAATAAACTCGCATTCGTATTCTCAGTAAATCCTTTCATTTGATACACATATTATAGACAAGCTGTAAAAACTTACTCCGCCATATTGGTTTACAGTCCTTTCATTTGAAACTAATATTTTAGAAATAAATTTTAAAAAAATCCGCCGTCTTGTTTGTTTTGCCATGCAGGATTTAGAATGACGTCACACGTTTAACCATGCATTGTCATCCAAGTTGAACGTGTATACAAAATTTCAGGTCAATCGGTTAAAGATATCTACTTTAAATATAGAATTTAAGCTATAGAAGTCCGCCATATTGTATTAAGAGTGATGTCACATTATTTTTCGAGCTATTCTTAGCAAGCCCTTTTATTTGATACCCATATTGTAGGAATGAATTAAAAATAATTGGTCCGCCATCTTGGGTATACCAGTATGGGTATGCCGTATACGGCCATGTTGGATTTGGAATGACGTCACACATTGTCATCTAAAACGGAACATGAATACAAAATTTCAGACTGATCAGTTAAAGATTCTTCTAAATTGAGTTGCAAGATTTCACCCGTACATACATTGCAAGTAAAATAAAAGCTAGTAAAAATAATATACTTAATCAAATCAAAATTTTACAAAGCCTTTATTATAATTTATTTAATGGAGAGGATAATAAATACGAATAATATCACTTATATATAATTACTTATTTCCATATAACGTTGGAACAGTTTGAATCTTCATAAAAAACTAGATATTCAACCAATTGTTAAAAGTTTTACGATAAAAGTTCGTTAAAACGATTCCTAAAGTCAACGTATTACTCGTATTTATATCGCTGCCTCATGAAAGACTTTCCATATTCAGTCAGTACGCGACCGCGGTGGTGAGTCCACGTCCTGTCGCCCCAAACTCGCAAATAATTACGATAAAAAGAACTAGTAACAATACTATGCAATGTGATTCAGATATTTTTGCAGCTTCATCATTGAATCAAAGGTAATTTATAAACTTTATATTTCATGCAAAATCAGTAAGTTCGTATATGATATGATATGAATGGTTGATAAAATGTTATGATAAATTTGATGTAGTCGATTCGTATATTATTTCCCATGCATGTTTAAATATTTAAATCAAGTTTGAATTGAATTATTTATTATGATTAACCAGAATATTATAAAAAAATAATTGTTTATAAATTGCTAAATAATTATTTAGCAATTTATAAATTAAACTTATTTTTTAAATATAGAAACATTTGTAGATATTATTTTTAAGTCATCATATCACTGTCCTTTAAGATGTATTTATAATTTAATACGGGTGGTTTCTTGAAAACTTTTAAATTAAGAACATCTGTTTTTTTTTATAGTGTTACTGTTTTATGGCTGAATTATAACGTAAATTCTGTATTAATTAGTTGTCTGATTTTTTATGACTTTTAATATTTCTCAAAGTGGAGGTGATATGTTATTGAGAAATGAATTAACATAGAATAATTGAATAACGACAACTAATATCTCCGAAACAAGTTCTAAACATATTTCATTTATTAATATAGATCAGATATAAATTGTAATTGATATTTTAACAAAATATAAAGGGCTACATTAGAATATGACTTTTAAAAATACTTTAAACCATAAATTGATTAAAGTTGATTAATAATACAAAACTAAGATGACGAATATTTTCATTTAAAATTACTGGCCTCGATAACGTTCTTCAAAGCATAAAAGCAAAGCCTTGAAAAAAATAATGAAGTAGTTTATCATCTGTTGATTATTAAATGTTAATTTATAGTTAAGAAAACACAAAGACTTTGTCGAATGGAAACACTCGATCAAGAGTTTTGTCACGACTGGCTCTTGAAGTCTGCCTAATTGGCATAAATTGAGAACTATACACGACGAATACAAATGCTGTTTTTATGTGTTTTAATAACACTAACCGATGGAAGAACTTTGTGGAAATACGTCTAGGTAGATACCATTAGTTATTCTACCGCAAAATATTAACACATATTTTGCGGTATTCCGGTAAAGGGTAATCAAGTGTTATTACAGACATGAAGGACATAACGTCTCAGAATTTATGGGTAACGTACATTTATGGTAGAGGTATAATAATTATTCTTGCAGTGCAAGAGTTTATAATAAAATTGAAAACTCCCCATTTGATAAAAAAATATGAAAGTAAAATGCGACAATTATGAGGATCGCTGGAGGCACATATGGTTTTCATACGACATATTTTTCCTTATTCTGCGTATTTTTCTGTGCCACCGAAAAGACAATATAAACGCTCAAAAATTTAGGGTTTAGGGAAATCTGCAATCTTCGGGTAAGATTAACGTGTTTTAACCGCACCATGAGAGCTCCATAAATGTACATTAATGATAAATCTTTTCGACAGATGAAAGCGTGGTCAGCCCACGAGCAAGATACGACGCTGTCTTGCTGCAGAACTTTGCACGTGAAGCACGCAGCCTACGCGAGTGCCCTGTACACATTAGTAAGTTTACCATTTTACCTCCTATGATATGTACTTACTTGGAATAGAAAAATAATTTAAATTCAGGAAAAATCTATTCAGTAAGATGACCAAGCTATCAAACAGTCTTGGCCTATTTGTATATAGAAATAAAAGTAATATCTGTTAACAAACAGTTACAAAAACAAAATTATTATATGGTGGTAGTACTTTGTACAAGCCCTTCAGAGTAGGTGTTACCTACTCAGAAGGGCTTGTACACCCACTCATCAGATATTCTACCACCAAACAGCAATACTTAATATTGTTGTATTCCGATTTAAAGAGTGAGTTAGCCAGTGTAACTATGGGTCCAAAGGACATAACAAATTAATTTCCAAGGTAAGTGGCGCATTGGCAATGCAGGTAGCCCATTTTCCCGTCCACCACTACGTTTTCTAAAATCACAAATCGATAACAACAAAAGTTAAGGTCCAAGGACCACATTTATAATTTCATAATATAAATTCTCAATTTAAATAAAACACATTTATTTGCCTTTGAAAATGCTTTGTGCCAATTGATAGGTCGACGACCTACGGAAATCAAAAACCGCGTTGTAGAATTATGAATTCACTTTATTTCACGCCACTTCCTTTTGATCTTATTTCTATAAACGAATCTAAGCTCTATAAATTAAATACGATGCTAAAATTTACTGTTATGATATTCTAACATATATATTAGGCCTATATTAACGTAACCACACATTCAAAATGGCTTTAATTATAATATATATTACGTATTATCATCGGCTAATTCGAAATACATTTTCATTTATTAGTAACTAGTATTTATTAATAATAAATAACAGTATATTTGCTGGACAGACATTTTGCACACACAGGTTAAAATTAATCCGTGTGTGTGTGTGTGTGTTTTGTAAATGCAAACCAACTCAAGCTCGGGGCATAAAGTTTGGAGTGAATAAAACTAAAATTTAGTCGTAAATATTATACAATAAAGCTTTCAGAACTAAGCTTTTGGTGAATATTTTGAATAGATAACAAACGGCTTGCAAAATTTCTACTCAATCGGACGGAACTGATTTGAAATTCGGTTACAATATTTGACTCACAATTCCTAAGTGCACTTTAAACACGAAAGAAATATATTATGATATATAAAGTTCAACTATCCAAAACTGAGGTTAACATATCCGAAACGGGACATTTACTCTATCTGTATACGTAAAAGATTGTTTAAATTCCCAGTCTAATTATGTATAATATATAACTACGTGTAAAGTCGCTACTTTTATATATGACACGAATGACTTTATGATCACTATAATAACAATAGGTACGCTTTTGTGTCAGTTAAGTAAAATTCAATTTAATCTTTATACAAATTTATTCTTATCAACAGAAAAATGAAATTCGTTCGTGTTATTTTTACTAGAGACTTAAAAGTGGCATGAAAAAGTAACAGTTTTTTTATTTTTTTTATTCAGTATTGCTAGGCTGGTTTTTCATTAGACGTGACATTAGATACAGTCGCCGTACACCCCCCATCGAAACGTTACCGTGGTCATTACAATGCGACTAAGATTGTCTAATGTTCACCAAAACCATAAAAAAACATTAAATTAAAAAAAGAAACACTAAAAAAAAAACATGCCATTCGCATAAGTATAAGAAGTCTACTCATATGGAATAATGTTTACGCTTTTTGAGTAAACTTATTGAAAGGAGATGACGATTCTAGAAATCGGTCATAAAATTATGTTAGTAATTTCAAAGAATTCAGGTATTTTCTCCAGAAAAGCGTAAATCTTGTATAGTCGTTCTCACCCCACGGTAGAGGTCAAGATTGCACGTGGTGACATTCACATCGCTATCCAGCCCGTACAATGTTAAGCTATTAACACTTTTTATATTTATTTAAATAGCAACGTTAAAAAAGTGCTAAGTCCTTTAGTACTAAAAGTTCAATCGTAACAAATCTGGGTAATGAAACGTTCAGATTCGAATATTACTAATTTTCAAAAAGCTTTGGAATACCAAATCAATATATTCTGTTTTATTATAACACAAAGATCCTCACAGTTCTTTGTATGATATTCTATGCAGACCCAAAGACAAACTAAAGATGGAATGAATCGTGAATAAAATCCGGGCAACTAACACGAGTTTATATTTATTTAATTTACGTTTGTAAATCGACTCCTGAGCCTAACCTTCTACTCAGAGGAGAAAACGCAACAGTGAAACATTTACAACATACAAAACGTTTTTTTTTTTTTAATTGTCCTTAAAGATTATTATTATACAGCCATCACAATGTTTGTATATTTATATTACAAAAACCACAGATCTAAACAAAGCGAGCGACACGCTACATTAATACAAATAAAACAGTCGAAAATATTAATAACGAAGGCAACTTTTTCGATTACCGTCGTATAATATTCAAATAGAATCGTAGTATCGTATCACGGTATACACATGAGGACCGTAATTCTACAATCTTGAGAGGGTAATAAAACGAGGAATGAAAATCGGAAGACATGTAGCCGGGAGATCGTTCAGTTTTTCAAACTTCGCCACCAAAACTCGTTACGTAAAGCGATGTGTCTACATTAAACTTTCCTTACATTGTAGCTGAGAGCTGAGATGGCTAAGTGGAATGTAACTTTTAATTTTAATTGTAAGTTAGGGGTTCAAATTTTATTAATGTTGCTTAATAATTACTGGATCTGAATCGTTTACATGACTGCAGCAGTTGTTACTTTTTGGTACTATTACACCTAGTCGCCCATCCGGTTTTATGTAAGCCCATCTGGATAGATCTCGCTCACTCATTATAGATTCTACTGCCAAACAGCAATACTTGTTTTTGTTGTGTTTCGGTTTGAAGGGTGATGAGCCAGCGACACTACTGGCTCTTACCATCTATACCTCTTTAATTCCCAATTTTAGTGGCGAATTTTTGCGTGTGATTTTACATTAGAATTGGTAATCTTCTGCTTATATTTAATTGATTTCGTAATTGAACTATTTGAATAAAATTGGTTGTACATTTAACGGGTTGAAACAAACGATCTACAAATCATATAAACTTGATAATTATGTCACATGCCACCGAATTCATGACCAAAGTTTGTAGCCCTTCCTTGCATACATCGATGAGATGTTTAAGGCAACAAACATTATATTGTATAATGTATTGTTTTTTAACCAAACAACATTTTACAACTGTGTTTGTTTTCAACTGACTCTCAACGCAATTTAACTTGATTACAAGTTTATATATATTTATTCACAATTAGTTTTGAAAAAGCTTCAATTTTAAAGTTATATATTGCAATTGAGAACAAAGCTATTTTATTGAGCACAAAATATTAATGAAATAACAAATATTAATTTATAATTTACCCGTTATAATATACTTGGTTACAAAGAGTTTATATAATCCGATGATGATGATCTCAAATAATAACCATTCCTAACATGTAATGTTGCAACAATGCATCACCCACCTTGGGAGCTAAGATGATATATCCCTTGTGCCTGTAGTTACACTGGCTCACTCACCCTTTAAACTGGAATACAACAATACAAAGTCTTGCTGTTTGATGGTAGAATATCTGATGAATGGGTGATACCTACCCAGACGGGCTTGCACAAGGCCCTGCCACAAAGTAGATAATTATATTATTTTATACTATATTGGTGATAACTGGAGTACCCGTTTTTTTATTACATTCGTATTTAAACAGGAAAACCGGTCGAGATATTCGCGATAATATACATATAAAAATAACCTGAGAAAAACGGTTAAATAAGCTGTTACATTTCCATTAAACAAAAAAATTCCTCGAATAGTCGTTGTATGGGTTTCTACATAAAAATTTTGCTAAAATTTAATTGCTCCCTGAAACATTTATATTTACTGGTGAGGCCTTTGCTATAGTTGAATCTATACCCTATTCCTGTTCATATAATTTACGAAGAACTCTTTTGCTTGACTTATTAAGTTCCATACTGGCCATTATAGAAAATCTTTTCCCTGGCTCATTTTTAAATTCTATCATTTTTAAGAAGCCCTTTTTGGTGTCGTTATTGGAAATTTAATTTATTCTGCAATCTCAACCGCACTGATCAATTTCCTTTATATCTATTCATTTCTGTGTGATGTTGGTGAAATAATATTAGGCGAATAATTAAATTTATCTTCGTATCCCATTTATTGAAATAGTTTACAACAACTGAACCACTTTCGAGCACTTGTTGCTAGTTTTTTCGAGGACTCTTGCGTCATTTTATCTCGTTAACAAATGAAGTCTTATCGTTATTATTATCACGTGTCAAAATCAATTAAGTATCGTCTGGGTTTTAATTTATTATTTTTTTTAAATATTACGACTCTTTCACTATTTCATAATATGATTTCTGTCTTATCATTTACTACTTAACTCATTTTGTTGGAATTAACGGTTGTTTAATTGATTACACAAACACAATAGAATAGATCAATGTGTGAATTGTGTTTGTTGTTTTATTTATAGTTTTGAGCCTTTGATCACATACTGTCAGTAATTAAGGAAAGAGTGTTGTGACTTTATATATCATCTGCCCATTATCCTTTTAATCTATGATATGTGAGTTGTATTTCAATTACCTGCTCTATAAATATAAGATGATATGTAATATGATACATAAGAAATCGATATGATCCAGAGCTTAGAAAACAAACTAAATTGATGATTACGGGTTCAAACCCAGACAAGAACCATTGAAATCTCCTCAAAGGGAGACGAGGCATAAGCCTAGCAGAGGGTCAACTAAACTTCTTACATTCATATAATAAGGTAAATCCTATTTCACAAAGCAAAAGTAAAAACTCTGTAATACCACACTGAACGTGAACTTACTATTTTAGCAGCACACATATCCAGCTCAACGGAAACGGTGACGCTTAAAAAACGCTGAAAAAAAAGTAAAAAATCGAATTTAAAATTTTAAAAACCTTTTCTAAAATGCAAATCGGATAATCTACGAATAAAAAATCCTGCCTTAATCTCTATATTTGTCTCCATCGAAAGATTAGTAAATGCAGATTTCGAGGAAAGCAGACAAAGATATAAAGCGAATGGACAAAGTGGAGTAGAATTAAGCGCTTGTTAATTTATAACGGAAATGATTCAATGCTTTGCTTTTAAGCTTGATAATGTCAACATTGTATTTGGTGATTATTTCGTCACGGATGCCAAATTAAAGATCAGCCAACTATGCAGGACATATTGTAGTGCACAAATGGGTGCACAAACACAGGTGCACTTTCTATTTGATCATTCTCAGAATCCGATGAGATAGAAAATCCGACACAACCGGAAAGAGTTCAGGAAGTACGGGAGCATATACACATCATATTTCCAGAGGTAGGGCTGTTAATGGATTTTTTCGTCAGAAAAACCAGACAACTTTTTATCATCCCGATTTTGGGTTCGAAACGATTATGTTTTTAAAATAATCTGCAGAACAAGTTTCATAAATTTTTTTTTGTTTTTCAGGCATATTTGAGGGAAAAATTAAAACAATATTGAAATAATATCGATTTCCGTCTCGGATTTTTAAATTTGGACCGGTAATTATTGTTTAAATATTGAAAAATATAGTGTTTAATCGTGTTTATAAATCAGAAGAAAAAAGTAGATTTTAATTGAAACTTTTTTTTAATAAATTTTTGAAGTTGCAATTTTGACTTATATTGAAAAAATCTAAAAAACGTGACAACTCAAAAATGTTTCACTTTTGCATCATGCATATGGGGGTATCGCAAATAGTCACCCCTATCACCTCCTTACGGGAATACGTCGAATTACCAATAACCCTGTATAATAATATTTTTTATAGCGTAAGTAAGCGGACGGGCAACTGGACCACCTGATGGTAAGTGATCGACACTGCTCATAGACATTGGTCCCGTAAGAAATTTTAACCACTCCTGACATCGCCAACGCACCACCAACCTTGGGAATTGGGATGTTTAGTCCCCTGTGTCTGTATTTACACTCGCTCATTCACCCTTCAAACCGGAATACAACAACCAGGTACTACTTGGCGGTAGAATATATGGTAGACGGGTGGGGGTTTGTCCAGGTGGGCTTGCAGAAAGTCCTACCACCAAGTAATTGTATCTTGAATATTTCTTCCGAAACCATGCCAAAGCGGTCAGCGAGAAAATTGTTAGTCCATGACAAAACTATAACAGATACACAAAAACTAAAACTTGGTATGAGATACTTGTAGGTCTCAAAAATGTCTAAAGATAAGGTAGCGATAACTTATATTACCTTATACCAAGAATACCTACCTCTTATAAATAATTGAGTAACCTATGAAAACATTTTAATTTTAAAAGTTTTTTCTAGATCAATTTGGTTTTTACACTCTCAATTCTAACCAGTTGTTCAAGAAATATTTAAAACTAGTTGTCAGCCGCGGCTTTGCTTGCGTTTTATTCGGTTTAGTGATTTGACCGTGAAAGAACAATAGACAGACAGAGTTATTTTCCCATTTATGATATTAGTATAGGGAACGCGTTGCAGGATGTGCCTGTACGACGTATTAGCTCAGTGCGGGCAAAGAGATCGATTAGCGATTTTTTCTTATTATTCTACTTCGTTCGTTAAATGAGCATAGGACGGAATAAAATCCTAATGAAGTCGGGATGGGCAGCTAGTATTTATTTTTGGTATCAAATAAGATAAAATATTTAATATTTAGAAAATGATATCATAATTGTTGATAAATTTGATCTCGAATACATCTTGACAGCTTATTTACCCGAGGCTTCTTTTGGCCATTTCTGAACGTCCCGAAAACAAAATAATAATTTTAGACAAAACATTGCCAAAATCAACATTGCTTTAGCTATTATTTATTATTCGGAATAAATTAACTAGTTATATAATCACTTGTATTACTTATAAACAGATTTGATAACATAATAAAACATCAAACAAATAAAACAAACATAATTCATATGTTTTGTATGAACAAACTCGAAATTCAGCTTAGAAAGTGATTGCGAAATTAAAAGGTGATATACGACATTGAAACTAAAAATTATAATATTTAAATGATACACGGCTCAAAATAGCGTATCATCGTAAATTGTTTTCCAATATATCACGAGAAGTAACGAATTGAATTCTTATTTTATTTTACACTTTATTATACGTATAGAAAAATAATAAATATAAAAATCAAAATATACTTTATTCAAGTAGGCAACAAGCACTTATGAATCATCATTCTACTGAATTGTATTATATGTAAATCTACCATCGCTTCGGAATGTACATTCTATCGAGAACAATCAGCAAGAAACTCTCTTCCAATATTTGAGGTAGAAAGTTGTGTTAGGGAAATAAAATAAAATTTATAAGTCAACAACAAAAAATAATTCAAGACATACCAAAGGGAATTTAGTACAAAAGACATGCTGATGAAGAAATTTCTTCCAGCACACTCAAAAGGGAAGGAATAATAACATTGACAGATACTTTACAACAATGGTAAAACAAAATCGAAATAACTAGGTATGTATGTGTAATATTGAATAAAATAATTTAAGTTTGAGTTTGAATTACAAAATAGGAGATATAAGTGATGACCGTTTCAAAGTGACATAATTTAAAAATCAATAATAAAGTAAGCTAAAATTATAATATGAATAATAATATTCAGATAATTCAAAATTAACTTATACCTATTGCGTGCTCGTGTGTGCGTGCGTGCGTTTTATCAGGATTTTACATACATTAAGATAAAATCAAGCGTAATCGTAATAATAATCTTGCAGATTAATATTTATTAAAAATGTCTCAGTTTAACAACGTGCTTCGCAAATATACCTTTTTTTTTCGTTTTGTTATTTTCTTCATGTCCTTTGTGAAAGTTAATTTACCTACACTTGTTTAACAAATAACGTTGTTTGGACAACATTTACGTTTCCTAAGGGCCATCCTTGTTTGTACTCCACGGGGATTACCGCTCGATTTATGTTGCCACAGTCGAAACAATTTACATTAAGATTCATTGCATGGAATGTTAAAGTAATTTATATTATTTTTTTATTGTAATCGACAAAAAAATAAATAATAAAATATAAATTAAAGCCAAGTATTGAATAAATTACTTTAAGTAAAATCTTTACTGAATTTATTAATACGATTCAAAAATACTAAATTAACAAAATCGCCTATAAAATAAACGCAATAGAATATGATAATAAAACCAAATATTTGCATGTATTTAAAATATTTATGAGCTGTTTAAGTGTAGTAGTATTACAAGGGTAGTCATCGTAGGTACACGGTTAATATATCTACGAGTATGTCCAATGCTCAAACGTTGTTACGAAAAGTAAATGAAAATGGGACTATTATTATTATCAAACATTTTACTATGATATATTTTTAATACGTCTTATTAACTGTTATCCTTAAAAACATTACAGTATCGATAGGTTTTGTGTATTTCGGATATTATTTACGGCTATTTATATTACGGCTTCACAAATAATACGATCTCCTTTCTGATTCAGTGGTAACAGTGCTTAATCTGAACAGAGATCCTGCGCTGGCGACATCTGTGTTTAGATGTCTTTCTCTCCGACATGACCGAAAAAAGTTCATGCGCAGTATTTCAATATTCAAATCATATAATATTGAATTGAATTGATTTTTTTTAATTGAATTGAATGTAATATTGAAAAAACCCGTACAGAAATTCTGGTGTTTTAGTGGTACTTTCCACGGTTTGAACCCAGGACATTAGTAGATTTATTTTACCATCAAATATCTTGATGAAAATCGCTCAGTAATTTAAGCATAATCCACCAAAAAAATATTCCGTCTAGCAATAGTAATCCAAATGTAAAGATCTCTTTTTTTGCAGAACCATAAAAATGGAAAATAAAAACATTCCGTCGCATTTCACGAATGCTACAATACGAATTGTAAATTAAACTGGATCGGTTCTCTCCAGCCTTTGATCTTTAGACTTGTGTCTCAATTGAAATTAGTTTGAACAAGACTTTTCAAATGGGTTTAAAAATTTCATCCAAATTCATAAACATCGTTTTAAACGAAATTCTCTTTGTCGTCTTTCATATTGTTTTCAGACTCGAGTTTTAATAATTATATCGGACTTGTTTTATAACATTTGGATTCTATCGTAATAAGTAACAACTAATAAAATGTACTTGACATTGTCAACATTTTTGAAATATATTTTTTTTTTTACCGATTTTTCTACGATTTAGAACTTTTAGTAAAATTATTATAAGTAAAAGTTACCATCATGTATAATATGTTCTTCCAAATTTTGAGAATTTTTAGCCGAAATAACTTACTTTTTATGTTCTTCTGACCTAAGATTTGAATCCAGGACTTAGTAATATGTAATCGTATAGGCTACTATCTACCACGAGACCAACAAGGCTGTTACAGAAATGCCTCTGCCGATCAATAAAGTTTCGGTAAAGGTATTCATAGGTTTATTGTTGAGGTGTTCAGTATTATGTATTATCGTATTATGCTATTCGTTAAATAGTATGTACTAGACCGGCATTAATCAGAAAAAGTCTCTTGCTAAAATAACCCCCGAAAATTTTATAACTAAATACAAAACAACTGACAAAAATAAGTTGCTGTCAAACTTCCACAATCCTACTTACTTTGGACGAAACAAAAGTTTTGTTGGAAACAAAGTTCATTTAAAAAAATCTAATTAGTTAACAAAAAAATCTGCTTACCACAGGAGACCAAAATTTTACTTTGTTAAAATTTAAACTTATTTAAAAAAAAAGGAATTAAAACTGACTCCAGAAAGTTTATGCACATGCAAACTACACAAAAATATTTAAACATGAAACTAAAACTTTATAAACCAGGAAATTTAAAATTTCTGTATATGAATATAAAAAATCTTCAATATATTTTTTCCCTGTCCTTGTTAAAAGTATTTAGGGTCGGAGCATCATATTTTTTTTTTTATTATCGTCTATTGTTCGTCATCTAATCATTCACATTCATCATATTCTTCTTCAGACACTCCATCCATATCTTCTTAGGTCATCCTCTTCGTCTCCATCCCTCTGCGCTAATGCTCACCACTCTTTTAATTGCATGTGTCTCCTCTCTGCGCCTCATATGTCCATATCAACTCAAACGGTTCCATTACACTTTCTCTTGTTTTTCTTGCTATTTCATGCTATTTCTTGCTACTATTGTCATTATAATTTAATTCAGATACAAGACCTAAGGAAAACATATTATTATTAGAAATACTATGACAGCTTAAAAAACATGATTAAGAGTTTTGGTTTTGGTATTGGATACTTATACATACTTGCAAAGTGGGTACTTTGATGTGGTCTGACCTACCCATTTTGACCTTAATATTGTTTATTGTATTCCAGTACGACTAATAAGATGTACGTATCAAATAGTAATATCAAGGTATACCTTGTCCTCCAACTATTTGATACCGAATATCGTAATATTCGGTTGTAAATTGTTGCTAATTTTTATTTCGTTCTCCAACACTTTTGTTTTTCAACACCTTCGCGAAAAGAAACTTCTAGTACTGTTTTCTTCGTTTATCTTCGGATTTAGGATATCTAGTGAGATGCCAGATGATAATGCTTCACTTTACTTCTACTTCTACAGTTGAAGATCCAGCCTCGACGAGTGTCTATTGTCAGTTGGCAGAGTTATTCTGACAGAGAGATTGTCGTAGCGTGTTATGTCGTAAACGCGCAGCTCGGACCCCTAATTAATGCAGAAGAATAATCGTATGATAGTGATTAAAACAAAAAATATTTTTGTGAGTTTAGATAATTTTAATTTGTTTCAAAATCTATCAGTATTTTTGCTGCACATCCACTTTAAATATTTCATTATTCCTGGCCTTATGAAGGTTTATAGAGTCTCGTGAACAAGACATTCGTAGATAATGTCGAAATATCGAGCTCCACCAAATAAAAATAAAAAACATGGTAAATATCCCGTTTCAAATACTGTTAGTAATAAAAATAACCATGTTAGTTTAAAATCTTAAAAAAAATTAGTTTTGTAATCGTTTTTTAAATTAATATACATTCCTTTTGTCATATAATCACCCAATCATCAGATATTCAACTGCCAAACAGTATTGTTGTGTTCCGGTTTGAAGGGTGAGTGAGCCAGTGTAACTACAGACACAGGGACATAACATGTTATCCCATTGGTGTAATGTAAAAAAATATTATTATTTCTTACAGTGTCTCTATGGGCGGTGGTGACCACTAACCATCAGGTGTCCCATTTGCCCGTTTCATTTACTATTACATATATATATATATATATATATACACGTTTGAAAAATAGACACAAAGATTAAATAAAATAAAAAGCAACCATCGGTTTCAAATGTAAGTATCTTTTTATCATTAAATATATCCATAAAACAATATAAATTTATTACCTTTTTGAACTTTACTGTATTCGCATAAAATGTTTAGTACATAATATAAAACAAGTCCATGAAGTGCTCCAATTCGCTATAAATTCAAAACGTTTTTGATCATGTATGCTGGGATAGAGTATTTCGCGATGAAATAACTTTACAGCACCGGTAGCAGTGTTGTAAAGTTACTTGCTTTAGATATTATCAGTGGACTCATTTTAACGGAGACAAATTTCCATCGTGTCCAAGCAATTACAACATGTTGTGTTGTGCCTTGGACTTCGGTTTTTTGTTTTGTCTTCAAAATTATCCAGTCCAGCGATATATTTCCCAAAATTGTTCATTTGAAAAAAATATTTAACATAAATGTACGGTAAGTTTCCACTAAAAACTTAAAAGTTACATTTCAATATTTACAATACAACAACCATAATTTTTTAATCGGTTTCTATTATTTATTATTTTCTACGTCATATATATATATATATATATATATTTCTTATATATATAAAAATAAGTGTCATTTTTCGTTGTCACTTTATAACTCAAGAACTGGCTCTATCCAAACCAAATGTTCAGGGTTTGTTCGGACTATTTAGTAGATGGTTTATGTGAAGTTTGCACAAAATCGATTGATCTTCATTTATGACATTTATTATAACAAATGATTTCAATAAATGGCGGGTCATTTTGTTAATGGAGATTTTTTAGACGGGGAATTGTCTGTCAAATTAAAAGTAAGTATCAATTAAAAATGAGTACACTCATCCACCAGTTTCAAGAGGTAATACGTCTTAATTCAATTTATTATTTCCAAATAACCCATAGCATAGCATTAAATACTGGCATGTAACACAATTTCTTATTTTAAAAATGTTTGAGCTGTCATTAGAAATAATACAAAAATCTGTTAGAACAATATATTTTTTTTTAAGAAATGAATCGATGTTCTAACTCATTTTTGTATTATATCACTTTACACGTAGCGAAGCACGTACCGGGCCGCTAGTATATATATCATGATCATATAAACGGAGAACTATTTATATTAAATCGGTTACATATATATATCCTATAATTATCATAATCCGTTATCGATACGCAAACAATAAGCTATCATAATTGGGAATTTCGATATCTCTCGATTTTCTTAACGTATATTCATAATAAACAAACAGAAGTCTTACCTCTACATAAAGTAGTATATCAATTTTCCTTAGTTCCTCGAATACCTATATAGATACAAGAAAATACATAATCCCACCCACACTGAATCCCACTTACGTAATACGAGAATGTCATCTTATAAACTATACCATAATCTGTGTGGACAATGTGTTTGCTATTCATGTTCATTTGTATAAGATCCTGACGCCACATTCTAATGGCGCCTTTAGTGTACATCAATATTTATACCCGAATACGACGGAGGGAGTTTATTAAATGTATGTAGGTACTTATGTACTTACATACATATCTGTTGGTGTGTGTAAGGTAGTCTTTACTCCCGGATTGGCTCGTACGAATTACGTCATCAACAACTTAAAAATGTGTTTTTAAATAACTAGTTAATTTTTAAACTAAATTTCCTAATCCAATCCTCTTAGGCGATGTTAATACCTATTTTTTTAATCTTAAAGGATCCACTGCTTGATTGTAGCTGTGCTTATGTGTTTGTAACAATTTCCTTACACACTTCTAAGACAGACAGGCAAACGTTGAATGAACTGTTAGTGCCTACTCAAAATTATTCAAACAAGTATGTTACACAAAATTTCATCACTGACTTCAGCTTATCTTCTAAAGTAATCTACTTTTCAATATATATATTTAATTCACATAAAAAAAAACCTCCAAATATGACTCAATACCGTCCGACGCTCAAAAAATAACTACTCAAAAGAATTATATATATATTAATGACATAAGTTTTTACTATATTTTGACTATAAATGTGTGTTCGTATAAAACGCTACGTGAAATAAACTCGCACGGCACGTCTTGTGATTTCAGTATATTTGCATACGACCTGCATAATTATATCCGTACGAATCTTATGCAAATATCGCCTCAGATTTAACGACATCCATATATCCTTTACCCTTCTAGTTTTGTTTGCTCGTAACCAATTCAAATACGTCATTGTTGTCATTGTCGTTTATTAAGATAAATGCTACTTAAATTATGGACGTCGTTATTATAATTAATTTCAATTATTATTGATAATTGCCTCATTGGTCTAGACTCCAGTGGGTAGCTTATCAGGCTGCAGTGCGGAGTTAATGAGTTGGTTGTGTTACATCGGATTATGAGTGTGCAACTGTAGTGCACCATACTGTATTCTGTTGTGTTAGGGCTACTTTACTAGAGAATTAAATAAAAGGTTATAAAAATAAATCCTCAACTTTATAACATACATATAATTTAAGGGACAATGTCCGAATCTCTATAGAACTTTGTCCCACTCGCAAAGTCATAAATTGATTCTTATTAATTATAAATCTTAATTTAATCTAAAGATAAATCTTAATGTCCTAAGCATATACATATTTTTATTATTTGGTTAGGTATTTATTGTTCGTAATGTTTTAAATGTATTATAATGCCGTGCATCGTATATGTGTATATCTGCTATGTATATAACTCAGTACATACCTGCAGCAACGGTTACCATTTTGCAAGATGAGTTTGCTGTGTAGATTGTAACGATTAAGCAACATATCTTAGGATCGTCGTCCCAGTCTTAGCTCAGGCGACAATTTATACAAAACAAATAAACAAAGTTAAACAAATAATTATAAAAATATTTAGAGAGAAGCGCAAATCAGCGAACAGGCAGGATCGAATACTTAACAACAAATAGCAAAAGTAAAACACATCTGCAAGTTGAAATAGTAATAATATTACAATAAAACAACAGACGTCGAAAGTATACACAAACTATTATATAATTTTTTTTAATCTTTTTCCGGCGTGTAATTATATGACAGAATAATTAGAGAGCGATTTTTAAATTATTATCGCTTTGGCAAAATTTATTTTACCAAATAGATAATAAAAAATAAATAAATGCTATCCGTCAATTATGTATCTATACACAACGTGCAATTTTGAAAAAAATATATCATGATTATAATCATTATATTTTACATAGTAGTACATGCATGTACATATTTCAAACATATTTTATAATCTAAAAAAAATGTTTTCCAATAAAACACTTTCCGATTAGTTTGTACGCATAACAAGAAATGCATCAGAGTTCTTTCGATAACCGGGAAATGAAACGGAGGTAAATTTTTTTACCAACTTTTTGTACGAAGCTATTACAGAATCACTATTTAATATTCAATGTACATATTTTCATACGTTTTTTTAATTAATTTATATTAGTTGTGTGCGATTCGTTCAGATGGCAGAAACTGAAATGTAAATAATAACAGCATATTTTATTATTGCGTTACACTTTTTAGAATAGTTCATATTTTAGTTCTAAATATAAGTTAAATATTAATTTATAATACAGTAAAGTAAATTTGTTACAGAATATATCAATCCTGGTGGTGCTTTTATACAGTTGGAGGATTGGTGTTAACGCCAAACGATACAAAGAACTTGACGATGTCTATTACGGTGAGTTATATTTGTCTCTACATTAGCTAGAACGGTATCTATATTTGTATGTTTGCAATTTAATTTTCACTAACTTTTGGACTTCTTGAAACAACTCTTAACTTGGCAGACGAATTGAGAACTTTGCGCAATGCAATAACTTAAAATAAAAAAAAAATATTTCAAATTTCGAATAACGCCAAATGAGATTATAATTTTTTTTAGATGAAAAGGTTTTGTAACACAAAGCCGTTTTAAGAAATTAACAATACTAATGTATATTGTTTTTTTTTCTTTGATAGTCTGAGAGCAAATACGCTTATTGGTAATATTGATCTGTGGTCTTCATTTACTAATGGGGTAGAGCGGCTATTTTACACAACTATATGAGAAGTTTATAATGAATAGGTACAAAAGTACGATATTTTTTATAGTCACGTTTTAACATATCGATATTTAATTGCGTATTTAGGAAAATATATATACATATATATATATTATTACAAATAGAAAATGTAATAATATTTTTAAAAAATATTGTAATGGCGGCCAACAGACATTTTCCTTCTATGACAGGCCATCGCTAGATATGCGGACAGCTATAGATAAACGGACGTACGAGTACCGCCAACAGTCGTCCTTATGTATCCGATCGCAGTGTTGCTATTTGTGATTTTAATTTTCTTCTAATATATATATATATATAGGTATTTACTATTGTGTTTAATATAACAATATTATTTATTTATTTTATACCTATACTGATGGGTTTTCACAAAGCACTAAAGTACCACTAATGAATAATGTTTTATTAACTGCAATAAAGCAGAAGCAAGTCAAGTAACTCAAAAATGAAATTTTTTGTTTATTTTGAAAATCAAAGAGTCCTATGTTATCCTGATGATGATAATATCGGCCACACCGGCTTCTGACACGGCTCCCAATCTCAAGGAGACCAACCGAGTACATAATATTACAGTCCTATACACTTGTTTGAACAAAACACAGGTGCACTCTTGACATAATCCTTCACACAATCCTTCACATAATTTAATAGGAGGGCAAATTCGACGCGACCGGAAAGTATTCAGGTGCAGGGCCATAGGGACTTGCTTTCCGAGGCACGAGAGTGTACAGACTTCTAACTTCCAGACACCGGGCTGAGAATTTTTCGACATAAAAATCCAATATAATCATTACTGGGAGTTGAACCCAGAATTTGGGATTCTGTGGCCTTGTATCTAGGCAATAGACCAACGAGGTAGTAACATTTTTTCCTATACACATGAATTTGTACTACCTATCACGTGAAAAATACAAATTTAAATATAATTAAAATTTTGAAAATAAAAGTCTAATCATCAATTCTTCAAATTAAAGTCAAATTCATTTATCCGATGATGCATTAGATTAATTGTCGGTCAAGTCAAAAACGACCACCTAACTACTAAATATCAAAATATTTGTAAATTATAAACTTCAAGGTACGTTATCCTCGGGCATTGGGTCGCGTCTCCCTAGGATTTGGAGGCCCGCAGAGGTACCGTCGGAACGTAACGGTAGTATGTGCAAGTGATCCCGTGAAGTCCCCCGAAAAGAATGGGTATTACGTGTTTTTTAGTTGGTATTCCGGTACTTTCAGCACCGGCGAGCCCCAAATACCTCCCACACCATGCGGGGGAACGCGTAAAGGCGTATTTCTAGCGAAAAAAAAAACAAAAATAATTAAAAATTAAATCTTCCCTTTGTCCCCGTTATCATGTTTTCGTAATTCTCAAAGCTAAAATGTAACTATAACTATTTAATTATATTACCCAAGTCAGCAGCCAGTTTGGAATGACAGTAACAATGAAAATAATTTCAAGTCAAGTTTATTTGATTTAATTTAAAAAGCCTATCATAAATGTACAATAAATTACAATGGATGCAGTGCGGGCTGCCAGCTCTTGGTACAAAGATTTTTTTTGTAAATATTAAACTTACTTGAAATTAGGAAAAATTATCAAAATGTAAAAAAAATCTTAGCAATCTTGCATAACTAAATACTACTGCAAGAATTATTTTTTTAAAAAAAACATGTATTTAATTTCTAGTTTATTAAAATTAGAATAATTAGTAATTTGTACGGTAGTAGAAGAAATCAGGCTTTTCACAACATCACAAGTAATTTTGCATAATTAAATAATACTGCAAATTCTTTACAAACTTATATTTTCTTTCACGCTTATTAGAATACTTTTATTTATTTAAAATAAAAATCTACGTTAGTAAAAGATTCTACACCTTTGATATAGGAATATCATAAGTAACATGTTCTCCAGTTGATCAAATACATTTCATATTTTGTCTGGTCTTCTATGTTTTTTTCTTTAATGGAAAATTTAGCTTTTGAAGCATAATTACGTTGAGTGTTTTGCTTTTCCACATTTGCTTCTAATGATAAGATTATTTTTTAATTAGTGTTATATGTATTTTTTATTTTCAATTCAAATCAGAGAACTAATACATTAAGTGCAAACAATTTATGGAATTATTTAACTTCGGGAAAGAATCTTCCAGAAGGAAATACGCTATATTCGAGAACGATTTAGTGATTATAAAAATTGTTAATGACAGCAATCCAAGTGTTACGACATGATATTCGAATGGCAGGACGTGTAACGATACAAAAACACTTTGACATTGAATTGACATGACATCATTGGTCGAGATCTCGAATAATCGCTGATATTCGTCAAGGGTTCATGAAATAATGGCGTTATGAATGTCAGAGAGGTTGTTATTGAAAATTTAGAAGTAAATTAAAGTGGACGTAAGTAGAAAAAATGGAATATTGTTGTATTATAAATAAATATATTTTAATCAAGAACTGTTTGCATTATATAGCATAGATTATAACTCAAAGCAAATCAATGGCATATATAAATATTTTTTTATTTATCTCTACTCATTCTTCGATTGGCATAAGCTATTCGATTCTTTTTAACCGACTTCAAAAAGGAGGAGGTTATCAATTCGTCTGTATTTTTTTTTTAATGTTTGTTACCTCAGAACTTTTGACTGGGTGAACCGATTTTGATGATTTTTTTTTTTATTTGGAAGCTAGTGCTTCCCGTGTGGACAAGTTAATTTGGTCCAGCTCTGATGATGGTATCCATAAGAAAACCATATGTCTTAAATTTGCATTAAGTATGTGCGCGACAAATGGACGAATAACTCACTATCACGTCAAGCTATTTTGATGATTCTTTTTTTTATTGGAAAGCATATAGTTCAGGGATTGTTTGGTATCAGTTTGGTTAGGTTCGGATCATGGGATCCATGACAAAGTAACTGAACTCTTCAATTCTGAGGAGAAAATTAATAGTACTCGGTCGAATCCTTTGTTGCGTCAAATCTGAAGTTGTTTTTAAAATTGTAACATATAATAAAAATTATTAAGCATTTATTTTTTGTATATCAGCAAGTAGCTTAGAAACATAACATAATTTGAAAAAATTGTATTCCGCTTTCAAGTGCTGTTTAGTCCGCCTATTTTAACTCGTTATATAAAAATGTCAAAACTCACGCTTTCATTACACGTGTTTTGAAAACATGGATGTTATTCGATGTAGTTCGTAAAAGAAATAAGGTGTTTTAATGTGATTTCTTAAGTGTATTGATAGTTTTTATTACACCTATGTTTAGTTCGATAAATGGTCGTTTTTATAATTTAAAAAATTGTGTTCACGTTTGATATTAAACGTTCATACTATTAAAAAACGCAGTTAGGCTACTTAGGACGTTTTATATATGTAGCTGCTTTTGTAAACGTAGTCGAGGAGTAAATAATAGGTCGGGACTATTTTTAATGCTGCCGAAAGTATAAAAAACACAAGGAAACTTTGTACAAAAAAAATGTAGATCTTTAAAATGTATATGGAAAGTCAGCAACAATTATCTTTATTATGTAGCGTATAAGCCTTTCCTTTTATTAATACACCAACAATCATCAGACAGATCAGTTTCCTTGTCCTTTAGACCTTGGCTCAGTTTACAAATCCACATAAAACTTATTATGATTGAAAAATAATTCACTTCAAACTATTTCACAAGAACTATGAGATCTACAAACTTGATATGCGTTTAATCTTCAATTTCTATTCCTAGTGTCATTCGGAGAACGGAGTTTATGGACATCGACTACCAAAGATAATTAAGGCAGTGGAAAATGAGACGTTATCTCTAAAATTATGTGACCGGACTGTAAAATATAATATCGAAGTCACAGAATATACCATAATTATGATGATATGATATGAAAAAGTTTATTAAACTTTCATTTATAAAAAATGGTTTGTTTTTTATATCGTTGATTTTTCTTTTATGTCATTCCGGACTGGTCCGTTGTTATATTATTTTCTTTTTAAATTGTACCTTCGTGGTAAATTTTATAAATTCCAAGAGCTACGGTGTAAATTTACTGAGCCATCCGTCTATTCTAGAATAGGGGTACAAGGAACGAACGAACGGGTCGATAGCCCATAACAATGTTTCCAATCTACATATGGCATATATTCAACAAGAATAGACACAGCTTTCAGATGACATTTCAATATATGGACCAGTTTTGTAACACGTTTATTAATAGATCTGTTACAGTTTTGAAATAGTTTGATATGGTCTGAACGGAGAAAATATGGTAACGGTTAAAATCTTTATTAATTTTTATTATAATGTAATATATTTTTTATAAATTTTATTTTATTTATTTTATTCAAATTCGAAAAATAAATAAACCTTCTACTATCTCGAGCAGTCCATAAACTAATAAGTAATATTTAAAACAATAAATGTGATTTTAATTAAAACAACTAATCCATGAACATGCATTAAAATGTACACAAAAATAGTAAAACCTACTTAGAAAAACTTTTTTAAATCTAGAATCTGGCCTGCTGACTGATCGTTGAAATGAGACAGATATAACCATCTCTTTTACATGTGACATTGACAGAATATTTTGCATTCAACTATCGTAGATACACGCCAAAAAATGAGAAAAAAAAAGAACAGAGCACTTGTTTATTTAACTTTGATGATCTAGAACCTTTTAAATAATTATGGAAAGTAATCACATCCGAAGTCATCGGAGGGACTAAAAATAAATCAATGCCTTCTAGTGACAATCATGAAAGACATATTTTACTCTTAACAGAAAATAAAAATATTTAAAATTCGGTTGTCGATATTTTTCTAATCCAGGATTATATTGATCGAATTATATCCAGGGATAAACATTCAAAGATTACTGATATTAAAAAGACTAGAAGATTAAATTTTATTTCGTTCAGATTTTATCAATATAATATTTAGTTCCTTGAAAATGTATTGACTGTTTATGTAATTTTGCAATAAATATGAAAGGCAGCAAAAATTGTCTGACAATAGACACATATAAGTTTCGTATATCAAAATCAGAATATATGTAGTTTATTCAAGCAAGCCCATACAAGCCCACTTGAATCCTTATTTTACAAGATAAATTGAAAGTTCCCGGAATGGATATTCTACCGAGAATGGCCGGCCGGAAACTCAACAGATACCCTTCTTCTCAAATGAAAATTCAAAGTCAACGTTTTACTACTACAATAAAATGTATGTTACACAAAAAGAGTGTTTTCTTTGGCTTCAACCTCACATTTTTTAAGGTGATCAAATTATTGTTTTAGCAAAACGTGATTCACTTCTAGCCCACTTTTATTTTTGTATTTAAAACTTTGTACAATTAAACAAAAACATATTGGCTATTAATGATATGGATATAATACTACTAATAATTGCCAAATATTCAATTCATCAAAATGACAAGATGATAGAGGGGTAACAGTGAATCCAAAAGGTTTACTTAAATTGAAGTTCTTTAGAAACAAAATGATTTATTAGCGTCTGAAAAAATCAACCATCCGCACCCAAAAAATTAAATAATTACAGCGACTTTAAACAAACATGTAATATTGATATAATATCCGACATTGAGTTATTTTTAGGGTTGTGTACTCAAAGGGCAAAGTGGACCCTATTTCTAAGAAATCGCTGTCCGTTCATCTCTCTGTTCTTCTTTCACCAACCATATGTATATCATAAATCAAAAGATAGTGAGACAGTTAAAATTTTCCCAGATAATGTTCTGTTGCCACTATAACAACAAATACTAAAAAAGAGAATAAAATAAATATTAAAAGGGCTCCCATACAACAGATATGTATTTTTTTGCCGTTTTATAGATAATATTTTTCTTCGTGCGCGAATCCGTCTCGCACTTGGCCGGTTATTTAATATCTATAATTAACGGTTGTCGTGACCGGAATCGGTCAAGGAGAAATCTTCATTATAAGTACCGTGTCTCATTATAATAATATTTAAATTATGAAAATTAAAAAAAAATGTGTTTTTAATAGTAGGTTAATTAACCTGTAAAAGAAAAAGGCAAAAGTAAAGAAATTTAATTAGTTTCTTCAATGATCCATGTAATTTAATTTAGAGCATCGAATTTTCGACTCTAATGCAATTTACTACGGGACCTCCAACTTAATTCCGTCATATATTTTCTCAAGCCGAGCGAAGCAAATACCTTCGGGTAATCGATGTGATCGATTTTACTCGACTTGTTTGTACACTTCAGAATCGATTACGTGATGTACGTGATTACAATCTGAATAAAATTCTTATTTACTCTGTTACGTACCAGAATAAAACAAAAATATATCAAAATATTACTAGAATTTTCGAGAATTCGTTGTGAATATTGCATATATCATTTTTTATATAAATAAATACTGATAAAGGGTATTTCATTCGGATAGGTTCGTACTATTTGCTTGAATTCATTCGAAATGAAATGTACATTTTCGCCGTATTATTACAAGAAATTTAAGCGAGGCTAAATTGCTACGGCGAATATGTTTCGATGCACGATTTAAGCAAATGTTTTGTGTATTAACCTGTAACGCAAAAACTGACAGTTTCATATATGCAATATCCGATAACATTCGAAAACCATATTTAAAAATGGAACAATTTTTTTTATTGGACCTCTAATGCAAATGTTTCTTTGTTTTTTTTAAATGATTTATATAAAACATTTCTTGTTCAACGTATGTGGTGTGATGTTTGATCTTTGTTAGTTTGACATAACACTAATAGTTTACAAAGACAGTAGATAAACATTTTGTAATTTTTCAACGCCATTTTATAGAACTAATTATCCATTATTTTTTTGTCGAAATCCCAAAACTTTGTTACTTTTTTAACTGTGGCTACCCAAAACAATTTACCAAGCTAAAACAGTCTTAATATTTTCATTAATAGAAAACTAATTAGTAAAATTAAATATGTGGTGAATACACATGTGGCAGATTATCATCAGATAAAATATGTTCGACAGAAAGGATTTGTAAACACAAATTAGGTATATGAAAACTGACCTGAATTTGAACCTGCGAGCTTTGGTTCAGATGCCACTGGACCATCTTTAATAATTTGTTTGCATAATTATACTCTTAAATTACATAACTTAATATTTTTAATAACATTGCTTGAAGAATAGTTTATAGACTGACAATCCATATTATTTCCATATTATTTAATATTATAAATGCGAAAGTAACTCTGTCTGTTTGTCTCTGTCTGTCTCGCTTTCACGCCAAAACTACTGGACCAATTTAAATGAAATTTGGTACACAAATAGTCTAGAGCCTGAGAAAGGAGGCACAGGCTACTTTTTATTTGGAAAAAAATGCTGTAAATGGTTGAAAATGGGGATGAAAGGTTGTAAATTATTAAAAGTATTGTCATTTTTAGAATTAGAAGCATAAAACTTATATTTTAGGTTGTACATTTATAAACAAACATATCATGACACCCACTAAGAAGGGAATTTCGGAAATTCTACCCCTAAAGGGGTGAAATAGGGTAAGGGATGAACGTTTGTATGGAAGTCCGTAACTTTTTAAGTTAGAAACATGAAACTTTATTTTTGGAATACTGATTAAAAAGGCGTAGATACGTATTTAAGCGTTTCTAGATAATCTTTTGCTAAGGGGCTGATATAGGGTGGAAAGTTTTTATGGGAGTCAGTCATTTTTTAAGTGAAACTTTATTTTTGGGATACTGATTATAAATGAGTAAATACGTATTTAAATGTTTCTAGATATTCTACCTCTAAGAGATTTAATAGGGGTTGACATTTCGTATACAGGTTAGTCTGGAAGCTCGAAATTTAATTTTTGGGCTACCGATTAAAAATTAGTTGATTCGCATTTAAGAGTTTCTGGATATTCTACCCTAAGGGCTGAAATATACACCAGTATGGTATACAAAGAGGTCTTACATTAAGGTAATATTTTAAGTTTATTTGTAAATATATTCATATTCTACGCGAGCAAAGCCGCGGGTAACAGCTAGTAAATAATAAGTAGTACTCCTACTGTTGAGACTGTCCAAGTCCGCCCTTAGGCATTATCACGCATTTTACCACTAAACAGCAATACTTAGCAATACTTACGTAACTCATTGTTGTGTTCCAGTTTGAAGTTTTTCAATTACAGGTTCAAATGACATCACATTTTAGTTTCCAAGGTTGGTGGCGCGTAAGCGTTCGGAGTGATGGTTAATATTTATAATAGGGACCACCCCTTTGTACATAGAACGTTTTATAGAAGTTATTTAGGTTAGTTTGTTTTTTGTAATTTTACACTATCCAATAGAGATTAGTATATTATATTTTGTTTTATAATATACTAGCTCTCCGTTCCGTTCCGTCTTCGCTAGAATAAGGGTCTACGTAAAACGTTTCTATCTACTTTTCTATAAAAAACGATATAATTATTTATTTACGCGGCACTCGCCAGTAAAGCTCAGTCGTTATGATTTATTCTGATATCCTCAACAATCATTATCATATTTCAGCCAATATAGACAAAACCTAAATTAATTGTACACCTAAACCACATGAACACATAAATCTATTGGTTGAAGTTGAAAGTGTGAAAATCGGTTCAGTAATTTTTTATTTTATCACGATCAGAAAGACTTGGATTTATGAAGAAATTATGTAGTGACTTATGATTAAATTGGATTTCAACATTTACATTACATTAGCAGCCTGTAAATTTCCCACTGCTGGGATAAGGCCTCCTTTCTCTTTGAGGAGAAGGTTTGGAGCATATTCCACCACGCTGCTTCAATGCGGGTTGGTGGAATACACATGTGGCAGAATTTCGTTGAAATTAGACACATGCAGATTTCCTCACGATGTTTTCCTTCACCGTCACCTTCATATTTTTATCAGAAATTTTAATTTTATTAATAAATATATGATATTTAGAAGACAATCAAATCGGTGCCTCCTGTAAGATATATAAAGACAGTAGTTACAGGCTGATCAATTATGATTGCTTTCTACGAAATATACTTGGTATATTAGAATTGCAATCCCGTTTAATGTTTGGTCTACTAAAAACAACGTTACAAAAAAATTAGCCAAATTTAATTGCTATGATAATACTACACTTTAATGAGATTACAAATAAAACAGCTAAATTATACCGCGACACTAAAACATTCTTAATTCAAAATTAAAAAAAAAATACAAAAATACACTAAACAGTGTTTTTTATTGAAAGCTTTTCAGTGTGAAAGTTCAATGCAGTGGATATATTTTTTTCTATATTTACACATGACAGATTTGTCCTACCTCATATTGACTCAAACAAAAACTATTTACAATTCAGTATATTGGCGAAGACATTGTATACTATATGCATCAGAGTAATATTATACACATAAAAAAAAAATCGCTTATATTCATAAATTCTACATAAGACTAAAGATATATTTGTATATTGGTATGTGTTTGCTAATAAATTATTTCGTTTGTTCCAGGTGTTCAGATAGCGTATTTTGCAATCATTGGAACACAAATGTTTATGATTGTGCTCAGCATATTCCTATTTTACGGAATTTATAAAGTGAGTATAATTTTATAGTTCGTTCAGCTGTTATCTGTAAAATCAAATTTGCATATTATGTTTCAGCTGAAAAGCTTTTTAGTTTAAAATATTGAGTGCAATTTTAGTTTTAACCTTTAATTCTTGTAAAAGTATTTTCTTTTATCGATAGAACCGGTGACTAAATAAGGTGACTATTTGATATTCTTAGTAGGAATGTTCTCTCCTTCATTTTCCGTATTCCGTTATAGATGCTGTTTTATGCATTTTCTTGAAAAATATTACGCCGGAGACTACAACCGCTCGCTTCTAAAGTTATTCGTATATTTTTCTTCATGATGAAACTGTGTTTTTCGCAAGTGTTATAAAGTGTTCTGAAATGAGATCGAATGTGAAGTGATGGTTTACGAGAGTCACGAGAGAATCAGAGTTTACTTTATAACTCTATCATGCTGGTACGGCAATAATAAAGAGCTTATCTTAATAACTTCAAAGATTGTTAGATTCATGAAGCTTAAGAATGTTATAGAACATTAATTTTAATGATATTATTTGATAATAATTTTTCATTTTCTTTTATTTTCAAAGGGTTACAATTTACTGTTTTAACAGAATTAAAACAGTTATATAAAAAAACGAGGTCTCTAACAAGTGGCTCATGTCCTCCCTTGGGGTTCAAGCTTGATTTGTACCAAATTTCTTCGAAATCGGCTCAGTTTCATCCAACACGGACAACATAACTTAGAAGTATATACATATATAACGTAGACACATCCAATCACATAAAATCTAAATTAAAATATGATTATGATCGATTTTAATATAGATAGCGTAGTAATACATAATATATTTCTTATACCGTCAACGTGCCATCCATGGGTTCTAAGATGTTATCCCTCGTGCCCGCACATACGCTGTCCTACTTAACATTGAAATTGACAGCAAAATAATAATATATATTGATAAAATACCCGGCAAGGAAATGGTACCCACCCTGGATTTTACAAAACCCAACATCTTGCAAACTTTACACAATTCAAATAACAGTAGGTTAAGTGAAAAGAATAATAATGTACCGTAAAATAATGATTGGTGTTAGAAATTTAACCATTTATCAAATATGATTGTTACCATTTGGTATCGCGAATAAGTCTATTTTACATGTACATATTCTATTCCACGTATCATTAAAATAATCCTATGACAGAGCAATAAGCCGTTATGTAAATACGTTTTATTTATAGAAAAAAAAAAACAATAACAGGAGATAAATATATTTAATTGGAATAAATATTTACGTAGCGCTGCGATGATGGTTTTTATGAGACAGAATTACTAAATACAAGTTTAAATAATTTGAAATTTATATTTGTCTTTTTCTTTGTTTGAAAAAATAATGTCTGATAAAATTATTTTTGCGTATTCTCCAATCGTAGCATTTTTATCCTGAATCTCTTGTTCAATGGGTACGTTCTTATTTAGAATTCTATTCTAGGTGAATATATAATCTACAGAATACGTTTTCAGTCAACAGATCATCATTTATTTGTTTTCTAATCTCGTCGGACACATTCACATTTAACAATTATTTAGGAACGTAAAATAATTAATAAATTGATACACACGTGTTGTTCGTGTTACTTCTATAGCAATAAATAAATTATTTCTAATTACTGAGGTTATAGCTAAGAGTACCAATACGGTGACGTGTATGCAAATGCAAAAGATCTTACAAAATATGAGCTTATATACATTTTTAGTAACTCTTAAACTTAATCTCGTACTCTGTGGCGAAGAAAAAGATCGTGTGAAAACCGTATGTGTCAAATGAAATTTTGTCACATGTCCTTCATCATATTAATTTTGTATTCGAACCCGCTGAATTTTCATATGATTAATCGGTGTTTAAATAATTCATCTCGCTCTCGGCTGTCAGGAAAACATCGTGATGAAATTTGCATGTCTTGGATGAAAAATTGTCAAATGTATATCCATATACCAACACGCATTGAAACAGCGTGATAGAATAAACTTCAAACCTTGACCTCAAGAGGACTGCAGCGTTGGCCCAGCAGTGGTGATTTTACAGTTTAATAAAATCGACTAAAGATTTGAAATTCAGATGTAGTATAGCCTTTCTTCTTACACGTAACTTTAACATCAAACACTGTATATACATACACTTTGACTTATTTTTATAAGAACAAAATAAAGAACTTTGCTTTAGAGTATCGTAAGCAACGCATTAGGCATCTACGAGCTCACGCTGTGATTTCAAGGAGCATTTTCAAGTCAAGTTGAACAAACTCATAAAACAAAGATTACATTTGAACTATATTCATGCATTGTCCCTGAATATTAAGCACGGAGTATATAAACCTTCATAGTTAATTTGATAGTCTATATAAAGTTAGATAACTCTGATAACATATACCAGCAACCAACAGTCACTAAGTAACCGCCGACCACTCCGAAAACTTATCACAATAAAAAATCTGTCGCTGGGTAGGCTACACACAAAACCTTGAAATCGTACAAAGTCGGCTCAAGACTCGAGATACTAAATTATATAAAAAAAAGCAAATTGTCATTTCATGTCAATTTTCTCATGTCCTTTAGATCTTTTAATAATGTAATAATTATTCAACTAAATACGAAATGAAGACAACGATACAAATGTATGTCGTTCATTTTATTATTTGAATATTGTAATTGATTAAATAAAGGGATGTTTCATTTGCAAATATTTGAGTTAACAGAGGCTGTATTATTGAAATATCAATACATAATACATATTTGTGGCACTAGTATAAATAATTAAGATCTAAGAGATGTAGATGTACATAATTTATTTATATAATAGTATGCATAGAAAAAACAAAAAATAATAAAGACTTAGTTTATGCAATGATTACATATATACATATGTATTAATACCACGAGGAATTAAATTAATAGTTTTTTTTTTATGTTATACATGTTGTTGATGCATCTAAATTAAGATGCTAACTAAGACTTTATATATAAAGTAGTAAGATTAAGTTTAAACCTATCGGAGGTTTTAAAGGTACTCCGTAAATAGAAAACTAACGACGTATTATAAAAATACAAGTTCATACAGGAAATTCAAGGTAAACATATTTTGTTTCAGGAAAACGTCGCCTTTCTCGTTCCATGGGTAGTGGGCTGCATGACCTTCATGGCTTTGGAGGCGATGGCAATGGTGTACTCTAACATACTACGGGATCACGTCAATAAAGTAAATATACACCTTATTATATAATCAATATATGTACATATAAACAGGCATCTCGAAAATAGTTGTGTATCTGTTCTTCCTGTATCCATGTCAATCGATTTTCTTTTTTTAGTAGCTTCATTAGTTAAATAAAAAATCTAAAAGTAATTCTGTCCGTTACCTCGTCACGCTTAAACCGCTAAACCGATTTAGATGAAATTTTGTAAGGAAAAAGGCTACTTTTTTTAAATTCACTCCTTAAGGGAGTAAAATAGGGGTGATGGTTTTTGTGCTATAGGTACAGTATTAAGTATTTAGTTATTTCGCTCGGTTAAATCCGCAGGTTCAGCAACTAAATTATATAAACACATTTTTATTAATTTTTTAAGCGTAAATAGTAGCATTCATGGCAAATAATAATATTCGTACCTTTTAAAATTATATTACAAAACTGCATCTGATGCAAACATTCACTTGTGAAGCAAGCGATCATATAATAAAATAATTAAAAATCGATATTTGTTAAAATTTTCAAGAATTGTAGCGTCTTGCTGCATCGTAATTTCAATTATGATTTTTAAATTACAAAAACTAGAATTGTACGTTCTCATTTCAGTTCTAATTTATACTTCAGTTGCTTCGCTGTATATCTCAGAAGTTATTTTAATAGTTGATTACTAAATAAGAAAAGAATTATTTGCGATGGATGTTTAATATTTTTTTAATTTGCTTTTATTTTTCTAGATTGAAGCTGTATTGTATACATATAATTATGCATAATTGTGAGTAATTCATAAAGTTCTTATTTATAATCACGATGTTGGTATAATTAATTCTCTGACGAAGGTCCTAAGCTACATTTGTAGAGCTACTTAGATAGGTAAAAATGCGACGGTTTACTAATATTTTTTAAAATTTTGAGTTTTATAAAAAAAAAACAGAAATAGAAGGGTATTTCTGTTTTATTTTTAACAATAGGTTTTTTTAAGTACACAACGGGATATCCACATTCGACCTGAGCGACCAATATGAATAAATAAGACTATAAAACTTTTATTAATAGTATTTATAATAACAGAAAGCCCATGTACAGACAAATAAATGGACAGGCAGCGAGTAATTGGACTGCAGTTCACCAGTAGAATAACTCATAAGTGAACGGTATCTGCGCAGACGGTCTCGCTCAAAGCTATGGTACCAACAAGTCTACTTCATTTATACATACGTATTCGAAGTTGGATGAACATTTTAATTTCCGTTTAGTCTTCAAAGTAAATAACGCTACATCAGCCAACATACTTCATCGATATTCATTGTTTTTAATTAAAATATGTAGTACATACTCGGAGTATGAATTTGAAAGATAATATAATGAGAAACCAAGCTCATTATAAAAACATTTTTTTTTTTGTTTTATAGAATAAGTACATTTGCGTTTAAGCTCTCAGTTTTAATGGAAAACCATGTTAACTAAAAGGTTTCGGTAACCATATTAAATATTTTGATACGCGGTAATCAATTTCAATGTCATCCAGATTAATGCAAAAATAATTACAAAAGTACATATAATAAGCTTTCAAGACGTACATTGCACATATTACACAGTTGCAACAATTCCACATCGTAACACCTGAGACTTCTTGTACCCGAAACGAAATAAGGAAAAAACAATGTAATCATGATGATTTATTTAATTTATCTACAAAATGAAATCCGGTTCTCACCGACATAAATTTAATAAAATTAAAGTGCCTCAAACGTGGGCGCGGTCCGATTGTATTATTATAGTGTGTTCAAAACATTATATTAGAAATAACAATGATAAAAGTGTAATGAAGGTAGACGTAAGCGTTGAAAGCTCGTGCACTCAACATCGTATGACGTACGGAGCTTCCAGTCAGCCCGTGACCACGAGAGCAACAATTGCGAACGTCGGCTAAAATAAGATGACATGATCATCTTCAAAAGTTAAATATAAAGTACTAATTGGATCTACATTGCAAAAGGTTAACGTGAGTTTAACTCTCTTTAATATTTAAGATGAATATATAAATATATTTTTATCGATAACGATCATAAGCAATAATGCTTTGATATTGTTTATCATTTGAACTTATTAAATTCCTTAACATTTCCAGTTCATAAAACTATATTTAATTCAACTAACTACCTATTCAATGTAACGAAATACAAATACTTGTATATAATAATGTAAAAGTATACACTTTGCTTTATATAGTACAAAAGATTATTAAAAACTTAATAAAAAAACTCTTAAAATGAAAGGACAAATAATCCTTACAGTACTCTCTGTATATAATTCTAAAAGCACTTACAAAATGGCAGATTATTTTTGCAATTTCCGAACGACCCTCCTTATTGAACATTTTTCAGATTCTTATGACGTATTTAACATGTTCTATCGAACGAAAATTATTACCGACCTCACATATAAACGTTGCAAGGGTTCTCTGTTTTCCATTTAAATATAAATTGACTCTGTATGAAGTCACTGTACAAATGAAATGTTATTTTTTATGAGGCCTTGGCTGTAACTTAGTTAATAGCTTTATTTCTAGTTAGTATAGTTGATGTAATTCATTTCCTGGCCATGTTATTTTTTAATGTAACCTTACATAATAACTACGTAATAAACCCTACGTTATTAACTGACTCTAACACGATTTCTTTAAATGTCCTAATTAAAACGAAACAAATTTTTAATCATATAATATAATCATATTTAACTTCATATTTTGTTTCTCTCTCTAAGGTATATTGAGAGACAGAGACGAATATATTTTAGTCATTCTTATTACAAGTAAGATTAGTTGCGTTTGAGGGAGATAATAGCTTAGGTGCTAATTAAAAGCATGAAGCAGTGTAACAATTATCCTCCATACATCTATGTCTGACTTACGAAATAATTGACCCTACGTTCAATCTTTCGTGATGTATATCTGAATTATATAAATTACGCTCATGCTTTTCTAATTCCCTTATACATTTACGTCTTTACCCATAAATCTTGTTTAAGTTTAGTTATATTTAGTCATGATGACAGTAAGAGATAAACTAAACACACACTACAAAACGTATATGAATTTTATGTACACTTACAAAAGGAAATGTAAAATATGATATCGGATTGAGTTAACACAATAATCAACTCCATAATGTATATTAATTTTTCTTGACGTATTGTTTGAAGAGAGAAATGAGCCAACTGGTGCTAAATGATCACAACCGCCCAAAAACATAGGCGCTGTAAGAAATATTAACTATTCTTTGCAACACAGACGCACCATCATGCTTGCGTCATGCCCTTTGAACCGATCATTATACTGGCTCAATTATCCTTCAAACCTCGCTAAAAACGATAAGTTCAATATAGAAACAAAAATGCACTTTAATAAATTTTAAGATCTACGTAAACTTCTTATTTATCAAAAAAAATCACTTTAAAAAATTAAACGTGTCTTTGAAATTTCAGTTAAAATCATGTTACAAGAGATCTTTGACAACACTCTTCAAAAATCAATACAGTCCCTGTTTGGCAGTTTTGGTTGTAACAAACAATAATTACCGGCGGATATTATGACCTATGAACCTCGATATAAAGATAACTTATAGATATTACTAAATTGGCTTTAAAAAATAAAACAAAAAACTTTTTAAAAATAAGTTATTTTACCTGCAATGTATGTATATCTTTGTATAAAATCTTCCCGTATAAAATCGGTAGAGATACCTAGTAAAAAAATAATCATATTAATGTATAAAATAGGTAAATTACAAATATACGTGAATTTCGACATATAAAATTACTTTAAGTCCATCTCCTCATCCTCACATGAAGGTGACAGGTCCTTATCCGAACCAAGGAAGTTCGAAACTTCTCGGTATGCTTTGACTTATTAAGTTATGAATTCTTCTTTCTCCCACTTTACAATATATATAATAGATAAATACTTAAAGATAAAATGTAAGCAGAAAAAACAGCTAATCCGATAGATATGATACATTTATGATATTAAATTTTATGGATTTTAAAAGTTATCACAATATTTTAAAGTCATGTTATTTCTACCTGAAATTTATATATTATTATTAAACTTCAGATATAGATTGCTATATCTACATGGGTAGTCTATTCCATCCACAAGAGGACAAAAGCCAAATAAACAACATTTGTCATGATTTGACGCGATATTATTGGTTTGATTTTCGAAAATATGCATTTTATACGTTGAAGCTGTTATAAGTCGTAGAGTAGAACAGGGTTGTCATATAAATAATGACATATTAATCAAGAACATAGCCGAACTATTAGCAAATCGCAAATGAAATACATAAATCTAAGGTTTGATTATCTTTATTCTTTCTTCAATTAGAATAGATTGTAGACTTGTGTATATATTATGCTTGAAATGTAGCTTGTTATGTCAACGTCGCAGGTGAGAAAACGTCATTCTAGGCTTCCCATGTCTGCAATGCTCTTGCAAAAGTTATACAAACTAGTAATTATTTACATATGAAATTTACATTCAATCAAATATAATGCAGTATTCGCCGAAACAAAACATGTGACGTCTTTGTGACTGAACTAAATCAACAAAATATTCGGTCATTCGTCTCCCAATATCAATGTCCCGAATACTAATAAATCGTTAACACAATACGTCCTCACGTATATCGATCAGAAACTCCCTCGGCCTTCAAACAATTCTAACATCACGTATGTAATAATTATCCATACTTTTTATGATAAACATATTTTTGGAAATGGTATTAATATTATTTAGTGTCATATGGATTAGTGAGATGTGACTGTGAAGACATGTGAAAACGTTATTAATAAAAATTAAGTAAGCAGACAAACTATTGTTAATGATTTTTTTATGTGATAGGCAGGTCGACTGGCAAGTAAACCACCTGATGATGTTCACCACCGCCCTTAGACATGTGAACTATTCCCCACTCATTGAGACCTAAGATGTAATGTCACGTGTGCCTGGAGTTACAGTGGCCTACTCACCCTTCAAATTGAACACAACAATACCGCTGTTTGGTAATAAAATATATGATGAGCGGGTAACCCAATCGGGCTTGCACAAAGTCCTACCACCACTTGGTGGTAAGTATGTGTATGTGTAGGTGTAGGTATTATTATGGTGCAATTACTTAACTGCACCATAATAATCCTACATTATATCTTTTTTTCAACATATTGCAGTAATATAACATTCGAGATGGTCTAGTGATTAGAACATATGAATCTCACTTTAATCTTGAACGAAGACTGCGGCATAAAATCCGAACGAGTACCACTGCCTTTTCATATAATTAATTTATGCGACAACTCGTGCTTAGCAATGAAATAAAACGTTGTTAGGAAACATACATCAGTACAATGAAATTCTGCTACAAATGAATCCACTGCCAAGCATTGATATAACCTTGATATAATAAGCTTCATAACATTTTTTTCGGGACTTTTGCTCGCGTTTTTTACAACTTAACTATTCAGTTTTTATCTTTAAACCGCATAAGTTTCATTGTCTAGAAAACAAAGGGAAACAAAAACAGCGTTTATTAAAAAAATCTCTTTGTGTGATTTGTAGACACCGCAGAATTCTTGATTACAGTTCACCAATCAAGAGCAGATAAAATTGAAATGTCAAATTACAGACCCGTATTCATTTACTACAGATGATTTACGGTGTTTTGTTGTGATAAATGAACTCTAACCTATATCTCATTAAAACGTATTATAATACGTTCGTTTGGGTATCCGTTTTTCAATGATTTAACGGATAATATTGTGATGCTTAAAGCTTATATTAAAATGGTTAATATTTTGATTATATATATATATATATATATGTCCTGTAGGAACTAAAAAATACATAACATATACTTCTTAGTCATTAATGAAAGAGTTCTACCGTAACATAGGATTCCTTCTTTTTTTTATTTTACTGGAAAAACGCGTTTTGCGTTTTCCCCACGGGTGGTATTGTCTATGTGGGACACACCTTTGCCAAGGATGCATAGTGTACACTAGTAAGCCGGAATACCCACTATAAAACCAGCGGTACCCTTTACATCTCTTCTGCGGCCGCCAAGTGTTCCCTTTTTGATTTCCGCATGCTATCGTGACGGTAACAAAAGATTCCTAGCTCAACTACAGTCCTTCTTATCTTATTCTTCAATCTATGTTTGATTTATTTAATATTTACTCATTCAAGTAATGTTGAATAATAATACTGTCATATAACTAACGAAAAATATTATTATTATATTTTATTTGTATATTGTTACTATTAATTGTGCTTTCAATTCGATGACTTACGGTGATTAAGGTAAAAAAGATTGTCTTTTACTTAAACAACGTATTTAAATAACAGCACGTGTAACTAGGGTAATTAATACCACTTGCGACATTAATTTTATTCTAACTGAGTGTTGCCATAATGATTTTTCATTAGCTAATGAGGGGACAACTTTTATGAACGTGCTACGTTTGATGTAACCTAGTAGTAATTACTTAAGTTTTATAAAACAGATGGTTCGTACACAGATAATAAAATGTTTCGTGCTAGTAATTATTGAATTATTTAGTATTTTAAATTATAGTACTGTATTCTACTTGTATAATAGCTGGATTAGACTTTTAACAGTCCTTTTTTGTTACATGTCATAGGTCGCGTTGGGGGTAAAACCGTCTCGTGTCCTAAACACAAAAAGTATGATACTGTTTTAAGTCTTTTGCCGTCATGCACCTCTCCACCGCAGTTCTCTGCTCCCGCCTTTGTGGCGCGTATACTAAAAATTTCATCGCTTTTACAATAATATATAATATTACTTTTTTAATTTCACATCACTTTGCCTGGCGTACCGTGAATTATGATTTTGTTTATTTTTGGTTAATTGATAGAACACGTTAATCTTATCCAAAGACGACGACTTTGACGACTACAGTAGGCGAGTAGTGTGTACATCGGTTTTCATGGGTACGCCACTCTGAGGTCTCGGGTTCGATTCCCGGCCGAGTCGATGTAGAAAAATTTACATAATATTCTATGTTATCTTGGGCCTGGGTGTTTGTGGTACCGTTGTTACTTCTGATTTTCCATAACACAAGTACTTTAGCTACTTACATTGGGATCAGAGTAATGTATGTGATGTTGTCCAATATATATTTATTTATATTTATTTTCATTTTTGTACGAACTGCTTTAGAACTAATTTTTATAAAGACATCAAAATTATCAAGATTTAAGTCGCCGTAAATTATTATGTCTGTAAAGATGAATGAAATCCAAGTTATATATGTGCTCTTCAATGTAACGAAATTGATTAATTTGAATTGAGTTCGCGAACCTTTAAAACAAAATTTCTGTGCTACCGAAATTAACGAGATTAAAACATCTTAAGAGCAAAGTATGCCTGAAACTTGCGCGGAGTGATATTCAATTCATCAAATTTAAAAGTAAACAGAAACACTAAAAAGTGTTATAAATAGTAGGTATTATTATAGTACGTATATTTTTTATGTATCATTTTTTATCTGATTATAATAATCAGTATAAATGACTATCAAGCTTATTTTTGTGAGAACAATTAATAAGATACATCAGAACAGTCCACATGAACTCAAACTTGAAGATCAACCATCGAAGAGTCAAAAACTCCGACTCATAATATATTTGATTCAAGTAGGCACTAACAAGCACTTTGGAATCGTTATTTTTCAAGATTACTTTAAATTGATATCTACCAACGGTTCGGAATTTGAATTCTGAGAAGGAAGAGAAACTCACAAGTAACTCTACTACTCCAGTTATTCTTTCGTCAAACTCAAATCACATACACTTTAATTTATGTATCCAGTATTAGAATCAAGTCTAACAATACTCATCCACGTCACATCAGTCAGATGGTGCGAAATTATTGTATTTGCATTCAATTGTATTACCTACATAACTTAGTATAGCAACTCCTTACAAGTAAATCAAAGAAACGTCAATAGCGCAAAGGTTTACCGCCGCATAGTGATGGAAAAAAGTTTCAGGTTCGATCCTGACGCTTTGGACTATAGTCGTATACACTCCCAGCACAAGCTTTAGACTTCTTTGGATGAGTAAATAGGAATATTAATAATTCTTTAGAATTAAGCATTGTGAGGATTCTTTAAAAAAAGTCAACTTCAAAGAGCTTTCTTAGATTACAGACTGACTCAGTCTATATAGAAGTGATGGTAATATAAAATGATAAGTTTTTTGTTTCTTGAGTTATATAAATAAATTACATAAGAAAACCTGCTCATTATCTGGATAGCTTAATAAACATATATAATAAAAGTTGATAAATATATATCCATTTAATTTTATGATTTCGGAGCTTTCAAAATAATGAGCTCGTTATACTGAAGGAGTTCTGAGAGATGTTGTAAATATGTAACTAAAGAGTTATGGAAGATTTGGATATCAAACCGTCACGCTATTTAGTCGTATTTATCATGAAATATATTTTCCCGATTCAGTACTATACAAATAATTCTCTTCACTTGAATCTCCTTCCCAATTTAAAAAGGATGAATTATAAAACACTTGTTTCTGTTATGCTATTTGTTCTGCAAGAACAGCTTTCGTAACAAAATCGGTAAAATGTTTAACTGACTTATTAATTTATTATCAGATGTTTTATTGACCAATTTTCCTTTATATTATGAATAAAATCAATCAGTGTAATTGTATTTCTGTCCTTCGAGTCACCTTAACCTTTAAAAATGTACACAGTGTGTTCCTATGTACATAAGAATATTTAAGCCTCAAAAATACCTACACGACCAAGCAAAGCGAAAGCGCAAAGTGAAATCATCTGTAAACCGAGATAGCTCATGTATTTATATCCATAGATTTTGCAGGTGCTTTAGAATAGCATTATGATTCCGTAATGGTTACTTGAATTTTGTTTGATCGTACAATTTAAATAGGTATTTTATCACTACATAGTATAATACAAAGTCGCTTCCCGCTGTCTGTCTGTCCCTGTGTATGCTTAGATCTTTAAAATTACACAGCGGATTTTATCAGATTTTATTTTTTCAAAATGGAATGATTTTAAGAGGAAGGTTTATATGTATAATACTTGCATGAGTAAGTAGAGAAACACTGATAATTTTAAAGGCTTCTAATGTGAAGTTGTAAATAAACACAAAATTTTTCACTTTCACAGTTAACGCTGACTGAACCTTACGAGATAGATAAAATTAATGTACTACAGTATTGTACACCTTAAAAGGGTCTACAAAAAAGTCCGCGATAGTAAATGTCTATCTCTTAGGGATAGCTAACAATAACCATTTTTTATGCTTTACTTTATACGAGAAATAAGGGCTTATTTACGAAGCGATTTTAAGTAATACAGCATTAATAGGCCAGTCAATAAAGCCCGTGAAGGTCAAGTAATTAGTATCATTATGATTTTTTGATATGTGGTTTGGGACGTTAAAATAATAACAAATTAAAATTTTCAACACTCTGCGGTGAACGCTAGGGGGTTGAGGGGGTGAAAAGCGTTTTTGCTTATAACTTTGTGAAAAAAATTGTCAGATGGTTGAAAATTGGACAGAAGGTGTAAATAATTATAACTTACCTTGTATTAAAATTTCAACCTTTTTTGTTTAGTGCAAAGTTAGTTATTAACAAAAATGAATGTTTTTTGTACCTTATTTATTTGAACATTTCTACTTGTAAAATTACCTTTAATATATTTTTAAAATAACTAACTTTGCACTAAACAAAAACGGTTGAAATTTTAATACAAGGTAAGTTATAATTATTTATACCTTCTGTCCAATTTTCAACCATCTAACAATTTTTTTCACAAAATTATAAACAAAAACACTTTTCACCCTCTCAACCCCCTAGCGTTCACCCCAGAGGGTTGAAAATTTTAATTTGTTGTTATTTTAACGTCCCAAACCACATATCAAAAAATCATAATGATACTAATTACTTGACCTTCACGGGCTTTATTGACTTGCCTATAATGTTCACCAATGAATTACCTTAAATAAATTATGAATTTAGTATAGATTAATATGGTACAGCAAGTAAAATAAATAAATATTTTCGAAGATATTACAGATTTAAATTGCAGGGACATAGCGGGTTGTATTTTCTAATGATAAAAAAGCTTTTAACGTTGTATACAAAGACATTCTGTAGGATATTTAGTATCAGCATTGCACCCGTGAAAAGTCGGAGCGGATCGCTAGTTAAATATAAAACTAAATTTTTATTACACTGCCTCTAACTCATTAGTCTAGTGGCTAGCTAATAAAGACATAAAATCCCAATCCTTTGAAAATGTTTTACACCTGAACTTTTGTTCATTGGACTTGTTGTCCCATCTGCTTAGTACAGAGAATGAATAAAGAGTATACTTGTTTACGCACACACTTGAGCCCTATAACATTCATCACGTCCAGTCTCCCTTGAGAAATTCCAACGTGACTGAAATCAATCATGACGACATCTTCATCGTCATCATTATACCCCAAAACATAGACGAGTGAATTTCGATAGCCCAGTGGATAGATGATCTTCGATGTTTCCATAATTTAGCCACGCCCAATATTACTTTAATTGAGACGTACTTGAAAAAAAGACTATGAAATAAATAATCAAAAGATGTCTCTTAAAATATATAAGTAACGATGGATACAGTTATAAATGAAAAATTGGTTTATTTAAAAAAATATGACCAAAATATATTATACTATGAGAAATTTATACTAATATGTATAATTATAATGCATGATTATTTTAATAGGTCAAATTATATTATTTTATTGATTTTATATCTAAAAATAATCTAATATTATTAATTTTATTATTATATTAAAACTAGCTAAGCCCGACCACGCTTAGCTAAGTCTGTGGCTCAGTTTACTTCAGGCTTCAGTTTTAATTCTAGCGAACATAGTTTCATCGAGCAACACCCTAAATATCAAGCTAACACACCATTAAATATTATATAACATAAACTACACGCCGTTCTACGTGCTGCCGTATATGACCTCTCTATTGTATGAAATTATTTCGTGAATTTTATTCAAAATGTAACAGTTGGAATTCTAGCATACATCAAAGTTCTCGTACTATTTACTGTTTGAAATAATAAAAATCGTTCTAATTTTTTTGTTTGATGTATTCGTTTATTTGACTATTAAAACACGCCTGTTTTAAATGCAACGTTGTATCAACATTGATAGTCAATCGATCCGATACTTATTGAGTTTTACGCGCACAAACATGCGTATTCTGACTTTTTTATATATAGATATAATGTAATAATTATATTGTCTGTAAGAATATACTCTATGATACAATAATGATTCATTGTTATCTAAAAGGAAACAGTTTCCGTATATTTCCACCCTTCGTATTACGAAATAAAGATCAGGGATTTTTGGTGGTCATAAATATATTTATAGCAGCTAACATGTCAGAAGATGCATTGATTAAGCTTTGTTAATATCATAAAGGAACTACCAGACCTATTTCGAAAAATCGAATTTTTCTTATGCATTAAATAGACTATTTATTGAGGAAGATTGTAGTCTACATATTGTTATAGGCGCTATGTCCGTCCTAGTATTAAGTTTTTAAATGTTTACCTTTACCAATTTTATACTTCCTTTATATTGATGCACGCCCATTGGCTCTCATATAACGTCGTGCTCTCTCTCCGACCTCGTTCTCTACTTCCTTTGTTCTGCGTGACACGTATACTACGTATATACTTCAATACTATGCTCCAGATTTATTTATTGGTACTTCAAACCTGCTTATACCCAAATTCAATTATTATTTCTTATAATTTAAAACGCTTTTTGAAATTATTATTACTATAGATACTCAATATGAATCTATTGTTACAGCAATTCGACGCGATGTGCAAAGCGGAAATATCATTCTTAATACCGAGAATTCTTCTGAATGTAAGTATACTATTTAGTCGGATCTTCGTTTCAACGAAAGATTATTCCTTACCTTCGCAATAATATTTATAAACTTCAGCGATTTTATTTGAACAAATATTTGAATGTTTAAATTAAAAATCTTAAAAAAGTTTTATATAAAATGGAAATGAAGATTCCTTCATTTCATACACCAGAAAGTCTACAAAATGAAAGTTACATTTAAATTTTAGATTCATCGGATCTCAATAAATAATATATTTCAATACTTACGTACTTTAAACATACTAATATCTATTTTAATTTTCTGATCGTGTCGTTCGAGCAGAATACACGATTGAAAAAATTGTACTCAGATACACACAACGTATGTGCGAATATGTATATCTTCTTTTGATTGAAATATGTCCCTTGAGTCTTTAGTTACATTTCCCTTCAAACCGGAACAAAACAATACTAAGTGTTGCCGTTTGACAGTAAAATATTTGATGAGTGGGTTGCAGCTAGCGAGATGAGCTTGCTTTGCCGCAACCAACTAAAGTGACATATATGTAAAGAAATTCGTATCTATTTCATTTATATAACAGTTACTGCTGAGTGACTAACCGGGTCTTCTCGGTAGAATCTACGGAATGAGTTCTGAAGAGGTTGGCTATTTGAATAAGAATATTTTGATTACCTTATAAAGCTGCGCTCGAGGTCACGGTTTCGATTCTCGCTCAAGAAAAAAATGGTTTAAAAATATGTTAGTAGTTATAGTTGTTCCTATTACATGTTACGACTTGTGAATTTAATTCATACGTTTTTTTCAGTGTCTATGTATATGGTGCGTGTTGCGATTATATCATCTCCTAAGAGCCGGTATCACGTGGAAAGGTTCCGCGGCTATCGAGCTGTGACTAATGCGTCAACCAGACGTCCGAATAGACTCGCCTAGCCGCCCCCTTCCCTGTGAAACAAGTCTCCTTCTCGGCGGGGCGGAAAGCGACACTGACGCGAGTTTGCACTCACTATGACACAAATGAGTTCTTACAGTTAGTGTGAATTTTGCTCGTAATTATGTGTTATATCCGGACTTCTGATATTGACAAATTAAATCGTACAAATGATTGTTATACTATATTTATGCAATATTCGAATGAATATAATTACTAATTTAAATACAAATATCCCGTTAATATAAATTTCTATAAAAAAGTGTATTGTTCTATTTTATAATAAAACATATATTTTATTTTAAATGATTTAATTATATTAAAAAATACATAATTTTATTTAAGATAAATTGTAATATATCAAAATGTAAATATGGTACATAGCAGAAAAATGTTCAAATGAATAACTGTAGTAAAATTTTAAAGCGAATCAAAATATCACAAGGACGTAAAGTGAGTCAGTACATGATACTGATATGATGCTTGTTATTTATATTATATGTAAATACAAAGTTAGTTGAAGTTATATTTGTGTATATAAATTAGACTATAGTATCGTGACATGACAATGTAATATTGTAAACTTCAGCTTTATTTTGTTATGAAAGATATATTTTATTACAAGGAGGCGTGATTACTGAAGTGTGCAATTAATATCTTTGAAACTTTTAGCATACTTCAAAAGCCATCAAATAATTTAAAACGTTTATTGTTTTTTTATATAGTTTAGAATCTTTTGTTATCAACTCGTGTTGTAAACTCAAAAATGCCAATTTTCCGTTATTAGAAACGCAGATTAATGTATCATGTTATGTTACGCTATAAATAAACTTTATTAAAATATTGTAAAACAGTTTCTTAAAATTAAGTTGTAAATATAAAATTTTAATCTCACGGTAAAACGTGTGACTTTAACCATAATAAATTATTATTGAATGTTAATAACGCAGTTTTCTTTGACCCTACTCCTGAAAACATGGAAGAGGTAACTGGAAATCGATTTTCTTTTACATAATAGGCAAGCGTGTATGAATCACTACTTGTTACCCGCGGCTTTGCTCGCGTAGTATAAGAATATATTTACAAATTAACTTAAAATATTACGTCAATATAAGACCTCTTTGTATACCACATTGGTGTGTATTTCAGCCCTTAGGGTAGAATATTCAGAAACGCTTAAATGTGAATCAACTGATTTTTAATCGGTAGCCCAAAAATAAAATTTCTAGCTTCTAACTTCAAAATGACGGACTTCCAGGCTAACCTGTATACAAAATGTCAAACCCTACGTTTTCCCTTTAGGCGTAAAAATTCAAGAAACACTTAAATACGTATCTGTTCATTTTTAATCAGTAGCACCAAAATAAAATTTGATGTTTCTAACTTCAAAAATGACGGACTTCCATAAAAACTTTCATCCCTTATTTCACCCCTTCATAGGTAGAATATCAAGAAACGCTTAAAAAAATATGTACTCATTTTTAATCAGTAGCCCATAAATAAAGATTCATGCTTCTAACTTCAAAAATGACGGACTTCCAGACTAACCCAACTAAAAGAAATGTGAACCCCTATTAAACCCCTTAGAAGTAGAATATCAAGAAACGCTTAAATACATATTTACACATTTTTAATCAGTAACACAAAAATAAAGTTCATATGTTAAGATTAAAAAATGACGACTTCCATAAAAACTTTCAACCCTTATTTCACCCCCTTAGGGGTAGATTATCTAGAAACGCTTAAATACGTATATACTCATTTTTGATTAGTATCCTAAAAATAAAGTTTAATGATTCTATCTTAAAAAATGACGGACTTCTATACAACCTTTCATCCCCCTTTTCAACCCTTTACAGCACTTTTTTCCAAATAAAAAGTAACGTATGTCCTTTCTCAGGCTTTAAACTATATGTGTACCAAATTTCATTTAAATCGGTCCAGTAGTTTTGGCGTGAAAGCGAGACAGACAGACAGACAGAGTTACTTTCCCATTTTTAATATTAGTATGGATAGTATGGATTATATTGGCGTCGATTAGTTTTACACTTGATCGACTCGAAGGCTTCACGGCTTAAACAAAAAGCCTATTATTCTTCCTGAAAATACTCTTAGTCCGTAGGTACATTACATAACGCATTCAATGGATATTTGATTAATTTACAAATAGTTTATTTTCTTGATGTTTTATATTATGATAATGATTATTGATTGACTATTTATGTTTTGATTTGCACTTAAATATATGAAGATTTGCTTTTTTAATAAAACTAAATAACAACTACTGGTCTAAAAGCTAATATATAAAATAAATTAATATACAAAAACTATAATATTTAATGTTTAAAAGTTTGTGTTAAGCTGTTCGAGGTAGGAGACTTTTTTCGTCTGGATCTAATCTTGAGTAGGCACTGCACTGGGTCCAAGTCTATAATCATAATTCAATATCATCAGATGAAGTAGTTCAAATTCAGTTTGCGATGTTTGATCCGAATAAACTAACACACATTGCAAGTTAAACAAAAACTTTTTAATCCGAGCCCGAGGTTCTGGGAAATCCCGGTTTGGGTCAATAACATTGTTATTAGATTTGTGTCACGAAAATTAAAAAGTTTAACTCTTTATCGGTCCGAGGTCCCGACTCTGTTGACAGCTGACAGTGTTTACATCTGGAAAGACCGCAAAGCCAATGTTTCTGCACTTCAACTATTTTAAGTAATGTTTTAATTCCCTTCCATCGGTTTATGTACATTAGAGAAAAGAGATTACACTTGTTTTCCCAAGCACTCCTGACCGCTTTAATAAACACTGCATAGTTTGCCAGTCTTTCTAGGGAATGACTGATATAGCAGAAGTAGTTCAGGAGCAGACAGACGAGCAAATGGACCACCTGATGATAAGTGATGTCCATCGCCCATGTACATTAGCGCCGTAAGAAATATTAATCATTGCTTATAGAGAAAAATACACAAGCAACGTGGGGCACCAAAATATTATGTCCCTTGTACCTGTAGTTACACAGGCTCACTCACCCTTCAAACCGGAACATAACAATACTATGTATTGCTGTTTGGCAGTAGAAAATGTGATGAGCGCGTGGTGTCTTGCACAAAGCCCTACTGAGTAAATTATTAAATAATCCTTGTGCAGATAAATATATTTTATTTTTATTTTAATAAGGTAAATTAAAAAAACCTTCGCTTAGAAACGGTCAGATAATTGACTGTAATAATGAAATTGGGCCTTTGGCAGTTAAAATTATCCAAATTTGAATCTATAAACCATAGATAAATTTTGATATATATTTCACACTAAAATTACAATTTTGATATTATTTTTAATTTCCATGGATAACATACTGATAAAGATTAAAAAATAAACGTTATAAAATAAATACACAAGTTAGTATTTTCTTTCTAAACTCAGTTTCCACTTTTCATTTCATGAAATGAAAAGAAGATGGTCGCTAGTTAATATTAAAAATGAATGAGGTTTTTTATTATTTCACACTAAAATTACTATTATTCTAGCCTACAGTTTTAGATCAAACAAGCGACGTATTATACGGAATGTTATTATGTTGCATATTTTTTGAATTATATTTTAATATTCTGACCTTGTTGGAGAGATTTGAAGAAGTCCAAGAAGCATACGCTACGAAAAGTATATAGACAATAGATTTGTATCTCACACAATAGATGTGACTCCAAAATATCTTTATAAAATTATTTATCTATCTTTTTTAGATATCTCACAGTAATGATTATGATTAAAAAAATTAAGTATTCATTCCTATAAAAAGGAGCATGTCCTGATAGTTTAAGCTATATTCGAGGTATCTATCTGTATACAATAATATAAAAATAATTATTAAGTCAGCTAAGTATTACATTTTCTGTAACGAATATTTGAATTTCAAAATAGTTTTTTTATATTCTCTTTTTGCGATCGAAAAGTATTTGATAGTTTCATGAAAACTCAGCAAACTCAATCACGGCAAGCTAGTAACCTAAATCAACATACTGTATACTTTTTATCCCTGGAATTGGAAAGATTCTCTGGGGATCGTCAAGACCAAAGTCTATATGGAATATAAATTGCGAGGCAGATATACAAAAAAATATATTTACATAGGTTCGATTTCCTGCACAAATATTATTTACAGCATATTTTCAATCTCACTGGTATCTTATTAGGCGTTTAACAATTCCGCAGAAAAAAGACGTCGGCAATCGTAAGGATCAAAAGCCTTCAAAGACTGGACGAAGGCTATTAAGGAATCCCGAGATCCTTTGTCGTTGCCAGTCGGGGCTGTAAATCCGTCTATCTGATAGCGCTACACAATTCGCTGATTTAGTTCAGCTTAAGAGGATATTGTCAATCCTATTGTACAGAGCAGGTGGTGCTATTGCATATACAATAATTATTATTGGACTATTGTTTAACGAATGTTCAATGAAACTGTCTCTTTCTGTCATCATTGATTTGACATTCGCAAGAAAAGGGCACAGCATTGTTAAAACGAATCAAGTAAAGCCGTACATATTTAAACAGAACTGAATACCTTTCACGTTACATATGATACTTCTGGGAGTTTAAAATATGTTGTCCTTGAATTCTTAATGATATTGTTAATACATCTATGTACATAATAATATATAGATATTGTGCAAAGAGTAAGATAAAGCATGATATTCAAACAAAATGTGCTATTTAATATCATAAAAGCATTAAAGAATTTCAAAATTATGTCTTTTGATAAAATATTATATTATTTAATTACAATAAATTTCCTTTATGAAATAATTGAAATTCCTTCCGCAGCAAAAGTCTGCTACCTGCTATATAAAATAAATTCTTTATAACCTAGCCTTGGATATGCAAAATTCGCGTCACTTGGAAGCTGGTTAATGAATTCATTTCATTTGTAATTTCAATCGCATTTAATATCTTCATATATATTCATTATTCATATATATATATATATATATTAAACTGTAATATTCAAAGCGTTTTTGTTATTAGATATTACACGCATTCATTTTATCGTTAAAGACGTGTGTAGTGTAAGATAAATTTATATGTTGTAATAAAACTCTTTATTTAGAATAACTCAGCAGATCGGGATTTGAGTCATATAATAACAACAGATCATCTACTCCTTAAAATATCTAAAGTCAATACTGGGATTAATTAATGTAAGGCATTTCATACACTACTAATTATCGCCTACCATGAAATCTAAGATTATTATCGTAATACAACAATTGGAACGAGGATTATAACCGTTAGATGTACGTAATACAAAGTACTAGCTCTTAGGTGCATAGCTCTTGGGTGTCAGAGTAACTGATCTGTGATCGGTATTACAGTGTAAGAGATTTGATAATTTGGAATTTATTTTAAATATTAGAAAACAAACATGAATTATTATTGTAAAGAGGATAGGGTGACGTGCCATCTAAGCAGTCCAACTCTTCCTTATCTCAAACGAATTAATAAGTATTATTAGGACAAATAAAATTGGCGAATAAATAAATACTATTATATGAACGAGTATATAATTTTAAGATTACATAACCTGGAACCAAAGCCTGTAAGGATATCTATCTATTTTTTGATAAGAGAACTTTTACCAGCCATCGTTTACAGATTATTATTTATTTCTGTTTCTTTTTAAAGATAAATGAGACGATGTAATTACAAACAAAAGGGCATAAGTAACGTCTTGATAATAGGTAGGATCCCGCAGATAGTGTAAGAAGTAGTTCAAATATTTCTGACAGTAATAATAGGCCCGATCACTCTTCAGGCTCAGTTACTCGTCACTTACCTCGTATACACCTCTTTAGATACTCAACTTACTGATACTCAACTTACAATCTATGTTGGCTGGAACAAATCTCGTATAGCAATAAGCTTTGTAGCACAAATTATATTAATACTTTCTAAAAACATGATTTGTATATAAAAATAAATTTATATTAAGCGGGAGAAAAATTACATGTAATATTTATGACGAGAGAGTATTTTATTGAGTTTTCAGTATTATATAATTGTTAGAGTTTTCGGCAATTTAGTATAAACTATAAAATATTTCTGCTTTCAAATTTACTCACATTTTGTCTGATCTATATTTTTTAATTCACATGTAATAAGCTTTTGGCGCGCCGTGGGGGTAAAGACGACTCGTATGCCGTGACGAACCACAGGAAGTTCTCTCCGCCGCTCTCTACTTTCTTGTTGCTATACATAATTATAACAGTAAAGATGTATATATTCATTCATCCTTATATTTTTCTTTACACATTCTTCGAATTACCATCAATTTTGATGTTACACATCTGCCGCGCCGCACTGCGTTGAATTGTTTATGTGATGCGTTTTAAAGGTCAGTCAATATTTAGATATCTTAAAAAATAATAAAAATGGATATTTGCGACAGAAATGTAGAATGTCACTTAATTGAGAATAAAAGTGTCTTGATCTAATGGTACGGCATCAAACGTATTAAATAAGTTTTGAGGTATTCGTAGCTGAGCACATTTGAACTACAGCCAAACTACTTCAAGTAGTATGAAGAAAATTTTTGAATTTAAAAACACCAGTAAATCAAAAGGAAATGGAGATAATGATCTAGTACTTGCGTTACGATATATTTACAACACTGTTATGTAAGTTCACAATAACATGACTTAGATAGAATCAGTGATGATAAATAAGTAAGTATAAACTTATAACGCCAAGTTTCCAACTCCGCAAAGTCAATAAATCCTTCTTAATTGAATTGCAAAAGGGCGAGGTATTCGTTTCTGTATTAAAATTCCACAGATATTATTAACTTTGCCGATGCATAAATTCAAATCATTTGTTTCTAAAACATTAATAAATAATATTGTTCAACACCTTATGCGTGGACCTAATACTTCTTGAGTTTGAGGAAGGATATATAACTTTATTTAACTAACATAACTTTATAATTCAAATGTTGAAGAGTAATTAATGAGTTTCTTACCGGTTCTCGGAAGAATCTGCATTCCAAACCAGTGGTATCTTTACTTTTAACATTTAAAACGTTAACGTTTTGTGAAATGATGATTCAAAAGTGCCTGTAAAAGTCTTCTTGTATTAAGTATATTTGGTTTTTGATATTGAGCCATCTGAAGTATTCTAAAATGTTATTATATTAAACAGCAACAGACATATATTTATGTATATTACTATGTATTGGTTTCATTTGCATTAACGTAAACATATATAACTAACTAATTAATGGCAACCACACGTTGCAAATTGCATCCTAATATGCTGTCCAGACTATTTATAATCTCGGAGAGCGAGACTTACTTCGGGATATTTTTAATAAAATGGTAACACTTACAGTTACCTACGTCATAGCAACATTACATCTATACCATTTTTAAAAATGCGAAAGTAACTCTGTATGTCTGTCTGTTGCTCTTTCACGGCCAGACCACTGAACCGAATTTAATGACATTTGATATGAAGCAAGCTTGAACTCCAAGAAAGTACACCGGACCAAAGCTTGAAACGCGAGCAAAGTTGCGGGCGACAACTAGTTGTAAGCTAGTCGTCGCTTGCGACTGTAATATTGATAATTTCGATAGTCACTCGAGATGTAAGGATAAACTTATAACGCCAACTTTCCAACTTTGCAAACTCAATAAAACGTTTCTGGAGCACGTTATTCGTTTCTATAAAACATTTCTTCAGATTTTTTTAACTTTGCCTATTATTAAATTTTTAAACTGTTTGTTAAAAATAAATAATTAAATAGGCACGTTTCTTACCACTTGACGCAAGGATACATCTATACATATAATAAAATTGGAGTGTCTGTTTGTAATATTAAAATAACCGCTTTTTACTAAAAACATATATGCACTAAATGTAGCAAAAGAACATTTTTTAAAATTAATGTCTGTCTGTCTGTTTGTTCCCGCTAATCTCTGGAACAGCTGGACCGATTTTGACGCTACTTTCACTGACAGAAAGCTGATGTGATAAGGAGTAACTTAGGCTACAACAATATATTTTTTGTTAAATTCAAACGCGCACGAAGTCGGGGTACAACTAGTATATAATAAAAAGTGTGGAATTTTATTTTACAATGATCATATTGAGAGTATATTTATGCATTTTTTTACAATATATTTATAATTTGTTCCGTTCTTTAAAAACTAGAAATATTTGCTATAAATTCCATATTTAAATTTTGTAAACTTTTGATCAGAACTCTATCAAACCGCAAAACATAAAGTAGACTCCCAAAGTAAATGGAAAACTTAATATTAAATATCATTTCAAAAAGAGCAAAATCGAATATTTTTATTATTACTTATGATAAACAAAAATAATAAAAAGATACATATTAGAAAACAGTTTTGTTTATTTAGGTAGGCGGACCGGCAAATGAGCCATACGATGTTAAGTGATCTCCACCGCCCATACACATTGGCTCTGTTAGAAATATTAACCATGCCTTAATTCGCTAATGTGCCACCAACCTTGGGACCTAAGATGTTATGTCCCTGGTGCTTACAGTTACACTGGCTCACTCACCCTTCAAACCGGTACACAACAATACCAAGTATTGCTGCTTGGCGACAGTATATCTAATGAGTGGGCAGTGGCCCTACCCAAGCGGGCTTGCATAAAGCCCTACTACCAAGAAAACATTTAAAACTCAAACACAAATTCCTTTATTCAATATCGAAGCATTATACTTACTTATTGATAGTCAAATTAAACACTAGCACCGGTTCGGAAAAGGAAACACCCTGACCTGAGAAGAACCGGCAAAAGAAACTCAGCGATCTTTTTTTTTGTCAATCTAATTAAATTAAAACTTTAATAATCGATAGTTTGGTGTAAAGTCGATTACACCATCAAAGCAGTGTGACATAAAACTGGCAAGATGATAATACTATTTTATACTAACTGTCTGATAAGGTTATGTACAAGCCCGCCCAAGTAGGTACCACCTCGTACATAGTATTCTGCCAAAGAGCAATACCCAGTATTGTTGTGTTCCAGTATAACTACAGGCATAAGGGATATCCTATCTTAGTTCCAAGGTTAGGGGCGCATTGCTGGCTAAAAATCCCACGAAATCCATGTTTGTTTTATGTCGATCCCTAGCTCAAGAAAAGAGCGTACTCTTTCCTGAAAGGCCGGCAACGCACCTGCAAGCCCCCCGGTGTTGCAGATGTCCATGGGCGGTGGTAGTCACTTTCCATCAGGTGAGCCTCCTGCTCGTTTGCCACCTATGACATAAAAAAAAAAGAAAAAAAAAGCTCAAACTATATCCTTTATCAAATATCAATTTGAGCGGTTTATTTTTATTAAATTTATGAGTCTCATACGAGAGATTTACACGAAGTATACCTTTTTAAAATTAATCAATGTAAGGTGTACAAGTTGCATTATTACGCATGTACTATTGAGAAAATCTGATTTGGACAAGTTGTAATGATGAATATCAAAACATTTTTATTCCTAGAGTAATCTAGAAATGCTAATTAGGTTATAATATGCGTTCATTATCATGCGAAAAGAAGCATTAACTTGAAGCTTTTGTAGCAAATCACTTCAATCTAACACTTCATGTTTTATTTTATGTTTATAAAATCAGTAACATCTCTAATGTTTAGCCATAATTAAGTAACAAATAGACATACTGATTTAATTAGCATTTATAATATTAGTCTGATAAATATTACTACGGTAAAAAGTCGTATAATTTATTCACATATTAGTATTTTGGACATTTTAAGAACTATATTAAAACTAAATACATTCAAGGAGAATTTACTGCATGAATGCATACCTTAGAAATGAAAAAATCACTTCCAGGCTAGTTTTTATATACATAATTTTTAAATACTTAACTTTAAAATATATTTATTTATCTGTATATTATATTTTTTATAAGCTCAAATATATCACTTAAATCTAACACGTGTATATAATAATATATTGTAGTTTAAGATATGCAATAGACATAATAGTAAATTTTTATATAAGATATAATAATAAATATAATATCATTAAGTACCTTAAGAGCAATTAACATCAACATAAATCTAGTTTAAAAGTTGAAACGAGAAACAACAGGCCTATTAAGAAAGTCGATTAGCGATTCTTGCTTTCGTCTTCTCTTTTAACTTTTAAAATGAATAAAACAAGAAAACGGGAAAATCTCAATATTTTTCAAAATAGATTGTTGAAAAAAGTTTTGAACCGTTAAACAGTCATTAGTTAAATTAAACACCAAGTTTAACCCCTCGAACTTTTCTCATTATCTTTATTAAAAATTAAATATCAAAGGTTAAGTTTTGTGCAGACTAGAAAGCTATCTTTCATGAGTTAAAAAACTAAAAAGCGACGCAATAAATTAGTAAACGATTTATTTCGATCGAGCAAATTCATAATATTGAGATCAATCTTTGTTAAAAACTAATTTATTGACACTCCCGTTAAGGTTACTGGTCTAATTCCATCAGCCTACAATTTACGGCGTGCACGTTGTATCGAATAATTACACTGGTCAACAAGACTGTTAGAAGAAAGGTGCTTCCTAATTTTTTAATTACCTACCTGTCCTAACCATCGTCACGTATGAAAATAGCATTATACCACCTCCAGGCTTTCTCACTCTTTCTCTTACACTTTGTCTCTTTTTATTATAAATATATCTACGGTTTTATAAAATTATTTAATTTACACGGGTTTTTTTTCTTGTTATTTACCATTATCAAACTTTGTTAATTTATTTCATTGTATCTGTTATTTAATACATATTATATTTCGTTATTTCATTCTTCAGTAACTTCGCGTATTTAAGAGTATTTTATTTACTGTGGTTCAAAACAAGAAGTAATTTGGTAGGTATACATATGTATATCAAGTAAGGTATATGTACTCGTATATGTACCTAAATTATTTCTTTCATTGTTCCTGCGCTCGGTTTTTCTTGCAAGGTTAAGATCGCACGCGCTCTTCAAATTTCAAGAGATTTTTCACTACAAAAATAAATAAATATCGAAGCGATAAAATAAAAGTTTTGATAAAATTAATAATTATAAAGAAAAAATTAAGAAACTAGAAGAAAAAAGTAATCGACATAATTAACATCGTAAAATTATTTAATCTAATTCATCTGACGATATTTCGGCTAAATACTACATTTTGTCTGCAATATTTAATATAATCGTGAGAGTCATGATGATAAATTTTCATCCTGAGTTTAACCGAGAATTAAACAAAGAAAGGCGTTATTGAATATTAGCCGAGAGTCAAAATTAGATAGCATGTTTATTCAATACCGAACTTGCTGCAGATGCTAATTTGCCTGCAGGAACTGAGCACATTCGGCCACGTTCTGAATCTCCAGGGGTAGAAACAGAAGTTTCGTATAAAAGATCAAATATATTTCTCCACCTACCCATCTCAAAAGTCAAAACACCTGGAGAATCATCAAATCTTGACGCTTGAGTATTTGCAAGCGTTAGGAGATGCTTTTGACGAAGTACCTCAATAAGGTGAACATATTCACCATGGCTCAAAGGTGTCCTATATCAAGTATAGACCTACCTAAGGATTCTCGTGATCATCTGGTAAAATTCTGGTAAAATCACAGGATCAAAAATGCGAGAACCGACGACGGCAATGATACTTCGAACACTCTTCACGGGCTCAGCGCTGCCTCCAAACCCCAACCACTGGAACAAGAAACGCACTAATCGGTCGCACCGGTATAAAGAGATGGTCAACATGCTGGTCGTTTACAATTGTTTCATAATTGTTGGTTAAAAGTTACAATCAATCACGGCATCTCAATACCTGTTCTTTGACGCGAAACATAAGTTTCGCCTTTTTCTTGTAGTTTTAACCACGTTGATCAATAAAACATAGAATCAAAATGGTCAAAGATGGTTTATTTTAAATTTAAAATCGTTTACTAAATTTATACCAAAAAGTCATTTGAAAAGGGAAGATCAAAAAAAAGTTGCAAGATGAATCAGTAAAAGTGCATTTCTGTAAATAATCTAAAAGTAGAATGCCTTAAACCATCAGGCCGCCTTTAAATTTACAGATATTATTTATTTCTGAATTTTCATCGTAGCCAAGAATATATGCTAAGTTTATGATAGAAGTAGTGATAAAGACAGATATATATATACTTCTGTAATATATTAAGATGACACATTGTGTATACGTAGATTGCTTTAGACAAGTTACGTGGAACCTCAACTAAGTTGTAATTGTTGGATTTCATTTTGAATAAACAAAAAACATCAATTTCATTACCAGTAGAAAAACGAAGAAACATAGCAGGATTAGGTGACAAATATGTACAATTCGTGAATTTGCTTAATTTATTAAAGTTCTGACAGCAGCTTGTCCGTTTGATACGGGTAATACACAAAAGGCTGAAACAACTCATATAATAATAAGCGAACTTCATTTTAGCAGTTCGTATACAATAATATATACAATATAGCTAAAGCAACTTCCTTCCAACTTCCCAGGGCACACCTCTTATTTTTATTTAATCGGGTCACGTTTTTGTTTTACAGCACTTACATCCTTTGACCGTTTTTAAAAAATTTTTTCGCATTTACAGTATTTACTATTTGAAGAGCTTACTAAATAATAAACAACGTTTAAATGATGCCAAGAAAGTGTAAAAAATATTCTTATTAGTTTTGTTACATTTGCGGCGATATATCTTCAAAAACTCAGTAAACAAAGACAACATCAGATAATTAAAAATTTAAGAAACTTTGGCATGTTGCTTTTCGTTAATCCTTATTATCCTTACTAATATTATTTAATATTAAACTACTGAAGCAATTTCAATTAAATTTGGTACAGAGAAAGGACATGAATGTATATATTTAAGAAACACAAAAATGTATATATTCGAAGGCGACGTTCAACAACGCGACAACGGAGTCGGTCCAATTCATTCAAGTCCATAACAAATTAAGATCACGCGATCAACATTGCTTAAAACCTTATGACTTCAAGAAGTTGAATAACTCCACGGGCAGTCAGTAGTGGCGACGAACCATTGTCCAATTTACAAGGGACGCCTGAAGAGACGAGGCCTGATGAAGATCATCGACCGCAGCACGAATACGTGTCCATGTCCAACGAACACATACGGTTCTATCGAACTCGATTTAAATCTTGGTTTACGACGTAATTTCACTAAGTGATTCATTGTGACTAAGGTTACTAAGCCAATAATAGGCGTTGATTTCCTTAGTATAATTTAATTGTAGATATCCAGAATCAACGCCTACAAGACAATAGCACAACTTTGTTTTCCAGTGCATATTCTAATATTTGTTTTGTAAAGGTTATAACAGACGACACGCACAACACGGTACATAATATAAAGACCACACCTAGCCCTTCTGTCTCAAGTACACCCCGCAGACTGGCCCTGAATTAATTGAAAATTGCTCGCCAAGAATTTGAGCTGATGATCAGCGACTGCACTGCGCGTCCTTCTGAAAGCCCCTAGTCCTGTTCTTTACATCTGGGCCTTAGTATGATGACGGTTGGTGGCCGTGTGGCGATTACCTAATGCTTAATTCACGGACTATCCCAGACTGTTATTCTATTAGGCACATCCACGACTTCACCCATTCCATTTCTGGTTGTGTCGTTATCAATCGTAGAGAAGACTCTACTATTGATCTGATGAAGGCCTACAGTCACATTCCTGCCATTAAAAATGATGTCCCTAAAACCGCCATCACTAGTCCTTATGGCTTATTTGAATTCCTAGTCATGGCTTTAGGTCTTCTCTTATTTCACCCCCTCAGAGGTAGAAAATCAAGAAACGCTTAAATTCGAATCAAGTCATTTTTATTCGGTTGCCCAAAAATAAAATTTCGAGCTTCTAACTTCAAAATGACGGACTTCCATACTAAGGGACCATTCATTTATTAAGTTTCTGGATATTCTACCCTAAGGGCTGAAATACACACCAATGTGGTATACAAAGAGGTATTTAATTACATTAACGTAATATTTTAGGTTCATTTGTAAATATATTCATATTCTACGATGACGACCTCCGTTGTCGGGTAACGTGTACACCGGTTTTCATGGGTACGCCACTCCGAGGTCCCGGGTTCGATTCCCGGCCGAGTTGATGTAGAAAAAGTTCATTAGTCTTCTATTTTGTCTTGGATCTGGGTGTGTGTAGTACCGTCGTTACTTCTGATTTTCCATAACACAAGTGCTTTAGCTACTTACATTGGGATCAGAGTAATGTATGTGATATTGTCCAATATTTATTATTTATACTACGCGAGCGAAGTCGCGGGTAACAGCTAATAATTATATAATTCATCGATTAATTCTTATAGCCCTGTATAACAAAAATGCGTGGATAAAGAGTCTATACATTGTGAAGCACTAAAATGCAAAGAGGAAACTCCGGGCATGTGTTTTTCTTGTTATAAAGTTTCACTTCCCTCCCTCGGTGAGAACCCCTAAAACCCTTTTTTTGTACGATAATAATGAATCGCGGCGTTTTTTGTACTGAATTTTGTAATACAAATGACGTCGTTTAGAGTAGGTAATGAGGTTGTTATAATAGGGTTTTCCAATACTTTACAATCCAAGGGCAGATATATCATAAAATTGGCTTTTTACTACCCACTGATGATCAGCCAAATTTACTTTATGAGACACGAAATTAGCGCAGTTGATCAGATGTCAAAATATTCAGGGAGATGTCACTTTACAAATTCAAAGAATTTTGCACGATCATAACAGCCTCATTTCAAAACAGGGAAGAATACAAGTTAGTCATGAACCCTGACTGTACCCCAAGTGGCGAATATGCAAGATGGTACAATGTACCAATGTACTAGTAATCAATAAAGTCGCAGCCATAATATCTGAATAACAGTTTGCTTCCCGTGATATTATTTTAAACGACCCTAATGACACATTAACCACACAAACACACATTTTTTGATACGATGTAACATCTGCTAATATTTAGCAAGGGGCAAGAAGGATATTACTTTCAAATATTTGAAAGTAATATTCTTCTTGTCCCTATGATGACTGGCAAATCGTTCATAGATTTTTATGCATTATAAAGCAAATTAAGAGCGGACAACTACATTCATCTTCAAGATGCTGTAGCAAATAATGGTAATGTTAATCCTAATAATTAAATAAAATAGTCATCATTAAATAGCCTGAGGTATTTACATGAATATATTCAAGACGCTTTAGCTTATGTACGTACATATGGTCGCCCTGATTTATTTATTACTTTCACCTGCAACCCAAGTTGGCAATAGTTGGAAATAGTTGATGAATTGCTGTCGGGACAAAGTGCGATAGATAGACACGCTATAGTTGTAAGATTTTTTAGATAGAAAGTTAAAAGGCTAAGTTAAGGCCTGATCAAATAAAAATTGATATCGACATGTCACTACATGAAATTATTATTATAAATATGATTTATGGTAGATGCGATGCAAAAATCCCCAATGCCCTTGCATGAAGTATAAGCAATGCACTAAAACATATTCTCGTAAGCTTATTAAAGAGACTGACCACAATGATAACGGATATCTGCTTTATCATAAAAAGGCGCCAGCAGACGGAGGTTGAACAGCACCTGAAAAACTCCGAAACGGCAGTTATCTTACTATAGATAATGGTTTGATAGTTTATTATTCGCCTATTTTGTTAAAAATATTTTACGACCATAATATAAATGCCGAGTCTTAGACTTCTGTGAGCGCTATTAAATATATATTGGAAGTATATAAATAAAGGTAGTAGGTAGAATAATTTTAATTGTATTCCTCATTCAAAGATCTCAAAGAGATACTGCCTTTATTTGCAATAGATCGTACATTAAATAGGTACAAAAGTAGGTTACATAATGTATAATGGTTAATAAGTATATTTAGTTAATATAATCTATTCACTACATCTCACATTATATAAGCTATAATCATGACTGGAATGGCAAAAGGAGAAAATGTATTGATTCCCAGTATTTATAATTTAGAATTATATCTATAATTCGGACCAATTTGCCATTTCAGTAAATTTTCATACATGGCATGCTCACGTACATGAAGCCCTCAAAATCTTTATGTTTTGTCAAAAGGTGGACAAACTAAAAACGTCGCTTATAAAAATGTACTTAAATAATATATTGTAAATAGCTTCTTCTAATGTATGTATGCGTTTCATTTGCAAAATAATTAGCCTAAAGGTTAAAAACGCTGCCAAAAGTCACTATTCCACGCGGACCAAGTTGCGAGGCACGGCTAGTGATATTACATGAATAATACTTTTTATGTAAGCTCAATACTTTAACTTAGTTTTATTACTTGGCACAAATAATGCCAGTCTTATCAGCTATATTGAATTTAATATATCACATAGCGTTTAATACGTTGACTGTACCACGAAACTAACGACACCTAATTTGTCAAAATATGATGACTTACTTTGAAACTAACCGGGAACAGATGAATGTACTACCATAGTCTTATATACTTAGATTCTGAAATCATCTCCTTTTTGTATTTGTCTTTACACAAAATAAAATGTGTTTGTCGCTTGTGATAATTTGTATTTATTATAAAATTACTCATAAATATGACGGCGCATGCGTAGCGCCATATCATGAATTACGTCGGAACTAGATTTGACAACTACTCGTCACTGTCAAAATCTAGCGGAGCGTCGTGTGGATGGTTAGTTCAGACGTAATGGCGGCATTCAACTGGGAAAAGAAACCGTCATCATAAATGCACCACAAATACGATGAATTGCTATTGTTCCGTGTAATCTGCGATAGTTTTTATTAATTTCGATTCATTTGTGATATAACGTGAATATTGAGACTATTAATTTGATTTTTGGACTAAACACTGATTTTAATTATATTTGAAGAAATAAATTGATTTTACAATTGATTTTGTCGTTTTATCTTGTTATCCAATTGCATCAAGAAGTCATAAATCATGGCTAATCCAGACAAAGGTGATCTCTCGCCCTTAAATATTATAACAAAAAAAAAAAATCATATAAAATAATTGCTTATGGTTAAAAGATAAAAATAGATGTAGAAGATTCAAGAATTTTGTGGCCGAATCTTTAATGAATGAGCCAGGGTTTTATCTCGTGCCACATTGGCCTCCCCTTTGATTTATATTATAGCAGGGTTCTCTGAATTATTTGGTGTGAGGGTTAACTACTTTGTAAATTATTTCTCATCATTCTTGAAATTATTCCTTTTTTATATTCAAATATAATTAATATATTTTTTTACCTACGATAGTATAAATAATAATAACATATATTATATGTCTATGTAGATAACAGAAATTAAAAAGTGTTGCAAGCACCAAAATAAAATTGTCTATTATATCGCATAGACCTAATTTCTTTGCACTTTATTTTTTTTATTTACATTTATTTTTAATATCTCTTATTATGTGTTAAGTTATTACAAATTTAATTTTGTATTATTTATTGTTTCTTTCGTAGTTGTAACAAATAAAAGCTAATGACGCCAACCCTAACTACATGGGTAAGGGCTACCGAATGATGATGTTAGATAATAAACGATTATTATGTTAACAAATTGACACCAAGTCAAAATAAATACATCTTTTTAGGTACCACCCATTCGTCAGATATGCTACCATCAAACAGCAAAATAGAATATAGTTGTGTTCTGGTATGAAGGACATCTTAGTTTCCAAGATTGACGTGGCGTTAGTGTTATAAAGAACGATTAAAATTTCTTATGGCGCCAAGGCCTGCGGGCGATGGTGACCACTTACCACAAGGTGGCTCATCTGCTCGTACACCTATCTTAAAATTGTATTGAAAATTACCGTGACGAAACTTGTATAAGTCTGATAAAAATCTCCCTGAAGTGTGATCACAAAAAGAATTGGAAAGGCATAGCGGTATAAGCTCAATATCTTATTACACGATAAAAGAGATCTTTAACCAAGCAGTTTGTTTTTATAGGCTGTTACTTTAATACTTTATGTATGAAAAATAAAACAACGTGGACTTAGTATTTGTTGATATCCAGGCAGGATATATATTCTTTTTATTATATATATTCAATTGCTTTATTGGCATAAATTCTGTAATTAAAACAGTAGTAAAGAGCTGCCGATTTTCCTCGGTAGAATATAATTTTGAAACTGACGGTAGCTTCATATTGACGTGACGAATCTAATTATTTCATGAACATGCTTGAATAAAGAATATTTTGATTTCATTTGGTCACGCATCGCTTAAACTTTATGTCGCCATATTTGTGATCCTTCATTCGATATACAAAAGAGAATACATTAAAACGAATAACAACAAAATAATCATAGATTCGAAAAAGAGATAGGATTTATTATATGATTAAAATACAGATAACATTGTTTTTATTTAACTCAGACGTATTATTTCTATCCAAAAATTAATTAAACATAGCGATGTTTTTCTAAATCCGATTCAGCTCAAAATAAAGTTGGAAAACATAATTAAACGAGTTCGTTCTCTCTAGATTTGTTTTTAAACTAGATAAAACAAACTTAAGTATGTTGTTTTAAATTCAGATTACTGTTGCCTCTCTTATATATCTTAATATTAAATCATGTTTTATGATAAAGAATTTAATATAAAAGAAAGAGGATACGAGTGTTATGTTAGATTATCTTTTATTATATTATATAATATTACGTATTATTATATAATATTACGATAATTTTATATAAGAAGACAGCAAACAAAATAGCTTGGAACCTCCTTAGTGATTTAACACAGATTAAAAAATAATGAGTTTTTATTTTTAGGGTATTAGGATTTTAATCTTACTGCTAGCCCACACTGCAAATAAATTAAGCTGGTGATTTAGCTAGCTGAGCTTTACGTCACTTTAAAACTAAACTCTATTTAAAGATTAAAATCTCTGTAGTTGCGGAATTGTTTATTACCAAATTCAAATAGAAAGTTTAAAGATTGTTCAAAGTTTAATTCAGATGCTTAAAGTTAAGATGTTTAGAATATAACTCAATGGCCTTAGACCACATATTTTTTGAAAGAGATTTCTATAATATAAGAAAATATTAAAATTCAACGTATTAATCTTAATAAAATTTGTCAAGTATCTATTGATGCAGGCGTCAAGCTACAGGTATATACTCGATTACACAAATATTTGCCATCAGATAAGCGTGTCAGTAACTGTTTGTTCAATTATATCCTATCGATCTAGGCGATCACGCGTCAACAGATAATTGTTAATAGAAGTATCGATGGAATCTCTAGTATCGAAAATTATATTTTTTCAATTGCCAACATGTATTTTCATATGCAAAATAAGAATAATAAGTGGAATATATAAATGTCCTCAATATGTGTCTGAACTAATCACATATAATCCCATGCAGGTAAAAACGCGTGTACAGCTAGTAGGGTATGCATATAAATTAAAAATTAGATTAACCAATGCCAATTAGGTATCAAAGGCTTTGAATGCATTAGTTCCACTTCGGTTACACTGAAACATAGCTTAGCCGGTAACTTAATACAGTCTATTAAACACAGACTCAGTATTTAAAAGGGAATAGAAAAGGTGTTCCAATAAAAGTACAAACTAAGAACTCGATGAACTGAAATAGAATCAATTTAGTATTGGAGTATTCGATGAGTAATTTTGCGGCAACTTAACTCTTAGGCTATACGAAATAATCTAATAAAAAATACATGAGTATTCAACATTTCTTAACCTAAAGCCACTTTGGTCGGCATTTTAAATAAAGTTTTCTAAACGTGGTTCTCGAACGTTCTATTTACTTTAGAAAAGTTGCCTTTTATCCGATTTCTACAGGCACAGTTTGCACGGATTACAATAACTTTAGAAACGTCACGAACGAATTCATTTGAAGGTTTTCAAATAACATTGTACAAAGATTATCGTTTATCAGGTAAAAATGTACGGTGTGGGACTATATACAAAACATATTAACAATTGGGCAAATGTATTATGAATGGCTACGTACCTTTAAAGGCACTCGTTATACTTGCGTCTTCGTTTACTTAATAAGTAACGCAACAGCCTGGAAACGTGTGAACCGATTGGGCTAAGGTTTCCTCTCCTATTGTTGGTAGATGGCACAATTTCATGTGACACATGCAATGCCTCATAATTTTTTTAGCGCCTCAGAGCACGAGCTGAAAATTTATGCAAAAGAAAAAATTAAGTGCATGAGAATTCAGAACTGTAAGCCAGGTTTGAACTCGTCATCTTAGGCAAATATTTTCATGTTCTAGCCAGAGGGCCATCACAGCTCCATCACAACTCAATGTGAAGTTAGTCATTAAAATAGCAAGTGCAATGTTTGATTAGAAACAAACATATGATAAATCTGAGATTAATGGATCTTGGATGCTAGTCTTGGCCAGGACAACTTAATCTTTACGTGCTTCGTTTGAATTTAAAATGCATTTTAGGGTGGTCACTCACCGAGAGCATTCACCTTTGCAGTAAAAATTCAGATTCGTGCATTACATAAGTGAGTTAGGAGAAGTACTTATCCTGTAATGATACAATTTGAAATATTACATCAGTGAGAGAGAAGACTCGACTGCTGGGGAAGGCTCAAAATCGAATAATAGATATTTACATTACAGGTGAATGCTCGTCAGTCAGCAAAGCTGTACTGTAAATGTAACGCTCAAAATTGTCTGCTGCCGGTGAGAAGCCACCCTTATGCTCATTAGTGAAAGTATGTATATAATTATATATACTTTATATATATCTATATATATATATATATATATATAACAATCTGCCCTAGAGCTATGTGATGGAATAACCTCCAAATTGTTTTCTTAAGAGAACAAAAAGGCCATCGCTCGACCGTGAGACATGTATTTAAGGCTGTTGCTCTTTTACTTTTAAATAAACAAAACGATTTTGCCCTCGGCAACGTTATTAGTATTTGGTAAATCAGACAAAAGATTACCTATTGTTATAGTAGTTAGAATATTTTTTTTCATTTGGAATATCTTCATTTTACTGGTGAATCCTTATTTATCTGAAGTCCTTTGTCCTTTTGGATTAGCCCTACTAAGCCTTTATCTATAAAATACAATTAATTATTATAAAAAAAAAAATTAAAAAAAAATAGGCAGAGAATCATATATCAGTAATGAGAAGTAGATGTCAAATTGAAGCGTCAATAGCACAATGATTTAAATACACGCTCAATACTGACCCCATGGGTTATTGTCCCCACTCCTACCACAAAATTTAAGTTTAATGGAGGGTTCAATGGATGTATTAGTAAAATATAAAAAATAGAAAAGTGGATAGTTTGATACTAGTTAAAATAAAACATGTTTTACGTTTAGACGTTAATTTAAACTACATAACTGTAGATTAAAGAGTTTAAAGCTGTAATTGGTTTTTTACGAAATAAAAGTAACAGTACCGAGCACAGTTCGTACTACATATAAAGACTATTCCAATTACCGACTCAGGTTTGTGGCGCAAAATCCGAGCTTTTCCGATACAAAGAATATATTGAAGACTCTCCCGATTATTCCATAGCTTAAGCAGTCAATTGTGCCTTAGTTTTGAATTGTAGTACACTTCAAAATGGCGTCGCAAAATTTTTATAATTTATTTACAACGAGTTTGCACCCACAGCCTCGTCATTAAGACATTTTTCGTCCCAGAATCAAAATTATCTCAGTCACTCTTCGATCCATAAACTATCTGAAAGTAAATAATCACGTCGATCAAAGACAAACCAACCCATACAAAACATTCCGACCACGTTCTAGGGCCAATGACCTCCGAGACCGAAACCCTAAGATTTCGCGTTCCATTATGCCGACCGTCGCAATACTCAACCCAACAACGTCATCATGACCTATAGGACCAATAGAAGTAAAACTTTTTTAATTATAATAAGGTATTATTTATTAATTGTGTCCTCTGTATCTTTATGCTTTATATCTCTCCCTAAGAGGTTATTCGGGCTTCCAGCAGAACGATATCTCAAAGAAAATCGTTGACGTCTATAATAATGGCTAATGCATACCATGGTAAAGGTCAGGGATTCGAATCAAAACGACTTGATGTAAAAAAAAGTTTATTACCCACACTTAAGTAAATTGCTTCCGAAGTATGTGCCACGCCGTACAAAATTGTATTTATTGTGATTGCCTTTAATATCTTAATACGTTTCCTAGGACTAATACAACACGTAACGTTATGTAACAAATAGAGTTGTGTGTTTTTAAATGGTTTTATATATGTATTTTTACCAACCAATAGGCGATTCGAATAACAAAAGGACTAATATACAAAGTAAATAATTAGCCATAGAATTCGTCTAGAATTGACAAGAAATCACTGGTCAAGTCGAAAATAATCTGTGGTGTTCATTAAGAATTCGAAAAAAATTGCTTTTCGAATAAAGTATATTGACGGTAATTTTTTATCTGAATTTTAAAAGTAAAATTAAAGTAAGTACTTACTAAAGGAATCAAAATTAAGAAAAAATTGTCAAGAACTGTTTGTAGTGCATAACAGCATAGCTATTCAAAGCGCATGGAATATCTGAATTTGGTCTGTATATCTCCACTGCTCCTGCTTTTGATATATACTCGTAGTATACAATGACAAATTGAGTACCGAAATCTGTTTCGATGTTTCTGAGATATAGTTTCGACACAGTACGAGAATTGGAACGGATCGTCGAAACCACGGACTCCAGTTTTAGTATTGAATACAACCTAATACAACCCGAAATTTCGATCCGTTTCCAATTTAAGGTAATAAATAAATGAAATATTTATGTTTAAATTTATATTTCTGTACAATTTAAAAAAAAAAAATCAAATTGAACATATATTAGTTCGTAAACGTCATCGATCATTACTATAGATATTTTTAAAGATTAATTGAAAAGATTTATTTTAATAATATTTAACAAATTCACTATTTATATTACTTTCAGATATTTCGGTAAATGAGTCCGCCATATTCTTTGTGCTTCGTCTTATTTGCATCAAAATATCAGTTGTTTCATTTTATTCCACACACAATAAGCTTAACAATACTCCTTTGTAAAGTATTTGTATTAAGCACTAGAGTTTAAGATTTTGACACCTAAACTTTTTTTTCAGATTTTTATTTTAACTTTAGCGACAGAAGCGTTCCAATCACGTTTCCAATTGGATAATCGTAACAATTATCCAACCGAAAACATCTTGCTCTTTTATATAATGTGCACAATATATGTGGCTATAGTACTATAAAAAATATTTATTATTACACTTGCTTAAATATCGAATTCTATTCCAAGTTACAGCAACTGTCATAACTCCTAAATTACATTAATTCAATAGCATTCATTGTCTAAGCATAATATGTACGTATCAAATACGATGTGTAATTAAAGTTTTGTTATTTGACGAGACTACGTCTACATGTTAGAACTAATGATCTCGCTTACATAAGGTGCACGTTATTGATCTATTCAATGACGAAGGTGTGAACATCAAATAAATTACTATATTTTATATTTTTTTTATAACATAGGTGGCGGACAGGCCCACTTGATGGTAAGTCAGTGATCACTAATGCCTATAAACATTTACCTTATTTAATTAAATCGCCAATGCGCTAACAACCTTTGGAACTAAAATTATATGTCCCTTGTCTTACCACCAAGTATAATAGTTGCGTATCATCTATATTTTTATTTGTACAACTTTATTATACAACCTATATACAGAGGGATAAAACGCTGTACTAACTTAAATTACCAGAGAACATAAAATCATGAACGCTCCAATTCCTGCACGCAATCAGCTGCTAGGTCCATTAGCCTACGTTTGTTTGCAATTTTTAATATTGTCTTCGCATTAAAAGGATATTTTTTACTTATCTACGCATACCAACTCGAAACGAACGCTAATCTATATTAATAATTTCGTGCAGGTTTACAATAGACCCGATCAAAACCTATCCACAATTATAGTCCGTTAATTTTTTTTTTTATCCGATTAAATATGTATCCGCAAAATTCGTATAATTGATATATTTCGATATTAAATCCATAAAAATCAATGACATAACAGTTCAACGGGTGGTCATGTTTGATGCTTACGGGTGCGTTCAGAAAGTTTGTTCCAAATAATCATTCAGGTATGGTAGACTCGACGGAAACTTATCCACATTAAATTATAGATCAACGTTTATGAAAAAGTAAATATTATTTAAAAAGTAAATGTTAAACGGTATTTGTTAAGTTGTATTTATTTTACCCGAGCGAAGCCGAGTTTTCATCTAGTCTATAATAATTTAGTCACTTCATTCATTTGACAAATAAAGCCTGGTTTACGCAGTGCGAGCTGCTGACTAGTCAGTTGACAGCGTTGTATACTTGTATGTTGGTAACCCCGCATGCCTTAGATGTTTAAATGATGACAGACGTTCCGAGTTGTGTGCTAAAGTAGTGCGCTACCGGGACCCTCATTCATGGTCCGTGTACGTTCGTTACGAGTGATGTGTGAGCTGCTATCAAAAACTGACCTAGTTAATCGAACACGAGCTACTGTCCTACTCGCAAGTGTGAGTAACTCGTATGATCGTCCACATAGTGCGAGTAGCTTTATTTTTTTATGTCATAGGTGGCAAACGAGCAGGAGGCTCATCTGATGGAAAGTGACTACCACCGCCCATGGACATCTGCAACACCGGGGGGCTTGCAGGTGCGTTGCTGGTCTTTCACGAAGGAATACGCTCTTTTCGAAAGCTGGTTCCACAGAGTGGCTGTGCGAGGCAGAAAATGTCTTAAAAATCGCGCTGTTGTGGATTTTCGGACATCTAGGTGGTGCGGGTGATATTTAAATATTATATATTATATAATTTGCTGCATTGCAACTACTACGAAGACCGCGAGTCAGTCTTCGTAGTAGTTGCTAGCTCGCACTTTAGATCAGGAATTTTAAACATTATTAGTCCAAACTTTAAGTAACTTCTTAAAAAATAAATTTATGGTTTATTTAGGAATATTTGTACAAGTGATTTAAATATGTCAAACAAAAAAAATATGTCTGAAATGCTTATGTAGGCGCGTATACTTTAACGTTTTTCTTATAATATTAAATCTCATAATACGTCAATTATATTGATTTTGATTGTTAGTAGGTTGATATTAGTTTAAAAAAATATACGTATATATTCCTTTCAAGTGGCACCTTAAGCATCAAATTAACAAGAGTCGAGCTAAGCAGTGACTCGGCTAAATAAATGAAATAAACATTAGAAAGAACGCTTTCGTGCGATAATTAAAATAAGAAGCGACAGAGACTAATTGCTAAAAGTCAGTTCACATTTCTTGAACAAAATATGTTATTTTTATAACGGAAAAACGAGTCAAAAGAGTTATCTTTGCTTCAAATAACCGGGAGCAATTTATGGAAAAAAATAATTTCATTGTTGCCTTCGAAGCGAGATGATATTACTTTTATAACAACTGTAACGAGGCAAAGAAGTCTTAAATTTACCGAATACTTTTCTTTTTATAACGAGGATGTTACCAAAAGCTTTAATTATATGAAATTGGGAACTTTAGTTGTGTTTAATATTCATCTGAGTACACGGATAAATAATAAATATATTGGACAACATCACATACATTACTCTGATCCCAATGTAAGTAGCTAAAGCACTTGTGTTATGGAAAATCAGAAGTAACGACGGTACTACAAACACTCAGACCCAGACAACATAGAAAACTAATGAACTTTTTCTACACCGAATCGGCCGAGAATCGAACCCGGTTACAGCCAATGTTTGTAGTAATAGTATTGTAAAAGTTTATAAAAGTATAAAGTAAATGCCCCACTGCTAGGAAGACCTCCTCGATTCTTTGAGAAGTTTTGTAGCTTACTTGACCTCGCTGCTCCAATGCGGGTTGTTGAATTAATACATATTTGGAAGATTTTCATGCAGCTTTCCTCACGATGTTTTCCTTTACCGTCGACCATGAGATTCTTTATAAATACAAATTAAGCATTAATTAGTGCTTGTCGGGTACGCACTTAGTTATAGGATTTATAAATGTTTTTATAATAGATATATTAAGTTACGTGATCTTTATAAGCCAGCGTAAGTAAAAAGTGGGCAGGAATGCATTCACAGTACAAAAACTATTTAGATTGAAGCCGTTGCATATCTGTACTATTTCTTATTATTAAAATAGACGTGTCAATTTAATAATTATGTATTTTAATATTAATTATCTTCTTTTTATATAATATATTGATTGTGTTTGGTTCAGTCGTAATGTTTTCCATACGTGCTAATGCAGATATCCGTTGGTCAATAAATATATGTTTTGCCTGCATTTCTTTTGTAGGTACTGGCGTTAACAAACAAGATTTTTCCAACAATATTCTAAACACAAAAATAACCCGTTTACTTCGTGTGAAAGACGCTTGATTTCAGGTACATTTCGGAGTAAATGTAATAGAACATTTTCGTTTCTCTTGGATTAAACATTTTATTACGAATAATTCAAAACCTTTGGGGTAATATCGATTAGCTTTCATAGTTATAATAAATTAAAAGGTCTACTAGTACCAAAAGACAAAAAAGATTACAGGGTTTTAGTTCAAAGGGTATCTATTACAATGTACGTATAAGAAAATTATATACTTCTCTATTTGATGAACTTATTCCTAACTCATACTCCACATAAATTTCAGAGTCACCATAACAATGCATCAAATAATATTATTGACTGGTTGGTCTGATAGCTAGCTGTACGGCTGCAGATCACAGGGTCATATGATCAAATCCCTGGTCAGACCATTAAAAAGTTATTAGGTTTTTCTGACAAAAAATGTCAATAGCAGCCTGGTGTCTGGATATTGGCAGTGTATAGGTTTCCGTGCAAAGTGCATAAAGCAATTGCTTCTTCACCTGATCTCTTTTCGGATTGGACCTGAGTCTTGTCGGATTAGCATTAATCTGAAAGTGGGGTACTGGTACTATGCCAAAAACTTCACAACAGCTGTTAAAACTTTTAACATATTGAATGATGCGCAAAAATACAAAAAATAAAAAAATCAAAGCAATTAAGTGAATATTTATATTCAAGCTTACTCGTATTTAAAATTTATGACTGACTAACTAAAACCTACTCGTATTTTTAAACGTGAAAAGTGCGGACGGGTTGCTAGCCTTGTATGAATTGCTAACGAAGGATTCGTATAGTTTCCAAGAATATAACGTAAAATCGATTAATCAGTGACCTTTAACTGAAGTACAAACTCGTAATTGATATATCCGTAAATGTTACTTTGAGATTACTATTTGCGATCTATATCCAGAAACAATACCTGGGTATCTTTAAATATTTATTTTTTATAGAAAAGGCCGATGTCACAATAGGAAGTTGGTTCCAGAGTGGTTGTGCAAGGGAAAATATGCCTTAAAAACCACGCCGTTGTGGATTTGTTGCTTCTCTAAGAATAGTTCATTCAATATCCTGATATAATAAAACAAGTAAAACTTGCTGCTCCAAAGAGATAATGCTATTCTCAGAAACAAATAATTAACCCATTAGGCTTCCTTACGTAGTCGTGATTATTTTTTTTAACTTACGAGTATATGTAACTTTTAAATACCAACGCTTGGGTTAGTCACTATAATGAAATTCAAATAAAAAAATTTGAGTTGAATTTGAGATGTTTTAATTTTTCTACCGAATCTTGTACTACTTGTAATCGAATACAAGTATCTATTCTCGCCATTTCAATTATAATAAAAATGTGTTCGGTTAGCTATTTGCTGCAGATGTCGCCACTTGTCAAAACCCTTGTTTTGCGAGATTACTTCACGTGATCGACAAATGCCGAGTTCACTTTATTCGGCGCCCTAGTAGAGGAAACATCCGACAAAGAGTTTTGGATAAAAGTAAAACTGGTCCTGGGTATAATTTTTCCTACATATAAACATGGTTATTTTAAGATAATTTGTGAATACGATTCGATACGATTATAATATTTATATAAATAGTGTCAAGTTTTGTATATTAATTTGTAGTTGTAATGTGTAATACCTATGTATTTTAAAATAATATCTCGTAAATTAAGGTGAAACATATTAGTATTGGAAATTCAATAAATGAGTGTATAACATTGTCGTTTTTATATCTTAGATTATTTATAAATATACCTACACAATAAAGTTGTCGCATTACACAAGAACTACAACAAACGAGTCACTTTATTATCTTGGCGTGCGTGACAGCTACGCTCGACACTCGCCAAACGTCATTTTTTTTTATGGCATCGGTTGGCGGACGAGCATATGGGCCACCTGATGGTAAGTGGTCACCACCGCCCATAGACAAAGGCGCTGTAAGAAATATCAACCATTCCTTACATCACCTGTGCGCCACCAACCTTCGAACTAAGATGTTATGTCCCTTGTGCCTGTGATTCCACTGGCTCACTCACCCATCTAACCGGAACACAACAATACAGAGTACTGTTATTTGGCGGTAGAATATCTTATGAGTGGGTGGTACCTACCCAGACGGGCTTGCACAAAGCCCTACCACCAAGTAAATAAAGTCATACTACTTTACTAGTGTGCGTGTACTTAATCGCCAACTGTTGGTTACTATTTTTTTCGACGCCTTCTCAGCTATCAAAGTCTATCTAGAAATATATATAAACAAAGACAAAAATAAATTATCAAAGAAAAATGGCAAAGAGTGTGTTAAAGAGGGAGTAGCAAATTAGAGCGAGCCAAAACTATAACTTTATTAATAAACTTCTCGCCAATGAATTTGAAACCACAACTTGTTTATAAAAAAAGACACCACAACAAAAACTATTCATATTTTAACAGTAATAGTATTTTATTCTCGTATTATTCTTGTCTGCAACGTCATCCCTTTGATATCCCCTTTGATATCGGTTGTGTACGAAACACAGCACACAAATGATGCAATCTCAATACGCAATGTTCAATGCATTTCGATGCAATTTCTGCAGCGAATTTCTGTACAAACTTTCCACATTGCTAGAAATATCAATCCAACGCTTAATTTATTACAATTTGATTTGATTTGTTACATGTATTTGTTATTATTCGTCTCGGGTTCACACGTGTAAAATATAAGTTCTCAAAAAACATGATTATCGTAATAAATGTAATTCCTGTAATGGTTTATACGGCGCACACCAGTGAAGCTTCCAGTCGGCAAAATTATTTCCGATATCTTCAACAATCCATACTATATTATATATATATTATATTTAATATTTGATATATTTAATATTCCATTATTTAATATATTATAAATACGAAAGTAACTCTGTCTGACTGTCTCGCTTTCACGCCAAAACTACTGGACTGATTTAAATGAAATTTGGTACACAGATAGAGAGCTTGAGAAAGGACACTACACTATACTTTTTATTTGGAAAAAAGTGCTGTAAAGGGTTGAAAACGGGGATGAAAGTTTGTAAGTTGTTGAAAGTATAGTCATTTTTGGAATTACAAGCATAAAACTTATATTTAGGCTGTACACTTATAAACTAACATATCATGACACCCACTAAGGAGCGAATTTTGGAAATTCTACCCCTAAATGGGTGACATAGGTATTGAACGTTTGTATGGAAGTCCGTAATTTTTTAAGTTAGAAACATGAAACTAAATTTTTGGGATACTGATTAAAGAGGAGTAGATACTTATTTAAGTCTTTTTACACAATCTAGCCCTACGGGGGTGAAATAAGGGTTGAAAATATGTATAGGAGTCCGTCATTTTTTGAAAAATAAACATGAAACTTAATTTTTGGGATACTGCTCAAAAATGAGTACATACGTATTTAAGCGTTTCTAGATAATCTACCACTAAGGGGGTGAAATAAGGGTTGAAAGTTTTTATGGAAGTCAGTCATTTTTTAAGTTAAAAACATGAAACTTTATTTTTGGGATACTGATAAAAAATGAGTAAATACGTATTTAAGCGTTTTTTGATATCCTACGTTTGAGGGGATGAAATAAGGGATGAAAGTTTTTATGGAAGACCGTCAGTTTTTTAAGTTAAAAATATGAAACTTTATTTTTGAGGTACTGATTAAAAATGATTTAATACGTATTTAAGTGATTTTAGATATTCTACCTCTAAGAGGCTTAATAGGGTTTGACATTTCGTATACAGGTTAGTATGGAAGTCCGTCATTTTGAAGTTAGAAGCTCGAAATTTTATTTTTGGCTACCGATTAAAAATTAGTTGATTCGCATTTAAGCGTTTCTGGATATTCTACCCTAAGGGCTGAAATACACACCAATGTGGTATACAAAGAGGTATTACATTAACGTATTATTTTAAGTTAATTTCTAAATATATTCATATTCTACGTGAGCAAAGCCGCGGGGAACAGCTAGTCATTAACATATTTCAGCTAATTTACAGAAAACTTATAGTAATGAATTACACTTTAACCGTCCTCGAAAATCGCACCGTCCATTACATACAAAATATATTAAATAGTTTTTGAGTGTATTGCGAGCAGACAAACAGATACAGTGGGGGGACTCCTATTATAATTAGTTATCTTAAGCAAATGTTTTATGATTATTATTCATTTTCCTTTTATTTTTGAAAAATACCCAAACTGAAATGGCAGCAGATTTGGCACATAGCTCTTAGAAAATTCTCGACTATCTGGTCGTCACGGGAAGCCAATGTATGCGGATAGCGCTAAACCGACTGTGAGATCTCTTTTGGGAGGCCATTGTCCAGCAATGGACGTCTTCCGACTGAAATGATGATGACGATTTCTTTTCAATCAACTTTATTTTAATTAATTTGATTTCATGTGTTGATGGATAATTAAGACAGCTCTATATTAAATTTGAATATTTTTTCTAAGTAAGAAATGTTTCCATAAAATTCAAAGCATTTGATCTATTGTTAATTTTTCTACGAATTTTATAACGAAAAATATTTTTATCAGCAAAATCACAACAAAATTTTGTGTGTATGAAAAATAACGTAATAAATTCGAAGTTAGTAGATGTAACTGCATAAGAGAAATGATTGAATTCCAAATCTTAAATTAGCAAATCTAAAGTGAGACCTTAAAATAGATGATTAATTGAATATTTACAGAAAATATTGATTAAGTGTAGTTTGAATTGCCAAATTATAATAAGGTTAGATATTACATATTTTAATTAACGCCTTAACGGTTTTATGATTTTTTTCCACACAGTGGAACCTTCAGAAATGTACCCGGGATGGGGGCAACCGGGTTTTGTGGGATATCTACTGCTATTGCCATCTTCAATCAACACGGATCCCAGAGGCTTCGGGATCATGTCCATATAACGTGATGATCTTCCACCCCCGCACTTCTTGCTAATGCCTGCGGTAGCACGAGGGCATCCCAGCTGCGGTTCTCCTCAGGGCCGTCTGGAACTGACAGCGAATGTCCATTCGAGGTACTTACATCACGCGTCCCCAACATTCTACCATTTCCCGAGCCTGCTTGATCGCTCTATGCTAAAAAAAAACTTGACATACAACAACGCTTGAACTAAAAATAACTTTTACTTTCATCCACTGCAGCACAGTACCAACTTCTACAGTATAAAGTCAGCCTTAAAACTTCATTCTTATTGATAAGCAGTTTTCGCCCGCGACTTTAGGGGTTGGTCGTCACGTGTTAGGTATAAAAAAGTACCCTATGTTAAGGACTTAGTTCTCAAGCTGGCTTCATAGCGAATTTCATCATATTCATAATTTTCAGTACTTTGGCCGTTAGAGCGTAGACAAACGAAGAGACAGACCCACAGGTAGATAGAGTTACTTTCGTATTTATAATATAAGTTTAGATTGCAGGTTGCGAATAAATGTTGTAAATCATTCTAGGTACTCATACAATAACAAGTTATATAAAAGAAGAAACAAATTAAACAAAAAAAGTAATGTAATCTGGATTTTAACTAATACTATACATATAATTTTATATGATAACTATTTTTAGACCAAAATTTAGACAAATTGCTCTGTTCATTCTTACTCATATACATCAAATTATGCGAATCTAATTATTTAAATTAATCCTGAACATAATTTTCTCTAAAAGTTTTAGCATAAAAAATCGTATTATATTTGAAATATGATTTTTTTATCACCACATTATTTTGCATTGGAAACGATTAATTAACGACACAATCTAATATTTCACGCTTGTGGAATTAGTGTATAATTAGTTTTAGGTGTGTATACGTTTCAATGATTAACAAATATGACTTTTGAGTTGGTGTAATAAAGTTCCAATTAAAACAAAACATTTTGATTTGCTTCTCTTTATTAACCAGTTAATCGTTAACACATCGGTTTCCTGCACTAACACAGGCTGACGGTTTTCAATTAAATATATTTGGTCATGGTTTAAATACTGTAATAATCTTAAAAACGAAAATAAAAATGTATCTCAAAACAATTTTGGCAATAATTTTTATTTATTATACAAAAGTTATAGAACAACATGAGTTGGACAACGATGAAAGTATATTTCTTAGAAATGAGTGCCATTTTGATAAGCCGTTATTGGACAAACTTTCGTCATATCAACCTGTCATTAATTATATTATGGCTACGGTTAAATCTAAGCTGATTTCAGAGGATTTTTATGAAAAGTGAGTAAAACCAAACTGATTAAACATTAAATCTTCTTCATCCTCTATCACTTTTAGTTTCATCCTCCGGCTGTCTGCCATTAATCTTTCGCATACATTAATAGATGCTAGTAAGAGCACATAAATCTCAAAGGAAGATCACGAGTTCAAACCCGGGTAAGAACAACTAAATTTTCATGTGCTTAATTAGTTTTTATAATTATCTCATGCACGGAGGTGAAGGAAAAAAACATCCATATGGCGAATGAAAATCTACTACGTGTATCCACGAAACCGTGTCGGATTAAACTTCATCCTATTCCTTAAAAAAAGGGGAAAGGATTTAACCCGGTAGTAGGATTTAGAAAATAGTTTTTATTATACGTTGACTTACACGAGTAAATGCTATCATTACAATAAAATACCTTCAGGCATTAAGTTTTCCCTTTGTTCATTATAGTTTTAAGTAATTAAATATTTTATTTTTATGATAGATATTCAACATTCCTCGATATTTTTGGGGCTCGTCCTGCTGGAAGTAAGAACTTGGAAAATGCAATAGATTATATGAAGCGACTTACGTACCACAGTGGAGTTAAAAATGTTTTTACGGAGAATGTTTCGGTATATCTTTACACAGTCTAATAAAGGTGCTTTTTAATTACTTAGTTATAAGACAGTCTTTGATTGCAGGTACCACATTGGCAACGGATCTATGAATCTATCAAAATGATACGTCCTCGCGTAAAAGATATTGCAGCAATTGGTCTAGGACTTAGTGTTGCAACTCCTCTTTATGGCCTTACTGCGGATTTAATTGTTGTTCGTAGCTTCGAGGAATTGGATGAAGTCGATAATGTACAAGGGAAAATTGTTTTATTTAATACTATATTTACTACATATATAGAAACCGTAGTATACAGAGTTTATTCAGCAATAAAAGCTGCTCAAAAGGGAGCCATTGCAGTATTAATTAGAAGTCTAACGCCTTTTTCATTGTATACTCCTCACACCGGTGCATTAACATATAAACAAAATGTCAAAAAGATACCAGCGGCTGCTATTACAACAGAAGACGCCGATTTAATTCAAAGATTATATAATTACGGAGAAAAAATTACAATAAACATAACAATGTTAAATACATTAAATAAAAAAACATCTCGAAATACTATTATTGATCTGAGGGGAAGGTCGGAGCCAAGAAAGATGGTGATAGTTTCAGGTCATATAGATAGTTGGGATGTAGGGCAAGGAGCTATTGACAACGGTGGTGGAATGATGATTAGTTGGTTTGTACCTGTGATATTAAATTATTTGAATTTAAGACCTAGAAGAACTATACGCTCTATTTTATGGACTGCAGAAGAAGAGGGCCTTATTGGTGGAGCTGAGTATTTAAGGAGACATATGAATGAGCTAGATAACATAAATTTTGTGTTAGAATCCGATGCAGGAACCTTTAAACCTTTAGGCTTAGAAATAGCTGGATCTAAAAATGCAAAATGTTTAATTGCAAACATTTTAAAACTTTTTTCGCCGATTAGTAAGATAAAGCTTGTTAATAATACAGGATCCGAATTGTCTCTTTTTGTTAATAATGGAATTCCAGGAGCATCATTGTTGAATCGAGATAATAATTACTTTTTATACCATCATACAAATGCTGATACTTTGACAGCGCAAAATAGGCAACAAGTAACAGATTGTGCCGCGTTTTGGGCAGCGATATCTTACGTTATTGCAGATATACCGATTCCAGTTCCACGACACTGAAATATACAAAAAAATATTCGATTGCTTCAGAAAAACATGTAGCGAACACTAATAAAAAATGTTTTTCTTTGAGTTAGTATTGAAATTTGATTATGCTATAACAATATCAATAAGAATAAAATACTTTATTGTACACCAAAGTAAAGATAAACAACATTACAAAAATATGCACAATGCTATAGAGGTCGTCTTAACGTTACAGAGCTATTTCGACCACACAACCATAAAATTGATAATATCGGAGACATATTGCTACATAAATTAATATTTAGGCAGATGATACAACTAACTTCTACGTACAATACTAACAAAAATATTAATATTTATCACATAAACTATTTAAATAAAAGATGTGTGTTTATATATTTTTATTTTTTTTTAATGTTTGATTGACTTTAATTTTGGGATTATTAAAGTATTATGACTTTTGGTGAGTGTCAATCATAACTGTCACCCACACCTAGATAATAAAGTGAGTTCATTCGCACGTGACATTGGCGAAATAATCTGTGCCCTCTTGACACAAATAAAAGACAAACGTAAAAAAAAAAGTTAGTTCGTTTGTTTTAATTATTTTTTAGTGCGACACTATACCTATTCATATAAGTAATATAGGTTTATGTCAATTTATTTCAAAATAAAACATCCTTAAACCCATAAATTAAAAAAATAATAATTCATTTTACAAACTATTGCTTTGGGATTTGAGATGGAATTGCTTTATTCTGAGAAAACATCAACTACGTGCATCGACAATGCTCGTCCATACAAACGAGAAATCTACTATATAATTTTTTTTTTGTAGCTTTTAAATTAAGTTATTAGTATATTGTCCTTAGTTTTAAGTCGTGTTGATATTAAATCTGTTCTTTTAACCTGCTGCATCATTACATAGTATAAAACAAAGTCAGTGTCCCTGTGTATGCTTAGATCTTTAAAATTACACAACAGATTTTGATGCGATATTTTTAATAGATATATTGATTCAAGAGGAAGGTTTATATGTATAATACATGCACAATATACTAGAGAAATACTCATAATTTAAAAGGTTTCTGAAGTGATGTCTTAAATAAAGACATTTTTGCTTACATTGCAAACGCTGGCGGCACCCTATGAGATCGATCAAAATAATGTAGTACAGTATTGTACACAAAAAAGTCTTCGATGGTATATATCTATCTCTTAGGGATAACCCACAATAACCATTTTTTTATCCTTTACTTTTTACGAGAAATAATGGCTTATTTTAGAAGTGGTTTAAAGCAACAAAGAATTAATCCAATTAAGTACATTTAATACATTGTGCATTTAATACAGATCAATATGACCCTTCACAACATGTAATTTAAATGAATATTACAGATTTAAAAAGCAGGGACATAGCAGTTTGTATAGTCAAACGACTGAAAAACTGTGAACGTTGTATTGTTCTGTAGTATATTTAGTAACATCATTACACCCGTGCGAAGCCGGGGCGGGTAGCTAGTATTTTATATATCGATATTGTACTCGTATATGGTAATGAAATTCGAAACATACATTAATAAGGCATTGTCATTTTTTTTATAAATTATGAAAGGAGGTTTAATTACGTATAATACCTTTTTCGTTATAATTTCTGTTTTAATATTTCTTCTTGTCACTTAAACTTTTGTTTCATTACACGTTTTATCTCGACAAATTAAATACTTTTTTCTTTTCCTCTCTACGTGATTTCTACCTAAATGTTTCTAAACGGCTATTTTATTATGAATCTTCCCGACTGTTATTATTTCAAAAGATCGATGCCAAATAATTATCTTTATTAGTTATCTTATAAATGTATTCGGTAAGGAATAAGAAAAAGTGTTCATACAATCGTGTGATACAAATCTTGCAATAATCTCCAATACGAATAGCATCATTTATCACACAAAGGTTAGATTGAGTAGAGATCCCGGATTAATTATCTCATAACAAATATTTCTGATAAAGCGCCCTAGGTACACAAATAGAAGCGTTATTCAGTGTATTTTCATAAGCGTAATGAAAAAACTAGTGCATTGACACTCTCCACAAATCTTATTCCATACATTTTAATGTACGGCTACGAATTTTTAGTGGAATAATATTTTCCACATTACCATTAACTTACATAAATGCTTAAACTAACTAGTCTCTAAAAAAATCCACATCAATCAAATACGTAGTATTATAATTGAATTTGAGTTTTTTATTCATTTCCATTTTGATTGCCACGGTTGATTATGGTTGAAAATAAAATTCCAATTTGGTCAGCGGTATTGTTTTTGATTAATATTCAATCGTACTCGTCTGACCATATTTTGTTGTCACCAAACGTTTTCATACGTACATATATACTCCTAATAACGAAGTGTCGTATATTTTTCATTATTATTCTCTATGAAATTCAACTTAAACGGTAATAAAGTTTCGTGTAAATTGATGATGTCATTAACATTACAATTTAGTACCTTTTAGCCGACTTCAAAAAAGGAGGTTTTTAATTCGGTTATATATATTTTTTAATTTTCACGCCAAATCTACTGGACTGATTTAAATGAAATTTGATACACAAATAGTCTAAAGCCTGAGAAAGGAGATAGGGGGAGAGGCCACTTTCTAATTAAAAAAAAGTATTGTAAACGGTTAAAAAGGGGGATGAAAGGTTGTATGAAAGTATTGTCATTTTTAGAACTAGAAACATAAAACTTATATTTTAGGCTGTTGATCTACAGTTATAAAATAACATACCATGATACCCACTATGGAGGAAGCTTTGGAAACTCTACCCCTAAAGCGATGAAATAGGGGTTTAAAGTTTTTATGGGAGTCAGTCATTTTTTAATTTTAAAAACATGAAACTTTATTTTTGGGGACCGATTAAAAATGAGTTGATACGTATTTAAACGTTTCTGGATATTTTACGCCTAAGGAGGGAAATTGGGTTGACTTATACAGGTTAGTCTGGAAGTCTGTCATTTTTGAAGTTAGAAGCTAGTAGATTTATTTTTGGGATACCGATAAAAGTGAGTTGATACGTATTTAAGTGTTTCTGGATATTCAATCCTAAGGGCTCAAACATACTTCAATAAGTTATACAAAGAGGTGTTACATTAACGTAATATTTTAAGTTAATTTGTAAATATATTCATATTTTACGCGAGCAAAGCTGCGGGCAACAGCTAGTATCTAAATATATTGAAAGGTATTAAAGTATGTTTCAAGATTAAATATACAATAGATACATTAAAAGGATTGGATAAAATTTAATTTATTAGTAGGTACATATTTTTTTGTTAAAACGCATTTACGCGTTTCCTCTACATAAAGTATTTATCTTGTATCTAAGTCGCGCCGAGTGCGCCATACTACCCACTAAAAAAGCTGGAGCATCCACTCCATCTATACGAGGGCGTCACGGGGTCGCTTCAATATCCTAATTAGTCGATACGTTTCATTTATCTCAATGTGTCATGTTCGTTCCAATTTTCATGAAAATATCAATTTTAAAACAAGTGAAAACAAACGGTTAAAAAATCTTATTTAAACGACGTTGATTCATACAAATATTTACCAGAACCATCAACAAACATCTACTATTTTAACAAAAAACATCTGTGAATGATTTATGACGGTCGGCTAGTTCAAATAACTGAGCAATAAATCAATTCAATTGATTTATTGGTTATTTCCTTTTGCAAATATTGAGAAGTTCAACAAATTGAAAAGTTTATTAGGAACCGTCTCTATACATATTTTAAATCTGCCCTTTTAGTCTTAGAAATCAAACAAATAACTTGTAATCATTCTATTTCAATATATACTTGTCTATTACAATCAAAATTAACTTTTAATCAGGATTACGGTATGTTAATTATTTAGATATCTTTTTTTAAATCGTATTATTTGTTCACAATCTTGAAATGACTTTTCAGAAATCGGTTGACCGTGAAAAATATGAAAATATTTTTTTTATTTATAATCGTGTTCTTCATAATAGCCGATATGTTTCATACGAGTTACTTTGTTTTCTGTATGAATTTCTAGAACTACAATTATGTGATTGCATAATTCTTGAGAAATTTATGGGTTAAAAAAATACACTACGGCTCTTGGATTTGAATCGGTTAATCTTTGAAATCGTATCGAGTAACTAGGGCTTTTGTATGATTAATCTTAGTTACTATTATTTGAAACACGTGATTCATACATTGTTAATAAGAAACATAAAAAAAGTTACACTAAGTTGTAGTTGTAGTTGCTTAAGATAATCCTAATCCTTCCAACCAATTTCGGTCACGAAGGCTTTTATATTTAATTAATTCAGTACTCGAATATGTGCGAAAACAGGTACACTTTCATTAATCGAGGGAACGGCAATCTGGCAAGACCGGAGAGAATTCAGGTCCAGAAGCAATGGCTTCACGTGCTTATTAGCCAGTATGACAGAAGCCTATGTTAGAGAATGCCTATGCCAGAGGACTGCAGTAATAATCAGTGTATAGTAATTAAATAGTTAAACAAGACTAGAGACTAAACAAGACTGATAATAATAATTTTACAAACATCAAATAATGTTAATAAAAACAAAAGAAATAAATCCCTTCCCTTCATGACATTTTTGAATAATATATTCTCATTCACGAACATTACAAGAGAAACTTTTGTCCTTTTCCCAAATTTCAAGAGCCCTGAAGGTCTCGATAATAGTAAAGGTCCCATAACGAGGTTTCGTCCCCAGATCTATTTCAATTTTCGTGGAGATTGAAACCCATCTCATATGTCCCTTATTATGATTCTCGTTTCCGACTGATGTACCGACCATTAGTCCCTTTTAATTCACCGCATTCGCTTACCAATGAAGACTCTCTTTTATCATTATTGTGGTAAAAAGGTTTCTTTTATGCTTTATACTTTTATTATCTATACGAATAAATAAAAAAAATGTTTGTAATGCCTAACTGAAAATCGACTAAACCAATATACACAAAACTAATTAAAGATGTCGCGCAGTATTATATATATAAAAAGGAAGTGACAAGCAAGAATTACCAGTCCTTGTATTATTTTAATGTAAATCATTGATTTATTTTACAATAGAGCCGGCCGCGTGTGTTTTGTTTGCTATGCTCTCATTAAATTAAAATCTAGGGCCATTTTGTATTATTTGAGAAAAACCTTTTGCTGAGGCACTTCTTTATAAATATATATAATCCTATAACTGATCTCTTCCTAAACGATTTTTTTTATACAAATGAGCCACCTGATGGTAAGTTGTCCCCACTGCCGGTAGACATTGGCGCTGTATGAAATAAAAACCATTCCTTACATCATAATAAAGCGAAACCAACCTTGGGAGCTAAGATATTATATCCCTTGTGGCTGTAGTTACACTATAACCTCATAGTAATAAGGTTATAGTTATGATTTTTAGAGGCATGATTGACTATTGTAAAGATTTAATGTAAAATTGAATCCCAAATAAATTATTTTAATAAATTCATTTTCTACAATATATTTAATGATAATGAGAGTGTTTGTTAATTTTTAATTATTTGTAAAGTTTAAGACACCGCGTTTGATTTGTTTAATAATTTCTAACTCTAAATATATTAACGTGTACCACCAATAGGCGAGTCAGGTGATCGGAGGTCATGCCTAATTCATATATATGTACTTTCAACCAACACATACAGGTTTCTTAACGATATTATTCCTCCACCGTCGAGCAAGATGTAAATTATAAACACAAATTATAAAAATCAAAGTATTTGCTTGCTTTGAACCCATAATCATTGATCAAGATTCACGTATTCTAACTGACCCATCTAAGTTAGAAAAATCATTTTGTGATTGCATAATCTCGACAACTCCAGAATCATAATTGAATTACGAGTATAGTATTATGTAGTAACAAATTTGATAAGACCATACTCATAGGGTTAGAAATCTGATCCCCATAATTATATAGCGGATGTTTAGATAAACTCTGTTGTATCTCCTTTAGTCACCATTAATTTGATATTCGAGAGAAAAAGACAGCATTATCTACCTAAGAACCCCCTAAACAACATTTATTGGCATACATGTGATACAGGCTGTAATAAAGGTTCAATCGTATTACTTTATAACGACTACTAAATATTTCTCCTTATAATATCAGCATGTATAACAATCAGTGATCGAAACATGCTCGAAGTATGAGTAATTTACTAGATACGAACAAGATTAATGTAATTATAGACCTATACACTCACGAAGGGGCGCCTCTCTACGTTAAATTATTATGGCCGTGCATTAATGATTATTATGAGTGAGTGACGTTCGTGTATACAATATGTCTTAGTGTGCGTGAGACGATCAAGAGTAAAGATAACAAAAAAATACAAAATAAGATTATACTTGTTAAGTATATCATTAAAATGCCGACGGTTTAACGTATAAGGGTATTGGGTCTTTTTTGTGTGAATATATCAATACATAACACATTAGAAGTTAATTTTTTTTATACTAACAAGTTCGTTGACTATTTCGTATTTCACGAACTACAAAATGTGTCTTTCTTTCCAATTCAGATAAATTGCAGAATTCTTACAAAAGCTTCACATCGCTGAGTCCGTGGACCGCTGACGTAATGACTTACTTCTTTTATTCGTTTGCGATAAATCTTGACTGAAAAATAAACTAAAATAAAGTTAGCTCTGTGCCCTGCTCAAAAGCAAATCTGTTTTGAAATAGAATATCTTTTCATATACTTTTGAATTTGTTCAGTCATATTCAGTAACATTGCTTTTGACTTCTACTTTTTAATTACATTTACCAACTCTAACAAACCGGAATAGGACCATATAATCAATTATATAACCTTCTGTAAATGAGCAGTAACACTAAATAGTATACAGTATTTATCCATATTTCATTTTGACGACGAATACTTGAAAATGTGGTTTGAAACCTTAGTTCGTTATCCTTCGAGATTTATTGCAGCGACACAGTTACGAAACATGACAAGAGATTTATGCTGCCTGTCAACGTAACTGACCATACTGTGCTGTCGTTATTAATTTACGATGTCGATTAAATGATACTGAAATGTTCATACCTGATATAAGAGCCGAGATAGCCCAGTCTTAGAACAGGAAAATATTAACCGAAAACTTCTATTTCATACCCAGTGAAGCACAATTAATTTTGAATTCAAAATTTGCTAATTTGATAGATATACCAATTTGCATTGGAACAGCGTGATGGAATACATTGCAAACCACACTTATATTTTGTTTTTATCCCTTTCTTTTTTATTGTAAATTTCCCTTCTCTATCAAAGCCCTTAACTTTGTTATAATTCTTCTATTTACGATTGATTACAATCAATCAGGAAACATATTAACCATTCCTTACATCGTCAATGCGCCAGTAACCGAGGGATCTGAGATGTGCCTGTAGTTACATTGGCTAACTCACCGTTAAAACCGGATCATAATCTCACTGAGTACTACTGTTTGGTGGTAGAATATCTGAGCGGGTCGTAACTACCCAGTCCACCACAAAGTAAGTTATCTTTGAAAATAGAATAAGAACGCTTTAGTAAATCACAAAAAGAATCAAATGTCACAGATTTACTGTTTTACATTTACCAACTTTAAATAACATATTCACAAAATTATAAGTAAGAACAAAATCATAAATTTTACTGTTTTACCGAATCACTTACTTATTCAATCAACTTTAAAGGGTAAACAGTTTTGACCCTTTGCGATCTCTCGGCGATAAAATACGAGAAGGATTATCCCTATAGCATTGAATAAATTAAACCGAACTAAATATAAATCTAAATAAAGTTTACCATAGCCGATGGTATCAGTTACATTTTTGTTCAGAATGAAAATTCATTATTACAAAAAATAGTTAAAAAATTGATTTAATTTTTTTTTTTCATTTAAATATTTCCAAGAGTCAAAAACTTGTTTAGGTTAAAGCATTGGTCTATTACGCCTTTTTTAAATATTCGATTACGTTTATTTGATATATAAAATTAATAATAAACATCGCATCATTATAAGCTTAAAGCATACAATTCCTATTGATTTTCCAACTAAATGAAAACAGTACAAAGAGTCAGGAGCCCGGATCCAACTTAAATTCAAATACAAATATCTTCAATCAACATAGCAGCATTACATTTTCTTATTGCTTGTCAAAATTCTACAACCGGTTCGAAAAGAAACACGTCAAACCTGAGAAGAAATTCCCATTAATAGCACACACAGAAAATGATACATATTTACTATTCCACGCTCACTTAATGTATACACAATATATTCGTGTAAATAGACGACTTACTTTATAAACATATTACATTTATATATATATATATATACAGTTTCAAATATTATACATACTATTTTGTTTAGTTTGCGATTCGTTTTGCTATTGTAATTGTATTGTAAAAATTGTTTAAACATGTAAAATGAACATACACAGGCACGAAACATGCATCTTTAACATTCAACCTTCTCTTCTATATCGGTTAGGAAGAAAATATTGTTTACTAGGAAATCGTAAAACAGCAATTCTTCTTATCAAAACGATCATCAAACCGATCTTTATAATGCAATGTACACTATGATTTATTCATTTTTATTTGGTAATCCAACAGTTTAAATACATAACTTATTACATAACGTATCCAAAATTGTAAGGAAAACTGAACTAGGATTACACAATTCGTTTAATGATATTATTTTATTACAAACGTGAAGATAGTAATTAAGATAAAACTGTAGTAGTGTATGCGCTAAAATCTACTGTGTGAGTGCATGCAAATAATTGTAGGTGTGTGTGTGTGTGACTGACTTGATTTGTCTAGACTTGCTTCGTTGATCAATAAATAAATCTGTTTTTCTAGTTCGAGCTGTAGTACAATCTTCTAACATTTTAAGTAATACTGGAGCAAATCTGATATTATTCTAATTAACATACGCTTAACCTGAATGTATCTACATACGTAACGGAATCTATCAACGCGATTTTCACCATGCTCCAATTGGTACGCGTACTAACGACTGTTGGCAATAATGATTTTGTTCTAGTATTTTGGCTAGAATCGCCAAGATAGCAAAATAAAAATAAAAGGGACTGATTTATTTAGTTATATAAAAAATATACCCATCTATTACTTTATGGTTATACTCGTAATGTTACGTCATCATCGATATTTTTTTTATCAATTTACAACTATCCTCCTCGACATCATCATAAGTGGTTACATGTCTTATGGGTGTCATCGGGATTGAATGCGAGCACAAAACAAATTATAAACTGTTCTAAAATTTAATTAAAGTTTTACAATGTTCAACAACTTCATAATTATTATTTCACGGTTACTAAAACAACAATCCAACAGTTACAATCGAGTAGCAAGTTAGCGACACTGATCTAACTTTACTCAACAACTTTTATTAATATTTATATTTATAATATAATACAACATTTATAATATAATATTTAATAATTATTATTATTTAATATTAACTTTTCCAATGATCCACCTCGTTCTAGCTTGGCGGAAAGCTGGAACGTGGTGGATCGTTGGTTATATTGTATATATTGTTTATTACCTTTTACTCAAATTCCCGTCACAGACTATATAACTACTACGTATTTCCCGCCGAAACGTTAAGATGGCCCCTCGACACTGCTCAACTTCAACTCTACGTGTGAAGCAATATTATAATAATAACTTTGGAGTGTATTAATAAGATTTGATACGATAATAAATATAACATTACAAATATGATTTAAGAAACTATTTAAAATATATATATATATATATATATATATATATATATATATATATATATATAAACAATAAACTGGAATAGTTTAGCCACTTCCTCCTATATATGTAATCACGCACCAAGGTTAGATCTTATAAAAAGTATTTTTTCGTAAAAAACCCAATTTCAAGAGCAATAATAAAGCAGCAATCGCGTTTGATTTGCTGGCATTTATTGAAGATTCCCGTTGTCTGTCTCCGAACCTCAGAGTTTTAAAATAGGAAATTGAACGGTAACATTACGGAATGATACTCTTTCGAACAAAAAAGTAATTTAGGAAATCAATTTATATGTGACGGAATTATGCTCGTAAAAATAAAAATATTATACAACCTTCCCCTTTTTTAAAGTAAGAATATTTCTTCGCCTGTATGACGAAATGCGATTAAAAACAAATTTGCGAATGAGTTAAACGCTTACAACTAATAGTCGAAAAATGCAAACTGTTCTCAAGGTGAGTTATATTATGTTTTCGTTGAAACAAATAATATTTTTGTAAAAAAATCAGTCAATTTTTTTATTAGTCCTATCGTTGATTAACTATATATTGTGTACATCAGATCAAACAGCCTAATTTAATGTGTATCAAAAAAACAAAAAATAATTATTATCTTTCTGTAGCCGTACTACTTAATATTCTATAAGAGCAAACTCGAAACTCACCGCAGAATACGATTGTGAAAATTCAGATTCAGAACTAACGCGGGGGGAAAGTGTCAAGGGCGAATCGCACTGCACGTCGTCGAATTCGTTGGGGCCTTAAGGGTGGTAGGCACGAAATTTGCTATAAATATAATCGTATTGTAATAATCATAATTGTAATATTATAATTTTCAATATTTACTACATTGTAATGTGTTTTTCGAACGAAACGAACAAAAGATTTTATTATCTGTGGAAAAATAATAGATAGTTTTGGCGGGATTTAAGATTTAAAACACAAAATTATTTTTGACAAAATGGACGTTGCTTTTTAACGAATCACAAAGATAAATATAATTCATATGCTGAAAGAATAACGGTTAATTGTGTCTTTTTAATAAATAAATAAATCAATAATTAGAGCAATTTAAACTATAGAAAGGAGTTTTCTTACAATTACGCGGGATTTGCGTTCCAAGCCGTATGAACAATTAATAACAGTAAGGTGATCATTTTCAATATAATAAGTGCACTATATATTGTGTATAAGAGTGTTGTGCTTCAAAGTGATTAGTGGCGTTTCATTTACGTTCACCACTTTATTAAGTATGACGTAAGAATTATAGTTATTTTTGTATGCGCTTAAAGATTTATTTGTAACTTTTTTTATGTAATAGGTAGGCGGACCGGCAAATGATTTTAAGTGGTCTCCACCGCCCTTAAAATAGGTGTTGTTATAAATATTAATTTTGTCATTTGTCATTATGCTTTGGCAACATTGGGAAGGATAGATAGATAGATACACGATGCTGCCAAATTCTTTCTTCATTACAATACAGTTGGCAGCAATGACATGATAAATTAATTTTGATCTTTCCTCCATGGAAAACTACAGCTATTTGCTTTCGAAAATGTTACTAGTTAGGTGTAAAATGAACTAATAATTACGATGAAAATACGTAATAATATAAATATATAATGATTAATTAACGTTCGATTACAGTAGACATAAATAATTATTGGATTTAAACGTAAAGTAATAAATATTCTTAAATATGACATATTATGATTTGCTTACAATATGTACTAGTCTCGACTCCTAAATGGTCCAAGACCTATTTCGATAATTATTTTTGGTGTGTATTTGTGTGGGTTTTTTTTCAGTATGGCTTAGAAAAGACCCGGTTGTAAATAAAATTTTTATTTCACCCGAACGAAGCTAGGACGATCAGCTAGTAAGATATCTCTAGTTTTATATTGTCATTTGTATTTTAAAAACGTTTTAATAATACGAAAGAACAGCGAACCGCTATTTAATAAGATCGGGAGAGGTTCCTTCCTCGTGGTAAATTTTCCTACGGTTTAATAAATTGAGATTTCCTTTCTTGGAAATCACAATGAATGATGTTATTTAAGTACCTAGAACGATGTCTGGTTTTATTTCGTCTTTACATGACATTATTACGATGAACGTTTATTTATAACGTATTATTCATCTTATATACTAAATAGTTCTTGTATACCATAACGCACGTTGTTATAAGTACATTTTTACAAAGTACTAGACACCCACTAGGGTGGAGAAAGAAATATTTTTTATTTTGACCAATCATGTTATTTTTTTATTTCAAATAGATTTATAAACTAATGACAATCTTAGTAAATATAATAAATAACAACATTGTCGTCTTGACTGAAATTAGTTATGGCCGACAAAATCATGCCAGTTCTCTGGATGAATGGCTACCCGACACTCAGAGACTAGAGAGAGAGATCAGAAGCAGGAACGACACTTTAACGTGCTTTACGAAACTCTGGCAACTTCCTAACTCCAAACCTTCAGTAAGAATTACTTGATAGAAAAAAAATAGATGAATGTTAATACCACTGAACCAACAACTCGTTATAAATAAATTTATATGGGTGAGTACGATTTCGCTCTAAGGGCTCTATGTCAATAAATATTAATGACTTTTCGATATTTCCCTCAACTTTTACTATTAAATAACAGAAACTCGTTTTGCTATATTTTAAGTTTGTTAGTCAATGGCAGTAAATTTTGTGGTGAGTTACAATATTAGGACCGTAATTTGTTATGGGACGGATAGATTTGCTCGCCTGACAATGACTTAGTATCTCTAGATATCATGTTACCTTTTTTATTTGAATTTATGAAACCCAAAAAAGGTAGAATTTATTTTACTTCCTAAAATCGTTTAGTATTTAAGAATCTTAGTATAAGATAAGTCTTGTTTTTATCTTAAATTATAATTTAAATTAATAGCGTCATCAGTGAAAGTAACTTATACCACTTAAATTGTACCACATAATTAAACTTATATAGGTACGGTGTGCTTGAGAAAGTAAGGATTGAGAAATCCATAATTTATCTTCATTACACAAATAAAAACAAATAATTAAAGATCGAGATCTATTTTATTTTCATTTACATCGTTATTGTCATTATTATTAAAGAATATTATTTGATAGCAATATAACAAAATAACATTCATCTGTTTTTGTTTTTATTGAAATTTGGTCATCTTTGTAATTGATTGCGGAAAAATGTTTTATGTAACAGATGCAATCGTTCTCAATCTCAATGCAAATGTTCCATGCACAAAGCTTGTTTGTGCAATGGCTACTGCGGGTATTTGCAATTTAAATTACACCTTCACTTCAGGACAAAAGGAGAAAACTACGCTAATCCCGCGGTCACATCCTATCTGCAAATCAGATCTACATTGCTTTGTATTCTGTTGCAATAGAAGTCAAATTACCGTTTAATTTCCAATGTAGCACTGTTTTATTCAAGCAAGATATAAATTGTACTGGGAAATAAGATAACTCAATCCAACGGCAAAGGAAAGCTAGAGTAATCGGTACTCTACATTCATGTTTTGAATATTTTATTCGTCTATTATAAAAGTTATGTTAAGTGCAAAATGATTTCAAATTAGAAATTAATACCGGAAGAGCATAGTGGTTAGCATAGGCTAACGTGAACTGAATATTGCGGGTTCAAACCGAGGCAAGCACCACAAAATTTTCTAGTGTCTAATTAACCTAGCAGTAGTACATTTACAGATCGTAACTTTATTTTATAGATTAATTAGCTAAGTGATTTTATTTTCAACTTCGATACTAATCCGACTCAATAAAAATTTTCGTAGGCGTAAATATTTCCGAGCCACTATAGAAACATAGATTTTTAATACTACTAAAAGCCGTGTTCAATATCGGTAATGACATCGCGTGCGCCACCAGCCACCACTTACTCCGGAAGGTGAACTCTGCCCTTGACATAGGAATTACATCAATGTCAACATTAACTGGCGAATCTTAGGCGAGTTGATTCAATAAGCCATATTGCTTGCGTGTCGCAAAGTAACGTTTGTTCCAAGTCCTAATTTATTGAGGCCGAGTTTCATGGTCGAGGGCAAGAATCCAAATTTATCGAACGCTTTTTTTATCCATACAACAATATTTATATTATAATAAATAATGAAGTGTTTCGCCTTTGCTTTATAAATGTCGTTGCCTTATAAATATTTAAGGGGTGATATGTTAGACAATACTGCGTCTTCTTCTTTCGAATGTCAAATCAATGAAGACATAAATAAATAAGAATTTATATGAAAATTAACGTTTTTAAGTTAACAAACGCCGAGTAGTGTTGTCCAAAATCTGTATAATTGATAAACTTAAAACGGTTTTTCAGTGTTTCAGATGTTATAAAGTGGTGCACCGATTTTTTAACACAATAAAATAATATATTTATATCGATATAATTATTATCGTTTGTTAAATTAGTATGGAAAAACATGACACAATACATTTTCTTGTTGTCCGGCAAGAATTTCTCTGTGAACACGACGTCGGTTATCGTCAGTGCTCTCTTAGATCAAGTGACGAGGATTTACCCGACTATTCGCCTTAGGATATTGTCGTAAAATTTCCCCGCAAATCTTGTTACGTTAGCGTTACGCTTAGAGGACATATTTATATTTAATCACGCTGTATTTTCTGAAACAATATTTTAAAATGCTTTATCTGTAAAACTATTATATATAATTTTAACAGAAAAAATTGTAGTACGATGCCACTTGTTTTGAAAAAAATAATCATAATTGTTTTTTTAAAGAGCCCTGTACAAACAGTTTCCTGGCAGTTTCAAATCTTACGAGTTATTATTTTTACATTTACCGATAATATCTCACTACCTCAAACAATTACTAGAAAACGAAGACATTGAATTGAATTAATTATATTTTAATTTCACACATGAAAGAAAAAATATATTGTAAAAGTAAAAAGTAATATTTTATAGTTAGCTGATATTAATTATTTGATATTTACCAAAATGTTGGAGTGGACATAATAAATTATATTTAAACTATCAAATCTCCACAGACGTGGTTCGTCCCTTTGATTGACCTTTATTCAAACTAAATATATTAGACTTTAACAATGTTTGTTTGATTAGACTCCATTTTTTATTTTCAGGCGGCATCAATATCGAAGTTTCACGATTACAATTTTAATTGTTTTCTGTTATTGATATAATAGCTATTTAACGTCGTTGTATTTGTAAAGTGAGATTTATTGATAATCGAAACTGTTTCTACTTTATATTAAGAAATATCCATACAAAATGAATCAGTAGCTAAGTCAATGAATATTTTCTACTTAAATATGATAAAAAGTAGATTGTCACTTACTGAAAATGCGTCTTTTGGCTCAAAGGGCGATCACACGGACTTCAATATGGATAGAACATTGATGAATCTTCCCTTTGAAGACGCTTAAACACACACCTGTTTGATAAAAAACTTCGCGTTTATTCAACAGATTTTTTAGGAATTTTAAAACCTATGACAGATTTTGTTTTGATTTCATTTCGTTGTAAACTCGCTCATCTACATTTGACTCCAAAATTATGAAACCTTATTTTATTTAATTTTTAATGTCAAATATTATACATTAGTTCAGTTAGAATTGGAGTACCTATCTTTAACCGGCCAGTAAATTGTTTCCACTCTCTAAAATTAATTCTTTGTTAAATCGTAACAATTTCGTAAATTCCAATCAACAATCCTCTTTATTTTTCTGCACATCTACGGCTGGAGCTCTTCAAAATGAGACCATTACCGATTTTTTATGTGCAACTATCGTCCACTAATAATTCAGACAAATGTTGTTAAAACAAGTAAATACCGCGCGCGATGCATTTTTCATAAATCAAGACATTGTTGATATATCTTACCATGTTACGATAGAGCTTCAATGAGCGATAAAATTATTATTTATTATTATAACGACTGAGAATTCATTCGTTTGGTATTGACAGATCAAATGATTGGATTTAACAGCGTTGAAGCCTTTTTATAATTAAATTCTTTGCTGTGCACATTATCTCATTCTCAGTGAAAGTTTTAGCTGGTTCAAAATATTTATTTATAAATTAACAAAATTGGTGACTGAAAAATAAAAAAAAAAACAGGAAATAAATATAAAAAAACTCGATGTATATTTTGCAAATATAAAATATTTAATACAATTCTTAGAACACCTGTATAAATGGTATACTCAACGATGTTGTACGAGTACTTGTAAGTACACCAAGTTTAGTTAGTTAAGTTTGTTTGTAAGCCAGTTGTTGAATAGTCACCGCGACAATCCACTTACCACTGTTTTATGAAAAAAAAAACGAAAACCACTAATTATAACATTATTTATTTGTTATGAAGCTGCTTTTTGTTTCTTTTATATTTTTATCTTCTTATTATTGTATAGTTCTAAGTCTATAATGTATATATATATATAATATGTTATCTGTTAGAAGTGTTGACAACGAATACCGATGTACGGATAAATCCAATAGGGTTTTTGTTGCATCATTCTTAATACACTGGAATATAAAATAAAAATGTATATTTAATTAAAATAAATAAATCTAGGTTTCAACTCACTCCTAATTGTATATAAAAATCGTCCACTTGTACATGTTTAGCTGTATAGAGGTTGTTTTCAAGCAAACGGAATAATTTTGTACTGTAATGTAATAATATGCTTTGGTTACTTTCATAGTATACTGTCTGTCGTGGCATTATGCTTTGGGGTAACGCTAAAGACATTGAAACTGTTTTAATCCTACAAAAAAGAGACGCTTTTCGGGATGTTTTTAATATTCAGGTATAATTACAGTTGCTTCACAATATGTTTACAACAATATTATGATGCAATAATATTTCCATATATTTTTTTTAAAGAAACGGTGGCAATCATTGTATATTATTAAAAAATATTATTTGTGTGCATTAATATCATAAATGAAACGGTTATATAGATATAACATTTCGATATAATTTCATTTCAAAATAAATATGTAATTAAATTACAAGAAAAAATGGAGGAAAATTTTATAACAAACAATCATCCCTTTATTTAGTAAATAAATTTAAATATAGTAAAATCCAAATACATACTGAATTGTTATTAAAATTTATATAACATTAAAAAAATATATCACAAATTATGTTCCGTAGAAGGATAGTCTTGACATAGAAATCTTGTTCTTTTTAAAAGCTTTTATTTAACTTCCAATGTACTTACGTAACTTCAAAAGTATGTGCGAGTGAAATCTTGCAACTCAATTTAGAAGCAAATATATTTAGCACTCACTATTATTTTTTTAATACATTCCTACAATATGGCTCTCAAATGAAAGAGCTTGCTGAGAATAAGTCAAAAAATAAAATTGACTTCATTTTATTTTTTGACTGTAAACCAATATGGCGGAGTAAGTTTTTAGTGCTTGCCTATAATATGGGTATCAAATGAAAGGACTTACTGAGACTACGAATGCGAGATTAATTACTTAAAAGTAAAAAATAAAAAAACCTTCTTAAAAACAAGCTTTTATTTAAGTGCGGTAAAAAGAAAAAATAAAACACAACAAAACATTAAAAAAACACTAAAACTTTTACTGTTAACTTATATATTATACTTATAACGTTATGTCACATTTGACACATCCGACACAATTTATATGATATAATAGCTTGTCGCTGTCTTTGTAAAATTGAACGTTACAAGGTAACAGGATTTTATATACTAATTATATAATTAAAATAGACATAAAACTGGTATACAGTTCTTCGTCACTCGACGATAAAGTCTCCCATTTTAAACCGTCCATTTTAACGCTCTTCGATAAACATGCTCCACTAAGACCGATTAAGATAAGACGGCCACCAGCACCGTGGATAACGCAAGAAGTGCGTATGGCCATGACACGACGTGATCGCGCATTCAGGAGATACAAAAATGAAAGAAGTGCTGAAAATTGGTACATATATAAAATTGCTCGTAACAGGTGTAATACGATGGTGAGAACAGCAAAGCGCCACTACTGTCACAGTAACATTTCAAATGCTTCCACGTCCACTGTATGGAAGTTCCTTTAAACCATGGGTTTAAACAAGCGTGAAGGAAAAGTTGTTGTCTCAACACTTTCTCCTAATGTTTTAAATCAATATTTTTCCTCAATTACGCCTTTATGCTCAGCTATTAATTAACGACTATTTCTGAAATCAGGTCATGTCCGTTGCTTCAAGTGATAACTTTGTCTTTTCTCCGATAACTGATGATGAAATTCGTAAAATTTTATTTTCAATTAACTCAAATGGTACCTGTTTTTGATAGTATCAATCGCCTGATGATTACATCTATTGTAAATAAAGTACTGCCCGCTATCACTCACATTGTTAACTTTTCCATGTCATTCGGTATGTTCCCTATAAATTGGCGCAAGGCTTTTGTCATTCCTCTTCCTAAAGTCTCTAACCCTAGCCAGTTAACTGATTTTAGACCTATCTCGATCCTGCCCTTTATGTCCAAAATTCTTGAACATACAGTTTACAAACAAGTGACCTCCTTCGTTTATAGTAACAATATCCTTAGTTCATTTCAGTCGGGTTTTCGATCCGGTCATAGTACTACTACGGCTCCTCTGAAGGTCACGGAGGATGTTCTGAATGGTATGGAGAATAGAATGGTCACCATTTTAGTCTTAATCGACTTTTCTAATGCTTTTAACATGGTTGACCATGATATTGTCCTTGCTATACTCGAGCATCTCAAGTTTTCGCCATTAGTTTTGGAGTGGTTCTCATCATATCTTCGCGGCCGCCAGCAAGCAGTTAGATTGGATCAATCGCTCTCCGATTGGTTTGACCTTCATACTGGCGTACCACAAGGTGGCATTTTATCTCCTCTTATTTTCTCTCTGTGTATAAATCTCCTCACAACTTACATCAACTGTTCTTATCATTTTTACGCCGACGACTTGCAGCTCTACTGTCAAACCAAGTTGGATGACATAAATGATGCTGTTACAACTATTAATAATAACCTAGCTAGTGTAAATACTTGGTCTCAAAAATTCGGTATAAAGGTAAATCCATCTAAATGTCTTCATATTGATTACACATTCAGTTGGTCTGTGCATATCTCTGATATTAGTCGCTCAGTTACAGCCACGTTAAGGTGTCTGAATCGACTTCGAAATTTCCTTCCCATCAAGACTAAGATTTTACTTGTGTACGCTGTGGTCTTTCCCATAATTGATTATGCAGACGTATGTTATTACGATCTCAACAAAAATCAACTGGATAAACTTGATCGTCTCTTAAATAACTCTTTTCGCTTCATTTTCTGTCTTAGTAAGTTCGACCATATCTCTCAGTATCGTGATAAACTAAAATGGTTTACAATTCGACAACGTAGAGACTTCCGATTACTTTCATCTCTTTTCTCTATTCTCTTTGATCCTTTCTCCCTATTATTTGAAAAGCAAATTCAAATTTCTTTGTGATAACCACAATCGTCAACTACGTTCTAAGGATTCTTACCTTCTCTGTCCCTAGTCACACTTCCGGTTTCGTCTCTAATTCCTACTCCGTTCAAGCTGTCCGATTATGGAACAAAGTACCCGAACATATTAGAAAAGCTACCTCAAAATTTACTTTTAAAACTCGTCTACGTGAGCACATATTGTAAGAAAGCACCTAGCTCTTATGATTTCTGTTATGCACTATTATTATGAAATTAACTATTGTTATATTATATATGTTTTTACGATAGACAGTATAGATCAATATTTATTTTGTAGATACTATATGGATATGTATGTATATGTTTTTTTTAATGTAGTTTTATATAAGTATGTACACATATTGTTAATTCATTTTTAATTACCGCCTTCATGGTTTTCTGTTTGACCTAAAGGTTGACGGCAGAGAATGCCTTCAGGCATTAAGTCCGCCTTTTGTCCCATTAACTTTATGGTGGTCAATAAAGTATTTAAATAAATAAAACAATATGTGATGAAAATTAAGAATTCATAGTATGTACAAACTTGTCTTAAGGAGTTCGTAAGAAATGAAAACGCCATTTACCAATATAACTGAGAACTCCAAATCCGAATGGGCTGAATGCAAAAGGATGTGTGTTGCTGTGATGCAACGGGTCAGTTTTTTCGGTAATCCATCTTTCTGGTATCTTTTGCTATCGGGAAATGCTCATCCATTGACGATAAAAATTGATGACCAAATGATACTTGCATCTGAAAATGGAGGGGAATGGTTTGATTCAATTGAAAATTAAAGTGATATAAAAATTTTACTTTACTTACATCTTTGGGTATTCTGTAGCCTAAAATATCGTATTCTTTTGTTGTTTACTTCAAGTTTCCTGAAACCACCGGGAGCATCCTCATCGACTGTTTTATAGACGCTTTTAAGTATGATCGCTCCTCTTTTCCGGACATGATTTCTTCCCTTAATTTTATTTGCTTTTCTGGGTTTGTAGCCAGTAAGTTAAGAGTCGCTGTCATGGTGTTTGCCGCCTAAAACAGTTCAGTGTTTATAATTTGTAATTTCATATACATTGCATGCATTTGGGCATACTGTTTTTGAATTTGTTATTTTATTAATTACAATAACTTACCGTGTCGACACCAACAAACATCATATTACGGGCCATGGTTACGGCTATGTTTTCGTCAATTTCCAGTAGTTTTTCCAAAATGCCTTTTTCTTCGTTTAAGTTTTTATCCTTAGTTTCAAGTTGTTTTATCGCTTTTCCAACAAAAAATTTACTGAGTCTAAAGAGAGAATAAACCATTAAATAGTTTTTTCTGTTAATTCATAAATATGTAACGAGAAAACAATTAAAGAAAGATACATACTCTACTTGTGTTTCATACATCTTCATTACCTTTTTAAAGGTTGGGGTTGAAATGTATATCCAGAGGCTTCGCTTAAAATCAATTTCTTCCACCGTTTTAAATATGTAATGTATTGTCTGTATTAACTTCCTTTCCGGAAAATTTTCTGGGAGACTACGATCAAGGCAATTAAGACGACCCCCAAGTAGATAAAGCAATGGATTCCAAAGCCCACAAATTCATCTCCTCATCGAATTTCCCTTCCAACATATTTTTTTCGTTACATATAAGCTTCATTCTAAAAAGTTTATAAATTAACGAGATTTGCTACTTTTAATTAGACATAGAGCAGTAATATTATTTCGTAAAAATTCAATGAAACGGTGTTATACCTTTTAATCATATCTTCAGCAACTTCATTTAAGCTGTTTCTATACAGTTTAATAGTTTTAGTTTGTAGCATAATAGGGTTGACAGTTGATCGGAACTTCTTCCACGGTTCAAGTTGTCTAAAATTTGCAAAATAACTATTATATGTCGTATCAAATTTTCACCAATTTAATAACAGTTAAGCATAAAAAGTATTTTAACATAAAAGGACATACAAAAAATACTGTCTCACTCAGTGATTAGCCCTGTTGATTCATTCTGATCACGTTCGCTTTTCTTCTTCCTGAAATATTCCAAACTTTGAAAACCGATTCGAATCGGCATCCAGTTCTCATTACGAAGTATCTGAAATTTGTATTTCATTTTATATAGTCTTTGTGATAGCTTCCATTTACATAACATTTTACATGTTAGAAAGACTTCGATAATAAGACGTGAGACGAGGCTTCTGCGTCGAACAAAAAAATTATAGTCGGCGAACCAAATGCTACTTCCATTCTAACAATAGGTCCAAAAATCTGGTATAATTTTTCTGGTCTACCGATACCGCTATCAACTGAATGTAGTGAGCCTGAAAATAATGACTCAGTATAATTTTTATTCTGTTTTCATCTGAACCGATGATTGCGAATTCAAATCCAGGCAGGCACTGTTGAATTTTCATGTGCTTAATTTGTCTTTATAATTCATCTCGTGCTCTGAACTGAAGGTAAGAAATCTGCATGCGTGTTATATCAATGAAATTCTGCCACATGTGTATCCACTACCCCACGTGGTGGAATAAGCTCAAAATATTTTCCTCGATAGGGAGAGGAGGCATTTACCGCTGTTACTTTATTTTCCATTCAGGAAATTCGAAACTCAACGTAATATAAAATCATAAATTTTTCTACATTGACAAAAAGTGATATCCTTTAAATAATATAAAAATAATAGAACCTATCACTGTAAGTCGATACAAATTACATGAGATTGGTATATTTAAGTAAATTTGAAATTTACTTGAATAAATTATCAAGTTGTAGAAAAGTTAAGTTAAACATCTATGAACATGCACAGGTCTTGGAGGTAAGATAATCTCGTCACACGGCAAACGGCATGACGTTATCTTATGTCGTTTGCCGTTATAGTTATTTTGCGTTGTGTAGCGTGACTATACAGAGTGGCGCCGACGTCATCACATTAAATGAAACGACGATTAATACTCATTAATATAAGTGTAATTAAATTGTCGAAAAAAAAACAAATAATAAAAAAGTGGATTTTTCAAACAAGATAATTTACAGGAAAATTACACCATTTGCAAAATTATTTTAATAACCTGTAAAAACGGCAACGACACGCGGCAACGCGAGCATTGGAGGTACCTGCTCACCCGCTCCTCGCACAGTCCCTTTTGACTTCAGCCGGCAGGTTTCTTAAGGTTAATAATTTTGTGAATGACTTGTTCGGAACGGCAACGTTTAACTATTTTAGCCACAAGTAACTGATCCCCTAATATTTATGTAACAACATTTCTGATAATGTTATCAGATGTTGTAAATTAATGAAATTAAAAAACATGTCCTGTGGCTAAGTTAATGAATGATTTTGATTTTTATTTTACGTTTGGTCTTAAAATGTCATATATTGTGTCCTTACATATGAAATTGGCGTTTTGTACGGGAGGAATATAAAGTTATATATAATTAATCAAAGTATGCGCTTTTGCCATCTCATAGGTAGTTCATTTATCCCTTTACTAAAAAAAACCATGGGGGCGAGAATCAATAAAGTCTTTGAAGGCAGTTTGGACTGCCTTTAATTCTTCATTTTCCACTTTGGTGTCCGGCCGTCCTCGGGGTTGGTTCTGAAGGTCCAATATTCCAGAACGAAAACATTGGAACCAAAAAAGTACCGTCCTTTCTTATGCGATACCAGCACCGTACATATAATTAATCCTTCGAGCTGTTTCTGCAGCACTGGTGCCACGGTAGAACTCGTACTCGTAAATATACCCATATTTCCTGTTTTCTATTATGAGGTAATAAGCGACGCCAAAGAAAAAAATAATGAGAAAAAAACAAATGAATGTCTGTTTTCAAAATTCAAATATACCAGCTAAATGAATTTATAAATTTGAATTTGGAATTCTTAACCAAGAGTCAGTACGTCAAAACGCTAATTTCATATTGTAAGGACCTAATATGAATATTGGTATCATTTAATGCTTTGGCGACACAGGCACATTGTATACTTCTCTGTTATATACTTTTTACTCCATATTTATTTATTGGTTTTTTTAATTATAAATTATTTCGCTAGCTATCGATTTCGTTGTTTCACATCTACCGGACATTCACGGATACAATGAACATACCTCCAGGAAGAAAATGATGTATTTGTCCAATTAGAGGTAAAGGAGAAGGGCCAGGTATCTATCGCCATGACTTCAGTTCCTGACTATTCTCATTACTATTAACGGCTGAACTGCTTACCGTCACTGACCTTTAAAATATATTTAGAGGCATGAATTTTTATAAACACGAACAATAATTTGTGTTGATTTTAATATAAAATATACTTTATCTATATGAACTAAGAAACGATAAAACAAGGTAAATTTGTTGTTTGATAATACTTATTCGATAATAAGTACAAATTTACCCGGTGTTTATTAGTACTCTACATAATTTAGAGTTATATAATTATAACTATAATATTATAATTTTAGAGCTTATTTCAAATTATATGTTTTTAAACCAAATTAATATTATAATTTTCAATAACTTCTAATGTTTAAAACATAACGAGTACTTATCTTAACCAAAAAATATATGATACAAATATAACAAGAAGATTTATTAAATTCAACTTACCTTACGAATTGTTTATTTAACACGGCGAAATTTATGGCCGATTTCCTAAACGATTAGCATGTTTTACACAAATTATAAAATTACACTACAATTCACTATATCTGCCTTCAAACTTTTCAATGCAATTTTACCGAAATATGTATTATGCTTGTTTGCTTCTTCATTCTATATTGCTGTTATAATATTACTAGCGTGCATGATTTGACGTGTAAAACGCAAATAGGTTTTTTTTTTTTTGGGTTATTACCGCTGACATGAATTTAACAAGTAATAACGATAATAATTAAATATTAAATAGGCACGATCAAATAGCTGTCTCTGTTCATCAATACCTAGCATTCAAATACAAACTTGTTAATGACAAAACTGCATATTATAAATACAAACCAGACATCATCCTCGAATCACGTGAATTTAAGCTGTATTGGGATAGGACTGGAATAACTGATAAGACTGTGCACTTTAATAGAACGGATATGATGATACATGATAAGTTAAATGAGACCGTATACCTCATAGATATCGCTGTGCTTAAAACTCATAACATAGCTCCAACTTTCACTGAAAAAATAGCCAAGTAGATAAACTGATTTGTCTATCGAAATTAAATCTCAGTGGAAAGTTAAGGTCGTAAAAATTATACCCATTATCATCTCATCAACTGGAGTCATGCCTCACTCACTATTCTCCAGCTTACAGGCGCTTGGTATTCACAAACTCACTTTTATTTTATTACAGAAAGCAGTCATACTCAATTCATGTAGAATTGTTCGGAAATTCTTATCTAAATAAATAAGATTAGGTAGTCCTAACCGTTTTTGTTTGGACAAAATCCCGTAAAAACGGAAAAAAAACCTCTATAAAACGAAAACATTGAAAAATTAAAATAAATAAACGAATAATAATAATAGTATTTTCAAAAATAAAAACTAATGGTGGACTAGTTTTATGAGATGGCTACCCTTTTGTTGTACACATTGAGACGAAAGAAAGTCATGTATCACATTTCTAATGTTAACTACATTAGAAATGTGATACATGACCTTCTTCCGCACAAAAGCTTTGATATACCAAGTGTGACGTGAAAGAAAATTTAAGAAGCTTGAAATATTACTGACAGAGCCTTCTACGTGTTCTGCGTTGATTATGCATATTCAACAAATGCGTGTAAACGAAGTTCATTATTGATAAAATCTCTCATTTAAAAGACTTATTATATTACTAACAGTATCTAAAACGGGATATTTACCATGTTTTTTATTTTTATTTGGTGGAGCTCGATATTATCGATAAATATCGATATTTATTATTAAAGATAGATATTATTATAAGCTCGATAAATATCGAGCTCCACCAAATAAAAATAAAAAACATGGTAAATATCCCGTTTTAGATACTGTTAGTAATAAAAATAACCATGTTAATTTAAAAAGACTTATTATATGTTAACAACAATACATCTTGTACTCAGCACTAAAGAAAACTTCGGGATATTACTATATTTTTTATTTATATGCTACTTATTTAAATCGTACTGATTATAATGCTTTATTTATTAAAAATACGTTTAATCTAATTTTATTTTCAATAAGTTTATTTTATTAAATAAAAAAATATTGACATTGCTGAAAGCTAATCAATGAAATAGTGCAACTCAGGCATAAATGTTGTTAAAACTAATAAATACCGCATGCAATGAATTGTCCATAAATTGTTTATGGACGTGTTACGATAGAGCTACAATTAGGGATAAAATTACTATTTATTATTTAAGCGACTATGACTTCAATCGTTTGGTATTGACAGATCAAATGATTGAATTTAATAGCGTTGCAGCCTTTTTATAATTCAATTCTTCGTTGTGCACATTTTCTCATTCTCGGCAAAAGTTTTAGCTGGTTCAATATATTAATTAAATATATTACTTATATATTTATATAAATTAAATATATAATCGTACGCATTTAGCTGTGTAAATTGTTGGTTACAAGTAAACGCAATCTTTTTGTAATGCAATATTAAAATAAAACATTTTTTTTATTTTCATACGAAATGCTTGATATAATGAATCTCTTGATGTGATGCTTCCATTTGCTACCCATTAACATTTTTTACTACCCGTAAAAACATAAACAACAATATAAATATATTGTATATGTATACATAATTTATTTATTTGAATATTTTATTTATAAATAAGTTTTAAATGTAAATAAATCTTGGTCGTACAACAATGAAGTGGCTCTGACCGTAACACTCCACACTCCACAAGTTATAATTACATTTTCTTGAATAAGTCTAATAGGCTTAAGTACTTTAGGCTTTGCGAAGTAAAAACTATTGTTTTAAAGTTAGTGCCTATGACTTCGCAGGAATCTTAATAACGTTTAGAGTTGTAATGATAAAACCATCACAAATATAATATAAAGCAATCCACGCGCACTTTTTTTTAAAGTATTTCGCCATATGATATTTATGAATTAGATTGTAAGAGTATAATTATTTTATTTTCGTAATAATAATAATACGGTCTCTTTAACTCAGGGTCTCCCACAGTTGCCAATCTTGAAGACTAACCATTTGCGACGAAGATCTTTGGTTTGTAACTTTGTACAAGTGTAATCACAAAACTTTGAGTTCAAAGCTATCGACATCGTCGATCGTAAGTTGCATCATTAATTTATTACTCGTATGACAATTATATTCTTACTAGTGGGTCGCCCGCGAAACTGCGCGTTTATTCAACAGATTTTTTAGGAATTTTGAAACCTATGACAGATTTTGTTTTGATTTCATTTCGTTGTAAACTGCAAGTCGTCGCCAAACAAAGAAACATTTTTTTAAACGTTTTTTTTAATGACAAATGGTACACATTAGTTTAGTTAGAATTGGAGTTTATTGATAGCAATTTACTTTAATTTTCTTTAGAATACACTTTCACAATTTACAACTAAAATATTGTTATTTTAATTAAATTATATTAACGATAACTTGTTTAATAAATGATCAATGCAAGGAACTGTGAATTAGTGTTGTTGTTGTCTATTTGTATATTGAATGAGTTTTTAGAACCGACTCGAGATATTGCCACATGTATTTGACCGTGTGCGAAGTCGGAACTCGGCAAATAAACGCTAACTTTGCCCAAACTTTGTCCTTGACTCTTGTTAATCGACATGGCAAATGCCAACTTGACTGGAAATTGGCGACGCTTCAGAAAGCCTTCACGTTCAAGCTACGAAGCAGGGTAACAATTGAACCAATTTTCAATTGCAAGTTGCGAGGTGGAAGTCCTGACACGTTGAGGCTGTTCAAAAATTCAATTGGATATCGAGTTTGCACTGCAAAATCGTCCGTGACAACAGAGTCGATGCTTTTGTAGCAGCGACTGACCTGTTTGTCATCACCAATACGAAGAAGATACGCTGGAATGTACGGTGCTGCCCATGGTGACTCGCTGCGGCTAAGCTGATACTGAATTCGATCAAAATGTACTTGCTTAGGCCTCTGATTCAAGTTCGCAACCTAGCAGTCAGTTAAAAAATATTTTTACTAAAACATAAACACAACGTATGTCGTAGCAGGTATGGTTTTTATATACAACAGTAGCGTCGCTCTCTAACCGGCCAGTAGCTTTTTTCAATTTGTTAAATCATAATAATTTAATAAATTACAATCAGGAATCCTCATTATTTTTCTTCACATCTACGGCTGGAGCTCTTCGAAATGAGATCATAACCGATTTTCTATGTGCAGCTATCGTCCCATAATCACTGGGACAAAAATCGGCTTTCGCTTTTAATACTCGTATATAGGATTGCTACAAACGTTCGAAGTCAATGCGAATTATCGATCAAATATAACGACTTTTATTCATCTGACCCAGATTTCGAGCCAAGGATCACAGAATCTAAAGCCGATGATAGCTATAAGACCAATGGGTCATTCGGAACAATAGAGAAATGTTTAAAACTCATTTTATGACATCATAAATTAACTAAAACACGACGAAAGGCGTTATGAATACAAAATTTTCATTACAAAGTTTATATTGGAATGATATTTGAATATAAACTAGACAATTTTGAAAGAGAAACGAAAGATTGTTGGTAAAGTATTGCTTTATTGTTGGTTTCGACCCAACGTTTTGAATTATTTTAATACGTATCGATAAAATATATTTACGCTTCTTTTTTCTTCATCACTTTCCAATTATATATTTATAATTGTAAAAATATGTGTATATAAGGTATTTTGGTACCGTTCAATTTATTGTAAATTATTATTTGTGTGCATTATTTTAATAGACGAAAAGGTTCTGTAGATAGAACTTTTCAAAATTATATTAACCTATATAAAAACATTTCGTGGATGTGTTCCAGGATAAATAACTTAAAGAGCTTAAATATTAGATATGTACTTACATTACAAATAAAAATCAGGAATAACTTAAATTATACCAAACAAACACATCCCTTTACATCATAAAAATAAATACAAAAATAATGAAATTCAAATATTATACATAAAATATTGAATAATAATTAAAATTTATACAACTAAAAAAAATATATCACAAATCATGTTTCTTCCGTAGAAGGACACTTTAGACATAAAATAAATGTTTGTTTTTTTTTTAAATAATTGTGGCAGTTCTCTTTAACAAGAAATTATAAATATTGTATTTTTCAATATGTGTACTAGAAGTGGGTAAGACAAAGGGATTATAGGGATCACAAATGAACCTGCGATTTATATACAATATAAAATTGAACTATTGAGGTTTTATCTATCCCGTTGTTACTATTCTATGCTTTACATTACCTGTGGGTGTGAGGAACAACATAGTAGAGGAAGACATCACTCAGTATGTATCTTGTATCCTATTCAGCACTAACTAAGACGCTATTAAAATATACTACTTAACATCCTTAAACACAAAGTTGAAGGGTTCCGTGATGTAATTGAGAGTACTAGGCTTAACCTTCAGAGGTGGTCCAAACCATTCCACGTGGAAGTTCTCTATGACCTTAGCGAGGAATATTTCTATTTCCAATTCAGCTATCCGACGACCTGTAACATAAAGAATAAGTAATATATGGAAAGAAGTCAGTAACAACATATATTAGTATGAAAAATACATCTAAATATTTGTAAAGTTGAACGTTAGAAGGAGCGTAAAATAATTTTATATCTAATTATATAATTAAAATAGACATAAAACGATATGTGAACAAAATTAAAAATTCATAAAATGTATAAACGTTAAACAGAACATCTTAGGAAGCAATGAAAACGCTAATTTACCAATACAACTGCGAGCTCCAAATCCGAATGGGCTGAATGCAAAAGGATGTGCATTGCTGTGATGCAACGGGTCAGTTTTTTCGGTAATCCATCTTTCTGGTATATATTCCTTTGCTCTCGGGAATTGCTCTTCCATTGACGATAAAAATTGATGACCAAACGATACATGCATCTGAAATTATAGGTGAATGGCTTAATTCCACTGAATATTTAAAGTGATAAAAAATATCTTGTACTTACATCTTTGGGTATTCTGTAGCCTAAAATATCGTATTCTTTTGTTGTTTGCCTCATGTTACCCGCAACCACCGGGAGCATCCTCATCGACTCTTTTATACACGCTTTTAAGTATGATCGCTCCTCTTTTCCGGACATGATTTCTTTCCTTAATTTTATTTGCTTTTCTGGGTTTGTACCCAGTAAGTAAAGAGTCGCTGTCATGGTGTTGGCCGCCTAAAACAGTTCAGTGTTTATAATTTGAAATTGCATATTCATTGCATGCATTTGGGCATACTGTTTTTGAATATGTTATTTTATTAATTACAATAACTTACCGTGTCGACACCAGCAAACAACATGTCACTAGCCATGGTTACGGCTGTGTTTTCGTCAATTTCCAGTAGTTTTTCCAAAATGCCTTTTTCTTCGTTCAAGTTTTTGTCTTTAGTTTCAAGTTGTTTTATCGCTTTTCCAATAAAAAATTTACTGAGTCTAAAGGGCGAATAAACCATTAAATAATTTATTCTATTAATTCATAAATATGTTACGAGAAAACCATTAAAGAAAGATACATACTCTACTTGTGTTTCATACATGTTCATTGCCTTTTTAAAGGTTGGGGTTGAAATGTATCTCCAGAGGCTTGGCTTAAAATCAATTTCTTCCGCTGTTTTAAATATGTCATGTATTGTCTGTATTAACTTCCTTTCCGGAGAATTTTCTGGGAGACTACGATCAAGGCAATTAAGACGACCCCCAAGTGCTACTAAAGCAATGGATTCCAAAGCCCACAAATTCATCTCCTCATCGAATTTCCCTTCCAACATATTTTTTTCGTTACGTATAAGCTTCATTCTAAAAAGTTTATAAATTAACTAGATTTGCTACTTTTAATGAGATGTAGAGCAGTAATATTATTTCGTAAAAATTCAATGAAACGGTGTTATACCTTTTAATCATATCTTCAGCAACTTCAATTAAGCTATTTCTATACAGTTTAATAGTTTTAGTTTGTAGCATAATAGGGTTGACAGTTGATCGGAACTTCTTCCACGGTTCAAGTTGTCTAAAATTTGCAAAATAACTATTATATGTCGTATAAAATTTTTACCAATTTAATAACAGTTAAGCATAAAAAAAAAAATTGCCGAGATGGCCCAGTGGTTAGAACGCGTGCATCTTAACCGATGATTTCGGGTTCAAACCCAGGCAGGCACCACTGAATTTACATGTGCTTAATTTGTTTATAATTCATCTCGTGCTCGGCGGTGAAGGATAACATCGTGAGGAAACCTACATGTGTCTAATTTCAACGAAATTCTGCCACATGTGTATTCCACCAACCCGCATTGGAGCAGCGTGGTGGAATACGCTCCATACCTTCTCCTCAACGGGAGAGGAGGCCTTAGCCCAGCAGTGGGAAATTTACAGGCTGATTATGTTTTATTTTTATTAAGCATAAAAATTATTTTATCATAAAAGGACATAAAAAAATATACTGACTCACTCAGTGATTAGACCTGTTGATTCATTTTGATCACGTTCGCTTTTCTTATAGTTCTTCCTGAAATATTCCAAACTTTGAAAACCGATTCGAATCGGCATCCAATTCTCATTACGAAGTATCTGAAATTTGTATTTTATTTCATATAGTCTTTGTGGTACCTGCCAGTCACATAACTATTTGATATGTTAGAAAAAGTCTTACTTGAGACGAAGCTTCAGCGTCGAACAAAAAAATTATACTGGGCGAACCAAATGCACCATCCAGTCTAACAATCGGTCCAAAAAGCTGGTACAACTTTTCGGATAAGCCCATATTACTTTCAATTGTATGTAGTGAGCCTAAAAATATTGACTCTTAGTATATTTTTTGCCGAAGAAAGACCACAGTGGCGTGCATTTGGAGAGGCCTATGTCCAGCAGTGGACAATTGTGGGCTGATGATGATGATGATGTATATTTTTATATTAAGAGTGATTGGTCCAGTGGTGAAAACGTGTCAATCTTAATCGTTTAACTGCAATGACATTCCATGCACTGGTGCAGCGTGGTGGAATAAATTGTTGACAAGAGTTGACCTTATCCCAGCAGTAGAACATTTAACGGCTGTTACTTTAAATGGCATTAAATATTTAGATATGTTTCGATGTCTTTACAGTAAACGATCTGTTTAATCCATCCAAGTTACTCATAAAACTTGGTTGAAGTTATTATTACTTTTAAATTAACTTTACAAAACGAATAATTCGATATCAGTTATCCTATTAAAAGTTATGAGGTTGACTTCTAAAACAAACAAGACATGTTATCTACTAAGTATGTAATTGACCATTAACTATGTCTTTCCAAATATATTAAAAATAAATTAAATTTTCATGAAATAAATTCAACATTGGTTGAACTGATTCTTTCACGAAGATTTGTGGAAATTCAAAACTCACCGTAGTAAACAATCATTAAGAAAGCGTCGACATTAACAGAAAGTGATATCCTTTAATGCATCACTATAATATCAAAATAGCCCATCGCTCTAAGTCGACATCGAGTTAATCATTGACATTAGTGACTTTTGCCATGAGTGAGATTGGGATTTGAATTTACATCTTACACAACAGCGTATAGTACTGCCAATGTGAGAGATTTCAAAGGATGAAACAAATATTATCTTAAATTCTTTTTTAAGAAAATTTCAAATTTAAAGTTTTAGAAAAGTTAAGATAAACATCTACGAACAAGTCTTGCAGGTAAAATCGTCTCGTACGCCGTCACGGCAAAGGGCATGACGATGAAGGGCATCTTGTGCCGTTTGCCGTTATCGTTATCTTACGTTGTCTGCGTAGGTAAATACACTACTCCTATTATCTATTGTTATCATAATAAATATATATTTTTACACCATATTTATTTATTGGTTTTCTTTAATTATAACTATTTAAATAACTATCGATTTCGTTGTTTCACATCTACCGAACATTCACGTAATGTCGGATACAATAAACATACCTCCAGGAAGAAAATGATGTATTTGTCCAATTAGAGGTAAAGAAGAAGGGCCAGGTATCTCTCGCCATGACTTCAGTTCCTGACAATTCTCATTACTATTAACGGCTGAACTGCTTACGGTCACTGACCTTTAAAATATATTTAGAGGCATGAATTTTAACAAACACGAATAATTAGATAATAAACTAATAAGAAATAATTAAACAAGGTAAATTTGTTGTTTGATAATACTCATTCGATAACAAGTAAAAAATTAATCGGCGATTAATTTTGTTATCTAGATAATTTAGAGCTAATTTTAAATTATATGACTTTAAACCAAATTAATATTATAATTTTCAATAACTTCTAAAATTTAAAACATAACGAATATTTATCTTAACCAAAAAATATATGATACAAATATAACAAGAAGATTTATTAAATTCAACTTACCTTACGAATTGTTTATTTAACACGGCCAAATTTATGGCCGATTTCCTAAATGATTGCATATTTTACACAAATTATAAAATTATACTACAATTAACTATATCTGCACTGCCTTCAAACTAATCAGTGGAATTGACTTACACTAAGCGCAACACTATATGAAATCTTTATCACTTATTATCTTTTAAATCATGAAATATCAACATATCCACGCAAAATATGGACGTCTAATGATACGAACAGCGGGACGACGCCTACTAAGCGATTATTATTGTTTTTGACCTTGATCGTCAATTCATACCGAAATAGTTACTATGCTTGTCTGCTTGACCATTCTATACCACTGTGATAATATTACTAACGTGCGTGATCAAACGTGTAACACGCAAATAGTATTTTTTATGTTATTACCACAGAAGTCTACGTTTAATATTTATAAACAAGGAGTATTATTATGTACAAAATTATAAAAATAAAACGTATATTTTAAACGTGTAGTTAGTATTAAATGTAAATACATACGTTTGTAATTGTTGTATGTAAAAAAAGCAAAAAACGCTTAAAGACATATATATTTTTAACGACTTCAAAAGTGAAGGTGGTAGGTTCCCAATTTTTTATTTATAAAGATACATTTTTTTTTATAAAGATTATTTATATGTTGGATTTAGTTTAGCTCCAAGGTGGTCTCATTTAAAATTATTTAATATTGGACAAGATAAATTTTCTATCAGTACCATGAGAGTTTTTTATTAAGTCTATGTATAAATATTATAACTTATAACTATTCCGTTCAACTATTTATCTGTTTGAATTATGTAAAGTACTAACATTCTTATTGTATTTATAATATATTCGAATATTATTTGCTCAAATTTTTACCAAGGTCATTTTTTATTGTAGGCACCAGTTATCCGACGATGAATTTTTTTCGTTGTACATATTTTGGAGACGATCACATCTTCTTAAATATTCATTCCAATGTTAATATAAAGTTTTTTATTACATTGTATCAGATATATAGCTATTAATATAGTTGTTATGTATTGTTATATAATGTATCTCAGTTTAGCCAGTGCAAACGTGTAAGCGTAACAAACTAATAATTAAAACACCATCAAACTGTCAAAAGAAATATTTATACAAGTTTGAAATTTAATTATTTCATTACTCATCTTATTTGATTTCATGATTAGTTTCGGGACATATATTAGAATGTATAGAGCAACCCTTTTTCAAACTTTAGGTTCGTAAGAGACGACAGCTCTACCATTCGTATGGTTTCGAGGAACCAATCCACCACAACCCACATCAATGTTGGATATACGGCAGACTGCCGGTCGTGATGTTCAGCTAAATAAGATAGGATAATAGCAAGCGAATAATCAACGATAAAATTATACGTTAACAGAAATATCTGTTTGTTAATAAAAAAAATATATAAATATATTTGTTTGTAAATATTCGTCAGTTCTGTGTTTCGTGACGTTTTTAGGATCGTACACTTGGAGACCAAAAAAAAAACAATCTTTTTTTGTAAAGTAAAATGTATTTTTATTGCTATTATAGCAGTAATTGTCAATGTATGAGTAGATATGTATTTGGGCGATTCTTGATATTCTATCTCTGAGGGGGTGAAATAAGGGATGTAAGTTTTTATGGAAGTTCGTCATTTTTTAAATTAAAAACATGAAACTATTTTTTAGGGATACTGATTAAAAATGAGTAGATACGTATTTAAGCGTTTCTTGATATTTTACGCCTAAAATATCAAGAAAAAAAGACCGATTAAAAATGAGTTGATACGCATTTAAGCGTTTTTGGATATTCTACTCTAAGAGCTAAAATACACACCAATGTGTTTTACATTAACGTAATATTTTAAGTTAATTTGTATATTATTTGTGTTGTTATATGTATTCATATTCTACGCGAGCAAAGCCGCGGGTAACAGCTAGTTTAATTATATAAAATTATGATTATGTATGCAACAATTGACGTAAACAATAATCTGTTATCAATACAGTTGGCCCATCCGGTGGATAATCTTCTTTCATACTATATTATACTATACATTCGTTCTGAAATATTTTAGGCATTGAAATCCGAAACGAACTGACAACGTATTTTCACTCCGAAGTATCTAAAGGAAAACTTTATTATATAATATAACTTCTGAAACGTAGCCTAATATCAATTTACCAATAGGAATAATACTCACAAGGGATATAGTTTCTTCGCCGTACAATGTGATCATTGGACGTGAAGCGAAGAAGCCTTGAAATATGACAATTGGCCTTGTCTTGGCTTCGCTTAGACTACCACTGCGCTTTGATAAGACTCCTAGAAACCATAGAAATATACTCCTAACAGCTCTGCTATATAATGTACTACTGTGCTGTATAATGTGCTAAAAACTGTTCTTGATTTATATAGCTTTATTTATACAATAATTTTCCAATTCCAAAAATTTTGGTGAGATTACAACCCCCTATCTTACCCCGCGAGGCAATTGGATTGATCTTGTGCTCTGATCTTGAACTTGGAATGTCATGGTTGTGGTCTTATACAAACACTTTAACCCCTGGACATACCGACAGTCAATTAGGCATATCTGCATGGATTCCAAAAAAGCCTATGTCTCATTGGTATCGGTGGCTTTTTCATAGTCCACAAAATCTTCTAGCTGTAGAGGCATATTATATTCCTCGGTCTTCTGTATTATTTGCCTAAGTGCATGTATTTGGTCCATAAACCTTACCGTACCGTACCGTAGTACAGAAGCCTTTTCAATAGCTCACCGGCTTAAATTCATCAGTATTTGGTGGTTGGTACATTTTTACAAAAGAGCTGTATTAACCTTTTTGAAAAATAGTACAAAATCACCTCCGCTCCATACCTTTGGTGTAATACTATTGTGGAGAACGGAATAAGAGATGTTTTCCATATAGATGTCCAAAAACCCACAATAGCGCGTTTTTTAAAACATTTTCTGCCTCGCTCGAACAGTCTGGACAGCTGTCGCCGGCGGTTTTTCCGAACCGATACGACTTCCTACAGAACCTTCAACAACAGAACGTACTCTCAGCAGCAGGGATTAATCCAAACAATGTTCAACAGGACAATTGATCAGCAGGATGCACCACGGGCAGGTGAAGTTGACGGTAGAGACCCTCAAATCATCGTTGAAAAAAAAAGTTTACTTCATGTTTGTTTAATTTTTATTATTATGTTTCAACAATGAACACTTATTTCGTTGATTAAGTATAAATTTAGAATCATATTATACTTACTAAAAGTTGCTAAGTCATCCAAAGACGTAAACAACGACTGGCAGCATTTAAATGTTGATGATAATTATATATTCGTCTTAGTTCCAAGCACCGGTTTATCATAGATATGATAAGATTTATAACATCATACTTTTATCTTATTTATTTATCGTATGAGATAAGAACCCTTCAAATAATAATATATTATTTATATTATAAATGTCTATTTGAGCAAAAAATTACACAGACATCATAGGACATAATTTACTACTAATATTAAATAAACTTGAAATAAATAAGTATATATATATTAAATTTATGAGTGTAATATAGTATAATTTATAAACAGTTATGATCGAATAATTATAAAAGGTGAATCGTAACCAAAGATTGATTTTTACGCTTAATTAGTGTTTATATTTAATTTCATCCGGAGTGGCGAAGAAAAACATCGTGGTGTAACCCGCATTGCTGCAGCGTCATGTAATAAGCTAAAAAACTCATGAGGAAAGAAGTCTTGACCTAAGACTATTTTTAAATTAATAAAATTTTAAAATTCAAAATTAATCACACACTGTATCATTTAAATGGTATTAAGCTAGTACTAATTTTTTTTTAGTGTATATGTTTCGGGTTCATGAAAATAGAACTAATGCTATTCATTTCGAATTGTTTTTTATATTTTGTATATTTTTTAAAGATTATCAGAGCTTCTTACGTAGACATGATTGAAAACAGAATTTTCGGTATGAGCAATTTCCAAGCGAACATTGTATAAACGTAAACGTTATGTAAACGTAAATGTATAAATAAATTTATAGAAAAAACAAAACATTTTTCGCAGAATACGAGATTAATTAGAGTCAAAATTTCAACCATTATTATATGATATTCAATTAGATGAATCTTGTGATTTTTCCGCATAGAAACATAGCCGACTATTGCTAAAATAACTACCTGAGCAACCAAAACTTTGACAATAAATACATAATGATAATGATATAATTTACTCTTTACTTTACGGTATCTACTATGATATAAATTTTAATGTTATATATAAAACAATTATTGTTCAAAAATAACTTTATAGTTTTTTACGTTTTAATTACATTTCATCCCATTGAAAAGTGACTTCGAATACTTAATGTGAACATGTGACTTATTGGAACAAACTCTCCACGAAGGTATTTAATAATATAACAAAAACACATATAAATTCACGACCATAGCGAATGCAATTGAACATCATTAGCAGCGCTTTTTATAAGTGCGACTCACCGAGCGAAGTAATCAGCAGGTAATTTTCAAGTGTTATTTAGACGTCTATTATTTGTTTACGTTTCTTGTGAACACTTAACGTTCGCTTATATTTTTGTTCTAACGAAGACCAATTATATTCGTTCTAGAATAATATGATACAAGAAATTACGGTCACGTGTAATTTAATTATGACCAGAAATTATCCATCAACGTTAGGTAGCTTATTTGTTATAAGAATAAAACAAACAACACATGAACAAATAGAACAAACAAAAAGAATAGAATAGGCAATAAGAAAATGAGCCGAGATGGTCCTGTGGTTAGAACGCGTGCATCTTAACCGATAATTGCGGATTCAAACCCAGCCGAGCACCACTGAGTTTTCATGTGTTTAATATGTGTTTATAATTCATCTCGTGCTCGGCGGTGAAGGAAAACATCGTAAGGAAACCTGCATGTGGCTAATTTCAACGAAATTCTGCCACATGCAGGTTCTCCTCAAAGGGAAAGGAGGCCTTAGCCCAGCCGAGGGAAATTTACAGGCTGTTAATGTAATGTAATGTAAAAATAAGAAAATGATATTTATTTCACAATTTGAACTAACATTACTGTTTGAAACGTTATTTATTATATATTACATTATATTTGTTGCCCGCGGCTTCGCTCAAGTTGTAGGGGTCGTCGGCTGTTAGGTATAATAAAACAGCCGAAGCTTACTTTATACCAAATTTCTTCAAATTCGATTCAATAGATTAGCCGAGAAAGCGTTAAATTTTCGTATAAGCGTCAATATGATCATATAAGAAATCTACTTTTGCTTATAAGCAGAATCCCACTCGAATAAATTTTCACTAACTCGATTCACCTACGTCGACCCTAGATGGTTACTGTCCGTCGTTCACGACACACAACCTCGTATCGCTCTCACCATTATGCCTGCGTTCTCCCTATGACGTGCCCCATAGAGTGCCATTAAGAGCTACACACTAGCGTAGCGTACATTGCGTAGGAGGCTGCTGCTGCTGCTGCCCGAAGCCCTACTTTCGGGCCAAACCAGACAAACCCAGTTAGCTCATTTGGACCTGCACATACTTTCTCAAAGAAGAGGACAAGTGGTCGGTATGCCGAGTTAAAGCGGACGACCTTCCTTGGGCAAAAAACACAATCGCTCCTTTTTCTATGACATCAGGTACTGACCGCAGGAAATAATTCGAACTAGATATTCCAAGACGTCGCAGAGAATACGGCCGGACATGACGTAGTGTTTTTGATCCTCAAACGGTCAAGGGTCGAGTCCACCCATAATTGTTCATCGAAGAGAAATAATTTCTTAGCTGAACCCTGAACCTTGTAAAACGTGTAAATTGTCACTACCCAAATTTTAGCTTAAATTCTTGTCATTTTAACAGAATAAAAGATAATAAAACGAAAGTTTCCAGGTTTTGGTATTTTAACACAGGTCTCTTTTTAATTTAACGCTCGCAGTCATTGTGATTGCTGAAAATTTGGTAACAATTGTTATACAAATGAGTCGGAAGTTGGAAATATTTTATTTTCAATGTATTCGGAAAAAACTCTGTGATCTACGAGGTATTTTGGCGTACGATGCAAAAACTGTAATTTAAGTTAAGTGGAAATGTTTGTCTTAAATAGTTCAACAATAAAGTCCTTGGCAGTGCATGTATATCTATCTTTTATTCTTATTTAAATTAATATTTTTATCTTGTAATATTTAAAGCACTTTCTCTTTTACAATACGTAATTTGGGTGAATATTTAAAAGGCTACAACGGTGAGAAAGTGAGTGCGCTTTAGCGGTTACAAAAATATTTACTTTTGTTCACCGAATTTACATTACAATGAAATAATAATAGATTTTAAATAAATTTATGTACAATTTAATATATATATATGAACATATGCATACATATATGTATTTTATAATTAAATATAATCTATGTATCAAATTAAACTAAATGCTCGCGAAGCATACAGCATTAAAGTGCAAGACAGTATTGTTTTAAGATAGTTTTAAATGAAGCACCTTATTACAACATTAAGAGAGTTGCACAGACGAACAACTTGAACGGTAAAGGAATATTAGTATATAAAATATGAAGTCGAATGAGGAGGAATTTCTAAAAGTAAATTATCTTCAGATAATTCTCCACGGTCACACGCTCCTAAAAATAGATATACCTATATAGAAACACGCTCCTAATATCTATATAAAAATAGAAATGATAAAAAAGTATTGACTATATAGCAGATGGAGAATATGAGTATTCCTGCGAGAGCGAATTGGGAGCCACTGAAGCAATTTACGAAAGTCGGCGATATGATCATATTTTGTTTGAAATGTCACTAGTTAAAGCACAGAAATAAATATATCACAAAAAAGTACAGCAATAATATGGCTGTAGACATTATGCCTATACGTTTTCATGCTTAAAAAAACGTGACGTGCAAAAAACACCTAGTATACGTAAATCATCCCCGTCGCCCGACCTCCCGTTTGACATGCCATTACATCACGCACCACGAGACAGATGAATATGAACATACGTATATAACCCGAATTGAAATACGACAAAACGTGAATATCAATAGAGTTATATGAAAATTATGTATGTTTGAACTGTTGCTCTCAAACAGAGAAACTCTAGTTACTATTGTTGCAGCTGCAGATGCAAAAAAAGGCAATATACTTATAATACTTTTATTAATTTAAATTACAATTAAAATATTTATTTAAATTACATAACTAAAGAAAGGTGATTCCCTACTGAAGTGAAGTAAGAGAATGGTGTCCACGGTCGGGGCCGGCGATGGGTGGTCGCATTCCGTTGACTCCAATACTTTTTATTATTAAAATATATCGAGTTATTTATCTTCATGTACAGTAAAGTTGAAGGCACACCGATACCGTGGTGTTAGGCTACTGTAACACAAACAAAATTATAAAGAAAAGTACTATAATTATGTCCACCTTCTTAGTATATGCCGCACTCATAAAATCAATGGATTGCTAAGGCCTATGATTAATTGATGACGTAGTTAAGTCCTCCTTTAAACCCGTCAGTATTCATTCAAATGGTCGCTATGTACGAAGATGAACATAAAAACTAAGAGTAAGATTTTTAATCTCTGAGATTTTTAAAATAAATATAAAATAATTTGTTTTTTAAGATTTTGACTGCTCTTTCTTTATATTTAGTGATTAAAATCCTATTTGACGATGACAGTCATTGATTCAATCTAAAATGTCTCAAAAGTAATAAATTTTCGCAGCTCTCGGAAACAATTGGGAGAGAACTGAAATGGGGTGAGAAACATTAAATTAAATTTGTCTATAGTGACCAAAATGAAATTGCTGTGATTGGGACGATAGCTATTTAATTTCCCAACCATATCGAAATATGTAAATGTATACGTTATATTATCACAAAGGTACATAATAAAGTCACTACGTTTTTACATAAAATTTTATTTTTTATAAGAAACAATATCATCCTAACATGCTTTGATTAAATTTTAAAATTACAATGTCAACTAAATTAGTTTAACCTTTGATACTTTTTTATTTAGGTATTGAATTATAATAATATAAACCAACATTTATTTTGAATATTATTTAATATTATGTATTACAATAATAAGATAAAAATAGGAAATTCAAAAGATACCTTAAATAAAACTGTAGGACTGACATCATAATTACAACATACGAATGTCGATGTCCAAAGGGCAAAGACTCTTTCTTAGTAAGTCAAACAAATTAATTTCGTATTATATATAGTGCGAGAGCGGGCAAGCATACATACATATATGTATGGCGCTCATCCGTCGTGCTCTTACGTCGCGTCTTTGTTATTAATAGAAAAAAAAACTAATAATTAATTTGCGATTCAATTTCTAAAATATTTTCAACTTTAATGTATAATTTTTAATAGACTAATTTTTTTTAGTGTATTCATATTGTATTAGAAAACTGACACATTTTTAAATAAATGTTTTCGATGCGACAAGCAAGCGTCATTTTATGATCTAGAAGAACTGCAAGTAAGATTTTAAATGAAACAAGAAAATGCTGCTCAAGCTGTAGTCTGATCACTGCTGATCCGAAGTGGACCTCACTGCTATCTCTGTCCAGTCACTAGACATTTATACTATCTCCGATATCAACAACGGCACAGACGTTTTGAAAGCAACAAAACAAAACACAAATCGAACATTCAGAGCGCCTAAAATTATTTTGCCGCAAACAATACACCAATAAATATATATTATGGTGAAAAAACGTCAAACTCGACTTAGGCTTGCGAGGTAATTTTCTATGAGCCTTCATTATTGTCGATGTTAAAACATTGATCCAGGGAGCAGCAGTGCACAAAAAGAAACTCAAAGAAAAAGTCACCGATGTCTCGGTTGATGCTTTTGAAATATCATCAGGCGCTGAAATTGAAACAGAAACAATACACGTTATTGGGCCTAACCAAGCCTATATATTGAAGCAATAACAAGATGTATTTCGTTGTCTCACAATAAACCCTCAAAACACAACGATGTCCACCATAACTATCCTAAAGCCAACCAGCAGATTTTAGTGATAGTATTTTTTTAATTAAGATGAAAAACATGAAAAAAATCAATACTAAGAATGAGCATTACCTTAAACCAATAAGTAGCATAGTTGATTGCACATTTCAAATAAATATATAATCAAAATATGCAGTATAAAAAAAAAATATTTTATCTTGTACATTATACATATTTTTATGGTATATTTATAGTATTTTTTTATAATTTTTTTCTCCCTCACACTTGTTTCATAATAAAATCTTCACTATATTCTACATATAACTAATACGGGCTTAAGCAGCTATATTACACACCTAACTCCGGATAAAGACCGAGTCCAGCCCTTTGGTCGTTTCTCGTAATCAACCCATCGCGGTATTAGAGTAAGGAAATACCATTGACATATATTCTACGTAAAGTCTATTCCAACCACAAGAGAAAAAAAGCGAAATGGCTCTTGTCCTCCTGTGGGCGAAAACAACATTTGACATTGATTTGACGCGAAATCATTGGTCGGGAGCTCTTATCGTCGTCGTCATATTATAAATAATGATATATTGATATATATATATATATACATGTATCGTTTGGTCATCAATTTTTATCGTCAATGGAAGAGCAATTCCCGAGAGCAAAGGAATATATACCAGAAAGATGGATTACCGAAAAAACTCGGTGCATCATAGAAGTTGTATTGATAAATTAGTGTTTTTATAGCTTATAAAGATATAACATCTTTCCCTCACACTACATGTAATGTAAAGCATACAAGAACAGCTACGGGATAGATAAAGCCTCGATGGCTCAATGACACATTGTACATAAACCGTAGGTTCATTCCTGATCCCTTGGTGTATTATTACAACCACTTTCAATACATTTTACGCTTAAATATGCATAAAGTAACATCAATAATTCCTTGTCAAAGAAAACTGCCCATTTTATTTTTAAAATAATAATTATTACATATGTATCTTTTTTATCCCTTTTTTTTAAATTATATAAATTTGAATAACTATTCAGTGTTTCATATATTTTGGACTTTCTTCAAGTTTATTTTCATGATACAATATCTGTAAATATATTTTATAGTAAATTGAGGGATGTTAATAACAAAATTGTTAAGTTATAGTTAATTTTTATTTATACATATTTAATATTTAAGGAATAAGTTATTTCATTTGAAACACAAATACAAGAAGAAAAAGAAAACTTAAATATATTATATATATAATAATAATATAATATTTGTAGGATACCATTGCGTGAAACATTTAAAGAAATTGGTGTATTAACGACTGCTTTAGAATATATATATATAATTTAAAGATTAATAAATTAAAAAATAATAAAAATAATTTTCCAAAAATGCCTTATTGTAAAGATTACTTGAATAAATTATAATTATTTAAATATCATTCCAATATAAACTTTTTAAGTGAGAACGTTGTATTCAGAACGCAAACCTTTCGTATTGTTTTAGTTACGATATTTTATAAAAATGCCTTTAAACGTTATTCCATTCGGTCGAATGCTTTATTGCTCTAGCGTACGGCTGTAGATTCAGAGATCCTTGGTTCGAAATCTATATCAAATCAATAAAAGTCATCGTATTTTATCAATATAATTAGTAGCCCTGACTCATAAGCAAGTATTAAGAGTGCGAATGTTATACAAGTAAAAAATTGATAATGTATCTTAATTTAACAACCACATATTGGCGTTCATCCATTTAATGATTACATAGTTCAAAGTTTTTTGAGTTTTTCGATTCAATTGGGAATTTTTGGATCATCATTTTACAAGATAAATTAAAGCTTAATCCAGTTCGGAATTTTACCAAGAGTAACCGACAAGAAACAATATTAATAAGTAAGTTTCTCATCAATAAAACATACATGTAATAATCATACAAGTACATTTTTATAATAATATATCCTGTATTGAAATCAACGAAAACTAACTTCAAGCCAAAGCTTCCAAATTTAATATATTATATTTTTTTCTGTACAATATTATATACACAAACGAAAACAACATTTTATAAGAGCTTAAGTGTCGAATATTCACTTGTTTTTTTTTTTCATTTTCTTATTTTACGGTAATTAGCGAACTTATATTAAGTATGCATTTTTTTTTTAAAAACCTAACCTAACTTAACCTATCCTTAAAATATATACTAAAAGTAACAAACAGTACACTTATTTTCGTACCTACAATCGGGCAAAAGGGTAAAGTACCAACTATCAAATAAATGTGTTAAAGAAACTTCTCGAAGCAAACGAAAAAATGGCTCTCATTATAACGAACGATCTATTCAGTGGCGTTGATACGGTAACATTGGAGAATTATGCTCCTCTCAACATCTTTCTTGATGTAACTCGTAAAGTATATTTGTGTTGATAAATACCTTTAATGTTGGCATCACATTTATTTGCGAATGAATAATTGACAGTGCTTATTTATCTAGGACTAGCTGTTGCCCGCGGCTTTGCTCGTGTGGAAGTTGAATATATTTACAAATTAATTTTAAATATTACGTTAATTTAAGACCTCTTTGTATACCACATTGGCATGTATATGTAGCCCCTTAGGGTAGAATATCCAAAAACGCTTAAATACGTATCTAATCATTTTTAATCCCAAAATTAAATTTCATGTTTCTAACTTAAAAATGACGGACTTTCATACAAACTTTCTACCCCTATTTCACCCCCTTAGGAGTAGAATTTCAATAATTCTTTCCTTTATGGGTGGCTTCTCATACACATCAACTTTTAAATAATGATATTGGACCTTATTGTAAGAATTAATATTTTTATTAATTTAACGAAATGGCGGATAAAAGCTACATACTTTCATTTATTCTGCATATTTATTTTTTTAAAGATAATTAAACTTGTAATAGCAACGTACGAGAAGATCGCTTGGCGTAGATTGCTTTATATTATTTGTGACTGTTTTAAGTAATTGAAGCAAACTTTAAAATCAAAGCCTTCATAAAGCAACACTAAAGCCATTTCGGCCTAATAAAATAAACTTATTTAAACTGACATCTTAAGAGAATGAGTTAAACGTGTGGACTGTGGAGTGTTACGTCCAGACTTTACATAGTTTGTAGTGTGTCCAAGACTTAATTACATAGGACAAACCCCACATACTACTTATAAATACTGTTGCTTATAATCGTGAATATTTTTCTAGACTCATGGGTAGCAAATGTAAGCATCACATCAAGACCTTCGTTACAGCAAGCATTTGAACACAGCTAAATTGAGGCTGGGGGTCAGATATGCAGGCGATTTGTGGAGTCTTTTGATAGTAAAATAAAATAAAGCTATTTTTTTTATATTCTAACACAAAAGTAAGAGCGCGTACGAGCGGGTGATTGATTATGAACATTTTAGAATAGTAAAAAATTAATAAATATTTATTTGTAATTTTAAAAAATACAGTTTTCAACACCAAAACGTGTTTTTTTATTAAAATACTAAATCTGTTTTAAATAAAATATTTGTTATTAGGACTCTTCCTTAAATTTTGTTAATCCAATATACTTATAATAATGTAAATAGAACATTTTTTTTTTTAATAAACCATCATATTCGTTATCATTACTCAACCGTATTTGACGTTTAGGTGGGGGATAAAAACTTGATTAGAAGTTTGTTATTATTGAAGTGAAAATTTCCCACCTAAGTTTTAATAAGGGGTGACTGTTTGCATGAAAGTTTGTCATTTTCCAAATCTGAAATACGAAGATTTATATTATATTTTTGAATTTCGTAAATAGAACATAAAAGGATAAAAAATAACATTAACATTATAAACAATCTTATAACACTTAAAATTACCAAGTTAAAAGTTTACATCGCACAAAATATTGTACTGCACAATTTTCATTCAAGCGACTTTAATACATAAATAAAAAAAAAACATTACAAGCTTAATTATTTATTTATTATTTATTGCCTACCGACGCTTAAAACTATATTTGAGTGATGTACTCAATGTAATCTTGCAATAATTCTATAAAAAATATTCAAAACTTCTTTCATAGATTAAATATTAAATATAATATTAATATCATATTCTGGTCAATATAAAACGTTCATAGTTGCCATTTTCCTTTGTACATCGATGTGCTTTATCAGGTTAAAGCCGTTGCGGAATATTGAATTTTCATAGACCCATATTAAAATAGCCTGCCATTTACACGTCCTTGTTACTCTCGCTTTATAATTTGAATAGCTTCACCGATACTGACGTAGAGGCAAGATCAGTAAAGCATATTGCCTCAAATGCACTTTGTATGATGCCAACTCGTTAACATCGCTTACAGTCGATGTATTTGAAAGTAATTGCTTACCATTATGTTTAATTTGTGACAATATTCGTTCCTCTGACGAAATCGAGAAACAATTGTTGTATTTTTAATTTAAAGCACGTTTCTTAAAACAATTTGTGTTGTACCGCTGACCGATTTTGGTAACAGCGACCTATCTAACGTAGACTAGCGAACTGAAAATGATGTGTGCGCGATGTCACAAATACGAAACGTTTAATTCGGTGTTTATAACGTTATCAGTAAGTTAAAATCTCGATTTATTCGCTCAGTAAGTTTGTTAACAAATTACAAGGGAAGTTTATAAACTTATACTTAACTATTTTTTGAATGAACTCAAACCTGTCCCTAGAACGAGAAAGCGTTCAATGAGCATTCGAATTTTAAAAAGGCTTCAACGCTGTTAAATCCAATCATTTGATCTGTCAATACCAAACGAACGAACTCTTAGTAATAATATATATATAGTTGTAATAAAGAATAATAATTGTATCGCTCATTTTAGCTCTATCGTAACATGGTAGGATCTATCAACAATGTCTTGATTTATGGACAATTTATCGCGCGCGGTATTTACTCGTTTTAACAACATTTATGTCTGAATTCTGAACAGCGACGCACCACTTCATTTAAATAAGCTTTGGGCAATGTAAAATTTTTATTCAATAAACTATTTTATAAAATAAATCAAATCAATGTAAAATCATAACAAAACAGAACGATATCAATAAGTAGCATATAAATAAGAAAATTAATAGAATCCCGATGTTTTCTTTCGTGCTGAGTACGAGATGAATTATGAATATAATTAAAGCAAATATATATATTATTTCATCATCATCATCCTCCTGCCCTTATCCCAATTTTACTTGGGGTCGGCGCAGCATGTCTTCTTCTTCCATACTAAAAGTAACATACAGTACACGTTTTGTCGTACCTACAATATATATATTATTTATCAAAGCCAATATTATTATAGTTTTATCTTCTAATATATATTACATAAAACATTTGGTGCTTGGTCGGTTTGAGCCTTGATCTTCGATTAAGGTTCCCTTGTTCTATCCGTAGGGCAAATTAGCCTATTCCACTATTAATATAAATTTTGAATGTGAGATTTTATCAGTAATAAACTCCGCTTACACGAATTCATATACGCAGTTTGTTGAATATGCATAATCAACGCTGAACACGTAGAAGGCTCTGTCAGTAATATTTCAAGCTTCCTAAATTTCCTTTCACGTCAAACTTGGTATATCAAGCCTTTTGTGCGGTAACTACAATAGAAATGTGATACAATATGACACTCTTTCGTTTCAATGGGTACAATAGAAATAAAATGCGATAACCATCTCATAAAACTAGTCCACGCTTAATTTTTATTTTTCATACTTATTCGTCGCCTTAAAAATACCTTTCATAAATCGTATGACGAATAAATATTATAATTATAATTTCGCTTTACTTAACAAACTCTTTATTTTTAACGATATTATTATTTTCGGGTTTAATACGGATTAAATCTTATACTTCTATAAGGGACATAACATTTTTTATTTTACACTAGCAGCCTGTAAATTTCCCACTGCTCACACAAGAGGGCTCATCTACTTAATAGAATAAATTATTTATTTTACATCGAATTCATTAAACTTCAATCATCTTCAAATATCCTGTAATAACAATACAGTAGGTAATAACAAAACGATATTATATATATTGTGTTTAACAACTAGATCAGGGAAAATATTACATACTGCATCTCATCTGCATGCTTGTAGAGACAAGCTGTAGTAACACATACCTGCATTTAGCTTTCTAATTATTAAATTATGCAAAATAAAAAGGTGGAAATACCGCTTTCTCAGTTGTATTTTATATCTCAAATGTTTTAAATCGACGCGAGTTTCAGCGTCTTCGAAGGGAAGAGTCGTCAAAATTCTATCCACATTGGAAATCGCCAAAAGTAGGTGTTCCAGTAGGCCGAAAGATGCATTTTTAGTGAGTTTCAGTCTAGCTCTTATCATTTTTAAGTAGACTGTATTCATTAAATAAGCTACTGATTTTGACAATAAAATTTTAAAAATGTTCCTATTGTATCCACTAATAATACATATCAGCTAAACATAAAGAATTAGTTTTTATTTTTAACAAAATCTATGTTATTTTATATGTAAAATCAAATATTTTATATGAAAAGATCGTTAATTCAATTCAATGTCTTAATTTTCCAGAAATCGTTCGTGATAGTTAGATGTTATCAGTAAATGTAAAAATAATAGCTCGTAAAATGTAGATAAATACAGTACCAGGAAACTGTTTATATAGGGCCTATTAAAAAACCAAAACAATAAAGTTTATTTTTCAAGACCTTTTAGTAAAATTATTTATAATAGTCTAACAACCCTAAGATTAATTAAATAAAAAAATAGCACGAGTGGCTAACCTATACTTCTTTATTTATTTATAATCGAACACAATTACCGTCAGTATATAACTTTAATCAACTACACAAGAATATTGCAATACATAGAGAGTTAATAAGTATATAAGAATAGTAAATATCACGACCGATACGAACAGACTCGAACCTAATCGACCGACAGACAACCGAATATTAAACCCGTTACTAAGCGCTCTGTCATATTTATGTGATTCCGCTCGGTCCAGGTTGAGGAGGGGGTAGTTCTTGTAAGAATAGTTTGAAGATAAATAATATCAAAATATTTTTTCAGAAAATACCGCGTGATCTAATACAAATATGTCCTCAAGGCGTAACGCTAACGTAACAAGATTTGCGGGGAAATTTTATGACATGATCCTACGGCGAATAGTCGGGTGAATCCTCGTCACTTGGTCTAATTGAGAACTAATGAGCTCCGACGTTGTGATCAGTGAAAAATTATTGCTGGACAAACAAAAATCATTAAGAGGACGTAAAAACTATACACAATAATTTTAGTTTCATACTAAATAACAAACGGTAATAATCATACCCAGCCATATAATATTATTGTGTTGCACAGTGCACTATTTTTTTTTATATCCCGGGTAAGCAAATGGTAAGTGGTAGTGGAGTCCAAACGCCAAGCCAACCAGTACAATTAGGAAGAATGAAATGGACTACCTTGCTATACCTGCCTCTTCACGCCTCGTATAATGAAACCCAGGGGATATGAGGAGGTTAACATGTGTGCTGGTAGAGAATTCCATTTTTTGCGGTGCGACAAAGAAAAGTGTTAGTGCAAATTTCTTCGTACGCGGTGGAATTGATATCACGGTTAGGCAGTTATTATGGCATGAAAAAATGCCGCACCTTGATCAAGACCCCGAGTTTCCGTGAGGCTGTTTTGATAACAATCTCGATAGATAAATAACAATCGATAGATAATAATCTCTTAAATAGAGGTTGTAGAGAACGTCAGTGGCAATAATTCAGCAACCCAGCGTGGCAATTTTGCTTTATATCACCAGCGTAGTGCCACAGAAGGAAGGAACAGAGGAAAATTATGACTTTTACACAGTGAAAGCGCATACCTGCGTTTTATTAGCATTAAACTCGACAAGATTATCAGAGCCCAATTTGGCAACGAGTTCAAAGTCCTGTCGAGTTCAACAACAAAATCCCTTCGCCATTCCTCAACTTCATAGCACTGTATGTTCCCAGGGGAAACTTTGTAACTATACTGATAAATTGGACGATATTTTACATTAAAAAAAAAACCATTTAAACTGTAAACTGATCGGGGTTTTTTAACTTAATAATGTTACTTAACAGATAAACACTAATTTATCTATTTCAGTCCTCATTGATTTGACAAGACGAATCATTGTCTAACTAAATGCTGTCTAAGGAATGACGCTAGATGGCATTTCTTCAAAATTTATATAAAAGTGTTGTTGAATTGATAACAAAAAAACTATTCAATAAATAAACTCGGCTTCTTGCCCTCGACCATGAAACTGCCTTAATAAAATAGGACTCTTGGAACAAACTTTACTTCGCGACACGCAAGCAATTTGGCGAATTGAATCAAATCGCCCATGATTTACCAGTTAATGTTGACATTGATGTAATTCCTATGTCAAGGGTAGAGTTCACGACAAGGACAGTGCTACATTGGAAATTAAATAGTAATTTGACTTCGATTGCAGAAACAGAACAGAAAATAAAGCAATGTAGATCTGATTTGCAGATAGGATGTGACCGCGGGTTAAGCGCAGTTTTCTATTTTTGTCCTGAAGTAAATGTGTAATTTAAATTGCGAATACCCGCAGTAGCCATTGCACAAATAAGCTTTGTGCATGGAACATTTGTATTGAGGTTGAGAACAATTGCATCTGTTACACAAAACATTTTTCCGCAATCAATGACGAAGATGACCAGATTTCAATAAAAGCAAAAACAGATGAATATTATTTAGTTCAATTTCTAACAAATATATTGTTTAATAATAATGGTGCTAATGAAAATAAATAGATCTTGATCTCGTTCTTTAATTATTTATATTTATTTGTGTAGTGAGTGATTTTCAAAGTAAAAGTTAAGGAAAATATAGAAAATTCATTAATATTTATTGATATATAGACCTTAGTATGCAAGTCATACTCGCCCATGTTATGTGTATATTTATGACGAACTGTTGGTGCAATGGCAATAAATTATATCTAGTTTCTTTCTTTCAAAAAATTACTAACTTCGGGCTGGAATTAGGTATTTGTCTGAGTTTCGCTAAGCACGTAAAACTGCCATAAGACTCCGGTTTAAGATTGGCCGCCGTGGCGGTGTGACGTGATGTCAGTCAAGAAGACATTTTTGTTATTTATAACGTTTAGTAATATTTTAGACAGTTTTTACTATTTCACACTAGTAGGTTTCTTACTTAGCAAAAAATACTTATTACAAAGTACGTTATGGTATACAAAAAATAGTATACGTGTGAAGTAGGTCCAACCGTTTAGGAACAGTTCAAATGCATACACACGAATAGAAGATTTTTCTTATATATCTAAGAATGAGATGATATACGTATACTTCATGTGTCGAACTAATTACGAATACTATAAAATCCTACAAATATTGAATTTACCACGTCAAAGCATTATAGGATATACATATACACAGCATTTATTATTTATATAAAATTTATCTGCAGATGCATTTTGATTGATTACATTTTTTCCAAGTATTTTTAAATAAAATTTACTTTCCGTACAAAATTAATTAAGCATATTTAGTAATTTAATTATATTACAAACCTACCTTAATAATTTAATTGGTGGAAAAGAGTAAATACTGATTTCGTTTCTGGTTCTTCTCGGTAGAATCTATATTCCGAAGCGTATAGCTTTAATATATAATTATAAGCAAGCTAATTGGCTACTCAAACGTGATTGATTTTATACTTGTTTTCGTTTGTTGTATACGAGTTCATAAATAGTTCATCGGATGTAGTTGTAGCTTAGTGGAGTTGTTGTTGGGGCTCTTGTGAGGGATTCTGACAGAATACGTACGTAACTACGTACGTACGTACGTATGTACGTACTAAATTCGTAACAGGTGGCGGGACAATATGGCTACACGTTTACAAACAATTTTAAAGAGGCATTACAAAGCAAGCCAGTTCAGTATAAGTTAGATATAAGCAAATTAATTTATTTTTCTATTAACAAGCTGTTACAATGTAACACACAGTATAAAGTATCGGCTGATAAGATTTTTCTCCTCAAAAAAAATACTATACTATTTATATTCCTCGTTTACCATAGTTATAGTTTAGTACTTACACTCGAAAACAAAAATTCTGTTCGTTATTTATAACTTCAAAAGATATAAGGGGACAACCATATAGACAAAAGATAAATAATGGTGATATAATTGAACATTACCGCAATAACGGTAAATTCGCCCCAATCCGCGGCTTCGGATATATCGGAATACATTCAGTGGATTTTTCTTTTACAAATAGAACCTATAAGATTATCTTCCTTTCGAAAATCTCCAGATAAATCTAGGATTACATCTGCTGAATCCAAGTGCAAATGTATATTTTGAATATTCTAAATCACACTATTCAAAGAAAATTGGATCGCGAAGTAAGCTTTAGATTATTCGTGTGTATTGTTCCTTTAAATGTTGTATACTTGTACTGATACTTAAAGGAAAGAAAAAGAGTTTATTATTCAAAAATCAAATCAAATAAAAAATATCAAATCAAAAATTTTATCGTCCTTATTATGACGTCACTAGAAAGCTAGCATGGCGTTCAGTGTCCGCCACATTATCACTATACTGTTAATTTTATTTCCTTAGTAGGTTTACTCCAAGTTTCATATTTTTTAAATAAATGTATTTTCTAATTACTTACCTATAATTGAAAGGGCTCATTTAATAATAAATGAATCTTATCGCAATTCACGTTAAAATTATATGTTACAGTTGTGAAGTTAATTAATAAAAAAACTTGCAGTTTTGTTTTTTTAACAAAACTAGTGTCCCGGCTTTGTATGAGAAAAGCGCTTAGCAAGAAAATATTTAATAGGTTTATTTATTTATTTATTATTTTATATTAGTAAGTCATCTTTGAGAAATATGAATTAAAATTTTATTTTGAAACATATATCAAAATTTGTTTTAAATTGAAATTTGGTTTTTTTTAACCGCCTGTATCATTTTTTTTGTGTTACAGCCAATAATCCGACAACTCATTTCGCAGCGAACAAACGGTAGGTATCTAACATATGTGTAAGAATTAATTGCAGAAAATGGATTAACAAATAACCTATCTATGAATCTACTACAGCTATTAATCCTACTATATTTAGTCTTTTGTTATTTTTATAATTTAATAATACAATAAACATTATGAGATTTATACTACATGTTATTTTCGTACGAACTTTATCTCCACAGACTTAAGTGTCATTTTACGAAATATTTTTTTTCAGTTATTTGAGCTTTTGCCTTTTTCCTTTTTTTTAATTACATGATTCACATAGCTATTGTTTAGTTATTTGCTAAAGAAAATTAACATAATTTAAACATCTCGGCTACAGCAACCGCGTGCTATTGCTCTAGACAGACTTAATTACCGTTTGCGGTTTTCCTTCGTTAAAATAACGACCAGTATAGTCATGATAGATCACTTGCTAAGATTATGCATTGCAGTGTACTACACACAGCTACATGTAGTTTGTTTATTTTATGCGTATACAGGACTACAACTATAAACAGAAAGATAAAATTTATAGCTATTTTCGAGAAATGTTTCATTAATTAAATTATAAGATTTACAACGCATTAATGAATGAATAAATAAATATTTAATATAGGTAGAACGGATTGCGAAATATATTCAATACATATAATGAATCTTTATTATAGGTTTGGTGGTTAATTAAATTTATAATTGTTGAATTAAATATAATTATGCAATTTTGATAATATACAATACTGAACTTCTATTAACATTAATGATTTCATTCGATTTTCGATCCTGGTCCTTTGAGTTCGAGACACGATTTGCTATAATGCTTAATTTTATCATTCTGCAGTCTGATCCTACAAGTGCTCCTTGAGAATCCGTTAGCAAAAAGATTGTATTTGCCGAATGACCGAATCTCAAACGGAAAACCTGCTCTCTTGTTGTTCATTTCTCAACAAGTTAATACAATACGATTAAGATGTGCGTTATATCAATTTTATTTATCAAATATATTGTTGGTATATACATCTTAGGATTTGCCGTAGTTCGTGCTGTTACAGTAACATGTATAATTAATGTAGTTGATTATATGTAATTCCTTTAAATTATATACTTCGTGGTCAAACAATCTATATTCAACCATAAAATTACATTTAATTTAATCTTGTTAAATGATCATTCAAAAGTAGTTTTATGAGTTTGTTTTGATTTTGGAAATTTCATAATCTAACAATTCATATTGATAGACGAACTGGCAAATAAGCTAAAATGGGACGGTAGGCGATTACCACCGCCCAGATAGACATTAGCGCCGTATGAAATTTTAACCATTTCTCACATAACTAATGCGCAACCAAAAAGCGCTTGGGGACATAGATTTTATGTCCATTGTATCTGTGGATACACCAGTTCACTCACCCTTCAATCCGGAACATCACGACACTAAGTATCGCTGTTTGGTGGTAGGTGGTGGTATGAGTGGAAGTATCTCAGACCCATCTTAGACAAAGCCTAATCACAAAGTAAACTGGTATGCCGGAACGGCAATCGACATGGCGCTCTCTTATGCAGTTATTATCCGTTGCCACTGTACACTCACTTGTGTGTTCGTGACGCGTATACAATATAATTTGTTGCATATGAATGCCATATTTCGACCAAATCAATCATAAAAAACCTTTCAATAAATAATCAGCAATATCGATGTTTCACTTCTGTCTGGTCTCTCCTAACGGCCACTTTTTAGTAGTAACATATTATAATTAAAATATACATTCCTTATGTAACATAGAAATAAGACCATGTGAAAAATAAAAATAAATATTTATTGTGAGCCGCAGATTAGGAAATGAATGGTTTGATCGCCGAGTCGAACAATAAAACAGTCATCGAGTTATTCTGTCAAGTCAGTCATCAATAAAAGACAAAAAGGAATTGTCAGTGAAATCCGGTGACTCGGAAAGGACGTAAAGCCTTTCGACGATCTTTCTTCGATATTTCAGCTTTCAGGTTTTCTGATCGTTCTTGTCTGATTGCTGTTCCATCGCACTCTGTGACGGATTGAATAGAGAGTGCTAATTGCTGTATTTGCACACTATAACTATTGTATGTATGTAATACGAGTATTTGTAACTCTACTGTATATATTATTAAGAAAATATATTCGTAAAATTCAAAATTTATATTATTACTTTTAGGTAACGCTACAGCATACAAAAGTTATTAATACTTCAATACAATACTTCTTCGGGCTATCGTTTACAAAGTTAGAATACTTGCACGAGCATCAAAGTATATTTGTAACTAAATAATACACTATAAAATTGATTATGTTGATAGAAATCGTTACAAACATTGTGTAAACACAAGAAGTAAAAACAAACTTGTAACATGAACCGTCCGCGGAAAGTAGGTAATACATAAAATAATAGAAACGTATATTAGGTTTCAGATGATTAAAATCAGCTTCTTGACTTACATAATACAAAATAAACTTTTCTCAGTGTAGTTTGTCTTAAAACGCTGTATCTAAAATTTACCTTTTCAAGTATATCTAAATCTCGTGGTTTTGTGTTTCATATCATGCATAGTGATTGCGTAAAAAAATTTGATCCTTTCAGAGGAGTATACTATCTCCTCAGAAGAAGAGAAGGCTTTAGCCCAACAATGTGACACTTACGAGCTATTATTACTAGTACTATAAATATAAATTTAATATGTGATGTCAGGCAATATACATTTATTTTATCATTATTTTTTTTTATTTTATTAATTAAATAGAATATTTAGTACAATTCGTAAGAGTTCATTTGTTTATTTTAAATCTTAATTACTCATCGTCACCAATTTGCATACACGTTGTCAGGTGTATAAAAATGGACATTGGGTACCTAACTTCTATATCGCCCCTGACATGGCGATAACGCTGGAGGCATCTAGTCAGATAATAATTATTACGTTCATAAATTAAAATACAGATTAATTAATTATCATGAACATTTCCATAATTTACAGTGTAATTATATCCTACAAGAGCCGGATTCGTGCAAAAAATCCTAATAATGTATTTCAAATTGGAATATGTCATAGTAGTGCCTGTTTAGAATTAACCTCGCTGTATATCATTCACCATCTACTGATTTTTTTTATACAAAATTTGTAGAGGACATTTACTTAAGTTTTATAAACCTTTTTTAATCTTAAACTAAGTTCCTTTGAAAATCAATATGAACATAAACAAAAAACTCAACGTATATCACTAGAGAATAGACTTTCTACAAAAAAAGATGATATATTAATACCTATAACTTGGATTGACGTTCAGGGATCACCCTAGCGGCGATTATAAGAATATCTTGCTACAGCTCTTAATAATATTTTATTACATAATTTTATAAATTTTAAGTGACGTCGATGTGTGGTTAATACAATAATTTTTAATTACATCTATATATTTATAATTATTGTGTTAAGTATAGATTGATAGGGGTAATGGGTAGGACTCGAATGTCGCGACGGCAAACGAAATGCCTCCTTACCAGTGTTTCTCTCTCCTCAACGCCCTTACGGAGTATGCTTGACGCGTATAAAGTATCATTATAATAATAACAACAAACGTATATTTATTTGTTTAAGAAAACTCGTTTTTATTAATATCATCTAAAGCCAAAAATTTAGATGTTTCAATTGCATCAACGTGACGGATGGTAAAAAATATTATAGTTTATTATTCGTTAACGTTATAACACAATAAATGTGCGGTAATGTCTGACAGAACACAAGTTTCGAATGATTATCTAGCAAGTCGAAACTGGGTGAAGTAGTGACGTTCACCGTATATTCCAGGAAAATATTTACGTAGAACTGTCGCGCGCTAAAGATACGCCCTCATCAGCTTCCCCTGGGAAGTCACGTTGCGTTTTATTCACTGAATAAGTATAGATTTCAAAAATAAAATTCTCTCTCCGTTTTTATTTTTTATTAGATTTGTTAAAGAAACATAAAAGAGTCTCACCGGGTTTCAATGAGAAATCTTTTGGTTGGTGTCTTTATTATGTTGCTGGTTGTTGTAAATCATTTTGGGCCAATTATTATCAAAACCCTATTTTCGCTTTATTCCTTTTTAAATAACTTCAAAATATTTTTTCTACATTTCGAATGAAACCAACGCAGTATAAAAGTTACTAATTTGATTTAGATTATATATTTTTGTAGTTTTACCAAAAAGAGTACGTAAAGTGCGTAAGTATCCAAGTATAATATGTAACAATTACATTAATGTATGTTGGTGGAACACATTCAGAACAATAAAAGTTCTAAATGGGTAGACACATCATGCATTTTAGCGAATTTATTAATAGTTTCTAATATTAAAATATAACTTTTAATTTCCATCAAAAACTGTTGAAATAATCTTATCATAGTATTATGTCTTACGGCATTATCTTTGGGGTAACGCTACAGATATTGAAACTGTTTTCATACTGCAAAAAAGAGCTATCGGTCTATTTATAATAAAGGAGCCCGAGACAAGAAAGTGGGTATACTTACAGTTACTAACAATATTATTACAATAATACTACGAGTATGTATATTCATAATAAAATAGATCTTTTTAAAAGAAAAGGTGAAGATCATTGTATAGACACGAAGAAAAAAGGTAAACGAATAACACCTAGTTTCCGACTTCGCAAATATTATACATACTTCCTGGGGCACAGTGTTCGTTTCTATAATATGATTTCACATTTATTAACTTGGCTTGTTAAAAATTAAAAAAGCTAGTGATAAAAAAACATTGATGCATTAAGCATATTACTTAATACAATTTTATATTAAAGATAAAAAGCGTGGACTTCGTCTTTATTGATTTCTAGACAAGACATATAAAAATTTAATTGTATCTTACTGACATACTCTGTAGTTAAAATAGTGGAAAGGAGTAACTACTGAGCTCCTTGCCGATTCTTCTCGGTAGAATCTCCTTCGAAGCGGTGGTAACTTTACATTTAAATCAACACTGTAACATAACGTAAAAGTGCTTGTGCACTAAAGAAATCTATTAATCGCGTATCACTAGCGCGAGACAGTTCTACGTAAATATTATACAGAGTCCTGTAATAATGTAATAAAAAAAGTTTTATAATAATCTTAATTTTAAATATTGGTTTATCATCCTCACTATATTCTTCTACATTTTTATCATAGAATATATATGTTAATATTAATTAAAAATTTAACTTTATTATTTTCGATTTATTATGATTCTCCGTGCACTGATCAACAACCGATCGTACTTTTGTCATTTGATCTTACTTCACCAGATTTGACATGGAAACTCGTTGAAAAAATTATGTGTAAATACTATCGTAAATTTTCGAAAAAAGATTTGTGAAATCATTCGAAAAATCCATTTCCGTTTTTCGCGTTCTCACAATTCGGGGCAAATTTGTCAAAATTACGTCAATCGGTAGGACGGATTCAAATATATATTCGGCAAAAGTTAACATACGTTTTCCAAAATGAACAAGAATGGGGCATTTCATACAAAAACACTACATTAACAGCCTGTAGATTTCTCACCGCTGGGCTAAGGCCTCTCCCGTTGAGAAGGTTTGGAGCATATAAAGCAGAGTTTCATTGAAATTAGACACATGAAGGTTTCCCCACGATGTTTTCCTTTACCGCCGAGTACGAGATGAATTATAAACACAAATTAAGCACATGAAAATTCAGTGGTGCCTGGGCTTTAACACGAAATCATCGGTTAAGATACACGCGTTCCAACCACTGGGCCATCTCGGCTATACAGAAGCCCTAAAAATATATACATATATATATATATTTAGGTATCATAGCTCAACTCTTAAGCTGGTTTGTGGTCACCACCGCAGATAGACATTGAAGCTGTAGGCATATTAATCATTACTTACATCGCAAATGCATAACCACATTGGAATTTATGAAATTATATATGAATAATCAAAATCAACTGTTTATTATCAGGATAAGTATTTATAGACCATAATAATATTAGCATATAAATAAACGTGAGTAAACTACTAAATTTATTACTAACAGATATAATTATAAATCAGTTCTTACAAATTGTATCTATCGTTGTAAAAAATTATGATCGCCACTCTAGCATCTAGCATACCACTCGCAAGCTAGTATTTCCAGATTCATCTATGATCCTCAAATCCTACTGGCGAATATAATAAGTTGTAATACTTTTTCAAGGCGCAGGATTCCAATTTAAGAACATGAGCTTGGGTTGAAATGTCATAAATTTGCTTGCTTCAATAATGCATTAATAGTATACGGAGTTTATCATATATGATGATAATAGCACTATTTATGAGTACCAGATTGGCAAATGAGTCAACCAATCTGCCTTTAATCTATGAATATAAAAATAGATCATGTAAAATGAAATTTTATCGCAAAACGTCGATGGGGTGCTGTTGTAATATCCACTTAACACAATTTTCAAGTACACTTAAACGGTTAAACTTTAATATACATTGAAAATGAAAACAACATAAATATTCGAATATATTAGTTGTACAGTTTCTTTGGTGTATATTGATAAGTTTATTAAATTCAAAGGTTACGCCCAACTTAACCAATATATCAATACAAACGTAATACTTGAGGATTTCTAAAAACTCTTTGTTTCAAATTCATGCAGCTTCAGTCGCAAACTATTCTCAGACAACTAAAAACTGGGTACAGGCATTTAATGTCTTGTCAGTAAAGCGCCTGAACTTGAGTATGTTTTCAACATTTAAAAACATACCCCAGGTCAGACTCTTTAGAGAGGACTAATTATTTTAGACAGAGTTTATTTATTAAAAATATATGTATTAAGTTATATCACCTAACATTATTTGCAGTGAATTTCCTTAGTTTAAGACGCAACACTTTGACATATTGGCACGTCGCACAACAAAGGAACAATGTTAAAGACCGAAGCCGACGCGCAAAATGCTAAAATTAACAAATAACACAAATATTCGCCCCTTATTCCAAATTTGAAGTGGAGACTTGAAGTAATAGTGAAAAAATCTTTAAAAAACGGAGGACTGGGTAAAAATACCCAAATGGTCAGTATTGACATTTAAAGTGGAAATGCTGCGAACATTTTTGTCAAGCTTCGACGCGGTCATGATTTTTTCAGAAGCTATTTTTTTTATTTGTATGGATCCATAATCCATTGTATGAACGACAACTTCAAACTTAATTTATAGTAGCCTCTATTGTATGATAATCGTTTGTCTTTCGTTTAAATTATTTTCATAATATATTACTGAAATTAAACAACAGAAATGTTAATATTAATTTAACCCTCTGAAATACCTTTTCATTTTGCCGATTGTACTGAAATATTGATCACACTTTTGGTCTTGTAACAATACAATCTAGTGTATAGTGATAAAATGTTAAATCATTTTAAAAATGGGCCGGGTGGTCCATAAAATCGTCTACCTTACTGAAACAAAAAAAAAAAAGAACGACCTTCATAGAAATAAAACGGTTCGATAAAATTACATTTCAGGAATTATTCATACTATTTTCATTCGGATCAAGCTTGAATACCTTATTCGATTCTTTTTATTATAAAACTTTTGACATCTCTAAGTATTGATTTTAACATTTGATCAAAATTGAAAAAGTTTTTCGTTGTAGCAAATGTTACTCTTTAAGTATATCTTAACACGAATACAATAAAGGGAACCATGTACTAAGCGTCAAATATTGTGAAAATATTAAATCTTAATAAAAAATTAACTTCAATTATTTCTGTTTTGTTCAGTCTATATAAAACTTTCTAAGATTACCTATGTCTCTCGTATTTTCCACATCATATTATCTCCGCATCTACGAAATAAAAATTGTTAAAATTTAGCCGTGGGCAAAGAGTTTTATTTCTATAAATAAATTTTGTTTTTGGAAGATGACTTTTGGAATGAAAATTAATATGAGAAATATTTAAAAAAAAACAAAGGCAATGAGACGAAGTCAACGGGAATGAGGGTTTCGAGAAATACATCAAAACATTGTTAAAAAATTTTCAATCCGTATAAATTAAAGGATATGAAATAATTTGTGTAAAAATCGGGCTTTCCATTCCTCCTTACAATGAAATCTACTGAAGTTAATGTTCTTCAAAAATATCATATCCAGAACCTTCCACTCAAAGTATAAAGAAAAATCTAAACAAAAACCTGTCTTTGCATTCCTACGAAAATCGATACCTAATTTTTGTTTTATATGAATAATACAAATTATTATGAAACGTGCCATTTATCTATTTTTCTATGTCATGATAAAATATAGATCTCAAACACCCCGTATATTGTATTCATATAATAAACGCGGTCGAAGAAAACCAGCCAGACGTGTAGCGTCTGCTCTCATGTCGAGCGCTGCCAAATCTATTACAACTACAGCAAACTTTTATATGAAGGAAATTATAATCCCACGCGTATTCAATATTGTATTTTACATTGTGAACAAACTGGGACCACCCGGTATCTTGAATATGCTCGTAAATACAGAAACTAAGTGACTTCTAAAACGTTTATTCCATAATCCTACAAGCGAAAACCTCCCCTGGGTGATCTGATGAAACATCTATATAGAGATATATCTATATAAAGATAGGAGCTACCTGAATGAGATTTGCGTCGTTCTCTCAAAGGAATTGACTCATTTTAGACTTCAAGTGTTTCGATACAAAGCTGTAAAATCCTCCAAGGATAAGCAGAATCATAAATTATATAATAACTCAACACTATCTTAACAGTAAACCCAAATAAATTGAAATTAAATTAGAATAAGGGCTTATGAGATTTCTCTCCTTCTTTGGAATTGGCATATTTTATACAAGAAACATTCGATTTCAAATTATTTACCAATTTATCTAGAAATAAATGGAACATTTGTAATTAAATAACCATAGTAATTATAGTAGTATGCGTCATTGGATAAAGGATTTTTTATTAATTATACATATATATTTTTTTTTTTGTATAAAAAGTTTTATTATTTATTAACATAAGAATTGATAACATTGAGTGCTTAAATATAAACAAAAATGAATTAATAATAGTTACTGTATAAATCTCGACCGCGTGGAATGGTGGAGGAGTAGACAAACAGATACTGACAATTCATGTGTAAAAACTATTACAATTATAAAATCAAAATGCTTAACAGACTAATAAAATTAAAAATCTAATGTAGATTTACTAAATGTTTTAGTGATTTTCTTTGACTTCTCGTGCACAGAAAGAAATATTTTAAGAAACCAATTCTTTGACATAATAAGTATAAATAAATATATGGCAATCTATCTCAATAATCTCAAGGGATTTCTCCTGCCATTCCGACTTTCGCTCAACGGTAATACATCGTAGATCACGCCTTACGTCATTCTCGCTATACTTTATCACATCATATTGTTTTATAAAAGTATACAATAATATAAACTATATAAACAAACTGAGGATCTTTGATATGGACACATTTTAGACCGGGTATTTTCAAATTATTTGTAATTTAAAGCGCTTATACAAAAGCACTTGACGAAATCTATACAAGATTAAAGTTAATTTTAAGTTTAAAACATATTGATGGAAAAAGAAAGTTTTGCTCGCACTTTATAATATTTAATTAAACTAAAAATATCGTATATAACCCTAAATTTTCACGGTGACCCTTAAAACATTATTTGATGGAATCCAATTGAACATTAATCTGATTACAAAAATGATTGAAAAGATTAAATCATGAGTCTTAACGATATTTAAATATAAGCGGTATTAAACGAAAACAAGCTATTTAATAACCGATCGTAAACCTCCAAATTCAATTTAGTTCATAACCTTTTAGGTGTAAAAGAATGATCCAATGAAATCGTGAAAATGATTGACTCAGCACCTGAAATGATTCTAATGAAAGAGATAATATCACTTACACAATTTCAGGCACTTTATAGATCAACGGTATGTGAGTGATATCCATAATATAAAATGAGCTAAACATTGTTGCTAGTTAAGTGTGTAGAATGTAGATAACGTTTAATTTGTATAGATGAATTACTTCTACACAGGAATAGTCCGAGGCTTCACATGGGTCATGAAACTCCCCAAATCGTATACGTCAAATAGAAAACCTTCGAAAAATATGAATATACGATTTTTTTAATAATATTTAAATAATATATCAATTTCAAGTAAATTCGAAATCATATTTCGTCTATTTGTTAAGTCTCCAAAAAACTTGAATAAAAGCAAGCAAAATAACCACAGATGTCTCAAATATAAACTGGCGAATAAGAATAGAAGACTTCTATTTGACCCCTCGATGTTTAATAAATATGTCGCACCACAAAGTCATTACTTTTAAAAAATAATACAAGCTATTTTACCACTGCTTACTATCAAATAAAAAAAATACATTTAAACTGCTGTCGAATATAATATTAACTGCACTTCTATATTTAAAAGAGATCTTGAAGGTTTTAATTATCTGTAGTACAACACCGCCAGCGGCTAATACCGTTGTAAAATGCAAATTGCTAATAAAGTGTTAGTTTAAATAACCAACGTAGAAAATTTTAAATTAATTAACTACCACTTTACAACGTTTAGTTACTTTTGAGAATAAATTTACGTTAAGTGATATAAAACATCACAGTGGTTTGTATAACCGAGTTGTCTGGTTAAATTTGCAATTTTATACATAGAATGTGTTTTTATATGTAAAATGTTTAGTGATACGACATGAACGTCATCCTTTAATAATATTATAATACTCTTTTAAATTAATATTACTTTATTTTAATATTAATTAGAAACAAGAGAGCATAAATTAAAAAATTAAGAACGTAGTTAAATAGTAATTAATTTGTAAAGTTTTAGAAATTATGGATCTTTAAGAAATTGTTTGAAACTTTAAAATGAATAGCCTTTATTTATATCATACAATTTCACCGAAAGTAATTCTTATCTAGTATATAAATACTAAATATTATATAATACATAAAATATCATTTATATAATATATATTTATAGACATAAATCCTAAATTGCTCCTCCTTATAAATTCGATTTGATATTTTGTTACTTAAAAAAATAGTTTCTTTTGTTAATTCATGATGTACTAGAGACCCGCCCCGGCTTCACACGGATGCAATGCTGATACTAAAATTACTATAGAATGTATGTTTATACAACGTTCATAGCTTTTTTGTTATTAGACAATACAAACCGCTATATACCTGCATTAAAATGCATTTGTAATATCTTCGAAAATATTCATTTAAATTACATGCTGCAAAGGCCCATTTTGATCTATATTAAATACTCAATGTATTTGAGGTACTTAATTGGATAAGGATGAATGCTGTACTGCTTAAAACCACTTAGTAGGGTTCAGCCAACGTTTGTAATATAAGCGCAAAAAAATGTGTATAATTACGACATCACATTAGAAACCTCTAAAATTCAAATCAATCAGTGTTTCTCAACTATATTAAGCATGTATACCGCATATATGTACATATATAGACCGCAACATAAACAGTTTTAAAGCTTTAGACATACACAGGGACAGACAGACCGCGGGAAGCGACTTTGTTTTATACTATATAGTGATGTAATCATTTTTTCATGTAACTATCATTAAAAATATCCAAGTATAATTTCGTTACTGTGTCTTACGCTGAAATTGTATCAGCATAATAGGCCAGTCAATAAAGCCCGTGAAGGTCAAGTAATAAGTATAATTATGATTTTTTTTATATGTGGTTTGGGACGTTAAAATAATAACAAATTAAAATTTTCAACCCTCTGGGGTGAAGGTTAGGGGTTTGAGAGGGTGAAAAGCGTTTTTGTTAATAACTTTGTGAAAAAAATTGTTAGATGGTTGAAAATTAGACAGAAGGTATAAATAATTATAACTTACCTTGTATTAAAATTTCAACCTTTTTTGTTTAGTGCAAAATTAGTTATTAAAAAAAAAGTAAATTTTAATTTGTTATTATTTTAACGTCATAGACCACATATAAAAAAATCATAATGATACTAATTACTTGACCTTCACGGGCTTTATTGACTGGCCTATAATACAGAGAATTTTCTTTGAATTGAAATGCTATACACATTATTGTACATCTTAAATAGCTTAATGTTAACTAAATGTGATTAATATTGCCTTGTACAACCACAGTACGGAACCAGCTAGCGCCGGCGGTTTTTCCGAACAGATACGACTTGGGATCGGCAACACACCTGCAAGCCCTTCGGTGTTATAGATGTCCATGGGCGGTATAGTCACTTTCCACCAGATCCAAAAAAAACAAATAAATTACCATCTTCTTTTCTTCTAAAGAAGAGGAAGCCTAGCCCGATAATTAATTCCATTTAGTATCTTATAAATTAAAGTTATATAAATGGATACAAATTCTATCAAGTAAGACGCAGACAAGGCTGCCGAGAGTTCCGGTAAAATTAAATATTTTTATCTATCTCTGCAACCGTTACAAATATAAGTTAGCTTCACATAACTTACCTTATCATACACGAAGTAGTAAATATTTCTACTAATAAAATATAAATGACTAATTACTTACTTACTGTGCCTCAAAACATATTAATGGGTTGGCGAGTGGACTGAGCTTTGCCGCATTCGCGGTTAAGAAAATTAGGTTAGGTTAGGTTAGGAAACGGTTCGCCTTGTTTATTTTAATTACTTCCACAGCATATTGTACTGTGTCATTCTGCTTCAGGGTAATGCAGCCTAAATTTTTGTGATCTGTGTGTTGCAAAAGATTATATAATCATGGCCCCAGAGTTTTCTAAGAAAAAAAATATAGAAATTAAAGTATTGCTTCTCAATATATACTTGATAATGTGATGTATATTTGTTAAAATATAAGAGACTTTTGTAAAAATTGTGACGTTCATATTATTAGTGCTAATTATAAGGATAAGCTAGTTACGAATGATACCCGACTACGTAGAATTAATAATTCTTATATTGGGCAACGTATACTTTTGTAACAGGATTTCAGAAAACGTTTAATTTATGCAGTTGAAAAATTTTGTTTGTTCAAGGATATTACAAAAAAATGTAAAACAAAATATCCACTAATTTTCTTTCATCAGAAATATTTATATGCACTACAGAAGAGTGCTGGAAGAAACCATCACATTAAAAGAGCTTTGCCTTTTTTGAAATGTTATTTTATTTTAAGGCTCTTATATAAAAAAAATATTCCCTTAAATTGAAACCTTATCAAAACGTCCTAAGAACTTCACGAAGATTTAAGATTATGTAAAGTATGCACATTATTCAAAAGTTGTTTTAGTTGTCATTTTCTTTGAGTAAACTTTAGTTAAAGTATTTTGACGGAGAACATAAATAACTTGATAGATTGCCTAGATAAATTCCCTTTATCTTGTACCTTATTCAACAGACTTCTCCGCCAATATCTTACAATATAAAATAAGTAGACATAACTCCCTAAATAACTCAAAATTTTTACAAAAAAATATATTCATAAGCAAATGCAAAAAATTTAAACATTTCTTTATATGTAATAAAACCCACAGAGTCCTGTAATAATGTAATAATTTTTTTTTTTAATTTGTTTAAAGGTGTGAAAGGTACCCGTTTATAAGACTGGGTGTTCTCATTAACACGACGCCGGCAGGATAATATTTCCCACTCCTGCCGCATATTAAAATTGTTAGGAACAAAGGCAAGACCGCAAGCCGTTTTAATTAAAGCTCTCAATGATGCCAGACGCATTAAACTCTTGACACACCTCAAACCAAAATAACATTCAATCTTGTGAGTCTAAGATATCTCCTTAACTGATGTTTGAATAATATTAGTTTTTGTATGTACTCAGTATATACTAGATGCTTAAACTTATTTTACTAACATGTCCTTAACATATTATAAAGGTTTTGATTATCATTATATATTCATTACTTAAGGATCAATAAAGCGGTCATAACAGATTACTATTTTGTAATAAAAATAAGCGATTACAAATACAACAAACCTTTCATTATTGAAGATAAGTAAACAATATAGGTATTGTATGATAAATCAGTTATTTGGAACTGGTCGTATTCAATTCAGTTTGAGTGGCTGTCATATAATAAAAAACATGTTTGTACTTATGTACGTGCGTGGGAAGTTATACATCTTGGGCGTAATCAAAAAAAAAAAAATAATTGCGTGCGAATAATCAATTACAATAAAATAATAAAAATCGACTTATGAATACTATATTAATAATTATTATTGTGATAAAACTAATTTCTTCTTTTTCGCCTCTATTAACTTTAACACTCACTCACGAATCTAAACATTCTAATTTAAATTTGTAATTAACTAAACATCGTAAAAGTAGGTGTGAAATTGTCTATTTCGAGTGACTTGGCACTTACATGGCGGCTTAGCGAGCATTTCAAAAACGAAGTAGTGTTAATTACTTGTCTCAGAAATTTTACCTTATGGTTTAGAAGAGAGTCTTAAAAATTGGAAACTTAAAACTCTCATAGTTTAAGTGTACCTAACATTTTATTTGCAGTATCGCAATATCTACGTGTTGTCATAACCAATATTTATTTAAATATTTACCGTGCATTAATATTCAATAAAACATATTAAGGATTTTTATATAAAGCTATCACAAAGGATGAAACTCTAATAAACAGGGTGAGAATCTCTACAAACTTATTAGGGTCCTGTTGGATTAATTAAACTTTGTTCCCCATGACCTGGTACTTTGACTAACATAAAACTTACTTAAGGAACGGTTAAGGGATATATGTACGTAAATTAGGTGTAAAATCGGGGCAATTATATTATTTGGGTGTACATATTCTGCCTTAACAAGGTTTGGCTAACTAATATTAAAGTTTAAAATGTTCGGCTGAGCTAAATTAAATTCTTATTCAATGAAATATATAATACTGATAGAAATATGTATTATGTGTGTAAAATCTTTATAAATGTATGTTATATATATATACCATATTTTTAGTTCTTATAACATCATATACAAAAAATAAAAGATAAAATATACGTAGCAAAATAAAACGATGGAATAAAACATTAATTCGTCTGAAAAGAGATCACATGTTTTACTACTCCAGCAAATTGGATATACTGAAATAGTTATTCGCATCACAACAGATAAAAAATACCGACTTACAATATCAGAATTTATTATAGACATTATAATAGATATTAGCTTATTGCTTTGCATCAATTTTTACCTTGAACACTCAGTTACTGTAAAAAAATAAAATTATTATTAAATGTATTATTGACTTATAGATTTTATTAACAGACCTTTTTTCGGTAGTGGTATTTTTTTTTAATTATATTTTTATTATTTATTATTTTATATCAATGATATCTGACTAATAGTTATACTTAATTAAGTAAATTTGTATATTTATTTTATGTTTACGTGAAAAATTCTGTCGAAATTACAATTTAAATTACTCGCTGCTCTCCTAAGCTGTCAAATTCTACAGCATTATGTAATTATTTTTTTATAAATGGTTGACAGTAAATAGGAATATGTTTATGTGTCGTTTGTTGTTTTTTGTATATAATATAATTTTTTAACTTTAATAGTAGTAAGGTTTTTTAGTTATCATATGGGGTTAGTATTTTAGTAAATTATTTCGTTAAGCGAAACCTAATGTGCGTGTTGGAAGTAAAATTGCTATTAATATTCTTAACATTTGGCTCAAACGTTCTAGAAGTAACAACAGCAGCTAGCAGCTTTTACAAAAACTCCTGACGCATGTATTTAGGTGCAAAGTACAAAGTTATGTTTAATTATATTTTATAAAGTAAAGCGTCAGCCTGTAAATGTATCTCTAATGTTTATAAATTAAAATAGTCTATATCTATCTTCCTAGGCGATTTTTTTGATGCAGATGTGACATACTTCAATCCGTCAAGAATATTTCCTCAATATACTGAGGGCCTGTTGGGTTATCTTTGCACACTTTTTTTCATAAATATATCGAAAAAAAATGTAATAATGCCAAAACTACTAAAGAATATTGCCACATTCCTCATAGAAAAATATTTTTCGCAACAAATACTTAAATGTCGTTATGACGAGGGTCACGTAATACGAAAGCATTGAACCATTTCACGATAACGTTAAATATTTCTTTCTACAAAAATAATAATTTTGCCGAAGAGAGAAAGCGATTAACGATTTATATGATACTTACCCTTTCATTTATTTAAAAAGGTTAGCACTGAAAACAAAAATCATTTATATCTCCTCTAACTAAATCAAATTAATGTGTGTCGAATCATAAGCAAACACAACTTTTTTTGGGACAGAATTTAATTTAATACAGGCATTTCCTACCGATGTTTTACCGCCAAACACGTGAATCTCAGTCGTGATTATATTATATTTCATCCTAAAAGTTAACCTTCCAAATTCCAATCCAATATCTATGACTTTTTGAAGCCTAATTAGATTTTTGAAAAAATCTTCTTTTTAAATTCATAACTGCTACATGTAATAGTGTTTATAAGGCTTCATTTCTGTAAAATCGATCATTTTCAACAGAATCTTATTAGACATTTCGATAATTTAAACATCGAAATTATTTAAAACAATTTTCGACACATAATTTAACTCTCTGATTGTATCCATTTGCATCCAGCATCAATTTGTAAGATTACTAGATCTTCAACATATATTATAAGTTAAGTTTATTTCCAAGAATCCAGAAAAAATAAGGAAACAAAATATGCTCTTTCTGATATTAATACAATAATCTCATTATTATATTATTATTGCAAAAACCTTATTATTATTTTTTTCTTGCCTGAAAAAAAAAACATAATGAAAAACGTTTTATTATTTTTTAATTTGAGTATACCGGTTTGTTAATAAAGTGTTCTAGCGTGTAAAAATTAGTTTCAAATTCAAATGATTTATTCAGACTTCTATACAATAGAAAGAAATTACTTTTCTTAATAATTCTCCATCTATTTAAAATAAATTTTGACTAAATTATTAAAGTTTACTAAAAACGGAATCCCGTTACTTAGCAACGAGAAAAATACTAGCACTTCTCAGAAATATTATAGTTTTTTTTATTATAAAAGATATGTGGATTTTGGTGAAATTGACGCTGCAAGATATATTAACCACTTAATCAATGCGCCACCAACCTTGAAAACTAAAATGTTATGTCCCTTGTGCCTGTAGTTACATTGACTCACTCACCATGCTAACCAGAACACAACAATATTTAGTAATGCTTTTTAGCCGTATCTCAAAGGGTGGAACCAGGCGGATTTGTACAAGGTACCCTACCCTACCGCCGAGTAAAACATGAATCCAAGTTACAACGTATAGAGCTGGTCTAAATTGGAATTGCCAACTTAATGCGCATCGATACACAAGGGAAGCTTTAATTCTTCATGTCTCGAAGAAAATTTTGATTCGGAAGTCAAAATTCTACGTTTTAATTGGTCAACTTGAAATACCAACTTCAAACCGATAGAGAACCTCTGGAATGTACTAAAAGGATAAATAATCCTATGGTTAAATAAGTTATTTAAAATTAACACAAAGATTGTTCTTTAGCTTACTCAGCTACTAGTTTCACGACTAGATGATTACACTTTGATATAATTTTCTATTTATTCTATTAAAATTTAACGACGACACAAAGTACTTTGTTCGTTATAAGAAATATTTGGATAAGAGTATTCGAATTAATTAACTTTTCTGTTGATTACTAATTAATATTTGTTTTTTGTACTAATTAAAAAATATGAAAATAAAGCAAAAAATCGAGATGCAATGTTATAAATATAAATTAAATTTGAGATATTAATTACATTGAAGCAGTCTGCGTATTAATCACGTAATTATTTTTGCGTATTAATTTTTTTCTAATTCAATATCGATTAAACTTTTTATAAACAAATCTTATAACACATTACTTTCTTAATATTATAATGACTTATTATTTCAACTCATATAGCTCTAATTTAAAACAAAATCTGTTAACTCGTATTGTGAAAAAAACAACATTTTTTTTTAATTTATTTAAGTTTACAAAACTGACTTACAACTAGTGCATACAAAATAAAATCTAAGCTAAACAGAGTGTTATTAAGTTGCAGTCTTCTGGATGTAAACCTAGCATGCTTTAAAAAACATATAGCTTAGTTAACAAGAACAGTACTTGTGTAATTACTGACTAGTTAATTATTTAAAACATGTAACAATACATATGTTTATTAACTTTTTGCTAGAAGTGAAAACCTATGTATTCACTTACATTGAAAACATCAATGTATTGACTAAAAATTATTTCATGATCTCGTAACATTCCTATATTCTTTTTTTAAAGCACATGACACACTCAGTGCATGCCTGCATCTCAATCCGCGACCATGTCTCTTGGTACTTACTTTTACAAAGTTACTTATCAAAAAAATATTATGAAATTCATCTGACAAAGTGTTAAAAAAGTTTTCTGCAAATAACATAAGCAAAAATTCCAATTTTTTTTATTCTTTACCCTAATTCTTTGTATTAGACAACACAAACATTGTTGTTTTCGGGTCTCACAAATATTAACTCCCGAGAGGGAATACGAAAGCATTAAGATTTTTTTGAAGTTCGTAAGAGTTTTGTTAAAAAAAACATTTTGTTTTATCGTTGCAATATCTTCCTAAAATGTACTTACTAGTTACTTTTTCTGTATAATTAGGTATCTTAAATTTTATTTGACAGAATTATGCATCAGAACATAGAAGAATATCTCTATAGATCTTTATAAAACAAACAAAAAAAATGAAAGATATAATTATTTAACAAGCAACAGTAAAGTCGAACTCAATGCCAATACTGAGTTTAGCTTTATGAATTACAAGGACTGAAAAAATACCAACTGACAAACCTATGCTGCTAATGAGATTTTTTTATCAGTAAAAACCAATAACTTTTAATTGACATAGCCGGGATTTGACTTCAGAATTTACAACCCCATAAGTTAGCCATTACCAACTTTTTAATTATTAATTATTTATTGATAATACCATGAAGTGAAATAATTTGAACTCGCTACCCACAGTCAACTTGCTGCACCGCTTTTGTAAGACTAACGTACCTTCTATATAACATAGGTATATGTTACTTGCAAAAAGTCGTCTACAAAAATTAAGTTCGTATTGTAAATTTTATAAAAAACCTGCGTTAGTTGATGCTGTAGAAATTATATTATTAAATATTTACCTACTAAAATAATAATATGATATATTATTATAATATGACGAAATAAACACATTTTTTGCTCCGAAATTAAGTACACAAAATTGTACACACGACTTATACAGTATTATCATTATCCAATAATTTCTCCTAAAACACCTCAATCTTAAAACCAAAATAACAGTAAATCGTTGTAACAAACGCTCGAATTAATCCAAACAAGATAAATACGTAATAATATTAAACTAGAATCGTGTACATTTCTAATACAATAACATAATGAATAGTACTTGAGCGAGGTCATTTGGGAATACACGAGAGGTTCAAAGCTGTAAAGTAAGAGCGTAAAATCGTTAAACTTAACTATTTACACATAAACGCGGTAATGGAAGGTAGGCTTTAATAAGTCGACCTGCCTCTGTATTTAACCTCGCTCGCATAGTTAGGATTCCATCTCTCGACGTGATGATGCCTTAATGGAAACCTTCAAGCATATGCTTTAATTTTATTTGTATTAGTCTGGTATTATTTTCAAATATATTTACCACCTATAAATATATGTAAATAAACTCGCTAATGAATTGAAATATCATAATTTGAATAAAACGAAGTTATATTAACAACAGTACAGTACAGTACAGTGTTTAGAGTACTGTTGATTAAATGATTGAGTAAAATCTTGTTTATTATATTTCTACCCATGTTTTTATAAATAGTTTAATTAAATTCTTTGAATGTGTTGTTAATAATAAAATGTGATCGACGGGACGCCGGCACTTGTAAAATATCAAATATGATAGTTAATGAAAGAATTTATAATTAACAAAAAGCAATAAATATTTAAATATGGAGTAAAATAATTAAAAACCGAGTTTCCGAGTAATAAAACAAATATATCGTTCTGGTTATTGTAAAACTATATATAACAACAATGTATATAGTATACGCACCACGCCAATTAAAGGGAAGAGCAGTGCGGCAGAAGGGAAAAATAGGCATGGCTTTTTTATTTATTTTATTTAATAATAGATTTGTGGTTATGTAAATAAAAAAAATTGGAAAGTTAATGATCTTTCGTGTTAACGTTTAGAGCAGTTGATAAAAAATAGTATGGTCGAATATCAACCAGTGGGCGAACACTAGTATAAAATATATTTATAAAAACCAATTATTTTGGCAATCTGTTGAAAGGAATATGTAGTGTTGAACAGATCGCCATAATGATTGGTTAGCCTGACAGTCTACTGCAGTAACCTAGTGAGGAATAACGTCATATTGGACTGTATAATTTTTTTTCCTAAAAAAGTACATACCTACAAGCCATCTTTCGTGATGTCAAGCACTGTCTAAGTCAACAAATATACCAATATTCAAAAATCCCGTGTAAATTAAAACAAGAACAAAAATTCCTTTCATGACGATTGTTGCTAGTTCAATCCTCTGTAAGCCGCTTAAATATACTTATTTTCAATAACACAATCTATAACACGATTAAGATGCTAAAAAATACATTAAATTACCACAATCATTGTTTTCTAAATAATAAAGTATGGAACGGAAATATTTCTTCAAAATGTATAGTAACATATACCTATAATACGTATTATGTCATAAGATCCATTATTAAAACGGTTCTGCGGCTGTACCTGAATTCTAATATGTATAGAGACTGTGCTCACAGTAAGCCTTCCAACATAGCGAAGCGCTTCGCAGCGCTTACGAGTGTTGTTTTGATATATTTTAATTTCTGGTGAGAAACTTAATCCTAACCATCTTTTAATCCTCCACTAATTATCGATGAAACATTCACAGTTGCTTTTATGATTTTTTTGTCTGTTGGCTTTATTTATTCAGTGGAAAATAGGTTTTATTCACCGCAAGTTAATGGGGCACCCGACTTGATAAACGTACCCCGTTAAACACCTTTAAGCGACAGTTAAAGATTATGTCGCCTTGCTAAAATTAAAATTCGGTCAACGCTATGTTTTTTTTAAATATTATATTAAAAAAACGGCTATAATGGGTACTTTAAAAGATTGAAATTATTAACATCAAAAAATTTAGCAGTACTTAGTAATCTGATTAACATTAATTTTTTTTTTATGTAATAGGTAGGCGCACCGGCAAATGGGCCACCTGATGTTAAGTGGTCACCACCGCGCATAGATATTGGCGCTGTTAGAAATATTAACCATCCCTTACTTCGCGAATGCACCACCAACCTTGGGAACTAAGATGTTATGTTCCTTGTGCCTTAAATTAAATAATCCTCTCATGTTATATTTCATTTAGTATCTCAAAATATGCCGCACGAGTGCAGCATATATGCGGCATATATATTTTTTTAGAGAAATAGATAAATAAAGTCATATACGTTTTTGAGATTAGGCAAACGTCACATCCAAAACACATTTTTTTAACAAACGAGTCGCGACGTTTTCTCACTGCCGGATCCGAGATCTAGGTCAGCTTTAAAAAGACCATTTTTACGTATTTTGCTTCCAAGTATCAAATCACGCTATAGCGATCTCTTCTAAGCAACATTTTTGGTAGAACAACAAGACAATAAATAATACTATACGTACGTACAATATTCAAAATTAAGACTTGTCATTACTGAACCATAGTGACACTTATCGATAACGCTTCGCTGGAGCTAAAACTAACTTTAATTGGATCTTGACTTCGAGACACGCGCAGTGACCTCCGGAGACTCGTGTAGCGAACTTGGACAAACTAATTTAACTATATTAAAAACTTACTTAATATTCCTTTAATATTAGTTGCCTATTTGAACAACTACTTCGTAATTACGTAGTTTTTTATTATATTGTACTACAAAATGATAGAGACAATTTTTAATTATGAAAATCATCTGTAAGATGTTTTCGTAGAAAGCTACCCGATCGAAAATTTCGGTATTATTTAGAAACCCACCGAATTTACCTAAATAATACAGTTTTTTGGTAACCTGCATTACCCCGGTCACAGCACACTTTCTGTGTAACCCATGCCTAATTTCACCCTTTAGGTGATTAATTAAAAAATGCGATAGAATAGTCTTTTACTCATATATAGATGCCTAAACACTGATTGTACATGATATTAAGCACAGGAATTTTAATCTACTGGGTGATGAACTTTCAATAACAGTTTAACTTGTCTTTCGCTCATAAACAAATTCCTAAATATCGATTTCCATATTTATAACTTTTGAAAAAGACGAGTTTTCATAAAATATATTGCAAAGCTTTTTCCTTTGAGCAAACAATCTCAAGCAGTTAATAATAATTTCTAATAAAAACTTTCATTTTCACTCAATTGTTTCGAAGAAAGCTGCTCCTCGGTTACATCTCCATAAAATGAACCATAATCATATAAACGCCTCGGCGGGTTGTAACATGAAATAGTTATTATCAAAACCGGATTAGAACTCCCGAGGCCAAGATTAAGCTTAAAATTACTTGGTTTCTTCTAGTAATATTTATATATTAATACTTGGAATTTATTTAACCATTTTTAATTTATAGGAAATTCAAAGCCATAATAACAGAATTGTTAAAATTAGTAAATTTGAATATTTAGTTATATATAATTAGAAATATAATATAAGAAAAAAAACTGATATAAATTGCATTTGACATAATAATATAGTTCATTTACCGCTCATCAACATTTAATACAAAACTTTATAATCCTACAAAAAGAATTTTATTAATACATTAAAATTTAATAAACATCAAAGGATAATTAATTTACTTCTAATATTATTTAGCGTACATTTTTTAAATAACCTTTCTTTAACCTCAGTCGTATTAATTAAATTGTATTTATATTAGAGTCTATGTGTACATCGAGGGAAGTCCATCGCAGTTTCACAAATACCCCAGATAGGAATTCGTGGCTTCTGTTCTTACATAGAACTTTCATTTGTTTCCACTAGGGACGTTTCCGGACGCAGGATTACGAAGTAAACGTTTTAGGAGCAATTGAGTTGCTATATTTATGAACGACTTTTACGTTACGGAAATGGTGAAGTCTTATTCATAAAATAAAATTTTACAACCATGTAAAAGTATGGCTTCAAGATAGTTAAACATTATTTTTCGTTTTTATTTTGTATTTTTATATAACAAACTATGAGTGTTGCTAATTTTGTAGTCTTCAAAAAGAAAACTTTAATCCGATTGTTCTGACTTTTGTTCTTTTCATAAATAGTTTTAATCAAAATAGTCCAAAACTTTTCACGTTAATCAGGTGTGAAATATGAAAACACTGTTACTTGCGAAAAAAATCACGAATGGAGTGATTTATTTTCAATATAATCCCTATTGTGAATAAGTTTCTTATTTAGTGTCGTTTAATTATAATTAATAAATAACCTTTCTCACATCTCAAAGTTCAACTTTGAATTATTTTGTATATTTTTTATCTATTCTTTGAACGTTATGAGTACTTTTGATAATTTTTAATATATTTTTTCGAGATACAGTCACTTACTAAGCTTGACAGTTTTATTATTATTATACTACCTTTTGCAACTGAAGCTAAATAGTATTGCCGAATATACTTTCTTAAGAGAACATACATCAATGCAATGACGGGAAATTGGTCGAGATCTAAAAACCACTTATCTTTATGACAAACATCAATACTTTGCACAAGATTTATGCGCTCACTGATATGATGTAAGGAATAGTTTACACTTATGAGACTGTCTTTGGCGCTACATAAAAGTGACCACTTACTACCACTGTATGTCATATTTGCCAGTCTCCACAATATAATGTTGTGCAGAATGATTCGAATAAAACGATTTAAAAATTATGTCAGAAGTTTAACAGTGCGCCGTTTGGTCAAAAGTATGGAATGAATATTTATCTAAAACGTCCTGATTCAATGTTTGCAGCACCTGAACACGACTGCCTAAGTTTAAATTACTTTGGAACTTTTATGTAATTTATTAAACCTATTTGCATAATTCGATGGTCTATTGGAGTAGAATACAATCCGTTGTGATAAAATAACTTAGATAAATAGTATATTTTATGAATCTCTCCATCTCTCCACAATATAATTGTTTATTAGTATTTAATAATAATTAATTAATCAAAACATTTATTTTAGATACCTATTGTAGTGTGGGTGGGTTTAGGGATGAAGATCGGAACAGTCAGCACTTTCTTTTAGTCTAAAATTAAAATATGGTGCAACTCTTTAAACGTCACTTCCATTTGTTTTCATTGTACATGTTTTAACGACTTTTTAAGCGCATTTAAACGGCTGTAAACTTTTAAGTGGTCGTTACATCGGCGTGCCGTTAAATTTGTTTACTTAAATGCTTCATGAACATCATATGTAAACGCTAAAATTTTCTCTACAATTAAAAAGAAGTTATCTTAATTGAAATTTGTTAAGCAATTTCAATAAAGTCATCGTATTATTTAATCTGTGTCTAAGTGCAATATATTTTCATTAGTGATTATTCAAAACTACTGTGAAATTGCCAACAATGAGTGGTATGTGTTTATAACTTCACAATATTGTTAGATTTTCTATTTTTAATGTATTTTAAGCTACAAAATATAACAAGAAATTGTAAGGTTGCTAATGAAATATATTAAAATAAGTATTTGTATAATTTCCTTGAAGACATAATTTAAAGCTATCTATTGTAAAATAAGTTAAGTTTTGCTTTCGAGTAATTTTATCTGCCTTAAATAATATTCAAGTTATCTCTTTAAATCCTTCATTCGGAGTTTTTGAAGTAATTTGAAGAAATGAAATATTTTCTTCAAAGATATTTTCAGCTTTGAACGAGAATCAAAACATTGTCATTAGACATTGTTGTGGAAAATGTACAGTTTGGATTCATTTTGTATCCAAGCAATTTAGTAGAGTGCCGTTACAGAGTTAAATTTCAGAGATATAACGACAGGCGATGTATTTTTAGAAAGCGAGTAGATCATGTGACTGATCAATAATTATTTAAAATAAAAAATAACAAAATTTATTTTGTAATTTTTGGTATTATTTCAATGACTGACTTTTCCCAGGTTTGGTCTTTATGTATTTATCACGTCGCTTATGTTACATAATTCTCAATGATAATTATTTATCAATACTTTTATGATCTGTAAATGTAGTTTGTTACATTATAAATTTTCTATGAAAACATTAAAGTTTTATAAAATTAAAATATTAAATTATAAATTTTCTATGCAATCTGATATTCAAATTTATAAATTGGCTCTCCTAGACAGCAAATACTGGCTAAATTTTGAACAAATAATGACTATTTAAATGTAACTTAGAATTCTTATTAGAACAAGAAAATGTCAAATTATATTACTACGATATCGTTACTTGACGTGCATATGATGCATGAGACTATAATATGATGATGATATTAGTGTATTCTGAGATATTCTATCGTGCAACACTTAATCTCAACACTCAAATCTTTTTCATAAAAGATTTTTTTATGGCATTGGTTGGTGGACGAGCATATGGGCCACCTGATAGTAAGTGGTCACCACCGCCCATAGACAAAGGCGCTGTAAGAAATATTAACCATTCCTTACATCACCTATGCGCCACCAACCTTGGGAACTATAAGATGTTATGTCCCTTGTGCCTGCGATAAAACTGGCTCACTCACCCATCTAACCGGAACACAACAATACAGAGTACTTTTATTTGGCGGTAACATTATAATGTATAACTCTTGATTTAACCGTTTCATTGATAAAGTTATATATTGAATCTGGGCGTTTTATAAGGATACATTTTGATATTTTATTGAAATGTATTCGTGTATTACCATTTATTCGAAATAATTTACAAAATTAATGTTCTGTTAAACACCTGAGCTGCGCTGAGCCTTCGAATTAAATCGGTAGATAGAAGTTAGACTGTCGGCTTATCCCGGTATTGAAAATTTCTATGCTAACCAAAAGTTAGTGAATCGTTGACGAAAATTATAAACGTTCAACTGAAGAGTCTTTTAACATGCATATTCAAAGTTTAATCTCAATTTATACTTATTTGAATTTCAATCACTGATTTAAATGATTACAGGCAGAATAATTTATTGTTTAATTAATTAGACCCTTTACAACGCTTTCTCGCTGTGGTGAGAATTCATTTTCGAAGTTAAATTGTTCAAGAAATACAGATATACATTCACTGGCATACAAAGTTTAGTATAGACGTATGATATATTGGCGTACGTCGGTTTTACATGTAAATTGTAATCTCATATTAATTATCAAGTAGCCTATATACCCTATTAATTAAAAATATTCATTAAATTTAACATACACGCAACCTAACTTTTCAAGGTATGAGGATTAATTATATTTTAAAAATAAAACCATTCAAATAATACGCTTTTTTTTTATAAATAAAAAAGTATCATTAAAATTTTGTTCATGATTAGTAAATATATCAAGTAACATATACAAAACAAATTGCAAATTACGAGTTTTCTGCCCATTTCATTCCATTCCATTCTCAGGTAAAAAAAAAATTATCTCTACTTTACTAACTAGTTACTCCATGCGACTTCACATATAGCCTATTCCAATTGAAGTAGGAAAAAAGATAAACATACATTAGATTTACATACGTATTTCATGCGATTTGCTACGTTGTGTACTACTAAGAAATTATGATTAATATATATTTATTTAATAGCTGTTACCCGCGGCTTCGCTCGCGTAGAATATGAATATATTTATAAATGAAGTTAAAATTTTAAGTTAATGTAAGACCTCTTTGTATACCACATTGGTGTGTACTTCAGCCCTTAGGGTAGAATATCCAGATAGCTTAAATGCGAATCAACTCATTTTTAATCGGTAGCCCAAATATCAAGTTTCGAGCTTCTAACTTCAATAATGACGGACTTCCAGACTAACCTGTATACGAAATGTCAACCCCAATTTTTCCCTTTAAGCGTAAAATATCCGAAAACGCTTAAAAGCGAATCAACTCACTTTCAATCGATAGCCCAAAAATAAAATTTCGAGCTTCTAACTTCAAAATGACTTAGCCTATGTCATTTCTCAGGCTCTAGACTATTTGTGTACCAAATTTCATTTAAATCGGTCCAGTAGTTTTGGCGTGCAAGCGAGTTAACTGATAACAGTTACGTCGACGTTCAGAACGCCATTTTTTCTCAAATCCTTAGTGAATATCATTGATTAATCAAGCTCTCAACCAATGATATCGCGTCAATTTGCTGTCAAATGTTGTTTATTTGGCTTTTTTCCTCTTATATTTGGAATAGAGTATAGCTAAACCTTGAGTTATACTACAGCTTCGCCTCGTGAGTCTTGTCTTTTCTAACGTTAAACGTTCTAGCATATCTTGAGATTAGTGAAAATTAAACTCTTCTGATTTACATTTTAGTACTGAAGATGTAATTCTTACAGCGACAATATTTATGGGCCCTTCCGTCGACCGATATACTATAAAATAATAATGTTCGTATAGATACCTCCTCACGATTGTGAAGATGTAAATATATTTGCTACTTCATTTGTATTGTCGACAATCATTGCATTAAAATAATATATTGTATTTACATACTTTGTGATGTATGTACTGCGTAATAAAATTAAAATCAAAACATGTCTAAATCACGTGAAATATAAAAGTTATAATTAGCTTTTACAAATTCAGAACAACTGATGTTATAAGAATTAAAAATTATTTAAATTTACATTTAATTTCACAGTCCCAAAATTGTATGCTGATTTATGTCCAAGGAGCGACCCTTCCCGAGTAAGAAGGGCTAAATAAGACTTTTGATTACTACATTTCTTTTAAATATAGAAAATAGTAACACAATTCAAAAATTTGGCAGAATGATTACCTGATCACAAAAATTATAAAACTGCATAAATTATGCATACTAACTTAGCCTATTTGGCAATTGATCGGTATAGGAATTGATAGCTTAAGCATACCTCACTGCACCCAGACATATTTCAAACAATCATTCACAAATTCCAAGCCTTATAATATTTCAACTTTTCAATGTTTTTATTGAATAAACAATGAGCAGATATTACATATAAAAACAGCTTTAACCGATACATTTAAAGCCATTACTAATTATTTTAACTTTGCCGAAAATATTTTTATAATAAATTGATTATTTAAATACTATATGTAGACTATGCTATTTAATCAAATTACTTTTTTTATCCAATATATCTATAGGGTATATAAAATAAATATAAAATCACCTCTTTACGGCCGCCAAATGCATAAACCTTTTATAACTCGCCTTTTAAGATTAGCTCTCTCAGAAGTTTACTGACGGTAACAGAATCGTTAAACATTTCAAGTGTGGTGACATTATAAAAGATTTTATTTTACATATTACATATTACCTACCATTATTATCCAAGCGACTTGCCAACAAATATCGAGTACAATACTCGACACCTGTTGGCAAGCATAAGTTTTCTTTTTGAGGATATTAAAATAATAAATTAAACGATTTATATTGATTCCAGCCAATGCAGACGTAAAAATACAATTATGAACAATATTATCCGAAATAAACAAGACAACGCAATAAAGCAAAAATTCCCAAGAGTAGAAAAAAATATTTTGATATCAAATAATTAATTTCGACATCCAGCGTATAACCATTACAGATTTATAGGTATCAGATCAAATATTCATAACTAAATTTATCATATAATAATTAAGAGCTGAAATAGCCCAGTCGCTAGAAGTCATGAATCTTAGCCGATGATTACGGCTTCAAACCGGATCAGATCTACTGAGCTTGGTGTGCTTAATTTATGTTATCGATTTAAATCGTGATTGGCGGAAAAGGAGAACATCGTAAGGAAATCTGTATGTGTCACATGAAATTCAGTCACTTTGTTCTTCGCTAACCCACATTAGAGCAGCGTGGAGGTATGAGCTCCGAACCACCAAATGAGAAGAGAAGAGTCTTAGCTCAGTAGAAGGACATGTACAGCAAATTTTGACGCTGAGCACGGTATAAATAAAAATTCAGTGATGCTTTCCTGGCTTTGCACCACCGTCTTACCACCATCACCATCTCAACATATGTACATAAGTATATTCTTTAAACATTTTACTTTGTAGCAATTTTAATGTTCATTAAAATTAACTCCTCTTTGAAAAAGCCCAACCAACACTTGCGTTGCTTACAGGGTGAGTATACCAGTAGTTTTTATTTATTTATATTCCTACCCTTACTTATCTTAATACAATAATTTTCATATATACATTACAATTATAACACACATTTTCAGCATTTAAGCTCTTTCTACCTTAGACGAACCCTCGAATGATTTCCTTTTTGATTGATACACCGTTACTTCAAGAGTAATTTGTTCAAAATTCAGCTTCCGACTTCCAGCAGAAATGGAATAGATGAAATTTTTAAGGTATCTCAACACAATATTTTATTGTGAGATTTTATAGACATCTTTTTGAGTTTTTCAACGCTGACGTCAGAATACAAAAAAGTTGCGACTACTATAAAAACTCACCAAATTTTGCAACTTCAGGCCCGGGCCTAATCGGCTTATAGAAAAATCCTCCTCTGGCTTTGAGGTGACCCATATTTCCGTCTTCTTTTGATCTTATTATAAATCATAACATACTATTTATGACAAATATATACCTAATATAAATACAAAAAAAAACTGTTTTATCTTTGGACACTCGTTAGCACCGAATGAACAATATTAAAACCTTATATTTTCATTAGAATTCACATTACCAAGTCACGTTTCTCGGTGACGAGGGATGATAATAAGACGCCCTGAAGCTTGTTTATACTTCTAAATAAACACAGTGTTCTACATAAAACCTACTTAGTTTACCTCGCAGATAATATCCAGAGGCTTTGTGACATTATTAAAATTAATAAGCGTCAAAAATAATTAACAGTCTGCATAACAACTTGTTACATAATAAGCTTAAATAAGTACGTTATCTGAACTACATTATTTTGAGGGGACTGTTCTACTAAGTGACCAAATTAACAGGCTTTTTAAAACCGAAATAATATTTATATATTTTATCTGATTTTATTTTGTATTTTGTTCTATAATAAAAAAAAAATATATTTGATGAATAATATATAGTACATAAATATTATAGATAGATTAAATACCTATAGCCTATACCAATGGAAGTAGAAAAAATACTTAAAAAATAAACAAGACTTAAATTTACGTATTTCATGCGATTTGCTAATAGCTTAGCTATATTGTTTTATGATTAATATATCTTTATTTATAATACAACACTATTACACTTAACTTCTTATTTCCATTGTAATTTTACTGCCAAAATTCCGATAACAGTTTCATCGACAAAAATAACGGTCATGGTCTCATTTTAAAGAGCTCCAGCCGTGGATGTAAAGAAAATTAAATAGGATTCTTGATTGCAATTTACGAAATTGGTACAATTTAACAAAGAATTAATTTTTGAGAAGGAAAAAAGGTACTGGCCGGTTAGAGAGCGGTACTACGGCTGTATATGGATAAAATGTAAATAAAATTATAGAAAATTGCTATAGAAAAACTCAAATTCTAACTGAGATGTAAGATGTAATGTATTTGATATTAAAAATGTTTTACCATTTTGGCGCCACTGCAAGTCACTCGTCTACAGACGAGTGACTTGCAGTTTACAATGTAATTAAATCAAAACAAAACCAGTCATAGGTTACAAAATTCTTAAACATTTTTTGAATAAACGCGAAGTTTCGCGGCATGCCCACTAGTTCATAGTGAATGTAATAGATTAATCAAACTCTCAACCAATTATATCGCGTTAATTTGCTGTCAAATGTTGTTTATTTGGCTTTTTAACCCACTTCAAAAAAAGGGGTGAATTGAATTATATTTGAGTGTGAGAGTCCACGAATTTCTCGTAAACTATAAGTCGTATCGAGAGGATCATTTTTTAGGTACACTTTAATTTAGGGAACAGTGTAAGTTTCATTAAAATCGATCCAGTAGTTCACTAGCTGTTTCTAATTTTGAAATCGGTTTAATTTTTTTATCAATTATTTCCTGTTATAGGTAGTTGGAATAGAGTACAGATCAAATTAAATACTGAAAATAAATGAAGTAGGTACTTATCCAAAAAGTAGGTAGTAAACAGTAATCACATTTATTTATGCGTTACCAAATTAAAGTAATTTAAATAACAAAACATTTTTCATGTTTTGTTATAATCAATAATTCTTTTGTCAACATTTTAGATGAATAATTTACACAAACTTCATTTAAGTTAGGGCGTGAGCTTAAGTTAATCAGAATTTAAAGATACGATCATAGGAAAGTTAGTCACAAATGAAATTATTTATTCAAAGGAGGTCGCATTATTTAACTAACCTTTACGACGGAAATTAAAATGTCTATGTTAAGATTACGACCGCTTTTGTAATTTGTTTACCTACTCATTTAACTTACTTGTATGAAACACATAAGCTAGTCAGTCTTACCATAGCAAACTGCGTTTTAAATATGAAAACGACAAAGTATTTAGAATTTTTTCGTGAAAGAATAACATAATTATAACAGTTGACAAGTAGGTATTAAGGCAAAATAATAATTAATAGAATTAAGACATGAATACAATATATTTTAATATTAAATTAGAAACTACTAGGCTACTTATAAATTCTAAATTAACATGGTTATTTTTATTACTAACAGTATCTAAAACGGGATATTTACCATGTTTTTTATTTTTATTTGGTGGAGCTCGATATTTCGACATTATCTACGAATGTCTTGTTCACGAGACTGACGTTTGCGGGTAGATGTTGACGGCATTAGAAGTGTCCATATCGGACTACCTCAACTGTCAAAAGTATGGAATCCAGTGATAAAATTATGCAAACCCTTGAATAATAATATAAAAAATTCGCGAATCGATACGGTGAGTTTCGTTTGTAAAACACGGGATCGAGTTTCGAGTGTAAATAAAACAAATAGTAGGGGTGAAAGTGACAGTGGTAGTGGTAACCAGTGTTTACGCAGCAAACGTACGAGAAAGGAGGTAGTCCGATATGGACACTTCTAATGCCGTCAACATCTACCCGCAAACGTCAGTCTCGTGAACAAGACATTCGTAGATAATATCGAAATATCGAGCTCCACCAAATAAAAATAAAAAACATGGTAAATATCCCGTTTTAGATACTGTTACTTATAAATTCGTTTAAAAATAAATAAATGTATTCAATAAATTTATTAATAACAACATTATGTCAGTTTTTACTGGCGGTTGATAAATAAGCTCTGAATAAAAATGAAAAAAAACTAAGTGTCGTGCTCATTCTCTTAAGTAGAATCTACATTCCAAACTGGTGGTAACTTACCACATACTATTGTAAAATAACGGTATAAAACCTACAGTGCTTGTAGACGACATACCACAACGCTTTCAAAATGTATTACATAACACTCTAAAATAAAACTTAAGCGAACAGTCCAAAAATGTACAACCGATGGGCATTGATCTCTCCACTTAAGACGAGGATTAGAGCTTATTCAGTGCGGGTTGATGGCAGAAGAGAGATTTCTTTACAATAATATTAAGCAACATAAGCTAAAAGGCGAATGAATTAGAGAAATTTAAAAACAAAATGCATCAAGTTTGATGTGTAACATGTTATATGAGTAACTTTGAGACGGTCCATTAGGGCATAAAAATCACATTAAAGTAGATTAGCCTGAATTTGAAAGAAAAGAAACTGATTTTTATAATATTTTATAGTATTTCGGCAAGTAAATCAAATATTAAATCTACTTAAGATCCGTGATTTGGTTCTCCGCTATAGAATAGCACCTAATTTAAACGAGCAGCGATCATGCTTGAACGAGAAATTTTCTCTCAAGAGAAATGTAGACAAGGCATAATTATTTCAGACGATGAATTTAAAGCACTCTGTTACACTCGTAAATTAGAGAAAGGATTTATGAACCATTTTGTGAGGCATTAAATAACTGAGCTCGAGTTCTTAACTTTGTAAAACCTACAAATTTACAGATAAAAAAAAATATTTTAAATATTACATCATGTCTGATATTTACATCAATTTTTTTCATTTATCTCTATATCTGACTTACCGTCAATTATACTCAATGTTGCACATAACAGCCTTCACACACTCCAACTATCTTTATTCGGTCATCCTATTGCATTTACATTTATTCGCATAACCATACCAAATAACTCAATTTACAATTTTCCCCGTTTAGTTTAAGTTATATAAGACTATTAATTATTACCTATTTACAATTTCATCCACTTTGAACTTTTATATTTATATAATAATATATTTAGCTATTATTTCTCTAAAATTATCTTTAAACGATGTTATTAAAGATATTTCAAAAATTTTAGATTTAAAGCTTAATATTGTAAATTATGTCATATCCCTGTTTAAAAAAATTTGGATATGGAAGGACGATGACTTCTGGCACGGGCTATAAAGCCTAAAAGAAGTCATCTTCTTCTGATTAAATTAAACTGTATCATTTTTATACCAATAAAAATTTGTATTACTATTATTATATTGTTTACGGGTCGTCCTATTTCATTACCTTACTGTAAAAGCTCGTCATTGTTAGCATCCTGTACAGCGGAAAATAACTAAATTATAAAACTTCCAAATCTAATAATTAGTATCATCAAATAAATACCAATGTTCTTGTCCTGTTTTTCCTTCTTACTTTAATATAAATATAATTCGTTTGAAGTTCACAGATACTATAATTCTGTTTGTTTAATAATATTTAGAGGATTCGTATTGTAACTTTATATCAGGCAGTGAGGGTATTTTGGGCAAGTACTAGTAGGTTCAGCCTTGAAGTTTGAACCCTTTCGGGCTTGAGAGTGACGTTCGTCCTGAGGGTGTCTCCTATGAGATCGCACCTCGGCTCAGAACGTAGTCGGTGGAGTGTAGAGCACTTCTGTTCGGATCCCCGATTGAATCGATTGACACCACGACCACTTCCGTGACGTCACTAATCCTGGATCTCGTTCCCGCTGGATTCTCGATACCGGCGGGCGCTCGACCTTTTATAACAAAATTGGGTGGGGAGAACAATTCACCCAATATAACACCTATAATTATAATTTAACATCTGAGAATTCACTAAATATTATTAATTTAATAAACTAACAGTTTTCAATCATTAAAATAATTAAAAATCATTTCCAGATACGTGTTTTTCTTAAATACGTGGTTTCCCGCCGACATGTATGTTACTTTATTTTCAAGATGAAATTAGTTTTAATTACGAGGAAGGTGTAAATGCTCGTATCCAGAGCAATTCAATAATTTAAAAAGAACGTTTGACAGTTGACACTTAAGGTTACATTTTAACATTTCAAAACAATAGCATGTGGATATTTTTGTAAAACAAAATATATGAAATAAAAACCCTAGGAACGATTCTCATCGAAAGCTAAATTTTCTCGCTTCAAAGAATACAAATTTCCTAAGGAATATATAATAATGAAAATATCAGAGGTGTGTGATGTTGCGAGGTTTTAATCATAATTTATAATTATGTTTTATAAATCGATTGTTTTAAAAATTACCATAATATTTTAGCTTCCTGGTGACGAAGATTCAGGGGTGACCTGTCGCACATATGTTTTTCAGAATGAAAGTCATACACTAGGAAATGCTTTGAAGTGTATTATAAATAAATAGTAAGTTATTCATAAATAATTTTAAATACTAAAATTTCGTCAAGTAACTCATCTACATTACATTTCTTTAAGGTAATATATAATACAGGGTTATTTATGAAATAAATTGTCTCATTATATATTAAGTATTGTTTTGTGATATGGAAGTCAAACTATTATTTATTATTAAATTAATACATTTATTTTAAAAACGAATGTATACATTTTTATTAGAATCTTAAGCAAAATTTAACACACATTTATGTGTATAATGTAGATTATACTAAAAATACTTGCATAAATGTGAGTATTAGCAAAAACTACATTAATTTAAATTCATTATTATTAATTAACTGACGTGGATTGGATCTAAATCAGTCAATTAGTATATCTTTATCTGTTTCAGTGAAGATGTCCAATTTTGTGGATACACAGTCCCTCATCCAGCTGAATCAAAAATGCATTTCCGTATACAAACCCATGAAACTCCTACTCTTGAAGTATTAAAACGTGGTCTTAAGGATTTACAAAAAGTATGTGACCACACAATAGACTTGTTTGAAAAAGAAGTAAAAGACTTTAGTAAAGCGTAACTGGGTTTTTATTTAAACTGGAAGGGTCTGAATTGTATTTCTATTAGCAATTATAATAGAAACACATAATATAAATACATCAATTAAGAAAAATTGTCAAAGTTTATTTTAGTTATTTTGTAGTGCTACACTCCATCTAGAATTAATATGGAGTTAGTAAATAACTTAAGCTAACAGTTTGCCTTACTGTTTTTTGGATTTAGTATTTTATTTTCTGCCTCAATTTCTTTTCCTTCTATTAACACATTTTCTGCAACATTTTCATTCAAATCTTATTAATATTGCCAGGGTTATAGTATTGAATGTCAATAAAGTTTTATTTATATAAATTTCTCAGTAACAAGATACATATTATGGCCTAAATACCAATAGATAAACCTTGCTTGATGGGCCTTTTTCATAAGTAATTTATGTTGACTTATGATTTATTTCAAAATGTTTGGAATAATGCATTTTACCATACCATGTGAAGTAAATTCATTCACAATTTGAAGGACATATGAATGAAAACCAATGTTATAATTATATACAACATTAATTTTTTCTTACAATATAATAATAATAATTTATTTATTGACCATAATGACCATTGAAAAGGCTCTATCTATTTACCTAATGCAATTTTAAAATTATGACTACAATGCGCAGCCTAGACTAGTGGGTCTAACAAGATGTAATTTGCCCAGTAATTCCTTAAGGAACATTTATTGCTCACCTGGCAATAAAGGATTTTTAAGTTACATAGACCATGAATGTTTTTATTAAAATTCGACATTTCTAATACTAGAAATAGATAAATCAGTTTTTAGGTTTACGCATCTGTTGCTTCTCTATATATATTCTGTAATATCATGTATATCCAGATAAATAGTAATGAAAAAAATGCGATACATCTAACATTATTATAAGAAACAAACCTAATTACTCCTGTAACTAAACTGCCTTCTATTTCTTTTTATTTCTTTATATTGAAATTTGAACATGTGAGCAACAATTACAAATTGACCAAAAATTAAACAGAGCGGCAGTCTCATGTCAGGCTATATTGTTCCGAACAGTTGGTAGTTATTAATTTGAAAATTGGTGAATTTAATGCTTCTATTATATTAAATAAAGGAATTCGAATTCAATTTTCGATTGGGACATGCCATCATGGTAAACAGCTAGTAATGTATATTATTTCATATAAACTCAGATTATAATTTCTTTTTGTATTTATTGGATTTTTCTTTACAAAGAATAACATAAAAAAAAAAACAAGTTTTAAGTGTATTCCAAGGTATTTATTTATTCATTTGTTTAGACTTTGAATTCAGAGTATGGCGACTTGGTCAATGGGATATCCCTCCACAAATCTGGTGTTAGGTAGGCGTATGTCTTGGCAATAGCCGCATAAGTTGCCTTAGCGAAGTTGCCAAGAGTTCCAGTAGAACCACGGGCAGAAGTGTAGCAATCTTGGACTCCAGCCATCTGAAGAAGTTTCTTGGGAACTGGAGCAGACACAATTCCGGTACCACGAGGAGCTGGGATCAGGCGCACCGTTACTGAACCACATTTGCCGGTAACCTACAAAATACATGAAAAATATTACGAAGGGCAAAGAATTAAAATATAAAATTAATTATTGTTTTATAATCAGACGCAACTAAGCTTCATAGGCTAAGCCTCAAGAGGATACCACGAATGAAATGATTGTTAAGCTCTCATCATTAAATGTGTCGGACATATAAAATGTTAATTTAAAAATTTATAAAAATATTATACCTTGCACGGTACAGTGTGGGGTTTGCCGATTTTATTGCCCCAATATCCTCTTCGCACTGGAAGAACAGACAGCTTAGCCAAGATGATAGCTCCTCTAATAGCAGTTGCCACTTCCTTGCTGCACTTAACACCAAGTCCAATATGTCCATTGTTGTCTCCAATCGCCACGAAAGCCTTGAAACGTGTACGTTGACCGGCACGAGTTTGCTTCTGGACAGGCATGATTTTAAGCACTTCGTCGTTCAAGGATGCGCCAAGGAAGAAATCGATGATTTCGAATTCTTTGATAGGCAGAGAGAACAGATAAATGCTCTCCAGTTTATCAATCTTTCCCTCTCTTACAAGGCGACCTAACTTTGTAACTGGAACCCATTCTTTTTGGTCTTCCTTTCCACGTCCACGACCACGACCGCGGCCGCGACCACGTCCACGAGGACCACCACGTCCTCTATCGCCTCCACGTGATCCAAAGCCACCGCGAAAACCGCCACGTCCACCGGCTGGAGCTGCGTCCGCCATTCTGCAAGGAAAATGCACCAGGCATATTTAATCAAATGTTGTAAAACTGGATACATCAATGACTGATTTATATTAATCAGACGCGTTTAGGCCATCACCGTGTAAACACTATGGTAGGATACCACGAATGAAATAGTTATTTAAGCCTCATCATATCAATATTTAACTCACCACGTGGTATTAGGTTATTTACAATTAATCACTTCATCAAATTGAACCATAAAATATGTAGCACGTGCTTTATATAGTTTAATTCGATCTATTTAATAATAAACTTGCATGTGCAAAATATGTAACTAAATTTAAAGAATATGAAAGTAGGTACTTACGTTGAACCGTGAGCTTGAAAAGACGGTCAAATTCAAAATGGACGAAGATGCTTACTTCGTAAATGACTGAAACATTTTTTGCCTAGAATTCAAAGAATCATTCGTTTGAGTGAATGAAAACGTAAGATATTAAACTGGAGACAGATTATATAATAAGTTTGTGACAATAATTTAAAGCCGATGTAATTTAATCTAATAAAAAATAATACTAATTGATTGATTTATTATAATTAACTAAATCAGGAAATTATAGGATATTTATGTAGTTTTCAGAATCCCAAAATAAAGATTAATTATAAGCACAACTTTTCTTACAACTACTATATTCTCAGGTTGTAAATTATTTTCCAAAAATAGACATACTGTTCTTTTAAAAATATCCAACATTTATCTATTCACATTAACAGTCAAATTTTATTATATGTACTTTGATGTAGGGTGTATTTAATATTATAGATATTTATTATGTAATTTGAACCGTAAAAATAAATATGTAAATAGGTATATAAAGTAATAATAGACGCGAATAAAGTTAGGTAATTTAATGCGGAGATTTGCAGATTTAATATTACTTCGGGCGAATACATTGTACGGAAAGTTATGTCGCTCCAATAGTTGCGAAGAAAAAATATGCCAAGCCCTCATTTTCAACATTTTAGAATAGCAGCTGCTATTTTAAAATGTCGTTTTCCTTTTCAATTGTGATATCAATCAAACAATGACTTATACGAATTACTTAATTTGCAGTGCTGCGAGCAGTTAAACCGCAAAACTAAAAATCCCGCGTTATAATTTGCAGCGCGATTTTACCATTTCGATCTCATGAACGCAAGTCACGGAGTGGTGATGTACTCTGTGGTCTTGAAATTTGGCGGTCAATTATAAAAAATATGCTGCGCTTGTAAATATTGAAAGAATGAGAACATATTTTATATGGTTTTGCAATTGCCTTATTTTTTTGTTTTGACTTAAAAAATTAAGAATTAAGCAACGGAAACTTAAGCTTGCTTCCCACGAGATTAATTTGTTCAATTAGAAGATTTGAGTGTTATATTATCTTACTAATACACTTAATACTAAACCTCATACCATAGTTGAAAGAAAAGAAAGCTAAAGCGAAGATATGTTACTTTTGGAAATAGAGGTTTAGATTTTTTTCAGAAAAAAAAAATGTAATTTTAGATGAAAAATAAATAATAATACTATTTTCGTTTGTGTAGTACAAACAATCGCATAAAACCAAAGGAGATATTATTTTCTGGAATAAATAAAACATTGGTTGTCCAATGGCTGTCCTTTGGCGTTTCTTCCCTTCCACTGAAAATATGTTATTATGGGGTGACTAAGACTTTGTTAGCAGAGCAGAATGATTTAGGTTTCCCAATTTTTTTAGTATACATTTGAAATACTTATATAAGGAGTTGCCTATAAAAAGAACAAGCATCACTGCATCGGTACTCAAAATCTATTTATATAAACAATATGTATTTACAATTTAATCATAAATTTTACTCTTAAGTAAATATATACAGGAACTAAAAACGTAATATCGCAACAACATTAAATTGACTGATTTGTATCAGATGTAAATTTAGTGTAATGGCCAGGAACAATTGACGGTTTCAATTTTATATTTATTCATAGTGATGTCTTGAACTACAAATGGGAATGGTTCATCTCCTAAGCCATGGCAAGCTGCTCCATACACTCCATCAATGTTCAAAGCAATGACCGCACCCATAAAGTCAGGATAATGTGTTGCTACTCTGTTTATAGCTGTCCGAGCAGCCTGTGTTGGGGTTGCGCCGCGACGCATTTCTTCAACGGCGAGAAAACTGAAAACAAGAATATTACGTTTCATTTTTACAGTTAACAAAATTGTGAACAATATATGTATAGTATAATTTATTTTAGAAATAATTTTATAAACTGAAAAGAATTTGTTAACTAAATAAATAATATGAACGATTGTTATGTTATATATTAATGGCTTGTTTTTGGAAAGAAAGTAGTGCAAATACTTTTAGACTATAGTAATTTTTTTCAATTTGTGCTGTATGCTACATGCTTATTATAAATCTTAATGATTTCGTTTTCTTTATTAAATTTTGAAATAAGTACCTTGGTAAAAATCTAAGCATTATATCTCCATCTCCAGTAGCAGTGGCACCTCCTACAGCATTATCTGCGTAAGCACCTGCACCTGGGATAGGAGAATCTCCTATGCGCCTAAAAATATAAATTATTAAAAAAATGCTTACTTACCTATACTATATTATATAATAATAAAGCAGATTAACTGTCAGTTTTTGATTTAATGAGCAAAATCAGCTTTACTGATTCAACAAAATACTGTTAAGTCATTGGTTTCCTATCACATTAATGCCTATGTGATTCAATCAGTAATATATATAATAATTTAATTCAGATGTAATTAAATCAATTCCCTCACAATTTACTGAGCTTTTATTTATATATTTAGTCGTATTATTCTTTGGTTACATATTAGAAAAACGAACCCAGGAATTTTAAACTTTGCCCCATTTGTAGATGTTCCAGCAGCAACATCACCTTTCCTGTCTATAGCAACCATTCCAATGGTATCATGATTGAATCTATTTATTTTCATTGGTATCCAATTGTCACTCTTGTGACCAAAATTTTCAAGTTTACTGTATGGTCCACAGAATTTTCCAGGATCAGGTGTGACATCCTATGATAAGATAAAACACTTGACCTCATCAACAAATATAGTACTTGAGAATTTATCATATATGTTATTGTCTTAAGTTGAATGATAACAATTCTATATACATTTATAAATTTAATATATTTTTTTAAAGATTTATTATTTATTTCTTTACTTTCATACTAATACAATTAATACTCTTAATTACCATCCAGAAGTTTGGTTGACAGTGATTTCTGTAATACCATCTTAACCATAACCTTTTTGAATCCGGCGTAGTTAAAGATTCTTCATAAAAACCCATTTGTTCTGCAAATTGTGTTGCCAACTCTCCAACAAGAATAGAATGCTTTGTATGCTCTAAGACATGTCTTGCTACCGAAGCTGCTCTTTTAATTCTACGCAGTGCACCCACTGCACCAACATTCATTGTCCTCCTGAATATAAGAAAGAATATTCCATAATTAAATACAATTCGAATAGTAAGGTAATTTGAAATAAATGTTTCTCTCACAATGTTGTGAGAAAAACATTTATTTGCTGATTTTATTTTGTTTTATATACAAGATAATTAAATACCCGTCCATTATAAGAGCGTCCAATGTTGTTTCACCGTCTTCATCTGGACTTCCTCCAAAACCTACGGTTCCATCGCATTGCTGTTCTTCACATATTGAAGTTCCTCTTTCTATTGCATCAAGGGAATAACCGCCTTGCTTAAGAATGTTCCAAGCTGATACAGAAATATATTAACTAAACTATTTAGTAAAAGTAAAAATCATTACCGATAATAATTAATATTTACCGGTGATAGTAGAATTAACGAAATTCCATGTTGTTACAACTATTGGCGTATTTTGTTCACTATTAACAAGCATAACCGACATAAAAGTAATAAAAATGCATATTCTTGACATACTTTTAAATATAATATAATATTATGTTTTCTTCTGTGTATTATTTGTTAAACCCTTTTGTCAATAGTGTCTAATATTTTTTCATATCAATAATTTAAACTTATATTTTCATATTTGACAGAAAGAAAAATCAAGAATGAATGAACTAGTGAATGAAGTCACTGTCAGTAAAACAAAAATCTATAAGTTAGAGCCACACATGCTATAAATGTCATGTTTAAAAAGCAGTTATGAATGATTCGCAATAAAAAAGTTGAGTTAAAAAAAATTATGACATAACTTAATAATTTAATTTTATTATATTCATAGAAAATGTAACATATTAAATAACAATTTGCTAATATTCCAAATGTTTTACTTTGTAATTGATACTTCTCCTCATTTTTATTGTCAACTTATATTAAATTCAAATCTAGCGGCGCATATAAACAATATACAGCATCGCATAGTAAAAAGTAAAACTGTCACCGCGGCAGCACAACGAAGTCAGTGGCGTGCGGTGGTCTATTAATTAATTAATATTTAATAACAAAGCTGTGGCACCATGTGCACTGTAGTCTGTACATGTAAGTCTTTAAAACGGCTTTAGCTTCAAAACAAGAATAATGAGATTCTAATGTCAATAACAAGAGCGTTAAACATATATATATTTGTTTTTTGATTAATTTGATGATAAGATAAAAATTACACTTTACTTTTATAATTATTATGTAAAATTATAATGATAATATTATTTTTGAGTTGACGACTAACAATTAACCTAAACATAGATCTAGAATCAAGTCATAGAGTAGATCTTCTGTAGGAAGTTTTTATATACTACATAGGGAAGAGTGAAAATTTGAAATTTAAAGGCAGTGGCACAAAAAAAAATTCTTCACAATAATTATTAATAAATAAATTTTAAGAAAACGCAAAAATGGATCTTGTTACTTTTTGTCACGAAGTTCCTAAAGTTGTGAGTATGGATTGATATGTTTTCAACGTGAAACGTGAAAATAATAATAACTTTAACTATATTTATAGGAATTACACGCTCACTTAAATGGTTCACTAAGCCGTTCTACAATGCTCCAGCTGCAGCGATGCCTCGCAGATTTAGGCATGACAGATAAATCTAACGCTTTTCTAGACGAATTTCAAATGAGTTCTGGTGATTCAATAAATTTATCTGAGTAAGTTTTATACAACAAACTAATATTCATTTATTTAATTTGGATTTTGGTTAACTCTTTAAAATTTTACAGAGTTTTTCCATTATTTGTCATAGCACATGAACTGACAAGTATTCCACAAACACTAGCTATGGCAACGGCTCTGACTCTCCAAGAATTTGAAGATGATGGTTGCTGTTATATTGAATTAAGAAGCACACCTAAGGAAACCTTGCACATGTCCTATAAACAATATATAGAAGCAATTATTCAAACATTGAAGTAAATCACATGATACCTTAATTAAGAACAACTATTATTGAATTCATATTTTATAAACAATTATGTAATATGATATGCGTTTTACAGAAATAATACTGCCTCAATTATAGCATGTCTTATAATATCCATAAATAGGAGTAGCCAACAACAAGAAATAGAGATCATAACAGACTTGGCAATTGAATATCACAAAAAGTATCCAGATTTAGTTGTTGGTATTGAATTAAGTGGAAATCCGGCTGTTGGTAAATTCCAATATTTTGTACCAGTCTTAACAAAAGCAAGGGAAGCTGGTTTAAAAGTAAAATGAATATTATATTAGTTTGATTTAGATATTACTCTTACAAACAAGTTGTTGCATTTTTAGTAAACTTGTATAGTTTTACCTATTAATATTGTGTAGTGACTGAATAGGTAAATGCTGCTTTGACTGTCACACATTATATCAATGATGAAAGCAAGGGATAAACTTTCCTATTTAAAAAACCTTGAACTTGATGTTCAAACACAATTAAAAATTATACAATATTTTTTGTCACTCTTAAATTTTATACAAATTCTCTTCTTTTCAGATAACATTACATTGTGGCGAAATATGCAATCCCCAAGAAGTTATAGAAATGCTTAAATTTAAACCAGAACGTATTGGCCATGCAGTTTGTATACATCCATTATATGGTGGCAATGATGAGATATGGCAATTATTGTGCAAATCACAGATACCTGTTGGTTAGTATGATTTTGTGTAAAATTAACCATTTTGATATTACAATAATATATTAAATATGTTTCAGAGGTTTGCTTAACAAGTAATGTCAGTACAAAATCAACTCCAGATTACAGTTCACATCATTTTAAAGAACTTTATAATGCAAATATTCCTATATCTATATGTGTAAGTGTTTTTCTTTAGTTATTTCTTATGAATATTTACAAAATCAAGGAGAAGGGAAAGGAGATTTCAATTGAATAAGGCTTTCATGTCAAATGATTAATAAAATATGCTTGTATAGATAGTTTAATTCAACATGCCCACTCTTTTTCCCAATCGCTACAGTGTAAGCTGCTAGAGTGTGAGTTGGAGTTCTATAACTACATTCAGAGTATATTGGGCATACTTCCCTAAGTTGAAAATAACAGATGAGATTCATAGTCAACTGAAAATATGCTCTACTACATATTGCTCATTTGAAATACCCATGATATTTATCAATCAATCAGAAATATCTGTATTAATATTTTCTAATAATTTTTATTAACTTATATTAATATAAGAAATTTATTTTTTAGACTGATGATAAAGGAGTCTTTGCAACATCGCTTTCGCAAGAATATCGTATTTGTGCTGAAACTTTTGGAATAGATCCATCGAAGCTAGCCAGAATAAGCCTTCGATCATGTGATTATATATTTTCTGAAGATAAACGGAAGACTCTTAGTGATAAAATACTTAATTTCATTAATAAAAATGGATTGTAAAAGATAATATACTTGAAACAATAATCGCAATTTATTTCTATTTAAAAAAAATCTTAAACATCTGCTGTTCCCAATTTAATCTTTTTGTTATAAGCACCATATAAAATAATGTTGCTATTGTTCACTTCCGGGAGCAAATTATTGTGTTACTAGACGTTTTGTAAGCTAGATAAGCTATTAATAATGAGGAATAAGTAAAAGAAAAATAAGACCTATAGAATGTGAAGGAAATAATAATAAAAGTGAATAATAAAAAAAAAGTAAGTTAGATTTCTTAAATTTTCTTGAAGTGCTTTTATTTGCGGGATCTGTTTTTAAACATAGCTGAATAGTTGTTATAATTAATTCCCAGTTGTTATTACCGATTCTACTAAAATCCTGATTTTTTTTATTATAATTTTAAAAAAATGATGACAACACTTGAATATAATTTGTCAAATAACAAATTGATTTCTGAAGCTTTTGAAATCTGTGGTTCTAATTCTAACCTAAAACTTATCTAGCATTTATTATAGCCAAAAAGAAAAGCGAAAACCCTGTAAGAAATAAAATATATTATAAATTACAAAATGACTGACTTATCGGACTTTTCAGCCGGAAAAGATTCGGAACTACAAGACTTTTTGTTAGTAGAAAAGCAGAAAGCTCAATTCCATGCTCAGGTACTTCTATTATACTACAGTAATTTTAATATTATAATATCAATTATTTGAAATTTATTTTAAGTACCAACTTAAGTAAGGGTAATTTCAAAAAAGTCATACATATTTAAACCGATCTTTAAAATTTGTTATTATTGTGATAGCAAGGTTTTCTAGCATAATCTTAATTTCATTTCTTAGAAAACACATTTCATTTTTTCTAAATATTTCATATAAAGATGTTATATTTATTTTGGTTTTTTTAATAATTTTAACAAGTTGCAGAAGTTTATAATTTTCAAAACACATTAAAATAAAATAAAAATTTTAATACCATTGGTATTTGTATGTTAAAATACAATATAAAATTTCATAAATATTTTAGTTACAAATTAATATTATTTATTTAAAATTATGCGAAATAATTTCAACTACTAGGTTTATATTATGTAACTCAAGTGATGGTTTAAAACTGTTTAAACTATTTTATTAATTTAGCAATGTCATATCTAAAAAAAGTAAGTTATGGGCATGCTCAGTTCTTGTGCAATTAATGTAATATTGCATCAGACTATTACGTTCCTCTTCTCTCCTTTTAATTTTATTATAAAAATCCAATTATTTTGACTATTTTAAATATGTATAGCGAATAGATATTTAATATACCTCCGAAATATATTTTTCAATTTATAATATTTAAAGCACTCTCACACCAGATTTATTATTAATAAAAAGTAATAGCTTGAGAAACTTAATATTTCATATGAAATACACAAAAATATTTATTATAGATTCATGAATTTAATGACTTCTGTTGGGACAAGTGTGTCGACAAGCCTGGTTCAAAGTTGGATTCAAGAACAGAAACATGCCTCACTAATTGTGTCGAGAGATTTATCGATGTGTCTCTACTCATCACAAATAGATTTGCACAGATGCTAGAGAAGGGTGGTGGCATGCATTGAAACTCAAAAACTTGATTCTATGTTGTGTATAATATAGCTTTATGAATGTTGGTTAACTTGTAGTTTAGTGAATTGGTTATTACACAGAACAATTTGAGTAAGTTTTTTTCCAATTAACATTTTGTTGTTAATGTATAAAAATGTTTTGAAATAAAACAAAAAATGTTAAAGCAATTAATATATTGCTCCCATTGCTGAAATAAATAAAAATCCTAGTTTAAGGATATATCCTTATCGTAATGCATTTTTTCTTTAATATTGTTAAGACTAGAAAGAAATAAACCTTAAATACAGTTAAGTGTATTTATTTAACCAAAATATACTATAAAATTCTCTTAAAAAAAACTTCTCATCAAAAAAAAAGAGACCTTATCAAAACTGTTCTTTTACTCATATAATATTCAATTAAATAGGGCCTTTTAAGAATATGACAAAGTCAAAATTTTCTGTTAATAAGCATTTTAATTTTGGTAATATATGTATATTACGTGTGTTATAATTAAAAAAGTATTTCTGTTTTTGTAACAACAAAAACAACAAAAAACTATTTTCCAAAAAAAATTAAATAATCCAAGTTATATGAAGCATACATAGATTACATATATTTTTTATTTAACTTGATTTTAAATGCATTTATAACACAAATTTATCTCCCAACTTTGCCCAAAGATGTATCTGTGCGAGGATCAGCAGTGACTGTTTGTACAGCCACCAAAGCTTCATTAATTTTTGTTTGTAATTCTCTAAGATCTTGTATGAAAAGAAGCTTCAAGACATCAACTGGCTGTTGTACCATGTTGAATTCATTCTTCGGAAAATCTGGGTGAGGGGCTGTCTTTAAGATCTTAGCTACAGCAGACAGACGAACTTTAGGGTCCGAATGAGGTCCCACTCCAGTTAAAGCACAAATCCTTTCAACTCCAGCTTTAAATGCAGGGCTATCAACTGAAATACAATACATTAATAGTTTTAAAATTATATTACTTTTAAATAAATCTATATGTTAGTTGTAGTTCAACTCAAAATAAAATTACACAATACAATTTATTTGATAGATACATAGTTGAATACTTTTCTTGTCACAAGGAATGACTGAATGTTACAATGCCAGAAATGAACTTTGATAATTTATCCACCCCATTGTTTGCCTTTCTAATAATAACAATTAAAAAAAAACTATTGTAGAAAATAGATAACATTTTTTTTTTATTACTGTCAGAATAAAGACATGTTAACATACTTACAGTCTAGATTGTCCAATGGGTTAGATGAAACTACATTTGGAGCAGACTGTTTTGGTTGTTCCACTTTTACATCTTTATATTTTGTAACTGAAAATACAATTTTGAAAAACACAAATTTTAATAAGTAACAATAAAAAGGTATAAGGTTATACAGTCTTTCATTGATTTTAATATAATTTAAATAATGTACTAAAACAATAGTTTTAGCACTAAGATTTTAAAGAAATGAGATTTAAATCCATATTTTACAAATGTTTGTATTAAAACTACTATCGAAAATATAGAAGTATAAATAAAGTTTTAAGTCATTGAGTAACAATATTTAAATCTTGAGTAACAATATTTAAATCTATCACTTCAAAGCTTACGTATTATTTGTATAGGTGTCATATTTTCATAGGTACTCTTAAATATTTTTTCCAGTATGAAACTATGATTTTGAAGTTTATAGTGTAAAATAAATAAAAGAAGATTACTTAATATGATGACATACTAGTTGAGTTTTGCTTACCATTATCAGCGTATTCTAATCTTACTGCATATGACAATAACCAGTTTAACTGTTCATTAAGTGTTCCTTCAACAACTGGACTAACTAAATCCCTTTGATACGTATTGTACGCATCCTTCCATTTATCAGACTCAATATTTCTCAAGCCCTCTCTTTCTTCAATTTTGTAATGTCTAATTTTTTGATCTTCTAGCCATAAGACAACACTCCTATATTCTTTTTCATCTGTTTTTTAAAAGGTTTTAAATGTTAATTACAAATGATTTTCTCAATCGCATAAATACTAATAACGTTGGTTATGACTTCCATACCTTCAGAATTAAATCCTACCGGATTCGGATGGCCGAGAGCTGTGAGCTTAAGTTTAAAAATATTATTCATATTGGATAATTATATATATATTTTACTTCTTTGTTAATTACACCAGCACAATATTTTGCAATATTCTCGTTTATAACGCCGACATCGGCGACACAACAATTGACAAGTAAAATAGTTGTACTTGATAGAATGTCAAAACTTAAAATTAAAATTATTAGTTTTGTTTGTTTATTTGTTCATTGGGAAAGGAAAAAATATTGAAATACACAGCCCAATCTATAATTTTTTGTTTATTTCTTAGTTTAATATAAAATAGGTCACCTGATGGTAAGTGGTCACTACCGCCCATAGACAATAGAAATATTAACCATTAATATTTAAGGATTGAACTTAGATGTTATGGCCCTTGTGCCTATAGTTACACTGGCTCACTCACCCTTCAAACCGGAACACAACAACACTGAGTACTGCTGTTTGGCGGTAGAATATTTGATGAGTGTGTGGTACCTACCCAGACGGGCTTGCACAAAGCCCTACCACCAAGTAAAACTCGCGGCTCTCTTTCTTTTTAGAATGTTTGTAAAATACTTATTTTTCCATATAATATATTATATACTTAGGAATATCATCTTAAAAATGATCAGGTATATTTTAGTAATGAAAGGAATGATCAGATCAGAACTCAGAAGAAGTCAACCAAATTCAAAATTTCACTAACTTGTAGAAGAGGTATCATGTTTGCATTTTGAGTTTATTGGAATAGTATCAATGAATAGGTTTAACAAACTAATATATACTTTTTATTAGGGATCCTATAATTTTTTTTTGTTTGTAAAATCATATCAAAGTGTTCTACTGTAATGTGTATAGTGTTCCCAAATACCTAAGATGTACAATTTACGTGTAGAACTGAAAAGTTGGCAGTTTACACCAAAAAGTATAAAATCACTACATACGTGTTTATGTAACGTGTACCTGCTAGCGATAAGCTAGTGACAAAGACAATTGACATTGACAATTTGACATACGACGGGTCAATTATAAACTGATACTGAATTGTGAATTTGTGAATAGTGAACAAATATAAGAAAATTCTTAAAGATAAAAATGAAAGTAACAAAACGAATAAATAATTGATTAAAAAATATTTTGTAAGTATGTATTGGTAATGCAAGTTTACATGTTCATTTAATTGCGAAAAATTAATTTTTTTTTTCTTAATTTACACAAAATCAGAACTACCAGTAAAACAAGTTTTACCACATACCTCGGGTAAATAACTGTAAAATTGTAAAATAAGTTTATTAATAATATTTGCAGTAACAATAAATAAGCATTTTATAGAACATAACATTCTATAAGGTGGTACTGAAATTAGTAATATTCTTACAAAGTATAGACAGTTCAGTTTTAAAGAGAAATATTTATTAAAATTATTAAGATTTTTGAAACAAAAATATAATGGCGACATGGATAAAACAAAATTGCATATCATTTTTTCAATTATTTTGCATAAAAGTGATTAAGAATGGACGAGTACCACAACATTTAGCATTTATAATGGATGGTAACCGTCGTTATGCAAAAAAGTTAAGTGTGAACTGCAGTGCTGGTCATGTTAAAGGATTTGATAAGCTTTCAGAAACTTTGAAGGTATTATGAATTAATTATATTATTTTTTATATATATTTTTTAAGGTAATAAAGTTAAGTGTAAAACAGAATTAAATAATTTCAGTGGTGTTTAGACCTTGGTATTCCTGAAGTGACAGTCTATGCATTTAGTATTGAAAATTATAAGAGAAGCACTTCAGAAGTTGATGCTTTGATGGACTTAGCTCGTGACAAATTTAAGAGGTTTTTGGATGAAATGTATGTTTATTTTTTTTTATTTCAATTTTTCTTATGTTGATTATTATATGAATAATCTCTATTTATTTTACAATTAATGTTTTTCTGCAAACAGTGATCAGATAAATGAATGGGGAGTGAAGTTACATATTGCGGGACGTTTGTCTCTTCTGCCTAGTGATTTGCAAGTAATTTTGTCTAAGGCAATGTTGGCCACTAAAAATAATAATAAACTTCGCCTAAATATAGCATATTCTTATACAGGTATATATTTTATGCACTATCCCAAGTTTTCATTTGAATATCAGTTTATTATAATATAAATTAACATTGATGTTTTTATAGGTCGTGATGAAATAAGTAGAGCTGCTTCACATATTGTAGATAGCGTTCAGAATAATGATCTTTCACCTGATGATATCGACGAAGACCTAATCACACAAACATTGGACCTTGGAGCACCTGAACTATTAGTAAGAACTTCTGGTGAAGTCAGACTTTCTGATTTCATGCTATGGCAGGTAAAATAAAATTTTTAATATATATAAACATCACAATTTATTAATTGTACTTATACTAGAACAACTTATTACTATACTAAAAATAAGGCAGGTTTACTTCTATAATTACTTCACCTGCTTTGTGTATAAATTTATATAAAAAAACATATATCACAAAAAAAAGGAATTAAAACTATAATATTAATGTAAGAGATTGTTTTTTTATCAGATAAATGTTGTAGTGCATGTAATGTTTCTCTTTAATTTATAAACAATCAATTTTATTTCATAACTTGGATACTGTATCACACTACAATAAAAAGGCACTAAGTTTACTTGCTGACAAAAGATATTTCTCGCAGAGTAGGTTAATGAATCTATTAAAATGAATATTTGTTCTCTATCTGCTAACCTAACCTAAACCATTCAATAAACAAAACAATCATGTTTTAAACTTTTATTTGGTTCATAGCCCAAAAATAAATATAAGTAAGTATAAAAGGTAAGTTGTGTTAAAACCAGTGATATGTTTTCAATATCCTTATTTTGTCCTTTTTTTTTCATTTACAGGTATCTAATACAGTTCTTTACTTCAGTGATGTTTTATGGCCAGAATTTACAATATGGAACCTATTGGGTGCCATCATACATTTCCAAAGACATGCACCACCATTACCAGAAGAAAAAGAAAACAGTCCTGTTCAACAGAAATTTTTGAAAAAATTAGAAAATAAGAAATGGCAAGAGCTGGAAAAAATTATTAGCTTTTAGACTATAGTTATTTATGTTATATGATGGGAAAGAGACTTCATGTGAAACATTAGGCATAATTGCTGATGTTGTACAGTATGCAGATTTTGGGTTTGAAATGCTTTAGCAATTTAAATAAGTTTTTTAGCAATTTAAAAAATTTTATTTATTAATAAATAGATTACATTTTTTTTTTTACTATTAACTGTAACTCTATTTAGAAAATTTTAATTAAAACCTACTTTTAAAGTTTAAGTTTTGATGATTTTCAAAGATTATAAGACTCCAAAAATTTGTTTCTGGGTTCCATAAAGTGTAATCTGTTTGTTTGTACATAAGTCCTCATGAACAGACATTTATATCTTTCTTATATCTATCTTGTATGAGTATTTTCAAACATTAGGATTTATCAGTTTTATAATAAATGTAACAGCTTAATTTCCTAATTGCATTAAATTGAAATTGAATATAGAACGATAAAAAAAAATTACCAAGATGACCCAGTGGTTAGGATACCTGATTTTTTCTTCTTTGATTAAGTCAAAGGTTGTGGGTTCATACCCAGTGGATATTTTCTTAGACACAGATAAGAAACAAAAAAGAGACTTAAAAATTACAAACTACTTTAATGTTTTAATATAATAATAACTTATTTGATAATTAAACTAGCATTTAAATTAATATTGATGACAATAATTGGTTAATTCACTGTCCAGTAAACACATTGTCACACTAGTTTATTTGTATACATATATATAAATTCTACTGTATCTTATTTTCCTTTAATTGTATATTTGGAATATGTTTTAGTTGGATCATAGGGTTCCCACCTAGATGCAGGAAAGATATGTTTGTTTCTTTCATACCACGATCTGTAATCATGGAAAATTATAATATAATAAACATATATTTTATTTTATGGAAAGACATTTTTAAGATCAGAAAAAATGCAAATATAAATTAAATTGAATTTATAGAGATAAAATACACAAGGACTATCTTAATATAATGATGTACTTCCCACATACTTATATTTATTGATTTATTTTAATGGCATGTATTATACCAACAAATATACAGGAGAACCAGAAACTGAATTTTTTTTTTAAAGTAATTTTAATAATAAGTAGGGATTTTTCAGTATTGTTACATAAGACATTTTGGGAAGTTAAAAATGAGTTTTGTTACCTTATATAAATTTACTGCAACAAAATATTTTACTTACCTTAAAAGTACTTTTCCGGCATGTGAATCTTGTTTTTCTTGTGTTGCATCATTCACTAATCGTATATCATCTGAGGCATCAAATTGGAATAGGGGACCACTCTTACCTCTTGCCTACAAAATATTATTCATTTTAGGTACAAAACTCAAATAATAAAACAAATCAATTGGAATTCAATGTTTTCCTTTTAATATAAGCAGTTGTTTTAAAATAAGTTTTAAAGTAAGCATTACAAGAGATTTTCGTCTAATGTGCACATCAGAACCAATATATACCATACAAATATTCATATTTACTTGATCTTAACTTTTACAAAAATCAATTTTAGAAAAAGAAAATTTATTTTTCTCTCAAGCTTTCGCTTGCAAATATTTTTGTGAACAATGTGGATTTTATTAAGTATCAAGAAAAACTTAAGTAAGATTTTGTCTGTGTTTTTCTATACGACAATAGTGTATTTTTTACAAAAAATATTATCATACATCCTTATTTATTAAAAATAATATATTTTTGTAAAAATTGTCCAATATAATAATAATATAATCTGTTGATCTCTAAAGTTTGAACTTGAGGCACAAATGTATATAATACAAACAAATACATATACTAATTTAATAAGAAAGACTAATACCTTTGTAACAATAAAGTCATAAAATGTATAATGATGCGGCAATATCAGGTCTTCTTTTACATACATAAGTTGATCAGCTGATACTGTTTTCAGTTCACTAAACTCAGGCCTAAGTGTATCCAAACATCTTTGAAGGAATTGATATATAGAATTACCTGAAATGTATTACAGCATAGTTACAATTTATTTAAAGTTTAATAATGTCTGTAGAATTATATATATAAAAATGATGTTACTTATTTTTTAAATAAAACCAAAGTGTAAATAAAAAAGTTGTTTTTAATGATTGAGTTCAAAATAAGTGGTATGTAAATCTAGGGGTTGCAAATTATAAGATGGCAAATTTCTATACTAAGATAAAGTAATCAATAATAAATGTTTTGAGGAACTTTCCCAGGGAACCCTATTTTGTTTACATCATACATTTTACTAATAGCTAAATTGGTCCCAAATTTATTTATTTACTAATGTATAGATTTATATTATTTGTGTTGTTATGGGGTGTGGGAGTTTGGGCTCTTTCTTGAAGTGAGGATGATTGACAAAGTTAAACTGATTGCATACCTTTTTTTAATGTGACATTTCTTCTATGGCCGGATCCATCCCAATAGCTGAATGTAACAGTAATGGGCTCATCCTTAAGGCTCGCTTGAGTCATGACCCACTCTAATCTGAGCTCCTCCCTTAATTTCAAATCAGCTTCCTCTCGTTCTCTGTCAGGTAAAAATGATGTGTCTACATCTGGATTTTTTTTAATTTTTTTACATACCTGTAAATGACATTATTGGCTGATTTTTACTAACTTAGTCTATTTATTGTTAAAAAGTATGTCAAAATAAGTGATGAATTCAAACTATTAGAAAAGTATATATAATATATATATAATATTAAAAAAATTAACATACCGTTTCATCTTTGTCTCGCCAGGTAGTTTCTGGCGTTTCTTCGTCTTCTACATCTTCTTCTTCATCTTCATTTAAATCAAAAGAAAGAGCTTGAATCTGTAAAATAACAACAACATTAAATATGATTATATATAAAATATAACAATACTTTTTGTTGCAGTTTTAATTTACTTGTCTTTTTTGTTTGTTTTTTTGGGCCTGTTTAGCTTCTATTTCTTTTTGACGTTCCTTCTCTTTTTCCGCTTTCTTTTGGGCTAACTTTTTCTCCCTTTCCCTAACTATATGTTCTTGTTTGGCTTTCATTTCATCAAGAGTTACTAAGCCAATAGTAGAACTTTTTAATTGTTGTTCCACTGCATCATAATGTGTAGCGAATTTGTTTTCGATATTATCTATCTTTAAATCCTCTTCAATCTTCTTTTTTCGTAGTTCTATTTCTTGTTGTGCTTTTTCTCGTTTCTTCATTAAATGCATGGCTCTGCCAGCTTCTGAAGCTGCACCTTTGTAGTGTGCCATTTCAAACAAGTTTTAATGTTATTGAAGAATTAATGTTTATTTCTCGAATATTGAGCACGAGAAAATCTACTGCAGCTCGGTTATCTACTTAACACATTTGACAGTCCCTCCTCTCAAAGTCAAAACAAGAGTAATACTAAACTAACAAAACTCACAAAACAGATTATATATATATTTAATATTATTACAAAGTATCGACTACCATAACTTTATTTCACTAAATTACTAATCTCGGAACTCCGCTTTACGAAAAAAAGTCTGGCATAATGTAATATTGTTAATAGTTAAATAGAATTTAAAAACTGCATTGAATAAATACAAGATAAACAAAAGTATGTAGAAATTCGAAACTAAATAAAAAAAAAATATGTATGTAAAGTAAATTTTCAGGAAATACATAAAGTTGATTTGAAAAGTTGTTACTCTTTGATAAAAGTATATGTGATGTGTACGCTACTGAGATCAAATTGCATTAAGCGTTTCATATTATTTGCTAAGAATGTAAGTGTTCTATTAACTCGAAAACTTTTTTCATTCGGCCAGGTATGAGTAGTGATTTTGCAAATGAAGATGAAGTCTTCGTTACACGTATGTAAACAACCGAAAAAGAATGGCCAACTAGGCTTATAGTAATTTCACAAACTACACGTAGTGTGAGCAGGCCGGCATTTGAGCTAACGTGTGGAGCAAGCGTATGGCTAGCTGAGACCATATATACTCTGTGGCTTAGACTTAGCTAATAGTTTCGTTCTTTGCTTATACCGGCTTAAATAAACTGCTATATTTTGAAAAACATGGGCGAAAGTGTATTATTTCCGTCACCGAATTGGTTCCAAGTTTCGGGATTT